>NC_091444.1:41295568-42024355 GCF_964237555.1 Oryctolagus cuniculus
AACAAATACCACAGAAGGTGGCTTAAACCACATTTACTATTCACAGTTCTGGGAGCTGCAGGTCCAACATGGAGGTGCTATCGGGGTCAGTTGCAGGTGAGGGCTCCCCTCCTGGCCTGTGGACAGCCACCTTCTTGCTATGACACCACATGGTCTTTCCTGCGTGCATGAGCACTAGGGGGACTCGGGGCGAGGTGGGGGGGGGGGTGGAGAGGGAGGGAGGGAGAGAAGGAAGGAGAAGGAGCTCTGTTGCCTTTTCTTTTTTCCCCTTTTTCCTTTTTTTCTGGTGTCTCTTCTTGTAAGGACATTAATCCTATCAGACCAGGGTTCACCAGCATAACCCCCCTTGTACCTAACAACCTCCTTAGAGGCGTTGCCTCCAAATGCAGCTCCATTAGAGGCTAGGACTTCAGGATATGAGTTTGGGAGGAGGGAGGAGCACCATTAAGTCCACAGCACCTTGAGAGTGGCAGCCACACCTGAATCAGTTTCTCATTTCCCCATCTATGCACAGTCCTGACCTTGACAAACCACAATGTCCAATAGCTGTGAGTCCAGAGAGGGCATGGGTGAAATGACACCGCTGGGGGCAGGTGTAAGGCTTGTGATGAAGCCACTGCACCAGATGCCTGCATCCTGTATCAGAGGCCGAGTCAAGTCCCAGCACCTACCTAGGCTTCTGCTCCAGCTTCCCGCTAATGCATCCTGGAAGGCAGCCAATGACCGTTCAGAGGTTTGGGCTCCTGCCCCCCACATGGTCGACGTGCATGGAACTTTGACTTGACCCAGCCCTGGCTGTTGCAGGCTTTTGGGGAATGAACAAGCAGATGGAAGATCGGTATCTTTCAAATAAAATAAAAATAAATAGATGAACATTAAAAAAGGAAGAAATAACAGGGCGAGGATTTTAACCAAAGCCTTCTAATCACCAAACAAAATGCTGGACATTGCAGCTGTATACTGAGGGACAAGGAAGGGAACAATGAGACACGGCTTGCTTTCTAGGCCTGTAATCTTGTTATGGTGGCAGGACACACAGAAATAAGAGGGTATTTTAAAAAGTTTGTGGAAAGATGAAATTAAAAGATGTTTGTTTTGGTGCAAAAATTGTTTGAAATCCATGCATAGGTTTTTTTTTTTTCACAATATACATTGCCACAAACTTTTTGAAGTATTCTTGTATATTTTTAAAGCAGCTTAGCAGGGAAATAGCCCAGCAATAAGTATGGAAGGGGAGTGAGATGGTTTGAACGCATCTCTAAATTCCATGGGATGGCAACTTAACTCCCAACACCACAGTGTTGAGAGGCAGCCCCTTTCAAAGGGGATGGGGTCATCAGGGTTCTACGTTGTGCCCTCATTGCAAGAGTGGATTGATTTCCAATTAAAGTGCGAGTGTGCATCCTGCCCCCACCCCCATGTTCTCTCTTTTTTTTTTTTTTTTGACAGGCAGAGTGGACAGTGTGAGAGAGAGACAGAAAGAAAGGTCTTCCTTTGCTGTTGGTTCACCCTCCAATGGCCGCCGCGGCTGGTGCACTGTGGCCGGCACACTGCGCTGATCCGAAGGCAGGAGCCAGGTGCTTCTCCTGGTCTCCCATGGGGTGCAGGGCCCAAGTACTTGGGCCATCCTCCACTGCACTCCCTGGCCACAGCAGAGAGCTGGCCTGGAAGAGGGGCAACCGGGACAGAATCCGGCACCCCGACTGGGACTAGAACCCGGTATGCCGTCGCCGCTAGGTGGAGGATTAGCCTTTTGAGCCGCGGTGCTGGCCTCTTTCTGTCTTCTGCCATAGGATGATGCAGCAAGAAGATCCTCACCAAATATAGGCCCTGGGGTGGGCATTGTGGCACAACGGGCTAAGCCACTGCTTGGGATGCCTGCATCCCATATCAGAGTGCTGGTTCAAGTTCCAGCTGCTCTGCTTCTGATCTGGCTTCCTGGCTTCCTGGGGAGGCAGTGGATGAAGGCTCGAGGGCTCGGGCCAGGGAGACCTGGATGGAGTTCTGGGCTCCTGGCTTCAGCCTGGCCCAGACCCAGCTGTTACAGGCATTGGGGAATGAACCAGCAGATGGAAGATCTCTCTCCCCCTCACTCCCTCCCCTTCACCCACTCTGGTTCTGCCTTCCAAGCAGATGAAGATAAACATACATTAAAAAAAAAAAAAAAAAAAAAAAAAAAAAAAAAAAAAAAAAAACCAAGCAGGCTCCATGATCTCAGACTTCCCAGCCTCTAGAAGTGTAAGAAGCAAACCTTGGCTCTTTTTAAATGACCCAGCCTCAGAGCAACAGCAGGCAGACTAAGGGCTCAAGAAGGGATGGGACACGAGGTGGCCCTTGTGGCTGGTTTGTTTCGGGACTTTGGGGAGTAGAGGTGAGGGAGGGCACTGCAGCCAGAAAGCCTCGGGATCTGAGGTCTGAGACTCGGGGCGGGGGGGCAGTTGTCCAGAAGGCAGTGAGGAGACCAGGACTGCAGTGCAGGCAGAGGAGCCATCCAGCACCGTGACCATCGGAGAGCTCTGGAAGCTGAGCCAGATGACGACGTCGAAGGTAACCATCCCAATCAGAATAGCACTTCGGCCTTTCAGAAGTGAAGCATAATTCTAGAATTTTCTTATATCTCTCAAGAGAAAACCCCAAGAATACTGTATTTTCAAAAAGGAATGACACAAAAGTCCCCATGTTCAACTACATGCAACTCCTTAGAGGAAGTATTGAAAACCACGCCTACTCTTAAGGAAAATACTTAGATAATGTGATAAAATGAACTGCTCTCTAAATGTTAAGAAATTCAGAGCTTAAAGGCCACCACACTCCCACCTTCCACCATCTTCAACGTCAACATGCCATCTCTCAGCCTCCCCAAATGCCCCCCCCCCCACGTCTGCCCACGGAAACAGTGATGTTTGAAAAGGGCTGCTGAGACATTTAGAGTTTTCATAGCAATCTCAGCAAGCCAGAAGCATGGGGCGTGTGGGCATTGGAGAGTCATTCCCCATCTGCTCCTTCCTCTGTGTGTATGTGTCGTCTGTGACTCCCTTAATGATATAACAGAAGGAGGCAGCTTTTTTATTTTTACTTTAAGATTATCCCTCTTGATGATGTCACACATCTTTCTGTATTTAGTTGATGGTTGGTATATTTGTTATTTGCATATACTTTGTGGAAAGGATTGGAGTGCATACCTTCACCCTACCTTAGTTTGGGCATTTTGGGGGCATAGCAGAATAGTTATTGGGGGTGCACATGTCAAGATAACTCCCCCCACCAGATTTAGCAGTCAATCTTGGATCAATTTTTCTGTATATCCATTATTTCATATCCCATATTGGAGTGCCTGAGTTTGATTCTCGGTTCTGAGTTTTGACCCCAGTTTCCTTCCAATAAAGACCTCAGGGGGCCAGTGCTGTGGTGCAGCGGGTAAAGCTGCCACCTGCAGTGCTGGCATCCCATATGTGCACTGGTTTGAGCCCCTGCACTCATGTGGGAGACCTGGAAGAATCTCCTGGCTCCTGGCTTCGGATTGGCACAGCTCTAACCATTGTGGCTAATTGGGGAGTGAACTAGCAGATGGAAGACCTTTCTCTCTTCCTCTCATTCTCTCTGTATAACTCTGACTTTCGAATAAATAAATAAATCTTTTTTTTTTAAAGACCCCAGGAGGCGGCAGTCATGGTTGAAGTAATTGGGTTCCTAGCACCCACACAGGAGACCTGGATTGAGTTCCTGGTCTCTGCTTTAGCCCTGGCCCAGCCCTAGCCATTGTAGGCACTTGAGGAATGAAGAGCGGGTAGGAGCCATGCTCTCCTCTACCCCAGTCTCTTTGTCTATCAAATAAAAGATAAAAAAGAGCAATCCTTATCCCTCTGCTCTCTTGCATTCCGTCTTTCCATATGATCTTTCCGCATAGGTCTGCTTCTCCACCAAGCTGTGGTACAGCCGGAGACCCTTGTCAGGTAGACTGGAATGGTTTGGTGAGTGCAGAGACCCACATCAACTGGGCTGCTGTCTGTGCTGTGAAGAAGCCCTGCACCTGCTTCCCAGGTGACAAGACCAAGGAAATGTTCACCGTATGTTAAGAGGGCATAAACTTCACATCGAAGGACCAGATAGGAGGAGTGACTGATGACCTCCTGCTCTGCCTCTCCGTGGATGTAGACAGCACTGATTGTGGGAAGACAGTGTGCCTCCTTTAATCAATAATCAAGTCTGCTAACCACTAGCAGGTAGTCTTTGATTTTCAATGTAATTGATAACCACATGAATCTGAATTGTTTAAATCTGATTCAATGCATTTACCCACTGTGTAAGAAAAACATAAACTCCATAATCAAACTCAGGGAACTGACTGCTGTTTTCCAGGTTTAAATCCTCAGTTTGGCTAGCTCAATGAACATGAACTTTCACTCTCCAGCCACGTTCGGATCAATTCAGTCAACACCTCTTTTTTTTTTTTTATACATTAGCAGCATCAGATATTTTGGTACAACAACACAAAATGGACTATGACATCTTTCAAACCTTGGGTTGAGCCATCCTTGATTCTCAGGTTAGTAATGGACAGAATACTGAACTGCTGAGGTCAACAGAAATGCTGGCTCCAATTTCCCACCTGCAGGTCAGCCAGTCCTGTGGTCTGGCCTCCTGCCTGAGCAGTCAGGTCTCCTAACCAGGCCCTGGCTCAGCCTTGACTCCTTGAATTGGCACTAGTAAATCAGGCCATTTCATTCCTGCCTCTGAACTGCTTGCTTCTCTCTTTACCCTCATCTGGCAGCTGGCATCTAACTTTTATTCTGGATATCAAAACCTGATCCTAGTTCCTTTCTTCTATCTTCTATCTTAGATTGTTTTCCCCCTTGCTGTTTTGGATTCTCAACCTTGGTTTCCCATAGGCCAGGGCCAAGAATCCTAAGTGGGGCCTTAGTTAGTGTGAGGGTCCTCAAGTTCTCTGCCATTGGCAACTGGACATTACCAAGCAGGTGCAGTCAGCCTCCTGGGATCTAGGTGAGTCATCCTACCAGTGCTGTCCCCGGTCACAAATGAGTCCCTGGGGAGATCCGTGGATGTCTAGCATTATAGCAGAAGCCCATGCAAAAGAAGGTGTCACAAGGGGAGTAGCTCAGCTGCCACTCGCACGGTGGCATCAGCCCGTGAAGGTCACCTTTCTGCTCCCAGACAGGCATCTAGGGCTGTGAATGACGGCTCTCTCTGCTCGTGGTGCCTCAGGTTTTATGTTTCTGCAAAGAAGCGCTGAGCTTGAGCCTGCATCTGCTCCCGCCCTCTCCTTGCATCCTGCATTTCCAGGTGTGCATTACATGAGAGACAATGCACACTGTACATCTCCCGCTCTATGTCTCTGGAGTTGCAGAAAACGTACATTTTCATCCAGCTTGACGAAACAATAGTCGTGGTCCCTACCCCACCCTGCATATGACAGGTAGAAGCAAGTCTAACCTGTGACCCTCTCTGAGCCCCCTGGTGCCCCAGTGAGGCCAGGACCCCCAGGCTCCAGACTCATCCACTCCCACCCCACCATGCTAAAAGGACATTTTAGACGTTGGTGCTGGAGAGCATTTCCATACCTCCTGGGAGTTGGTTACTTCGGAAAAGCCCTCTCTGCTCTCAGAGCAGGAATCGTGGGTCACAGCTGCTGTGGGAGAATTCCGTTCTTCCCCACTGTTGCTGACTGAAGGGGCCACAGTCAGAACTCGCCCAGGCAACCACTCCTGGGTGTGTGTCTGCCTCACACAGATTCTGCCAGTTCCTGGACAGACCACTCCTGCCTGAACTCGACCACCTGACGCAGGGCCACGGCCTCCTCACTGGGCTCATTTCTTTCAGTGATCATAGTTATTTCACTTCGTGGATCTTACAACCCTGTACTGCTAGGTGGTTGTTTTCTAGGTTTCCTTCACTTTAAACACCAGGGAGAAGGGCCCTGGGCTGTGGGTCTCCACTCTCCAATGGGCTCGAAGCACCTTATGTAGGTCAGACCACTCCCTGGGAAGACAATTTTGTCAAGCCAAAGATGAAAAGTCTTACTAGACTTTTCTCCCAAGACAATGAAAACTATTTATATAACTTAAAATCTTCCAAGAACTAATACAGCCTAGGTGGATCTCTACCTTAGTCACTGTAAGGAAGAAGGACATTTATTTTATTTTCATTATTCATTTGAGACACACACGCACCTCTCATCAACTGGCTAAGTCACCAAATGCCTGCAGCAGTGGGGGCTGGGCAGGGGTCAGAGCCACTTAGGTGGCAGGAACCCAACTACTTGAGCCATCACTGCTGTTTCCCAGGGTCTACGACTAGTAGGAATCTGGAATCAGGAGCCAGGGCCAGGACTTGAACCAAGGCACTCTCATGTGGGACAAGAGCGCCTGAACCAGCATCTTCATAGCTGGGCTAAATGTTTGCCCCCATAAGCAGGCAGGGCATTCAAATGGCAGCTTCTGCTTTATAAAAGTTGGAGTTCTGCCCCATCAGACACCTCTGTGCATCTGACACTACCTTCCTCTCTGCCACTCTCCAGGGGAGGGAGATCCGAGGCTCATCCCCAGGACCTGAGAGCGCCACAGTCCCAAGTCTTCTTTTTAAACACCCTCTCTTCAACCAGGAAGAGAGTGTTCTTTGTGTCTGGCTGGGAGTGGAACAAATCCTTTGTGCTGTAGGTAATTAGAGATGAGGAAAGAAGGTTTACACTCATCAACATTTTCTAAATTACCTGTTGTAGCGACAACTCAAATCACACCTCACTCTCTCTTTAAATAACTGTGACACAGTGAGCCCTCACCTAGCGCACGCCACCCAGCTCTGTTATGGCATTCCTAGGAGTAGCAGTGCCTTGGAGGTGACTTCTGCGGGCTCACGTGAATAATCTGTGAACATTCAGTTTCAGCCCTCTCCTATACCCAGGTGGCTGAATCAAATGAAGCACCTTTTAATATCAGCCTTTTTATTTTTAAAGGCCTATTTATTAAGTATGTGAAGAAAGGGAAGACATAAAAGCTGCAAACGCAGACATTGGCCAACTCTGATTTCATAGGCCTGGCCCCAGTAGAAGGTTCTCCAATGCTAGACCTTTCTCCCCAGGAATGATGTTACCAGAGAAGTGGATGGCAAAGCCAGGGGCTTGAAGTCAGGTCCCGGCTGGCCGCGCGTCTCCGCTCTCAGCGCTCTCTGGTTCTGATGGGAGGTCCCGAAGGGCCAGGTTGGGCCTGAGTAAGCAGGGGGTCAGCACAGCAGCCCCTCCTGGGGCCCCGGCCCCCCAGAGAACGCGTCCTCTTCCTCCTTCAGGGACTCTCGCTGGGCCTCCAGGGCTGTCACTGCGGACGGGGACGGAACGGCCTGTCCTCACCGCCCCTTTCCTTTTTATATACGAGTGCAATACTCATCCCTCCTGGGCCTCAGCACAGTTCTCGGAATGCCTTGTGCCGACCAGCCCAGTCCAGGGAACGTCTGAACACATTTCTCTTCTGAGTGCTAAACATCAGCCAGGCCACAGCAATTTACAGCATGAAATACTTTCCCCTTTCATGAGCCCAACAAGGCGAGATGGCCACAAACAGAACTTAAAATTACCATTTACCCTGATATCCCTAGGACTTCGTTTAGTGCTTATTGCATAGTTGGTCCTTCAGAAGTTACTGCTCAGTAGCAAGTGAGAGTGAATAAAGTAAAACAACCTGCACTGTTATTACAGACTTCATCCTCGGCTACGTCAGCCTTTGAAGATCTGAGCAAGAGAAGTCAAGATAAACAAGGAGGCTAAAGACGGACTACCCTTAACCCTTCCTCAACAGGAAAGTGTCTTATCAGAGTTCACCCATGTGCTCCAGTCAAGCGAATGCGGAACAGGCCATGCAAATTCCTGTTAAAAACAGCAACATGTCGCTTGTGCAGAGATGTTCTTTAGCCACCCCTCCCCCAATCACCTTCAGTGTTGAATGCTTTGGACAGACGGTGCCAGGGAATTCGTCTGTAGGGAAAACAGAATGGGAAAAATCCACCTGTCACATCCTGTGAGCCTCTGAGTTTATAGGTTCTCAGCGTAATTCTTTAGAGGAGAATATCCATTTTGAAAGGACTCAACTAGGGCTGGGCCCAGCTGAAGGTCGCCCATATAGTGACAGTGAACCCAGCCTCGGTCTAACCGTACACTGAATCTGCCAACGAGCAGATTGGACCAGGGCCCTCGGAGGGCCTCTGGCTCCCTGGGATGACACCGAACCATCAGACACTGGAAGCAGTGACTCCCTCTCTATGTGCTTTCCTCCTAGTCCTCGGGTTCCAGCCTTCAGGGCAGTGGCTGAGGTTAAATTTTAGAATCCCTTCAAGGGCTCAGCCTTAGAAAGCCCACTCTGGCTGACATTGCAGCTCACTAGGCTAATCCTCCGCCTACAGCGCTGGCACCCTGGGTTCTAGTCCCGGTTGGGGTGCTGGATTCTGTCCCGGTTGCCCCTCTTCCAGTCCAGCTTTCTGCTGTGGCCGGGGAGTGCAGTGGAGGATGGCCCAAGTGCTTTGGCCCTGCACCCGCATGGGAGACCAGGAAAAGCACCTGGCTCCTGCCTTCGGATCGGCGCAGTGCGCTGGCCATAGCAGCCATTTAGGGGGTGAGCCAATGGAAGGAAGACCTTTCTCTCTGTTTCTCTCTCTCTCACTGTCTAACTCTGCCTATCAAAAAAATAAAAAATAAAAATAAAAGCCACTCTCTCGAACCCTAACCTTGAGAACAAATGTAGAATACCTCAGAGGATACCAGTAGACCCAGGCTCCCCACCCCTTTCCCCTTCTCCCAGGAAGCCCACAGCCCATGCTGGGAAATGGCTCTGCTTTAGGTGTGTGCCCATCATCCTCCACCCCCTCCCATTTCTGTCTTTTAGAAACTTCTTATCCAAAGCATAATTAGGTCACTGGTTAAGAACAAGTCTCTGTTGCCCTGCCTCTATTGCCCCTGCCTATTTTTTTTTTTTTTACAGATTTATTTTCTATTTATTTGAAAGGCAGAGTTAAGAGAGACAGAGAGAGAGAGAGAGAGAGAGAGAGAGAGAGAGGTCTTCCATCCACTAGTTCACTCCCCAAATGGCTGCAACAACTAGGGCTGGGCCAGGCTGAAGCCTGGAGCCAGGAGCTTCTTCCAGGTATCCCATGTGGGTGCAGGGGCCCAAGGACTCGGGCCATCTTCCACTGCTTTTTCAGGAGCATCAGCAGGGAGTAGGATCAGAAGTGGAGTAGCCAGGAATCGAAATGGTGCCCATATGGGATGGCGGTGTTGCAGGTCATGGTTTTACCCACTGTGACACAGCACTGGCCCTGCTCCTGCTTAATTTTTTTTAAGGGGGGGGGGCTCATTTTCAAAACTGTGGTTGTGCAAATTTGCAATATACTCATACATAAGATTTCAATTTTTTTGTACCAAAATAAGTTTATCTTTTAATTCCATTTTCTTGGGAACTTTTAAAAAGTACTTTTGTATAAATCAATAAAGATTGGAAGGTTCTGCCTGGCCTGCTTGGCTTCCTTGTTCACAGACTCCAATGTTTTTCAGAATAATTTTAAAGCCAGCTGCTCTGAGTACTGACACAATAGAAATAACGGAGGAGTGGGTGTTTAGCTTAACGCATTGCACACTGAAGAGCCTGGTTCATTTCCCAGCTCGGGTCCCTGACTCCCACTTCCTGCTAATGCAGACCACAGGAGGAAGTGGTGATGACTCAAAGTGATTGGGTTCCAGCTGCAAGCCAGTTACCAGCTCCTGGCTTTGGCCTGCTCCAGGTTCCGCTGTTGTAGGCCTTTGGGTGGTGAACCAGCGAATGGGAGCTTTCTTGGTTTGTCTGCCTGTCTGTTATGTCTCTCCATCTCCTTTTTGCTTTGCCTCCCAAATAGATAAATGAAATAAGAAAAAAATTATGGGGATGGACAGCACTTAGGATGACTCTTGGGATGCCCAAAGCCATACTGGACTACCTGAGTTCACATCTCCGCTCTGCTTCCAATTCCAGCTTCCTGCTAATGTGGACCCTGAGATGTAGTGGTGTTGGTGCAAGAATTTGGGTCCCTGCCACCCACGTGGGAAACCTGGGTTAATCTCAGAGCTCCTGGCTTCAGCCTGTCACATCAGTCCTGGCTATTGCAGGTATTTGGGGAGTGACCCACCAGATGGAGGATCTCTGTCTCTCAAATAATGTTTTTAAAAAACTGATTTATGGGGCCGGCATGGTGGTACAATGGAATAAAGCCGCAGCCTGCAACGTTGACATCCCATATGGGCGCCCGCTCAAGTCCCAGCTGCTCCTCTTCCAATCCAGCTCTCTGCTATGGTCTGGGAAAACAGTGGAGGATGGCCCAAGTCTTGGGCCCCTGTACCCACATCGGAAACCTGGAAGAAGCTCCTGGCTTTGGATTGGCACAGTAGAGGCCATTGCAGTCATTTGGGGAGTAAATCAGCCAAATGGAAGACCTCTCTCTCTCTCTCTCTCTCTCTCTCTGGCTCTACCTCTCTGTAACTCTGTCTTTCAAAGAAATAAAATAATTCTTTAAAAAAAACTGATATATTTGAAAGGCAGAGTTAGAGAGAGAGAGAGAGAGAGAGAGAGAGAGAGAGACAAAATCATCTATCTGCTGATTCATTCCCCAAGTGGCTGCAATGACCATGGCTGGGACAGACCAAAGTCAGGATCCTGGAACTTCTACCAGGTCTTCCATGTGAGTGAAAGGGGCCCAAGCACTTGGGCTGTATTGTTTTGCTTTCCCAGGCACATTAGCAGGGAGCTGGATTGAAAGTGGAGTAGCCAGAACTCAAATAGGCACTTGTATAGGATGCCAGCACTGCAGCTGGTAGCCTAACGCACTGCTTCACAACACATTTTTTTTTTAAAAGAAATTATGGGGAAAATAAGCATTATTGAAAACCATCTGTTTGTTCCTTAGATGCTACAAATGTGCGCTAAAGGAAGTGACCATCTTGGGCCTGCTTTTCACACAGCTCTTTCTGAGTTCTTTCATCTCTCCACTCATATTTATGGAAGCATCATGACCTGGGTCAACCAAAAAGGAAAAAAATAAATGGGGCAGGAAGCCAAAAACTGAGTCACACAGAATTGTATCTCTACAGAACAAGATCTAAGCAGAAGAATAATGAAAAGGAAATGTAGAACATCAAACTCTACTTAAGGACACCAAGAATAAAGTCATTATCATTTGGCTTATAAACAAATTCAGACAGCATGCCTAGCACCATGTTTTAATCTGGAACGATCCTTCTGCCAGCTGGGCTTTATTCTTTCCTGGTCTTTGATTTTGTTTGTTTATTTGTGTAATTTATTAGAAAGGAGAGAGAGACAGAGATCCCCCCCCCCCCCCCCCACTCACACACACACTGATTCACTCCTCAAATACTCACAATAGCCAGGTCTGGGCCAGGTCAGAGTGAGGAGTCCTAAACTGAGTTTTCCATGTGGATGGCAGGAACCAATTCCTTGAGTCATTATCTGCTGTCTCCCAGGTCTGTGTTAGCAGGAAGCTGGAACGGAGAGTGGAGCTTGGACTTGGACCCAGGCCCTGTAACATGCAATGCCTGTGTCCCACCCAGTGTCTTCACAGCTGGGCCAGATGCCTGCTGGTAACCTCTGCTTTCCTAAAGGACACCTTACGACATCATGTCTGCCATCCCACCCACGTCTATGGTTTTTCTTTCTTTCTTTCTTTCTTTCTTTCTTTCTTTCTTTCTTTCTTTCTTTTTTTTTTTTTGCTGATCACTTTATTTGATTATTGTTAAGTATTTGATTATTGTTAAGTGTATTTTCCCTAAGTGATGCGACAGTCTCTCTATAAAAGTGCTAAATGAGAAACTTCTTCTGGAATTTAGTGCACTCTCATGAATGGGCTTTCCAGTTATTTGGAAGGCAGAGTTCAGAGAGGCAGAAGTAGAGGCAGAAGTAGTAGTAGGCTTCAATGGCAGGGGCTGGGCCCAGCCAAGACAGTAGCCCAGAACTCCATCCAGGTTGGGTGCCCGCCATCTAAGCACCTGAGCCAGCTTCCACTATTTTCCCAGGACACAGCAGAGAGCTGGATTGGAAGAGGAGCAGCTAGGACTTGAACTGGCACCCATATGGGATTCCAGTACCGCAGGCAGAGGCTTAGTCTACTACGCCACAGCACTAGCCCCCTAACTCATTCTTAAGAGTGAAGGCGGAAGCTTGCAGTTAAACCTGCATCTGGCCTCGACCAGGTCTGGGAACTCTTTGCCACGTGTGGCACCAATGTTTCTTAGCAAGAGCCATCCCTACTCTGTGTGTTGTTGCCTCTTTGGCATAGAAATGGCTGACATTCTCCTTTGATGATTTCTGTGGCATAATTTTCTCTAACAATGAGATTTGTCTTTCAAAGATGCTCTCTCTAATCTCAAGTGTGCCATCCCAGACAGTTCAAAGGGAGAAGCATGTTGCCTGTCTGCATCGATTTAGTATCCAATCCTAAGTGAAAGCTGGAATGTTCTTTTCCCTTCCTGTTTTCCAGTGTGAATTAAGCCTAAACTCAGTTATCCTCTAGGGTAGGAAGAGTTTCATATATAGGTTTTGAGATCTTCTGTCTTATCTACCTGCACCATTAATTTCTCAATATTGTTGGCAAAGCTGTATGCTTATTAGGTGAATCAAGGATGGCAGTCTTATTTTCTGTGGGAAGGAATTGTGGCAGGGTGTAACGGAGTACAGGGAACTAAACAGGGTATAGAGGGGTGTTGGTGACTAAGGGCATGGTAAACCTCACTGGCCATGGGCTTTCTGGGAGGCAGGCCTTATGGCTAATGAAACAGTAGAACCTCTTAGTGCTTTGCCTCGTTCAGATGCCAGCCAAACACTGTTTTGCAGCATTCACTCACGTAGAACATGCTGTTCCGTTTCACCCATGTTAAGATCAAGCCATCAGTTCTCCTTCAGCATATTTATCTAGAGATTGTTCTGATATTCGGGATTTATAAAAATAATCCTGCTATTAGTCTTGTAACCAGTTTGATTGTTTGGCTGTTAACTCCTGAGCCCCTATCTCTAATTGCTGACGTGTTATTAGCTTCCCCTTCTGAACTTCTTAAAACCTCTGAACCCTCCTCATCTGGGAGGATGGCAGTTCTTGAGACATCTGTCTGCTACCCCTCATTCTAGCAATAGAATAAACGCTAAACCTTGTCCTCAGTATTCCGATTTGAAACCATTGATAGGGGCCAGACTTTGAGTCCCAGAGCCAGCTCCCCTCAGACATCGGCCGCTTTCCTGGTGCAGTGGTTGGGATACCTTCCACAGAAGCAAACGCTGCAGCTACGACTGTACTAAATACATCCTCCTTTCCTCTTCACATTGCAATGAACAAAAGCTAACTGTTCAACAGATGTTGACCTAAGAATGTCAGGGGTTAACCTCAGAGAAGGAAAGAATTTAAGCCACCAGCCCCAAACAGCCAAGCTTCATATCAAAGCAGCCTCCACCTAAGTGGAGTCAGGCTGCCTACCAGAACCAACCCTGGAAACCTGACAAGCTGCCTTGGTTCCCCTCTCTCCTTTAAAGATCTTCCTGCCAACTTGCAAAAGGGGAAAAGCACTTCCAAGACTAAGCACGTCTGCTCTGCCCTCACTAAGCTGGCCTCTTGAGTAAATCTGTCTCCTGGCATCAGCTCTTGTCTCTGGTGTGCTGGCTATCCAAGGCCAAGCCTCCATGGCCTAATTCTAACTGGTAACAAAGCTACAGGACTGGATGCTTACAAGGAGAGGTCAGGAATTCCACCAAGAATGTCCTTCCTTCCTTCCTTCCTTCCTTCCTTCCTTCCTTCCTTCCTTCCTTCCTTCCTCCTTTTTTTTTTAAATGGAAAATGTGAATAGAAAGCTCTTGATAGAATTTTCTATTCAAATCCATTTTCTTTATTTAAAAATGATTTATTTATTTATTTGAGGGAGAGAGAGATACAGATAGCTCTTATCTACTGTTTCCCAAATACCCTAAACCAGCGGTGGGGAACATCTGGCCTGTGGACCATATAAGACCCATGAAATCATTTGGTGTGGCCCTGCCAAGGTGGTCACAGGTGGGACTTGAAATTCAATAAATCTATAGCAGGCTAGTTTTTAAGTATGGCCCACAAATGTTGTCATCAATACCCAAGTGGCCCTTGGCAGATAAAATGTTCCCCCACCCCTACAAAAGGCTGAAGCCAAGAGCTCAGTCAAGGTCTCCCATCTCTGGAGCCACCACCTGCCGCCTCTCAGGGTCCACTCCATTAGGAAGCTGGAGTGCAGCCCAACTGGAACCCGGACACTGGCTATGGCATGTGAGTGTCCCAACTGGCATCTTAACTGTTAGGCCACATGCAGGCTCCCACATGCATCTCAGCAGTTTACAAACCTGATATTGGGGTTGATTACATTTGGAATCACAAGTAATTAGCACGCTATCTACATGAATAATACCAAAAGTACAATGATAAGATTTCATCTAGAGCTGCACATACTGAAACAACCAGGAGTGACTTTGTCAAAGGAACAGAAGAGGCACTCGTACTGGTGAACAGTCTCACTGAGGGAAACTCCAGAATCCTGAGTTCTTCAGCAGGTCAACGTCACAGGTCTCTGAGGATAGAGAGGGAAGCAAAAGTATTGATCAAAAGGCATGTTTTCTAATTAGTCTAAAGATTATTCTCAAAGTAAAAAAAAATCATTGTTAATGTGGTATTTCCAGAACCCAAGAGATTCTGATTCACACAATAGATGCCATCCTCTAATAGCTAATGGCCCCAAGGATAAAATAAAATACAATTCAGTTGTAATAACTGGAGTTCAGCTGAAAAATCTGAGTTGCATGTGTGGTTCAGTTCAGCTCTCCATCTAGGTCTATCTTTCTAGTGTCTTAGGTAAAAATGGCAGACATTCAGGGAAACCCTACTTGGGAACTGGATATCTGAGTCCTGACAAATAAGATTGAATGACAACCTCATTGTACTCTGAGTTCCTGTTGCTTCTTCTCCTCACTTGTCTCCAAAAATGTTGACTTTTTTTTTTTAATATTTCTTTCTTTATTTGAGAGGCAGAGTAACAGAGGGAGGGAGGGATGGAGAGAGCAAGAAAATAAAAGAGAGAGCGATTCCATCTGCTGGTTCCGCCTTGTGGCGCCGGCACACCGGGTTCTAGTCCCGGTCGGGGCGCCGGATTCTGTCCTGGTTGCCCCTCTTCCAGGCCAGCTCTCTGCTGTGGCCTGGGAAGGCAGTGGAGGATGGCCCAAGTCCTTGGGCCCTGCACCCTATGGGAGACCAGGAGAAGCACCTGGCTCCTGCCATTGGATCAGTGCGGTGCGCCGGCCGCAGTGCGCAAGCCGCAGCAGCCATTGGAGGGTGAACCAACGGCAAAAGGAAGACCTTTCTCTCTGTCTCTCTCTCTCACTGTCCACTCTGCCTGTCCAAAAACAAAACAAAACAAAACAAAACAAAACAAAACAAAAAAAACAACTCTATAATGAAGTACATTAAAACTGTCCCCTTTATATAAATAAATAAAAAAGAAAAAATAAAGTAAAAATAGTTTAAAAACTATTAAATGGGGGTGGGCGGGTTGTGGGATGGGCGAATCTAGGTTCTCACCTTCGACACACAAAGGGATTCAAAGATGAGACGGAGATAAATGTTAGCAGAGGAATAAGGTTTATAGCAAAGTGAAAGTGTACAGCCAGGACAGCATGTGTGTAGACCCTAGAGTGTGCTGTACCCTACAAGCTACAGGGTCATCCCTTCACGTGGTCTGGAGGCACAGGAGTTGGCGCTTTAGACACAGGCTTCCAGGAGGGGCAGGGATGTCCACAAACTTGATGACTACCCAATTTATGGCCTTTTTAGGAAGTCTCAGAAACATTATGGTGTCAGGTGCATGATGGGGGTGGGAGTGTTGGCCATGGTGATTTTATTAAAATAGGCTTTAGGTCATTACAGGGTGGTAGTTAGCAGCCATGTTGGATATTTTTGGCCAGCACTGGTTCTGGGTGGTGGCTAGCTGGCAATGGGAGTTTTGGGGCAGCCCGGGGGAAGAGTGTGGTGACATGTTTCTTCTTGCTCTTTCTCTGATTCCTGAACATCTCCTTACCTATAATAAGCATATGGCCTTGCTCTTAAGCCACCAGGTTGGATGTCCAACTCCCATATCAGAGTACGTGGGTTTGCTGCTGGCCTCTGGCTCTTGACTCCAGCTTCCTGCTGATGCAGAACCTGGGAGGCAGTGGTGGTAGCACAAGTGGTTGCATTCCTACCACCCTTGTGAGAGACAAGGGCCGGGTTCCCAGGACTGGCTTTCTCTGAGAACCCCCCAGCCCCTTGCCTCCCCAATGTGGGCATTGGGGAGTGGATCAGTGGGTGGGAGCTCCAGGGCACTCTCACTCTCTCTGTCTCTGTCTTGCTCTCTCAAATGAATTAAAGACAAAAACCAAATTAGCACAAATAAAGAATCTGAAAGACTAATGAATCAAAAACTCACTCTTTGTTAATCAGAGGATCTCTGCATCTGTTTTTAATGAACTGAGTTAGAGAATGACTTTGATTATCATTCAGCAATAAAGTTCAGGATTCTTTTGTACCTTCCCTATATCTACCATAAGAAAATACGGTAATTCAAAGGCAGAGAAGTCAAGAATGTGCTTTAGTCCTTATTGCTAGAGTGGAGGACATAAAAAGTGCAGCAATATATCCGGTTTTGTTACGGTGAGTGTAATGAGTGGGCAGAAGCGTTACATAGGACTTTATGATGAAAACATTCATCTACTTCTACAGCAGTCAGGTTTAAAACTTCTAGAAGTATACACTGCATTTTGCCTTTGCAAGCACAAGCGTGGTCTCACGTATCTTGCACAGCAGTGCAAATAGCTATCTCATTTTCACTGTCTTGCTTACTTCCAGAACTGAGCTGGAGGGAGCTGAGTGCCAGGTCTTCAGGTGTCACTGAACACAAGTGAACGGAGAGCCTTTCATTGCCTCCTCAGATGGTATAGCAGGAGGCTAAACAGGAACCAGCACCGGCTCCAGGTTCCATTTTCCTCCTGGAATGGTGCCAGGTGAGGATCGGGTGGATCAGCTTGGATGTGGGGTTTACCTTACCCAGGGATCCCTGAACAATAGGCCCTGTCCATTTCATTTTAATTTTTTGTGCAGTTACTTTCTTTATTTGAAAGACAGAGATACCTATAGAGACAGAGATTTCACGTGTGCTGGCTCACTCCCTAGAGGCCTGCGACAGCCAAAGGCCCGAGGCCTTGACTGCAGCTCTGGGGGGGAGGGGTAGCGTGCGAGGAGACTGCTGCGGGGAGGCAACCTCCCTTGTGAGGCCTGCAGGGAAAGCCTTTGCAAGTGCTAACGGTTGCACCTGAAAAATAAAATCAGATAGTTTTGTTTATTTGAGAGGCAGACAGCAGGACAGACAGCCATGAGAGCTCCCATCTGTTGGTTCATGTTCCAAATATCCACAGCAGCCAGGCCTGGGTCCAGGCGAGAGCCAGGAGTCAGGAACCCAGTTAGGGTCTCCCACTTGGGTAGAAGGGACCCCTTCCAGGGTCTACATTGGTGGGAAGCTGGAACTGGGAGCGGGAGCTAGAAGTTGAACCCAGGTATTATAATATCAGATGGAGCATCTTAGCCAGATGCTTACTGCCAGGCCAAATACCCGTCCCCACCGAGAGGCTTGTAACCAGGAACAAGAAACTTGTTGTTAGGTTACACTGAGCTAGTAGAATGTTTTGTTTCTGGGCTCTTTTAGATACTAGTAGCAAGCTTAAAGTAACTGAAAACAAAGTGGACTTTATTGGAAGGCCACCTAATAAGGCATTTTAAGTAACGGAAGGAGGGAATGAATACTAAAATTATAAAAACGACAGCTGCAGCGCTGCGCTTCTGAAGCAATTAGAGCCAGGGTCCTGACCCCTGCGGGAGGCTCCCGTCGGCTCTGCAGGGAGCGTGCCGACTCATGGCTACCCTGAGCCCAATAGGGCCGTCACTGGAAGTTACTATGGTAGCGCAGATAATGGTAAGGGTATGACTACCAAGAACTCTGGACATTCAGGTACCAGCAACCCTACCTTTCTCAGTTCCAGTTTCAGGAAAAGAACTCGGGCTGCTTCTTGAGCCAATCATTGCAGCTAGGGTGCCATGGTAACAAACACAGCTGTTGTGGGTACCTTCATTTCTTGGAATTCTTTGCCAGAAAGAGGCACAGCACATTTCTCTTTAAACACATGAAAAGAAACATCACTTTGGTAGCATGTGTAAGACTGTAAAGGAAAAGAGATTAGAGAAAACTTAACAGCTTTTCGTCTATGAAATACCTGACCTTAACATAAAATGAGAGCAAGAGAGTGAGAGGGTGACAGAAACTCTAACCCACCAGTTCTCTCTCCAAATGCTCCAGTGGCATGGCTTGAGCCACTCTGAAGCCAGGAGCCTGGAACTCAATCCAGGTCTCCCATGTGGGTGGCAGGAACCCAATTACTTCAACCATCACCTGCTGCCTCCCAGGGTCTGCACTATCGGGAAGCTGGAGTCAGGAGCTGGAGACAGGCATTGAACCCAGACACTCTGAAATGGGATGTGGGCATCCTAACGGCTAGGCTAAATGCCTGCTCCTTACTTGTTTTGTAAACACAGGAAAGATTAAAGTCACCACATGGGGGAGTAACTTGAATTTTGTAAATTCATATTTTCAGCTGGTATTCCTAATGATCTCGTAGCACATCGTCTCTTTCTGTCCTCCTCTTCCCCCACCTCCAGCTGTGCCAGTCTCAGAATATGACCAGAATGAAAGACCAACTTTCTCCCTAGAAGCAATTGCTTTTCCCTTTTTGGTGTTCACCCTCAGTGTGCTGACACTTTAGCTGGACACTTGTATCACTTCTTCGATAGATGTGTCTCTGAGAATACATCTGACTGTTTTACTTTTCCACCCATAACATTTTCCTGAAGGTCCAAATTTTCTTCTAGTAGCCCAATAAGAAAATTTAAAACCACATGTTGTATTCTTGAGAGATTACAAGGAATGACTGTAATTTGATACTTCATATGGAAGGAAAACTGATGCTCACATAACTTAAACTTATAGTTCATGATGACTTCTTTGGGTTCTTAAAGAAAATTCTTTATTCATTTGAGAGGTAGAGAGTGAGACAGAGAAAGACACACAGAGATAGTGCACTCGCATCTGCTAGTTCACTCTCCGGATGCCCACAGGGCTGGGATTGGGCTAGGGCCAAAGCTGGGGGCCACGAATTCAATCCAGATCTTCAGTGGGAGAGACAGGACCCACTTGAGCTATCACCACTGCATCCCAAGGTCTGCATTGGTGGAAGTCTGGCCCGGAGCCAGAGCTGGGTACCACACTCAGAGAGTGCAAAATGGGACACGGGAGTGTTAACCACTGGGTCGAAGCTTGCCCTATCCTTGGTTACTTATTCCACTAATGATCGGGAGAACTTTGCTGTAATATTGTAGAATAATGACCTCTTTAACAACTCTTTCAAATCAGACACACATTTCCTAATGGCCAAGAATCATTTCTGTTCCACACTGCTCCTTCTCTGAGATCCACCTCTCCAGGTTTCGCTTACCATCCAGTTCAGAAAAAGGCAAATCTCCTCCTTCAGTAAGACCTGCAAAATGAGGATCTTTCTGGCATCTTCTAAAGAAAAGCGTAACTGATGTCCAATGCAATCTGAGCTATCATCTACTTCCAAGTTGTCATCGTTATGCCTCTTTGTATGTCTGCTGGTATCAAACATGAAACTTCTCACTTCCAGACATTTGACCTTATTTTAATCAACTTTCCTATCTTCTCTGGCTTCAAAGAGTGACCTATGTCATAGGATTTCAAAATGTTCCCCCACGAGGAGTAGGCATTAGGTCATCTTTCTGAGGTTCATGAGGTCACTTAGGACAGCATTTCACATTTCAGGAAAAAATTTTTTTAATTTATTTGACAGTTAGACAGTGAGAGAGAGAGAGACAGTGAGAAAGGTCTTCCTTCCGTTGGTTCACCCCCCAAATGGCTGCTACAGCCGGAGCTATGCCGATCCAAAGCCGGGAGCCAGACGCTTCCTCGTGGTCTCCCATGCGGGTGCAGGTGCCCAAGTACTTGGGCCATCCCCCACTGCCTTCCTGGGTCACAACAGAGAGCTGGACTGGAAGAGGAGCAGCTGGGACTAGAACCTGGTGCCCAAATGGGAAGCCGGCGCCTCAGGCGGAAGATTAGTCAAGTGAGCCACGGCACTGGCCCCAAGGAAAATTTTATAAATGTTATATTAGTTGTTAGAATGCTAGCATTCTTGGAAATCTTTTTTTTATTTTTCTACGAAAATGGCACAATAACACTAATTTTTTTTTACATTCTTTAAAGATTTGTTTTATTTATTTGAAAGAGAGAGAGAGAGTGAGAGAGCATTTGTCTGTGAGATGACACAAGTACTGAGCTCACTGGTTACGGTGAGAAGGAAATCCATAGCCCCACGGAGTCACAGGATGTCTAAGTGCTACCTGCTGTTACCATCTCTGGAATTAACCTCCCTGAAGCAGCTGTGCAGCACAGAGAACACCACACTTCTGGGCAAAGCACTGGGATTCTGGTGCAAATCCTGGGTGAGACCCCACCCTTCAGTGCCTTTGTAGGCAAAAGCGGGTTCACACACTTGCCTGAGCTGCATAAACACGGCAGCTGCGAGAAAGCAATTTCCTGAATTATGAAAGTCACTCTTGCTGGGGTCACCATTTCACTCTGCCCTTTGTGACTGGTTCCCTTGTTTCACTTCTTAGTTTTGTTAGTCAAGGTTCTTCTGAGAAACACACCCAGTGGGTCACCTGTGTAAAAGGAGATCTATTTTAGGAATTGGCTCACCTGATAATGAACACTGAGGAGTCCCGTAATCTGCCATCTTCAAGCGGAAGACACAGGAGAGCTGGTGGTGAGTTCAGTGTGAGTTCGCAGGCTGAGGACCAGTGAAGCTGCTGTTGAAAACCCCAGCCCAAGGGCAGGGGAGGAGTTGAGAATGCACAGCTCCGGCACGAGGCAGAGGAAAGGGGCCTCCTTCCTTCCTTCTCTGTGTCTCGCTCTACGCAGGCTCTCAATGGAGTGGATGTTGTCCATGCGCACTGGGGAGGACCACCTACGGCACTGCACCACGGAATCAAATGCTGATCTCATCTAGAAACCCCCTCAGAGACACAGCCTGCAATCACGTTGGGCCAGGTATCTGGTAACACCCGATTCAGACAGATCCACACATAAAATATCACATTTGGCATCCCCCACCTCCCCCATCTCCCATAATAATGACACTGGACCACATGCAACCACAAGCTATTTAGCACGTGGTAAGCCTTGTAAGTATTTACAAGTGGCTCCCCCACCCCTCTTAGTCCACGCCCCATGGCTTTCACTTACCCGCTACTAATTGTGGCCCAAAAATGTGAAATGGAAAGATCCAGAAATAAACTCAGAAGTTTTAAATTGTGCACCCTTGAGTAACCTGATGACATCCTGTGCCATCCTGCTGTGTCCTGACTTACTACCTGCCCATTCGTCACTTAGCAACTGCGTTGGTTATCAACTCTACTCTAAGTGTTCTATTTTATCATTGGTTGTTGTTAATCTCTACCTGTGCCTAACTTATAAACTTCATCGTAGGTATTTAGGTATAGGAAACAATAGTTTATAAAGGATTTGGCACTATGTCTGGTCCCAGCATCACTAGGGGCCTTGGAACATATCTGCTAGGAATAAGGGGTGGGGGGCTACTGCATATGTTTCTGGTCGTTGTGTAAGGAGGTAGCACCGACATGGAGCCTAATAGGTGGCCACCAACAACTGGCAAAACCTCCCACTTGTGAGTCAGCTGAGTTCTGATTGTAGAAGGCAATCAGAATGCGGAAACAAGATTCTATTGTTTTGTCTACTATTCTGAAAAAGCTGAGAAGCAGCTGGCATTACCCAAAAAATGTGACCACTGTTAACCTTGTAGCCACAGGATTAGGGAGCTATCGGATGCAAACAATAAATAAGTATGAAATTCTACTTGTGACTTATGGTTTACAAGGAAACGTAATATTGTCTCATTTGAACTCAAGCCATCCAGAGGGCTGTGGAGAGCAAGGAACTCCACGCTCCTCCCTGCGCACTGAGAGGTCAGGGGTCTGATCACCAGTGCCGCACCCGGCAGCCAGGTCTCCTGCCAAGTCCAGGGTTCTTTCCACAACTCTGGAATCGTAAATCATTACAGTGCCTTTCAATAGCTTAGACTCTAATGCTTGAGCATCCATTGTATGCAGAACGTGGACGCTGGCGGAGAGGGGGTGGAGAAGCAGGGTACAGAGGGCCAAGTGCCAGGAGATGTGGTTCCCTCCCCTGGGGTCAACCACTGCCTGCAGCAGAGGTCATCTCAATGCCCGTGGCTTCAGGCTTCAGTTCCCTCCCATGTGAGATCAACGCTTTTCCTGTCCTAAATTCTCAGACTCTGCAGTTCCTGTTCATCCTGAGGTGCAAATGGTCTTCATACGTGAATTATTAGCCTCTCTGCAGGTACCAGAACACCAACACCAACACGATGCAAACATTGGCCAGGTATTTTTTGCACATATTTATATTTACAACTTTGAAAACAGTTCTGGACAGGTTTAGCTGGTTCCCTCCCCGCTGTGTTACGGCCACTGCCTTCTCCTATTTCATGGATCCTGACAACTATCAAGCTCACTTTGGCTCTCTGTGATGCCAGGACTTGTCATAAAAGCCCTCACACAGAGGCTGGCGCTGCGGCTCACTAGGCTAATCCTCCGCCTAGCGGCGCCGGCACACCGGGTTCTAGTCCCGGTCGGGGCACCAGATTCTGTCCCGGTTGCCCCTCTTCCAGGCCAGCTCTCTGCTGTGGCCAGGGAGTGCAGTGGAGGATGGCCCAGGTGCTTGGGCCCTGCACCCCATGGGAGACCAGGAAAAAGCACCTGGCTCCTGGCTCCTGCCATCGGATCAGCGCGGTGCGCCGGCCGCAGCGCGCTGGCCGCGGCGGCCATTGGAGGGTGAACCAATGGCAAAGGAAGACCTTTCTCTCTGTCTCTCTCTCTCACTGTCCACTCTGCCTGTCAAAAAAAAAAAAAAAAAAAAAAAAAAAAAAAAAAAAAAACCCTCACACAGAACTTCAATTCGTTTTATTGTATTAAAACTGCAAATGCCCAAATCATGGAATTTCAAAATGGTTGGAACATCCTCACGTTTCTATTACTGTGTTACTTTAATCACTTGTATCCTCCTGTCCTCCAGTTACAGAGGTTTGCAAAAGCAACGCGTCCAGGAGGAGCAACACAGGCAATCCTATGGAGTTTGTCTTACTTGGGGCTCCATTTCCATGAGCACGTGCTCTCTCTCTCTCTCTCTCTCTCTCTGGTTCTGTTCTCATTTTCTTAGGGGCTCTATCTTACTGCTTTTCCATGTATCTGTGCCAGTTTACTATGCCCAGGCTCACCGTCGTTTAAATGACAATGCATATCTTCTGGCATGGTTACAGGCACAATTTCATGAATTCTTCCCAAATCTTGTGGCCAGATCTGCACCAAGAAAAGGTACCTGATTCTTCTGCCAGTGAACAATGCCCATTTTGCACCTGGGTTACCATTAAAATCTGGCAAGCAATTTTTTTCCTTCTCTTTTTGAAACATCTAGCCCTCTTGGACTTTTCCTTTTCATATTAGTTACACTTAGAAAATTTATTTTCATTTTTATTTGAAAGGCAGAGAGATGAGAGAGAGCGAGAGAGTAAGCAATATCATTCATCCACTTGCTCATTCCTAAATGCCTGCAGCAGCCAGGGCTGGGCCAGCCTAAAGCCAGGAGCCTTGGACTCCATCTGGGTCTCTTGCATGGGTGGCCCAAGTACTTACTTGCCGCCTCCCAGGGTGAACAGGAGCAAGAAGCTGAATCCGAAGCAGAGGAGCTGGAACACGAACCAGGCAACCAGGTGCTCTGGTAAGGGATTCAGGCATCCCAATCAGTGACTCAGCAGCTGTGCCAGGTGCCTACCCTCTGGTGAGCAATTTCACCTAGATGTTTCTGTCTAAATTAGAGGTTTCCATTGGAAGCTTCATAAATAAAAAAATCTAAATGAAATAAAATTATGAACTGGAGCCATAACTGTTCATGAGAAGGCCACTTACAATGCAGAATTTAGAGAGAATTAGATCACAGGCATCTCTCTGTCAGGAATTAGCTACTCCAGTATTTCAGGACAAACCACAGAACATTAGCTGTAGTTATGTCTGGATGGTAGCTTTTGTAATCATGCATTTCTCCCTCTTTTTATAATTGTACTTTCTAATTTTTAAAAGAACAAAGAACGTAGGCTCGTATGAAATATACACTTATTGGAAAAGCTGGAGAGAGGGAATAAGGTATGCTTTAGCTCACACTCTGACCCTTGGTTCTGCAAGACAGTGACATTAAGAAAGCTGGACAAAGGGTACAGAAGTGTGTTCTATATTTGTAATTTGTAAACCTAAAATGACTTCAAAATAAAAATGCTTGGAAAAAAAATAGGAGACCATGTTTGTAGTCACAGACTGCTGTTCATGTATTGCTCTCTTCGAGCCAGGGGTGCGCTGGAGTGGAGTGACGAGTGATGCCCCAGAGCTTCAGGGATTTGCAGGTCAGCTGTTTAAGCTATTATTAAGAATTAGATTTTGCCAATTTATAATTCAGTGATTGGATTAAGAACAAAGGTGATAATGACTTTAAACGAATCACTTCCTAATTAGTTCCTCCAGGCGATTTCTGGACCGTCATGTGCTGTCGGGTGCAATCCTGAGCCACTGCTCCTATCCACAGGAGCTTCCTGTATGCCTCTGGCCACAGCACTGCCACCAGCTCTTCCATACACAGCCTAGTTTCTTGTGTGTGTGTGGTTTTGTTTTTGTTGTTGTTGTTTTTTTTTTTTTTTTTTTTTTTTTTTTTTTGACAGGCAGAGTGGACAGTGAGAGAGAGAGACAGATAGAAAGGTCTTCCTTCGCCGCTGGTGCACCCTCCAATGGCCGCTGTGGCTGGCGCGCTGCGGCCGGCGCACCACACTGATCCGAAGGCAGGAGCCAGGTACTTATCCTGGTCTCCCATGGGGTGCGGGGCCAAGCATTTGGGCCATCCTCCACTGCCTTCCCGGGCCACAACAGAAAGCTCGCCTGGAAGAGGGGCAACCGGGACAGAATCCGGTGCCCCGACCGGGACTAGAACCCAGTGTGCTGGCGCCGCAAGGCGGAGGATTAGCCTAGTGAGCCATGGCGCCAGCCTCTTGTGTTTCTATTCAATGACAACTCATTTAATAGACGTTCTTTATACAGTGTATATTTAACATTTAATATGTTTAATTTATATAGTTAATATATAATACATATTGTCAATTCATTATCATTAAACTTACAGTCAACAGTCCTCTGAATTATGTTTGGATAAAGTTTACCTAACAGCCTGCTCAGGCTTAGGAATACCAGACGGCATTGCGACACCATGCTTGGAGACCGCTTGGACAGCACGATGGCCAACAGGAAGCACAGAGATGCAGACAGAGTGCAACAGGGACACACGTTTACAGGAGAGCTGAAACCAGAGGGCAGAGGCTCTCCTGGCTTGACTTCATGTGGGAACATGTATGTTGGGAAATTCAAATTTTTTTTTAAAGATCTATTTTATTTATTTGAAAGACAGAGTTACACAAAGGAGGGGGGTGGAGAGAGTCTTCCATCAGCTCACTCATTCCCCACAAGGCTACAATAGCCAGGGTGCTGGTGCCAGGCCAGGATGAAGCCAGGAGCCTGGAATTTCAGCTGCATCTCCCATGTAGGTGGCAGGGGCCCTGGTACTTGGCCATCTTCCACTGCTTTCCCAGGCACCTTAGCAGGGAGCTGGATTGGAAGTGCAGCAGCTGGAACCCAAACTGGTGCTCATATGGGATGCTGGCACTGCAGGCAGCGGCTTAACCCGCTATACCACATAACCTGCTGTACCACATAACCCGCTGTACCACAATGCTGCTCCTCAAATGTTTCCATGTTTCCTTCCTTCCTTCCTGTCAAGATTTAGTTATTTATTTGAAAGCCAGAGTTAGGAAGGGAAGGAGGGAGGGAGGGAGGAAGGGAGGGAGGGAGGGAGAGAGAGAATCTTCCAACTCCTGGTTTACTCCCTAAGTGGCCACAACAGCCAGGGTGGAGCCAGGCCAAAGCCAGGAACTTCATCAGGGTCCCCCATATGAGTGCAGGAGCCCAAGCACTTGGGCCATTCTCTGCTGCTTTCCCAGGCGCATTAGTAGGGACCTGGACTGCAAGTGGAGCAGCCAGGACACGAACTGGTGCCAATGTGGGATGCTGACCTCCCAGGTGGTGGCATTACCTGCTACGCCGCAGCACCGGCCCCAAATGTTTTATTATTTGGTGCATCTCCACAAATGGCTGCAAGACACAGTGAGTAGTGACCTTGAGGTTACAAATAAATTTTAGCAAGTAGGTGTATTTGTTATGGAGCCCACAAATCACTAGGGCCGACTGTACATTCTAGGATTCTTTGTGCTCTGAGGTTATTTACCTCTGTGGTTTCTACTGGGGAAAAAGGATCTGTGTTCCGCTGTGCATCTCTGCCTGGCTTCCCTGTGCAGCGATCTCTCCCGAGCTGCTCAGTATCGGCCACAATGCGAACATCTGGACCGTGAGAAGAGCAAAGTGCTACAAGTCAGGCCTTCATGTGATCTTTTAGATTTAAGCAAGTGATGAAGAAAACAATCATGCATACTGAATTTAAAGCAATATGACGCCTGGAGTGGTTACTTTGCAATAACACAAAAAACTGGGGAAGTTTTCTTCCCGCATTCAAACATGGCAGTGTGATTGAGCCAAGTGACTCCCTGACTGATCAGAGTTATGTTCTGACAGATACCTTCATTGTTCCAACTTCATCTTAATCATTACTGCAATAGAATACCAATATTCACACCAGAATCTCCCCCTTTTGTTCATCTCAACTTGACTCTGAGGAGAATCAACAAAGCCGTTCTTGGGGCCGGCGCTGTGGCGCAGTGGGTTAATGCCCTGGCCTGAAGTGTCAGCATCCCATATGGGCACCGGTTCAAATCCCAGCTGCTTCTCTTCCGATGCAGCTCTCTGCTATGGCGTGGGAGGGCAGTGGAGGATGGCCCGAGTGCTTGGGTCCCTGCACACATGCGGGAGACCTGGAGGAGGCTCCTGACTTTGGATTGTCGCAGCTCCGGCTGTTGCAGCCATCTGGGGAGGAACCAGCAGATGGAAGACCTCTCTCTCTGTCTCTACCTCTCTCTGCAGCTCTTTCAAATAAATAAGATAAACCTAAAAAAACACAAAGTTGTCTGTAAGAATCAATCATTAGAGGGAATTGACAATAGAGTATTCTGTATTTTATTATTATTTCTATGTTGTGTTCTATGCATCCTTTATTAGGAACATTTGCAAGTTAAATGCATTCATTTCCAGTGAGCTGGTTATCAAAATAGCACACAACTACCTCTAGCTGAGTGAACTCAATTACTTAACCACCAAGCCCCAATTTAGTTAGGAAGAACACATCTTCCTCATGAGATTTTGAGAACTGAATGCATTATTGTTCCCAATACATTGTTTGCTGGTAGGGACTCCTGGGCTTGGGCCCCTCTTTCCACCCATTTTCTTAGGACAGAACCAGGGGCTGATTCACCCCCAGCACAGCTGGGTTCCCACCCTGCCAGACAGGCCCCTGAGAGCTATCTGTCAGGATCCAAGTGGCTCTTTCCAGGCAGGTGAAAACTGACCGCTAGGTGGCATGAGCAAGAAGCCTTTGATGGCCCGGTCCTCCAGAACTGATTTGAAATACTGCACCATACTTAACCCTTGAAGCCTTCATCAAGCTAGAGAGAAGAAAAATGGGATGTTTCACGTCTGCAGCCACAGTGCTCTGTCCAGAGTTCCCGTCTGATGATCGGCGTCGGCAGCCTGAGAAACACGTTCATCCCCACAGGCCACCTCAGACAACTGAAAGAGGGGGAATGTTTCATCTTTGGCAACAGCACCTGCCCTGTCTTCCCCAGGCCTGCGGTGTGGCGTGACCGCTGTTGGCTACTCAGTACTTCTTATAAAGTATCTGGCTGACCCATGTATGTGTCGCCTAACAGAGTCGGAAGAGAGACCCCTCCTGACCCCCAGTCTTCATGCTGGATCCCGTGGCACTGGTGCCAACAGTTCAGGCTTCCCTGCTTTTCAGAGGTAACACACGTTCACTGAGGCTCTTCTGCAAAGTGGTAAAGCCGTGATCCCCCGGGCAGTAACTTAGGCAGAGCTGCAGAGGGCTGTGGGCACAGTACAGCAGGTGGTCTCCCAGCATCCCCCCACTCCCAGCCCCAATTCCATCACCAATGTCCAGCCAGTTATTCTTGAAGAGGCAGCTAAGTATCTCTGTTGAGGGAAGCTGACAAATAAATGCCTTTTCCCTGGGGCCTTGGCCAAGTTGGCCAGGTTTCACCTGTGCCACAGGTGAGACTGTTCATTCTTCCAATGAAAGGCCCCACGTGTTAGACAAACGGGCTCCCCAGCACCGAGTCCCATTCTCAGGGACTCCTGAAATCATTTCCCCGCTTAAAAGCCAAACACTAGACATCACCACCAGAGAATTAAAATAAGAAAAGTCAGCCTGATTAGTTTTCTGCCTGCACAGAATTCAGAAATGAAGATTTCATAAGGAAGCCGTCGACTGTAAACATGACCGGCTTAATTTAACTCAGCCAACCTGTTCTGCGTTCAGGAATCTGTGTTAATGGCTTAGATGAGCATACTCGTGTCATGCACCTGCGACGATGCTGGTCATTTTAACACGATCCTCTTGAAGCTGCTCCAGCTTCTTGTCAAGTGGGGACATCTCGCCTCACCTGAAACAGAACGAAACGTCACCTTGCGTCCTGGGGGAAAGCCAAGGCCAAGTGTATGTGAGGGCCTCGCACCACAGAGGGAACCCCTAGGAAGCCTGTGAGGTGGTCTCCACACACGCAGCAGGCACATTTCACACGGCCAGGGATCGGGTACCAAGTCTTGGCGATAATGACTCAGAATGAATTAAAATGACCACAAAACACTGTTTTGTTTTTTTTCTCTGTCTCCAGAGTTTATTGTGAATTTTCATTTTTGGATAACCAAGCAGCTCTTTAAGGAGAATGCAGAGAGGAGTCATTCTGGCACTTCTGGGTAGTACAGAAGGATCTTTCTAACACTCACATTCAGTCCACTTGCTCAGTCTTTGCTCTCGGGATTGCTGAGCAAGGTCAGCCCATGGGATTCCGGAGTTAATACGTAACCGTATATACAAACAGCCACTAAGACCCTCACGGCGGCAGGTGGCCTGAGGGACGGCGGCGGGGAGGGCGGCTCTACCTGGCCTCTCGCCTGTCTCGGCTGACAGAGCCCACGTGCCACGTGGCGACTGGCGAGCACACCTCCTGCAAGCGGGAATGCTGAGCACAAACGGCACTTGGCAGCATGCAGTTTAAAGGACAGGGGTTCCTTCCGTAACTGTATAAAATCTAGGCAGTTCAATCAAGAGGGTAGAGAAAAACAAAGAAAAGTGAGGGACTGTCTGTCGTCACTGTAAAAAAGGCACTTGGAGTTAATGGGACCAGGACTGAAGGACTCTTAGCGGACAGAAAGTTCAGTACGGTTTCATGACAAAGCCTGGGTGTTCAGAGACGACACTCAGGAGCTCCCGAGGAGAGACACTGCAACAGAACCGCTGAGCAGCAGAACGGGTTCAAATGAAGGAAGTAAATCTGCACAACCAAACGGTCTCACAAAAATCAACGCAAACCCCCAAACGAAACCTAAGCAATGCAAAACCTAAGCAAAGTTAGACAACGAAGCAGCGATGCATAGCTTTCCTTTGAGATAATGCCTACGCCTCGAGACACTAAGTGGCAACCTAACTTCTCAGTAAATAGCTTCACAGTAGCATCACGGTGATAAAACTGATTCAAGCAATGCAAAGAGTTTCATCTGTTCCCAGAACCCGAGGGAGAAATGAGGTGATCGGTAGAGCGCAGCGACATCACGTGTGGTTTTTCAGCGTCCCTGGGCGGTGGACACGTCCCGTCCGTCCACCACATGCACACGGGCTTCCAGCCGCCTGCCGGGAGGTGTGGCACCCATCGAGGTCATCCGGTGTTCTGAGCGGTAACTGTAATTCCTGTTGCACGTGGGCACCGCAAACAGAAATGCGGCGAGCGGTGAGCCTCCACTTCCCGCAGCTGCTGCGGGTCCACCTCCTCCCACACACAGGTAGGCGCTTCCACAAGAAAGGATATTTGGCAATTTTAAATTCCACGGTTGGCAGCTCTGAGGCAGCTCACTTTATGTTAAATGCCATCAGGGGTCTCTCCTCCCGTTTCTGCCAGGGGCTTTTCTTGTCTTCTCCTTGGTCGTCGTCCTCGTCTTCATCGTCATCGTCGTCGTGAGCGGACCTTCTAGGGTGGGGGCTGGCCAGCGGCTCGGACGGACCGTCGGCAGTTCGTTTGGTGGTCTCCTCCTGCAGGCTGGGCAGCTGGCCCCCGCTGCGCCGGCTGGGCCCCTCCAGCAAGCACCGCAGCGCGCTGTCCTCGGGGGTGCACACCGTGGTCCCACCCTCGCTGCCGCTCTGCTCCATGTCGTCCAAGTACACGAGCTGCGTGTAGGCGCTGCTGTCTTGGGCGCGGGGCTCTTTCTGCGGATGCTCCTGCACGGGCGGGTGGTTCTGTGGGAGAGACAAAGGGTCTCCCCTTCCCTTCCGGGCCGATTTTGGTTCGTTCATGTCCACGCCAGAGTCTAAGCTGGCGTCGTTACTTCCGTTCCTTCCAGCTCTTTGGAGATCAATGTAAGAATGTCTAACATGAGCGTTGGACCTGCCGTCCAGGGAGACGAACCACGCCCGGGGGTGTGGGAGCGGCTTCCCGCCGCCCAGCTCCATCAGCGCCTTCTCGGTCAGGAGCTGCACCTCGCTGTTCATCTGCGCCAAAGCCGCGTCGTTCAGGGATGCCGGGATGGACAGTGACTCGGACATGGCCGCGTTCTGAGGGCTCCATTCCCGGGTTCCTGCCTCCTGCAGGTGCTGCTGTGAGATGGCCTGGGAAGACAAGGGCTGGCCCTGCATCTGAGAGGCCGCGTGCGGGAAGATGCCCGCGTGCGGGTTGGAGAGCTCAGCCTGCAGCCGTTCGATTTCCAGCTGCGGGTCGGCTGGCACCACCAGAGGCTGGCTGACGTAGGGATGGTCCCCGGGCAGCTTCATGTAATGTGCAGGGATGACCAAGGCGGGCAGCACTTTCCTGTACACGCTGTCATTGACCTGGTCCACGGAACTGCAGCAGATCAGCTGGCCAGGCCGCGGGAAAGACGTGGGTCTCTCCAGGTGATCCACCGATCGCGACATCATACATTCAGTGGGTCTGCGATCCAGCAGCTGCTCTTTCTCAGGAGACGAGGGCGGGGGGTACATGTGCTCCTGAATGGCCAGCTTGCTTCCTGTGGACGCTGCACCCTCTCGGTCCTGCTTCTCAAATAAAGGCTGGGAGAGCATGGCCTTGTAGCTACCCCGGTAGTCCTCGTGGCCAGGGGACTCGTAGCCATCCCTCTCCGCGGGTTTCCTGGCCTTTAAGGGGAAGATCTCCGCAGACTTCTGATGGTCCTTCCCCAGGGTCCCGCCGGGCGTCAGGTTATCCAAGGAGATCTGGCTTTTCTCCTCCTCCTTGTGAGAGAGCAGCTCCTCCCGGGAGCTGAACTCCTGCGAGGTGCTGTAGGAGAGCTTCAGCATGGGCGTGTGCAGGTCCCCCTCGCCGCCGGGAGACACCATGTCCAGGGGAACCCCACTCCTCCGCTCCTGCACACCCGGGGCCTCGGGGCGGCCGTGGCTGGCCACAGACAGCGGCCCGGGGAAGTCAGACGCCCGCCGAGAGAACAGCAAGTTGATGTGCGACATGGACGTGGCCTGGTCCCTTTTGGAACTCTCCAGGGCCGCTGGCAGCTGCAGTTTTCTGTGGTGCTGACGAGGCTTCAGGCACTTCCTCCTGTGACCAAAGACACAGAGCAAGCGCAGCGATTACAGAGGTGCTCACGATGGGAAGGCTTCCAGTGAGAACAACACAACTAGTCAGCGGCCGGAAGCCTCCTCACCCCACTCCCTTGTCTTAACCCAGAGCAGCGTCATCCAGGGACTTCACTCTCAGGCTTTCGTCTGCACAGCCAAGTTATTCATTCAGAAGGAGTCACCCGAGAGTTGACAACCAACGTTCTGGCAAACCGAACAGGCTCGGCATCCGAACGAGAATATCTCCGCCTTGCCCTGCAGAGTATCGTCTCTTAGCCAGTGTTCAGGAATATTCCAAATGCCTCATATGGAGACGGTCAACTCTTTTTTTCCTAACTCCCCTTCTAAGCAACGTTGTCTACGGCATGCCTTACATGTCCTGTTTGCTCATTTTCAACTTAGATCACAAATTTGAGGTCATGATATAATTTCACAAGCAGAAAAATAGCTCAATTTAGAAAAAGAAAAGGAGAAAAAAAGACCTCCATATCAATGCTTCCAAACATCAATTGCAGAAGAAATTCTAAATTAAAAAGAGATATTGCCAAAAAGGTAGCACTTTACCTGCAATAATATAAAAGGAGACACAGCAAAACCAAAAGTATGAAAGCCATTCCTCCTAAAATGGCCAAAAGAAACACCGTGTGATACGTGGTTATGTCCTGTGTTACAACGGGACCTAGAAGGTCAGAAAATGGCATTTTAGATGTTTGAATACCTTTAAATAAAAAGAGGGATAATTAATTGAGAACGTCATGTCTTTTTCTTACTCTTCCTGGCTGAGGCACAGGCAGTGGCCTGATGAAAACACCCTTAGAAAGATGTGCTTCCTGCTCTACCATTTCACTCACGATCAACACAACTACCAGGAGGCCTCCACAAAGGCCAGGAGCACCCGGCGGTGTCAGGAGGACCTCCTGGGCTGAGAGGGGGGCCTCACCAGTAGCATGGTCAGGGTTCCAGATGCGTGACTTCTTAATAAAAGAAAAGGAATGCATGATAATATAACAAGTGGACTCCTATGCTCAGAGACATGGCCTGTCTATCTGAGAATTTTACACTGCAATGAAAAAAAAAAACCCCACCATTTTTGCTTTTGCTGCGCAGTCAATCATGATTGAGAGCTCTCTGCCTAAATCAATCAATCTAAATGTACAGCCTACATTCACCATTTTAAAGAGCCAACAACTTGTTACAGGGTGTCAAGCCTCACTAAATGCTTTCCATTTCCACTAAAATGTTCTAGAATGGCCAACCTCAGGTAGCCTTGACCTTTTCAGAACTTAAAGTAAAGTTACTAGAGATTAAAACATTTTCCTTTTAATTTACATTATAAAGCACCCCCAGAAGTATGAGTTTACCTCATACTCTTCAGGTTCAGTAAGAGTACAAATCTCCCTTAATGTTATTGACAACAGATCAGCAATAGCTAAAACCTTCCTAAAATTACAACATTTCGGCACCTGTTGCTGGCCAGGTGGCCTAGCAGCGCCCCTGAGTGTGGGAAGGAATGAGCTATGGTTTCACATTATTGCCGAGTAGCAGAATGCCGATCAACGAACACCATTGGTTTATTTTTTTATTCTTGATAGTTTGAGAGAGATTTCTTTTAAAAACCATTTAAAAGAGATACATCCCTTAATTTAAGAGCTAGATAAACCCAAGGGAATTTACCAGTGTTCTTTTTAAATAGTGACATCACCTAAGTCCAAAAAGTAGCACCCTTCCCTCCCAGATATAATTACCTTCAATGGTGTGAGGATGGGGTTAATGCTTACAAAAGCTCAAAACTAACTGATGACTCTGTCTCTCTGTATCACCTTAGTCCTTCAGAGAAACAAGACAAAGGCAAGGCCTTGTCAGGAGTCACCAAGAAACCAGGGGTTAAAAAAAAAAGCTTTTCTAAAAAACTGAAGTTTGGTCCTTTAAGAACTCAAAATGTTATTATTTTAACCTCTGCCAATAGAACTCTGCATAAAAGTCGCAGCCATACTTCACTTTATTTAAAACAAAAGAATTAAAGAACAAAATCCTGATTGTTTTCCTGTTGCTTTTGGGTTCATGAAAGCACAGCATCACTGTGATTTGTCTTAGCAAAGTAATGGCTGTGAGGTGGCCAACATGTGCGCTGAGCCTGCTGTTGACAGCTTTGAGTTTCTCCTTCCAGGAAGCTCCCAGGAGACCTGCGGCTGGCAGCTCCTCCCTCCCTCTTTACCGGAGCTTGTATTAATCCGTCACACAATGGGGAAATGGACGGGCACAGTTGTTTGAAATGTATCAAAAATAAAAGTTCACTGTTGGGCATGCGCTTTGCAGCCTCTAATCTGGTCCTTGTAGAATTTCCCTTCCTTCCCTCCCTCCCTCCTCTTAGTCACAGATATTTCAGATGCTGAGAATGGAGCATTTCTGTACCTGGCTCATGCTTATAACAGTGCCAGAACAATGCTGTCAGGGGATATACATACTCTTAAAACACAGATGTGAAGTGTAACTTTTCTCAGTGTGAGAATCTAAAGTCAACGTGACAGATTTTTCCACACCCTTCCAGGAATGGCTTCCATCAAAGTAGTTGCTCTGGGAGTCTGAGTGTTAATTCCAGCGATAATTCCACTGCTGAAATATCCTGAACTTTCATTTTGGAACTGCCTTCATGGTTAATTTATGAGAGACACTTTTTAATCACAGCACATTCTGACTTAGCTGAATCCCGATGTTATACACCAGACTTGGATGTGCATGACTTTTAAATGTGAAAAAAAAAAATTCAAAAGCTCCCTCTGAGCATAAAGATTTGCCACTGATGAAGAGATCTGAACGGCTTCCCAAGCAACAAAAGCCATTGCTGGAAATCATTCTCCTGAGATGACTGCTTTGAAATCAATAATTCTGGAATACTCATTGGGTGTAGTTTAGTCAAGTAAGCTTTTAGTCAACCTGGAAAGGTATGAGTTAATTCGCATATACCAAACGGATATTATTATTTTGCATAGAAAGCAGTCGGTCTGCTGTTAAGCCTTTTTGGAAATGCCACATCGAGTTTTTGTCCAAGAACTCTCTGCGAGTTCCTCTGTTGAGTGCCTTCCCCTATACGTTTGCTCACACCAGGCCACAGCTGTTTCAGGAATTAGGGAGGAGGTCCTGGCCGCCTCCGTGGGCTTTTGAATAAGAATTCCCTGTGGCAGCTGTCTGAGCAAAACAGGGACATGAGACAAGACTATTTTCTATGCATTATTCTCATCTCAGATGGGAGAGTTCCAATCCCAACTCTTCCACTGGCACCAAATACCTTTTTCCCTCATTTGCCTTCCAGACTTTGGACCATTTTTGAGTAAGACATGCTCTGTCTGCTCAATGAAAAGCATACTTAGCCCGTGCCCTCACAGAAACCAATCCCCAGCATCGCGAGGGCGAGGGTTGGCTTCGTGTTACCTGGGACGGGAGGAGACATGGCTGCCACCCAGTAGCCCAGCTGGGGGGCGATGTACGTCCACGTCAGCTGGCTGCCCTCCTGGTGCACCAGGCCCAGACCGCTCTTCAGCCACGTTCCTGTGAGATTCAGAAAAGAACTTCAGTGACACGCCGGCTAGACTCCTGTGCAAGGCTTAAGTACGCTGTTCAAACCACCTTAAATGCCAGGTCCGTAACCCACCAGATAGCCCATGTAGCCAGATGGTCAACCAGGGACTGTTCGTAGCTTTCTGCGGAAATTCAATTGCCCATCAGGGACAAGGTGAACAACTTTGGTTTTCCTTTGTCTTCTCAATTAAATTACTTCTAGCCACTTCATCAGACATTCAGACATTTCTTTTCCAATCACAGAAAATTTCAGTAGAAGTCTTTGGAGTTTCGGAATAGAATAAAGGCAGGGTGACAGGGGCTGGTGGATGTGAAAGAAAAAAGGAGGGGCGCGTGGTTGGATCCAGCACCGTTTACACTCTTTATCCTCTAGCAAACAAGTAAATTTCCTGTCCCGAATCACAGACCAGTGATGTCACAAGTGCTTAGGGATGCTTTTTAAATAGACAGACTCCTTGAACCCATCTTTGCAAATTCAGACCCAGTAAGTCTTCCAGTTGGTCCTGATGCTGGGAAACACCAAAAAAAGTCCGGTCTCTGCACTATCGCCAGTTGTAACCGCAACTAGAATCAAACGTGAACGAGTACCTGCTGCGTACTGGTCCCAGCATATGCGTTTTACATATTATCTGTAACTCTCAAAGCAGCCCTCCAGAGGGAGGCTTTTTTTCCTTTTTGGATGAGGACGTTGAGAACTGGCAAGCGAGTACATTTCCCAAGGCCTCTTGGTGGTAGAGAGCAGAGTGGGAATGGAAGCTAGGCCTGTCTGATCTCAGGATGGGTGCTTCCTTCTGCTGTGCCAGGTGGTGTTTCCTGCACACCCTCCAGCGTTCGACTACACTGCAGTCTAGGAGCAGACCCATGGAGGAAGGTTCACTTGCCCACGGCAGTCAGGCTGCTCCTCTCACTTATCTGCAGAGGATCCTGCTCTGAGGCCTGTGATGACGGCAGTTGTAGACAGACAGCAAGGGAGAGGTGGGTTCAGCCTTCTAGGGGCTTTTGCGCACCCAGTCAGACCCACGGGTTCAGAGCCCTTGGCTGTATATAAGGGCTTCTGGCTCCTATTATCACCCATGGAAGAAATAGCCATTGGTGGCACTCAAGGCTTACGTGGACCACACACGAACCAAATGTGACCCTTGGTCTCCAAATGCTTGCCCTTCCTAGGTACACATATCACTGAGTTGACAATTGGGGGATTTTTTTTTCTGCCCTTGAAGAAAAAAACAATATTCATGCTGCTGGTAGGCCCCACTGGTTGCCATGGCAACATTCAAATGCAGTGGGTGGGAAGGTGCCCAAGGTAGTGCCTCTCATGCAATGGCCCCTCCTCCGCTGCTCCAGCAGCAGCTACACAAAGGGGAAGGTGGGAGAAGCAGGCACCGGCAATGGCTTTGCACCTCCTGGCCTTCCCATGCAACACACCAGGTCACAGCGCTGATATCCATGCAAGGTAGGGAGACAAGTGAAAGGTCTCTAAAATGATTATGAGATTGGGGATGCACAATTCAGATTCATGTCCTGAGGTGCACCAACGCAGCGACTGCTCAGCAGGTGAGAGAGTCACTTAATTCTACAGGGCTACTGAGCAAACAGACAGAAGGCATCTGACACAGCAGGGAAGAGGGGTTCTGGGCTGGTGGAGGAGAACGGATCGTTTGCCGTGACTTCCATCCCTCTCCCCGACTGCGGTCCCCTCCCGTTCACAGCTCATGACTTGCATACCACATCCACCCCCACACGCACTCCCACAATAGCAGTGCTGTCAGGACTGTGCATCAGCCAGGAAGACGCCGTGCATTCTCTGGCTTGCAGTTCCCCCCAGATTAGAGTCTTGAGTCACTGCTCTTCAAATGGAGCGGGCACCAGGTTGGCCTAAACAGGACCCAGAGGATAAGGGCTCCAAGCAGAGTCCCAATTCCCATTCATTCATGAGAAAGTCACCCATTTTTATCCTTAAGTAGCCTTTGCCTTTTACGGAGTAAGAACATCAATTGAAACAATTTAAAAATACTGCCACACTACATCCAGGCAAGCGAAGTGGGGGGACACACATTCACCATCCCTCCCCCCCGACCCAGCTAACAAGCTCCTGAGGCCAGCCTGCAGGACCCACAGTCTGGCAGTGGTGCTGGTGGAAGCCAGAGAAGAAGAGGCAGCAGCCTGGGGAGTAGAGTGAGGAGACAGTACCAGGTGGGGGCAGGGAAGGCTTTGGGATGAGTTTAGCTTGGACAAACAAGCAAGACTGGCCAGTTGCGGGAGAGGCCAGGGAGGGAGCATGGAGAAAGAAGAGTGTGCTGTAGGCACAGGGAATGGAGGCCGGGAGGAGTGGGAGCGCTAGGATGGAGGGACACCCAGAATGAACAGGAGCGAGTGGGTACCGGGGCTGGCAAGGCGATCGGCGCCTACGGGGGAAAGGCTTCGAATGCCGTCAGCACTGGGAGGTCACGGGGGACTGTATGCAAAGGCCCAACAAGGCTGGTGCTTTCAGCCCACCTGCCCCTCCGCTGCCCCTCCTCCTCAGTGTTTGCTGGGCCACTGTTCACAAAACACGTTTGTGGCTCCAAGGGCAGATAGTTTTTTTCTCTTCCAGAAACCTACTGTCTCTCTGGACTTGAATGGCGCCTTCTAGTATGTATGAATCTTGCAGGTCTCAGCACCCCCAGGGCAAGTGTTATGGCATCACCACTTTCCCCAAAACACAGCTGCCTCACGGAGCTAACCTGTTGCTCTAACTCTTACCTCTTCCACTAGGTTGCAAGCTACTGTGAATGTGGGCAGGTGTCTTGTATTCCTTTTGCCTTCTTCTCAGCACCTACATGGACCCACAGATGGGTGACAGCTAGGGGCATAGACCAAAAGTAACACCAGGTGGCCCTCTGTGAGAAGCGGCATGTAGTCAGCAGGAACACTGACCCTGCGGCAGTGTGCTGGCTTTGGGATGCTGCTCTTCCAAACCACAGGGAACAAGGCCAGCTGGGGAAGAGCCCCTTGCTTTAGCCCACGATTTCTGTAAAATGCACGCCTACCCAGTGACTCAAGTGTGACACTGTTTTGGGATTCAACCATCGTGCCGTTACAGGCAAAGGCATTTCCAAGCTTTCTGTGTTTTGTAGGAGGAAATAAACTACAGGGATTCTAAGGATTAATGGATTGTGCACTAGCAGCATATATATGCTTCTCATTCTGGGAATCCTGATGATCCTGTGGGATCGGGCAGTTTCCCCACCTGAGCAGCAGACACTCACAAGAGACACTGCTGTGCCCGTGGCTGGGGCTCTGGGCTAGGACTCTTCAGTGTGATCCAGACAGCAGAGCAAACCTCTGTGAAGTGCTATCTGTGACTGCTGGCAAGATCCACCAGGGTGCTGACAGGGGCACTCTTGTCACGTGTGGTGACCTTGGGCATCGCTCAGATGGAACGGGGCAGGGACTGGGCTATTCCTGCTGTGTGGACGAAAGCAAGCTCCAGCTGCAAGGGCCTCTTGCTTGCTCTTCTCCAGCCGGCGCACCTACCATCTGGATGCTCCAGGGGCAGCACACACGCCCAGAGGTTGAACTTCTCTCTTCTGTGGCCCAGACCGAGTAGCCCCTTATGTGCTACCAGCTCCCTGCAAAGCTGCTTCCTCAGACCACCTCCTTCTGGAGTTCTCTTTCTGCCCCTCCTCATCTCCTCCCAGCTTCTTCCTATCACTTCCTTCGTGGCGCTCAAGGTCTAGACATGCAGAGCCCCCGGGGGGGCCCTGGTGAAGGTAGGCAGGCAGCAGCCTGTTCTTCCTCCTGCCCTGCTCCACTGGCCCTCGCCAGGCTTCTTCCTGCAAAAGCATCCCAGCTACAGCTGCACTGACCAGGCTGCCCATGAGTATCTCAGGAGTTGGCTGAGTCATGACATGCGCCTCTTTGCTCTGACCAAGGCAGGTGGCCGTGTCTATTACTGGGACTACATGTGTGTAATGATTATATGGTGATCTCTCTGGTAGCAGCAAGAATGAAATTTTGCATTATAGAAACTTCTAGATCATCAAATAGTTTTTAAAGCACTTGAACTCTCCTTAATTGAATTGCTAATTTTTAAAAATTTACTTAAAGAAAGGTAGACAGAGAGAGAGAGAGAGAGAGAGAGATCTCCATCTGCTGGTTCATGCCCCAAATGCTTACAACCGTCAGGGCTGGGCCAGACCAAATTCAGGGTCCAGGAATTCAATCCGGGTTTCCCATGTGAGTGGCAGGGACCTAACTACTTGAGCCATCACCTGCTGCCTTCCAGGGTCTGGGTTAGCAGGAAGCTGGAATCAGGAGTGGAGCCAGTACCTGAACTCAGGCCTCTAGTATGGTTTGCAGGAGTCCCAAGAGTGCTTTAACGGCCAGGCCACACTCCTGCCTCTTTAATGGAATTTAAGCAGAGCTAATGTATGAAACATAAAAGGGAGGTTTCTCTGTGTGAAGGTAAGAGAAGTCCTCACTCACAGAAAATCCCAGGACACGTCCTAAACATAGTCTGGAATCTGTCACAATTTGTAAAGGTGGTTCTATAAAAACACTAAAGAGCATCCCTTACTTTTGGTTCACAGAAGTGAACACAATTTTTACTTTTCTTGATGAGTTAAGGTCATGATTATGGTCAGGGACAGCAGGTGCCTACTGAGGACTATAAAATTGTTTGCTTTTCAGCTAAAGTGGTCTATCCACCCTCACATGTGTTTCCCTTTGCCTTCTCTCTCATAGCTTGCTGTCATCAGCATCCTGCTACCAGCTCAGCTCCTTATCACCACCAGCCTGGACAACTTCCCAGCTGTGGCAGCTTGCTACCGGGAAACAGGGAGTGCACCTTGAGGAAACTGTGCTTGGAAGGGCGCACACAGGCAGTGAGAGGAACAGAACAAAGCAGCAGCCTCTGCAATGTTCTGAATCCTGAATTCAGGATTTTTTTTGTCTGAATTATCCTCAGACTTAAGCCTTATACAACGAGAAGACTCAGAGATAGTTTCAAGAATAATTAATTTGTTGAGATATCTTCCTGATCTTTTGAAAATGACTTAGTTATATATTCAGCTGGCAAGGTTCAGTGTTTATAAAGCACTGAGAGTTCTTAATTTAGAAGCTGCATTTGACTACAATGATTATCACATGCAATAATTGACAGGCAGGAAGAGATACGCCTTCTGCTCGCCTGTAAGATCTGATGGGGTCTCCTAGCAATCACCAAGGGTGCGGTTTTTGTGCTTGGTTACCAAGCAATACTGAAGTTGCCTTTTATGAGCAACATATAAAGAATAGAGAGATCAAGAGACTTAAAAATAGCTCCCAAAAGGGAAACGAACCCTGACATGTAGAAAAGGTCCTCAAACCCAATGTCTAAATACAAACTCAGGAGTTCAGGTTTCCTTTGCTCTTTGGTCCTGGCATGCTCACTGCACCTGGAAACCCTCCTCAGCAGCCAGAATGCCTCAACTCGCATTTGGAAATAAGCAGAAAGGCCTGATATTACTCACACTACAGATTCTGAATAGCAAACTGCAAGTAAAGACTCGGACTTTGTTACGCACTCAAGGCGGCGCTTTGCACACAGATGAACACATGTCGCTGCTCGCACACTGCGATCCGGTACCATGTCAGACCTCAGGATACACGGCAGATAAATACCACCTGGTGACTTCCTACTTATCAATTCTGGCTTTGCTACTTTCTAGCTGTGTGGACTGAGGATGTGGCAAAGAAGGGAACCACACTGATGACAGCATGGAACCCCCTGGAGCCACCTGCCTTTTTCACATAAACAATAAATGGCCTTATCATTTAAACATTTTTTGTAGCTGATATATTCTAATGCATATATTTTCCTTGGAAGACGCTATGAAGAAATTCCATAGAAAATCCTTACTCAAAAAGTCCTAACAACAACTAGGTGATTATTCATGTTGAAATCTAGCCATTTCTACTCCTGCATCTGAATTTTCATTGAAACATCTGGGAATACTTATAATGAACACTGAGGTCACCTGGGCTGATGCAGGCATGGACTTCAACAGCAGGAACCTACTGTCATCTTGCCTCTCAGCTGACGCCCCAGGCCATCCAGCTATCCTTGCCTGAGCTATGGTGGGCCTGCTGAGTGTTCACGTGGAGTCAGCATTCGGTTGTTTAAGGAACGCTCTTCTTAACAAGAACGTAGTCTCACACCCATAGCAAGCTGCTCTTTCTCTGTTCCTCGTCATCCTTACAGATCATTACACATACCAACTTTCTTTAGAAACCAGGAGACTTACTTTCATGGTTTTCATCTGCATTACCTCAAGCTACAGCCTCTACTATAATTTTCTACCACCTATATGAGCATACTGAAAAAGTTCATGGAAAATGCAATTAAGAGATAAGTTTATCGGGTGAGAATTGGGGCTAGTGGTTAAGACTCCTGCATTCCATAACAGAGTACCTCGACTCAGTACTGGCTCTGTTTCTCACTTGCAGTTCTCTGCCCATGCAGATCCTGGGAGAGTTTTTCATAACATACATTTCCATGAAATTTTGAAGATCTTCTTACTCATGGATTTCCTAATTTTCTGCACCAAAACAAACTTATCTTTTAATTCAATTTCCATGAATTTTTTGAAGCCCTTGTACCTACAGATGCATCAAGGTTTAATTCTATTTTATTGTATGCATCCAGAAAACCGGCACAGCATCCCTCACTAAAATCAACATATAAAATCTATCAGTTCTTTAAGCATGTTCATCATTATGGCAGAAAGGGACAATTTCTACATTTATGATATTATGGGGTAGCCTTTTTTTTTTTTTTTCTCCAAATTAAAGCCTATCTCTTTGAATAGCCAGGTTTCCTTCTCTGGAATTATTTTTCAATTAAATCTGTGAAGTAAACATTCTTAGTTAATTATATAGCAAAGGATTTGCCTGGTGGTCAATTATCTAATCATTTCTGTTGAAAGCAACAGAACTGAAGAGCAAAAGTCCTGTGCAGATGGTTAGATTCTTGCAGCTTTGGGTAAGTACATTTCAGGAGTGGCTTAAACAAGAATAAAATTAAAGGCAACTCACTATAACCAAATACCTTCTGTTCAAAGCATAAAATCATAGATATCTTGAATATTAGAAATTAAAACAAGAAATGATTTTGCATTCTCTGCAAAACGTTCCCTGGGTATTTTAGGGGAGTTTCTGAGAAGGAGAGTCTTTAAAAACAAATTTAATCCAAGCAACTTATTTTTTTTAAAGCTTTAGCTGAACTTTCCTGAGACTTACTGAAACAAGTTTTAGGAAAAAGCAGTCATGGGAAACCATAAAGACTTTGGTAGAGTTCTACAAAGCTTAGAGTTCTTGCTTAAGGGGATGTGCTGTTCAGTGACCTGGAACTCCCGGGGTCCCAACCTCAAGAACTTTGCATTGACCGTTTCTCTGCCCAGGATGTTCTGCCCCTAGGACAGTCCCATGTTAAGCACCCACAGGTGTCTTTGTGATATTAGCTCGAATGTCACCTCTCCAAAGGCTCTGATCAGCCGATGGTTCTTTCTGACATCACTTTGCTTAACCATCTTGTGTATCTAAGCCATCTGGTATATTGTTTCCTTCTAGAACAAAAACTTAGTCATTATAGGGCCTTCCTTGATTTGTTTTGTCATTACTTTATTCCAAGAGCCTAAAACAGGGTATTGTCTGGCACAAAGAAGATGTTCAATCAATACTTTCTAAACAAATGAATTGCTGTTTTTTTTTTTTTTCCCAAGAGACTACTGCATGGGAAATCTTTTCATTTCTTAATATTGATAATAAGTTAAAATACAACAACAAACAAATGTCCCCAAACCAACTTTATAAGCCAAGCAAAATGCATTTGGGAATGTTTTGTTGTCTTATAGTCCCAGATTTAGTCCTTTATTCTTTTAAGTCACATTAAATCTTGGAATTGAAATAGGACTGTGCAGAAACCTGACATTTTAGAACAGGAAGGGGATCTGGAGTCCGAAGGAAACTGTTTTTCACCTCCCCTTCTCCACTCCCTATGAGATTCTGAAGGTACACTGAGCACAGACCTATGCCAACCTTTGGCTTCTTTCTGATAAAGAAAATTGTTAGTCTCTTACCTCCATGGTTGCTTTGAGAATAATGACCAAAAAATATTGGTCTATGCTGATACCTGTTTTCTTAATGGATAGGCTCAGCTAAGAATGAACAGATTAAAGAAATATTTTTTTTCAAATGATTTGAGCTGTGATCCTATTTGTTATGTGCTTCAGTTCTGGCAAACTTCAAACCATGAAGTTGAAAATGTTGGTGATCACAGCCAAGATGGCGGCTGAGTAAAAGGCTCCCTGCAGACAGGCCAGTGTGTACAGCTACACACACACACACACCAAGTTACCTTCTTCTTCTTTTTTAAGAGTTATGTTATTTATTTGAAAAGCAGAGTTGAGGGGAGAGAGAGAGAAAGAGAGAGAGATTCCATCCACTGGTTCACTCCCCAAATGGCTACTATGGCTGGAACTGGGTCAAGCAGAAGCCAGGAGCCGGGAACTCCACGTGGTTGGCAGAGATCCAAGGAATTGGCTACCTTTCCCAGGTGTATTAGTAGGGAGCTGGATCAGAAGTGGAGCATCCAGGTCTCGAACCGGTGCTCGTTTGGAACGCTGGTGTTGCAGGTAGCAGCTCAACTGCTATGCCGCAATGGCAGCCCTGGAAATCACTTTCACAAGGGCTACAGAAGTCACGTGAGAGACCACAGTGCCTTGTGTTGCTATAATCATAAGAAAAGCTGATTGAAGAAAGCAAGAAGGGAAGAGGTGCCTGTGTCACCCCTCCCCCAGCTCCAAGGAGCACTGCATGGAGACACCACAGTTAGGTCAGTTCCCCAGTACCTGCTCCCAAGCTCACACCAATGGAGCAAATATTTGGAGCCTCTATCTCCAGGCAGTCGCTGCCACTCCAACCACCAGAAGAAAGCAAAACCACCCAGAGAAGCCAGAGTGGCAGTTTAGGACTATGCCCCTGAGCCCAGAGCCGGGCTACTGTGCCAAGTAAGACCCAGCACTTGATAGAACCCAAAGGCTGGGAGTCCCCTGGCCAGAGCCCACAGAGGAGCCTCCAGACTTGCCTAGCATCCAACAGAGACCTGCACTCTAGGGGTCAGACTCATTTTGACACATGTCACTGCTGGCCTAAGTGGGCTTGGTGAATATCCCTGAGAATTTGTGGGAATCTGTGACTGTGGGAACCAGGTACAACTGGCCTGAGGCCAGTCAGGGCAGCTAGATGCCTGTCTTTATCATACTCTTCCAACCTTGGGCAGACAGCAAGGGGCTGTCTTGCGACTCAGGGCTGGGCTGGTTAAACCTACGGCTCAGTGGATGCTAACATTTCCATGCTGAGGCAACAAGCCTATGACCAGAATCTCTGGACCTGCCCCAGTATCAGGAGGCCTACATCCTGTTGAGACAGACTTGTTTTGGGGTATGTTACTGCCACCTCTTGCAGGCCTTGTGTGTACCCCTAAGACTGTACAGGGCCTGGAAACTGTGAGACCCAAGTGTGACCCACCTAGGGCCTGCCTGAGAAGCTAAAAGGGCTGCTTCCCTCAAACAACTTTGGGCAGACAGCAAGCAATCACAGGAATGTTTAAGGACTCAGGGCCAGGCTAAGATCCAGCACTGGGAAGATCCTGAAGACAGAATTTCTGGACCCATGTCAGTGCCCAGCAGAGTTCAGTGGTTCTGGTTAAGCAGTCATGTACCTCAGTCGATATCACCAGTGGCTGACACATACGGCACTGGGCAGTGAGCTCACCTTGCAGGAGGACGCCCATAGCAGGGTGAGTTTCAGTCCCACTCCTAGGCAGAACTGGTCTTGGTGGGCCAAGGGCTCCAGGTATGATCTAGTAATATGGCATCCATGGACACAGGACAGGAGTATGAGCCTAACACAGGCCCAGGAGAGGGCTGTAGGGACAAACTACCTCCTTTTTAGGCACTTTACCAGTGCACACTGAACAACACATCAACTGAAGATTTGGACACACTTGAGTTTGGGGAGTATTGTTAAGACTGAATCAGTAAAAACATATCAACAGTGGCCCCGGGGCAAACTGTGACATAGGGTGCTATCTAGTGCCGAAATAGCAAAAGCATCCACAGGCTCAGGAAGACAAGCAGAATGCTTAGAATTTCTAGAATGACAGCCACAAAGCCAGATTACTGTAACTAATCCAGACAATGTTTATACAACAAGCATCAGAAACTTCCCGGGAACCATGACCTCCCTAAAAAGCAAGATAAGGTGCCAGAGCCAACCATGTAGGAACTGAGATTACCAAACAGCAAAATGAAGATTTCAAAATAGCTGTTTTAAGGAAACACTGCATTTCAAGACAACACAGACAAACGATTCAATATTCTAACAGAGAGATTTGATAGAATTAAAGAAAATCAAGTGGAAATTCTTAGCTGAAAACTATGCAAAGTGAAATTAAAAACATGACAGAAGGCACCAACAGCAAAACAGATCAAATAGAAGAAAGAACTAGTGGGCTTGAAGACAGCCTATGTGAAAATACACTAGCTAGAGGAGGAAAAAGGAAAAAAGAATCAAGAAGAGTGAAGAAAGCCTACAGAAAATACGGGACAGCAGGAAAGGAGTACATTTTCAGTCACTGGGACGCAACAGACTTATGAATCTCAAAAGGGTAAAAGGTATATTCAAAGAGATAATGACAGAAAACTTCCTAAACCTAGAGACAGACACAACTATCCAGGGTCTACAAAAAAAGAGAAGATTATCAAAGCTGCAAGAGAAAAGCAGAAAATGACACAGAAAGGGATCCCAACTCATCGCACTGGAGACTTCTCAGCAGAAACAGTACAGGCCAGGAGTGGGATGAGATTTTTTTTACAGACCGAAGGAAAAAATATGCCAGCCAAGAATACTGTATCCAGCAAAGCTCTCTTTCAGATATGAGGGAGAGATAAAGACAATCCCAGACAAACAAAAGCTGAGATCAGCGCCAGACCTGTGTTATAAGCAATGTTAAGGGGGAGTTTCTCAAATTCAAAGAAGAAAATATCAGAAGGTAGAAAACTCACTAGTTAGGAAGAGTAACCACAGAAACAAATTCTGAGTGTTCTAATATTGTAAACATTGCACATTAACCATTCTATCTTTAGTGTGAATACTAACAAAAAAATAATCACTACAGTAAAATGTTAAGACACAGGCAATATGCTTATGTATTTAAGATTATTTATTTATTTGAAATGTAGAGTCACAAAAAAACAGAGGGAGAGATCTTTTACTCCCTGGTTCATTCCCCAAAAGGCTGCAATGGCTGGGGCTGGGCCAGGCTGAAGCCAGGAAGAAGGAGCTTCGTCCAGGTCTCACCTGGGTGGCAGGAGCCCAGCCAAAGTACCTGGGCCATCTTCTGCTGCCCCCTCAGATGCATTAGCAGGGAGTGGACGGGAAGTAGAGCAGCTGGGACTCAAATCAGTGCTCATATAGGATGCTGGCACCGCAGGTGGAGGCTTAACCCACTGCGCCACAATGCTAGTCCCCTAAGACACAGGCAATATTTAAAGAGGTCAGAAGTAACTTAACAATTTTACAATGTGTAGGCTGGCCTTGTGGAATAGTGGGTTAAGCCATCATTTGTGGTGTTGGATTCCACATTGGACTCCAGTAAGTTTCAGCCATTCCACTTCTAGTCCAGCTCTCTGCTAATGCTCCTGGGAAAGCAACAGAAGATGGTCCAAGTACTTGGGCCCATGTCACCCACATGGGAGGCCTGGATGGAGTTCTGGGCTCCTGGCTTCAGAATGGCCTAGCCTCAGTCATTGTGGCCATTTAGGGATTGAACAAGTAGATGAACGATTTCTCCCTTTGTCTCTCCCTTCCTCTCTGTCACTCTGTCTTTCAAATAAATAGACTTTTAAAAATAATTTAAAAATTAAAAATGTGTGGAACAGTAGAACATAAATGTAAACTGAAGCCAAAATGAGATGTCCCCTCACTCCAGTTAGATTGGCTATTATCAAAAAACAAAAGATAATGGGTGTCAGTGAGGATGTGAGAAAAGAGAACCTCTGCATACTTTTGGTGGGAATGCAATACAGGACAGCCATGTGGAAAACAGCATGGAGGTTTCTCGAAAAATGAAAACCAGGATTACCATATGATCTAACTATCCCTCTCCTTGGATTCTCCTCATCCAAGGGAAATGAAATCAACCTCTTAAAGAGGCACCTGCACTCCCATATTTACTGCAGCAATATTCACAATGGCTGAGAAATGCAAACAACCAAAGTGCACATCCACCCATGAATGGGTAAAGAAAATGCGGTGCATATACACAACAGAATACTACTCAGTCATAAAAGGAGGAAATCTTGTTTGCAACAACACAGCTGGAATTGGAGGTCATTATGTCCAGTGAGATGAGACTGGTGTCTACAAACAGACGATCTCACAGAAGTTAAAAATGTAACAGTGGTTACCAGAGCCCGGGGAGGGAAGGATAGAAGCAGGGTTGGTGAAAAGGCTGAATGAAACGTCCTAGGTTATGGCTAGACTGGAGTAGGTGCTGGGGCTCTATTGCAAAGTAAGGTGACTATAGATCAGGTTAATGTGCAGCATATTTCTCCATTTAAACATTCTTATGCACACATATTCACTATTATTTCTCCATGCAGTTATTATGGCAAACATAATCCCCATGAAGAGTGTAATTATTGCATAGTTTAAAAAAATTTTACGATTTCATTATTGTTTATAGTCCTTTTCTATACTCCTATGGAAGAGTGTCTTTCTAACTTTTTACTTGTTGAACATTATGGATAGTGGAGCATTGAGCTTGTGATTAAAAAGTAAATTCAGAGACCAGGAGAAGCACCTGGCTCCTGGTTTTGGATCAACACGGTGCGCCAGCCGCAGCGGCCATTGTGGGGTGAACCAACGGAAAAGGAAGACCTTTCTCTCTGTCTCTCTGTCAACTCTGCCTGTCAAAAAATAAAAAAATTAAAAAGAAAAAAAGTAAATTCAAATTATGTTATTGCAAAAATTAAAGGAAAAATAAAGAAAGAGGAAGGAGAAGGAATTGAGGAAGGAAGGAAAGTATGATTATCTTCTTAGGACTCAATCTATGGAATACATGAAATCTGTTCTCTTTATATAAAAAATTTAAAAATCTTTAGTCATTATATCTAGTATCTATTGTTTTTAAAGATTTACTTATTTATTTGAGAGGCAGAGTTACAGAGACAGGGAGAGACAGAGAGGTCTTCCATTCACTAGTTCACTCCCGAAATGGCTGCAACTGCCAAAGCTGGGCCGATTCAAAGCCAGGAGCCAGGAGCATCTTCTGGGTCTCCCACATGGGTGCAGGAGCCCAAGCACCTGGGCCATCTTTCACTGTTTTCACAGGCATATTAGCAGGGAGCTGAATGGGAAGTGGAGCAGCTAGGATTCAAACTGGCACCCATAGGGGATGCCAGCACTGCAGGCAGAGGCTTAATCTACTGCACCACAGCGCCAGCCCTCACGTATCTGTATTTTCAAATGTTTATTTATTTTCATCTCCTTGAAAGGCAGAGAGAGAGAGAAAGACACACACACACACACACACAGAGACAGAGAGGCAGAGGGTTCTTCTATCTGCTGGCTCACTCCCTAAATGCACACAGAGTCAGGGCTGGGCCAGGCTGAAGCCAAGAGCCTACAACTCCACCCAGGTCTCCTATGCAGGTGGCAGGGTCCCAAGTACATGAGACATCATCTGCTGCCTCCAAAGATGCTTCCGCGGGAAGCTAGATTGGAAGCTGAGTAGTGGGATTTGAATCAGCACTGTGATACGGTGGCTTAACCTGCTGCACCGAAATGACCGCTCAGAGTGTCATTGTTGTTATTATCATTTAAAAAAATATTTTATTTATTTACTTGAGAGTTAGAGTTACACACAGTGAGAGGCAGAGACAGAGAGAAAGGTCTTCTGTCTGTTGGTGCACTCCCCAAATGGCCGCAACAGCTGGAGTTGCGCTGATCCGAAGCCAGGAACCAGGTGCTTCTTCCCGGTCTCCCACGTGGGTGCAGGGGCCCAAGGACTTGGGCCTCTTCTACTGCTTTCCCAGGCCACAGCAGGGAGCTGGATTGGAAGTGGAGCAACCGGGACTAGAATCTGCGTGGAGGATTAACCTACTGGGCCACAGTGCCGGCTCCTGTTATTATCATTTTTAACATTCAAAGTGAATCTTTGTCTGTTCTTCTGGAAGGGAAATTAATAACTGCTTTTGGTAAAATGCTAGTCAATCAATTAAAAACAAAAGACACAAGCAAAGACTAGCTGGGCTGTTGCATGAAACTAATCTGTATATACTGCTGAAGAGCCAGAAAGGGTGTTTCTCTTTCTTTTCTCTTTTTTTAGAGATTTATTTATTATTTATTTGAAAGGCAGAGTTACAGAGAGGCAGAGGCAGAGTCAGAGACAGAGAGAGGTCTTCCATCCGTTGGTTCACTTCTCAAAATGGCTGCAACAGCCAGAGCTGGGCTGATACGAAGCCTGGAGCCTGGAGCTTCTCTTGGGTCTCTCACGTGAGTGCAGGGGCCCAGGCACTTGGTCCATCCTCCAATGCTTTTCCAGGCACATTACCAGGGAGCTGGATCAGAAGTGGAGCAGCCGGGATTTGAAATGGTGCTCATATGGGATGCTGACATTGCAGGCAGTGGCTTTACCCGTTTTGCCACAGTGCCAGCCCCAGCAAAGATATTTTTACACAAACTGCTAATGGAGCACTTCTGCACATGCTGAAGTGTTTGTGGTGTGAGCAGGTACATGTGTGTATATGAGTATAGCAATTTAATCAGGGGATCCAAGGGAAGGATATTAAGGACACACGATGTGGCTGGCAACATGCTACGTGCTTTATATTGTCTACTATTGTACTTAATGTTTTATACAAGCTTGACTAGTAGGCCTTATGAGAGTACTTCAAAAACTTCACAGAGTGGTGGGCGCTGTGGTACAGCGGGTTAGGCCACCACTTGGGATGCCCATATCAGGTGTGTGTTTCATGTCCCTGCTGCTCCATTTCTTTTTTTTTTTTTTTTGACAGGCAGAGTGGACAGTGAGAGAGAGAGACAGAGAGAAAGGTCTTCCTTTGCCGTTGGTTCACCCTCCAATGGCCGCCGCGGCCAGCGCGCTGCGGCCGGCGCACCGCGCTGATCCGATGGCAGGAGCCAGGAGCCAGGTGCTTTTCCTGGTCTCCCATGGGGTGCAGGGCCCAAGCACCTGGGCCATCCTCCACTGCACTCCCTGGCCACAGCAGAGGGCTGGCCTGGAAGAGGGGCAACCGGTGCTCCATTTCTGATCCAACTTCTTGCTAACGCACCTGAGAACAAAGCAGATGATAGTTCAAGTACCTGCACCTGCCACCCAGGTGGGAGATATGGATGAAATTCCAGGCTTCTAACTTTGGCCTGACCCAGTCTGGCTGTAGAGGGTATTTGGAGAATGAACCAGCAGACGGAAGATCTCTTTTTCTCTCTGTCATTATGCCTTTCTTTTTTTTTAACTTTTTATTTAATGAATATAGATTTCCAAAGTACAGCTTATGGACTACATTGGCTTCCCCCCACCCTCCGATGACTTCCCTCCCACCCACAACCCTCCCCTTTCCCGCTCTCTCTCCCCTTCCATTCATATCACGATTCATTTTCAATTTTCTGTATATACAGAAGATCAGTTTAGTATACATTAAGTAAAGATGTCATTATGCCTTTCAAATAAATTTTTAAAATCATACATATTTTAAAAACCTCATGGAAAGTGGAACTAAAAGATAAATTTATTTTGGTGCCAAAATTTTGAGATCCATGCATAGTTATTTTGTAATATGCATTTTCTTCAACTTTTTGAAGACCCTTTTTATTTGCATGGATTTCAGAACTTTTTTTTGTACCAAAATAGACTTATTTTCTAAAAACAATTTAAAATTTATGTGAGAGGCAGATAAAAACAGACAGAACTCCCATTTGCTGGTTCATTTCCCCCAAATGCCCCCAATGGCCAGGACTGGGCCTGGGTGAAACTAGGAACTAGGAAGTCAACTCAGGTCTTCCACATGGAAGGAATCCAAATACCTGAGCAATCATTGCTGCCTCTCAGGGTCTGCACTGGCAGGAAACTGGAGTCAGGAGTGGGAGCTGGGTCCAGGTAATCTGACATGGGATGCAGGCATCTTCTTTTTCTTTTCTTTTTTTTTTTTTTAAAGATGTATTTAATTATTTGAGAGGCAGAGTTACAGAGAGAAAGGTCTTCCATCCACTGGTTCATTCCCCAGATGGCCACAATAGCTGGAGCTGGGCTGATCCAAGTCAGAAACCAGGAGTTTCTTCTGATCTCCCATGTGAGTACAGGGGCCACCTTCCACTGCCTTCCCAGGCCATCACTAGAGAGCTGGATCAGAAGGGGAGCAGCTGGGACACGAACCAGCACCCATATGGATGCCAACGCCGCAGGCGGAGGCTTAATTTACTACACCACAGAGCTGGCCCCAGGATGCAGGCATCTTAACTGCTATGCTAAATGCCTGCTTCCAATAAAGTGGTCTTTTAATTCCACCTGTAATGAACTCTCTGAGTACCATCTCATGTCTCACTTTTGAGACTAGAAACGTTAGGTCTAGAGAAGCAGCTTTCCCAAGTAAAGGCCCATCTCAGCATTTGCAGAACTCGAAGTCTAAGTACCCATGGAGGCCCAAATGTAACAAACCTGAACACTTAACAGCTATAAAACCCACACTGACAAACGTCCGCTCACCAGGACTCCATAGCATCCAAACGCGGGTGGGAATGTGGGTGTCTTGAACTCCTCAGAGTATGTGCTGGAACACTGTGGCCACAGAGAGCTGCTCAGTGACCTGCTCCCCTTCCCAACTCATCCCTGGCCTGCGCACACATGTGGACCCACAACTCACACATCTGCGCTCATTCCCCAGCTCGTGGTCACTGCTGTGGCTTGGGGGTGCACATGGGATGTGCATCCAGGAGACGAGCCTGGGAGCACTCGTAGGCCTGTTTGGCCAGGGGACTGTGGGATCCTGGGTGCCAGGAAGGTGTTCCAGGAAGGGGGTTAAGATTTCAGGTGAGCGCCTCTCCCTCGGTCAGCAGCTACACAATCCCATGGGAAAGAGTGCCCTGGGAGGAGGGCTAGAGGGAGGTATTCTGAAATGCAGGACTTGGGGCAAGGGTCCCTCCTGCTTGGTCTGAGTGATGCTGCTCATGGGGCAGAGTACTAAAGGGTGCACTTTGATTGCAAAGAGGTAAAATAACCTATATAAAGGTCTCCTCTGAATGTCTATTTTCCCAAGATTGCACATGAAGTGTTGATGAAGTTGTGCCTAAAGCAGACATGACCAGGCCAGGATGTACATACATATATATACATGTACACATACACATACATATGAACATATACATATATATTAAACCAGGGCTTTTCAGACTGGATGAGTGCACAAAACCACTTTTTAAAAAGTTCCCATACAAAGTGTTGACCTTAGTTTATACTGATACAAAAGCTTACAGCTCATACAAAAGTATAAAACTAAAACATATGCACAAAAGACAGAAAAAAGGCAACAAGGGGGCAGCTGCCATGGCTCACTTGGTTAATCCTGCGCCTGCGGCGCTGGCATCCCATATGGGCACCGGGTTCTAGTCCCGGTTGCTCCTCTTCCAGTCCAGCTCTCTGCTGTGGCCTAGGAGGGCAGTGGAGGATGGCCCAAGTGCGTGGGCCCTGCACCTGCATGGGAGACCAGGAAGAAGCACCTGGCTCCTGGCAATTTGGGGAGTGAACCAACGGAAGGAAGACCTTTCTCTCTCTCTCTCAATGTCTACAACTCTACCTGTCAAATAATAAATTAAAAAAAAAAAAGGCAACAGGGTTTTAAAAAAAAACTAAATTAAATCACCTCAATGTAATGTAATACCTGAAGACACATTACTGAGCTGAACATCTCACCTGCAACACAAACAGCACATGCATGGCCAGGGCAGGGCTTCTTTGAGCTAAGCACACCTATGAGTTATGTCTTCTACCACCATTCCCAAGCCAAACACACTGAAACTTCCCTTCTTTCAATACACTTTAATTTCACTTTTCCTTAATATGCGGGGCTTGTGTCACTTATATACGACGTTTACCACTAATAGTTACTAGTCCTATTATGGTTCATTCGTCAATTTACATTCAGGGAATAAAATTGTCTGGTAGTTTAAAATTCTGTACTGAATCTACATGACGCACATTATGCTCATGTTAAGCTTTAAAACATCATGATTAAAACCCAAACCTCAAGCTTACAAATCCTTGTGGATCAATTCCCCGACCCGAGAGCAGCTCTTTGGGTCTGCGGGCCTCATCCTGGAAAGCACCGAATCTTGTCCAGCATAGTGTGGCCACAGGTAAGTACCAGGGCTGAGTGTCCTCATCCGGGACACACGTTGCTGCAGACACCAACGGGGTTCCACTGAGAGAAGGGAGTTGAGCTGGAGGCCAGCTGGGCCCACCCTCTGGTGACATGGCTGCCCACATTCCTGCTTTCCTCAGATTAGAAGGCATTACCTATTCTGAACTGTAAGTGTTGTTATGATACTCAAAATACAGACAGCTGGTAGACAGCAGGCAGTGGCAACTCACACTAGCTGGGGCCTGCCAGCAGCCAGGGATGAGCCAGTGATGTTAAAGACATTAAGGTTTCACTCTACCTGTCCTTGTCTCATACTATGCTTCACCAAAAAACAAACAAGACAGAAAAAACATCTCTAACTGTATATAGGCTCCATAATAGCACTAATGATGATAATACAATGGCTAACACATATAAGGCCTTTTACCAAGGGCATGGTGCTCTACGCGCTCTCTGCTCACAATTCCATGGGGTAGCAATTCTGACTATTATCCTTCTTATTTGTAGACATTGAAACTGAGGCCCCAGAGAGGTACAGAACTTGCTCCAGACCATACAACTCAAGGCCCAGCTCTCTTCTCGGCTGGACTGCAAGCTATTTATGTTCTATTCACAAGGGCTATAGGCTGCACATGACTCTGTAATTCTCAAATCTATCAAAAATACTTTGACCTTTTAATTAGCCATTCAAGGGGAGGCCAATGAAAACAGAAGATATTTGGAAAATGTCTGGTTCTGAAAGAAATGACGGCAGCTTTCCTTTCCTCATTGTTTTCACCCAACTGATCCTGGAAGGCACACGTTTGGTGCAGAGCAAGAGTGCCTTGAGGTTTCTCGGTGAAGAGGAAAGCCAGCATTCGCCACGGACGAGCCGCTAAGCGAATTCTCCGTCAGCATTTATGAAGGCTTGACTGTAAAGTAAGACATATATTCTTTCAGGAGGAACGTGTTGATCTATATTCTCCAAGATCACAGAGGCAGGTAACAGCGTTTTGTCAAGTTCCCTGAAAATAGTTTCAGTTAAACCCAAATAAGGAAAATGCTTGTTCCATATAAAATGATCCTATAAGAGAACAAAGTCCCTGTGAATGGGGTTTTAAAGCAAAACTGCCCTGAATCCCAGCTATGCAAGAGCTGATGTGATGGTGTTCTTTTCTGAAAATCCTCAGTTTTTGGGAACTACAAACACCACAAGCTTAAGAATTCTTAGAAATGGACTGATATTACAAGATTGTTTTTTGAGTCGCTAGGCAACACGGAGAAACAAATGTCCATGTTCTGACATCATTCTCCGTTCTTTCCCCTTGGGCAGTACAAGTGTTACGCGGCTTACTCTGCTCCACTTGGACAACAGGGCAGAACACTGAGGCTGGGAAGCTGCAGGCCCATGGTGGCAAAAGGACGCCATCTGTATCTTAAGGAAAATTCACAACCAAACTGCCTGGCCGTTGTGGTTGTTGACAAGACAAAGTTTGCACCAGATAGCCACCACTTACTGCAATTAACTCTGGTGCCCTTGGTATGCTTAGCTACTGTTGCCACCTGCCAATCTGCTTGCTTTGCAGGTTAATTACTCCTTTTCCTCTCACATATCTCACTGAAGCCCATTCACCTTCTAAAGGTATCTTTAACATCTGTGAAAGCAGAGATCCTTTTCCTGGGAGTTACAGCTTTGTTTCTAAGCAATGGCCTTCACTGTAAAAAGACTTATTCCAGAAAACATCTTCCCTAGGGATATACTGATATTACACATGGCTAGGTAAGTCCATTTCCTCCTTGGTTTAATACCCTCAACTACTGCACCTGTTCTTTTTGGATAATTATAATGATAATGAAGAGATGGTGCAAACATTTATGAAATTAATATCATCTGTATGAATACATGATATTGGGGAAATGAACTGCCCCTTTCACACTAACTTTTGCCCACAACATGCAACATAGCTTACATTTCAACATAGCTTATAATTCAACTATTATACCCCAGTATTCCAATCAGAGTCCTTCTACTTAGACATAGGCTTATAATACACAGAGAAAAAAGGCGAGCTCTTTTTATTCTTATTAAGGATTTCATTTTCTTTTAAGGAGCAGTTTTAACTTCACAAATTGAGAGGAAGGCACAGAGATTTCCCAGGCATCCCCGCCCCCTCAGCATGCACAGCCTCTCCATTATCAATGTCTCCTATCAGGGTGGTACATTAACTCCAATTGATGAACCCGCACCAACACATTATCACTCAGTCCACAGTTTATATGCTCAGGAAAGCTATTTCCATTTTCTCAGAGTTGTAACATAATTTGGTGCTTCTAGAACTTCCACCCACCCCTACACCCCCCACCACCAAAAAAAAAAGAGGGTGGAGAGAAAAATCTTAGATCTGCATTTTAAATCCAGCGCCACCTTCAAGGGCAAGCTGGCCACAACTTACCTAAAAGGACCAGTTAAAGGAGCAGGGCATCAGCAGGGATGTTCCCCATCTGAAGCAGAGACAAATCTGGAGCAGGCCAATTCTGACTGGTATTCCTGAGCGTCTGATACGTATGCACCATACATGATAAGAGGCTGCTTCAGTAACCACCATTTCTATAGCAACCCACACACACTCTGCTGTGTTTGGGAAGGCAGTTAAAACTGGATTCTACAATGCAGCCTCACTCTTAGAATATGCTTTCATTTCTGTCATCTCATTAGAAGGAGATACAAATCAAGTAGGCTAAGCTCCCATTAAACAGCAGAAACTGAACAAATGCAGAAGATAATAAATCTTGACTTCCTTGCCACTCGATGTCAGTTGGTCACTTTAAATTTAAACCACTGACCTGGTTTGCTTGCTCATAAGTGACCATTCCCCAGGGCAACAAGTCAGATCTCAGCCTGACAACCTTGTATCAGACAGCCATCTGCTGCCCCAGTTCCACGCTAAAGAAAGAGTGAATGCCTGTAAAAGCGGGCTGACATAATCACCTCTTACTTTGCAGAAGGCCCCAACAAAAATGTATTCACTGTGACCAAGAAAATGTCCTTTGCCAGGTCTTCTGCTTCAGTGTAATTTTCTTGGAATAATAAAGCCATGTTTTAACACTAACACTAATCTTCAAAGGTCAAACTGAGCCCTGCACATGACGACAAGGTGTCTATGTTCACTTTACCTGATCTGGTCCCCTCACATACACCTGGACCCTCATGGTACTGAGACAGCACAATTACAAGATCCTAAGTAAAGAACTCTGCCAGTTCCTCAAAGGAAAGACCATCCATCCACAAAAGAGTCCTTCTTAGCTCCATTTTAATCCAAAATCTTCAGCGAAGTGTATCAGTGCACCACAAAAAACCCATGCTTTTTTAAAAATCATTTTTATCAAGGGTATTTACAATAATTAGCAAATGGACACTTTTGTAATACACTAAGTAATGTTACTTGTGAAGTTCTAAGAGCTTGTTTCCTAGGTCACCCTTTGATGAATATTTAGGTTGAAATGCGGAGATTCTAATATTAAAATGGGAAACTCTTCACCTGTTTGAAAAGAGAAAAACAAAGCACAACTGTGGCCATTAAAAAAAGAAGAAGAAGAAGAGAGAAAAAAGACATCTGTGATGGAATACTGACCCCACCTTAATGGTGTCTGAAAGGAAGGCACCTCCAAGCCTGTCTCCTAAGAAACTTGTGTGGTCCAGCAGTCATGAATGAAAGTATCTGAGTTGGTGAAAATGTGGATTTATGCAGTTAGTGTTAAAGCACGGCTCTGTTCCAACAAGAGTTACACTGTGCCCTAACAGAATTTCATCTTTCTTTTTTTAATTTTAAGTCGTTTGAAGTCATACTTGACAATGAAGGCACTGTCACTCCCTGCACAGAACAGTGTTGGGCTAACAGGAAAGAAAAAGTCCTCTTTGTGCCATACTCAGGTGGCATTTTAACACACAGCCTCAGTCACGTATGTAAGTACAGCAAAGGTGTCAATTTTGGTGGATGCAAGTCGTGCTTCTTTAAAAAAGTCATTTTATATTGAGGATGCATGTGGCAATTAGCCACTTCATCCTCAAGCTATGCTTCAGTCAGCATCCTCCTTTGGTCCTGCACTGAGCTCAGGGGTCACAATCCATTTCTGTAAAAGGCCAGGTAGGAGGGGCTGGTGCTGTGACACGGCAGGTCAAGCTGCCATCTCTGATGACAGCATCCCCTATGGGTTTGTGTCCTAGCTGCTCCTGTCCTGGTTTGTGTCCTGGCTGCTCCACTTCTGATCTAGCTACTTGCTAATGCACCTGGGAAAGCAGCGGGAGATGGCTCAACTGCTCAGGCCCCTGCACCCATGTAGGAGTTCTAGATGGAGTTCCAGGTTCCAGACTTTGGCATGGCCCAGCCCTGGTCATTACAGGCATTCGGGGAGTGAACCAGCATATGAAACACCTCTGTCTCCTGCCTTCTCTCTGTGACTCACTTTTCAAGTAAATAAATAAATCTTAAAAAAAAAAAAAAAAAAAAAAGGTAAGTATATTGGGTTTGTGGGACGTAAGAGCCACCACTGTGCTGTGATTTAAGAGCACTCAGACAACACCTCAGCAAATGGGTTTGGCTGTGTTAAATGGATCCATACTTCGGGCAGTGGAGGCAGGAATTCCGTGGTTTTCATGTGTCAAGAGGTATCATTACTCTTGATCTCCCCTATCTTTACTGAGGTGGAAACAAGACAAACTACTACATGTACTTAAAGGGTGTGACTTGATGTTTTGAGATTCAAAGCAAGCTAACATAACCAGCTCTGCGCAGTAACATTTTCTCCCCTCCTCCCTTCTTTTTCCTAGAGGGACCACACTTAAAATTTATTCCTTTAGGGAATTCCAAGCAAGGGTATGGCACTGGGAACGGTATTCTCCAAAACTGATTGACCCTGCAACTTTGTACCCTTTTACCACCATATTCCACGTTTTGATTCTTCAATGATTTAACTCTGAAAGAGCCATCCTTAGCCTTCCAGCTGTGGCCAACACTGATTTTGATGAAAAATTCTTAGTGGGTTCATAAGATGCTACTTCTTGGTGTTCATCTGGAATTGACAGTTACTTAGATTTACCTTAAAAATGGGTTATTTAAAGTAGTAAATGACTTGATGCGATTATGTTAAATCATAAATAGCGATTAATTAGTCAAGTATGTTATGTGCCTAAGATGTGTACATGTCCCTAATTTTTTTCCTGATCTGATAATATTGTCTTTGGAATTTATTGCACTGAAGTATTTTTAATTTCCACTTACTTTATGGTATTAATTATCAAATACAAAAGTAAAACAAAAAATCTTATGAGCTTTGTAAAGCTTCTACTGAGTTCAGCAAGCTGAAGAACATATGGTGTCGTTCAAACGTACATCCATGGCCGGCGCCACAGCTCACTAGGCTAATCCTCCGCCTAGCGGTGCCGGCACACCAGGTTCTAGTCCCGGTTGGGGCGCCGGATTCTGTCCTGGTTGCCCCTCTTCCAGGCCAGCTCTCTGCTGTGGCCAGGGAGTGCAGTGGAGGATGGCCCAGGTGCTTGGGCCCTGCACCCCATGGGAGACCAGGAAAAGCACCTGGCTCCTGGCTCCTGCCATCGGATCAGCGCGGTGCGCCGGCCGCGGCGGCCATTGGAGGGTGAACCAACGGCAAAGGAAGACCTTTCTCTCTGTCTCTCTCTCTCTCACTGTCCACTCTGCCTGTCAAAAAATAAAAAAAAAAATGTACATCCAATCTTAAAGTTTTCATAAAACTTTTTAATTCATTTGATTATTTTTGAGTGACTATCCACGCGTGACTTTTTCTGTGCTTGTACGATCTGTTATGGCCAGGAATCTGGCAGTTAGAATTTTAAAAGTAGATGCTAAATTAAATAGACAATTTAAATGGAAATAAACTATCCAATACAGAGCCCCAAAAGAAAAGGCTCAATGCCATGGGCTTAATTTCCACAGGGGACACAGAGAACTGAGCAGCTCATATTTCAGAGGCTTCATACAACACAGATTTCTGTTTTCACTGATTCCTGTACTGCGTATTTCCTATTGCTACTATAAGGAATTTATTCTCCTCTGTTTGTGGAGGTCAAAGTCCAAGATGAACTCCCCCAGGCTAAGGTCAAGGTGCCAGCCGGGCCAGTTCCTTCCGGAGGCTGCGAAGGCAGAATCCCTTCCTTCGCTCCTGCGGGCGTCTGAGAGCCGCCCGTGTTCCTCGGCTGTGGCCCCTGCCTCCGCCCTCGCAGTGCAGCCCTCCACCATCTGCTCCTGGAATCACACTGCGCCTCTCCGGATCCACGCTCCTTCTGCATCTCTCTTCTCCAGCCCCCTGTGATCAGGATCATCTCTCCACCCCAGGACTCTTAGTCACATCAGTGACGTGTGAAGTCCCCTCACTGCAACAGTCACAGGGCCCACGGGTTATTCAGCCTGTCACATATGTCAAGAAATTCCTTTCTCCTCAGAAGGAACAGGAATATGGAAAGGGTACAGAGACGACAGGATGAGGGAAATTTCTATTTTTCTTTTTCTAAAGATTTTTTATGCATTTGAAAGAGTGACAGGGAGAGACAGGGACAGACAGACAGACACACACACACACACAGAAATCTTCCATCCCCTGGTTCACTTCTCAAATGACTGCATCAACTAGGGCTGGGCCAGGACAAAGCCAGGAGCCAGGAACTCTGTCCAGGTGTCCCACATGGGTGGCAGGGGCCCTAGAAATTGGGCCATCTTCCACCACTTTCCCAGGCACATTAGTGTGAAGCTGGATCTGAGGTGGAGCAGCAGGGATTTGAACCAGTGGTCTGATACACTATGCCAGCTTTGCAGGTGGAAGCTTAACATGCTGGACCACAACACAGACCTCCCAAGAACTCTTTAAATAAACAATGTTTATGTGATGCATATAAAGTGCATAAATGGAAGTGAAGATGTTTCCTTTACACTCCACGTATATTCTGTTACAGTGCATATGACATGCACACAAATTCTCTTAAGAAAGCTGCATGATATTACTAACATAACCTTTTAGACAACAGCAGGGATGGAAGCTCCAGGATGGAGATAAACCCAGTGGAACTGTTCTCCCTCCAAACAAGAGCTCAAAGAATCAGACTTTCATTAAAGGCAGACATTTAATACAAATGAAGGTAAGTCCTATGTATGTAAACCCTAATGTACAAACGCTATAATGCGTTAAACTTCTGACTTCCAAAACCATATAAAATACCTTTATCTGATTTGTCCATTCAACAGACACTTAAGCTGGCCCACTTGTATGTGCCAAGACTGCTCTCCCACACAGGGACTGAGTGACGCGGGGCACGGGGAGCACCAGGTAACCGCGAGGTGCGTGCACACACGCTTTCAGCACCACTGCAACTTGTGCACATGCTTACGAGGGGCTCCGCTGTGCCAAGGGGTCGGGGAAGGGGATGTGGAAGGAAGACTGCTGGTGCAAAGCGACAAGCTCTGAGCGAGCCCCAAGCAGGTCCAGGGAAGCGCAGGTAGTTAGATGTGGTGGCGACAAGATGGGAAGACAGGCCGATGGCTGGACAGGAGGCAAGAGGCAGCAGGGCGATTCTGTCAAGGTCTGTGTGCCATGCTAAGGGGTCAGGTTTCCACACCATGAGTAGCTCTTGGACAGTCTCAAACAGGAAAGAGGCTTTTTTTTTTTTTTTTTTTTTTTTTTTTTTTTTGACAGGCAGAGTGGACAGTGAGAGAGAGAGACAGAGAGAAAGGTTTTCCTTTTTCCGTTGGTTCATCCCCCAATGGCCACTGTGGCCGGCGCGCTGTGGCCAGTGCACCACGCTGATCCGAAGCCAGGAGCCAGGTGCTTCTCCTGGTCTCCCATGGGGTGCAGGGCCCAAGCACTTGGGCCACCCTCCACTGCACTCTCAGGCCACAGCAGAGAGCTGGACAGGAAGAGGAGCAAATGGGACAGAATCCGGCACTCCGACTGGGACTAGAACCCGGTGTGCTGGCGCTGCAGGTGGAGGATTAACCTATTGAGCCACGGCACTGGCCGAGGCTGTGTTTTTAAGACCCCAGAAGCACAGGTAATAAAAGCAAAAACAGACAAATGGAATTACATGAAGCTAGGAAGCTTCTGTACAGCAAAGGAAACATTCAACAAAGTGAAGAGGCAACTGACAGGCTGGAATAAAATATCGGCAAACTAGGCAACTGTTAAGGATTAATATCCAAGATATACAAGGACCTCAGGAAACTCAATCACAACAAAACAAACCGGCTAAGGATATGAACAGGCATTTAACAAAGGATGCAACACAAATGACCCACAGACAAATGAAAAGATGCTCAGAATCACTAGCCATGAGGGAAATGCAGACGTTTTACCTCGTCCCATTAGAATGCTATTATACAAAAATCATAAAGTAAAAACTGCTGGTGAGGATGCAGAAAATGGTGCCCCAATACACTGTTGATGGGTCTGTAAACCAGTACAACCATTATGGAAGACAGTATGAAGATTCTTCAGAAATCTGAAAATAGATCTGCCACATGACGCAGCTATCTGACTCCTGGGACTATATCCAAAGGAACTGAAATCAGCACAGGAATGAGTTATCTGTACACCCACATTTATAGCAGCTCAATTCATAACAGCCAAGCTATGGATGATCAGGTGTCCATCAACTGATGACTGGATAAAGAAAATGTGGTGTACATACATATATACTCAGCCATAAGAAAGAATGAAATCTTGTCTTTCACAACAAAATGGAAGCAACTGGAGACCATTATGCTTAGTGAAATAAACCAGTCCCCAAAATTCAAGTATCATATGTTTTCTCTGACTTGTCATAACTAATATATAGAATATAAAGAGTACAAAATATGTAATTTAAATAAGTGAAATTAATATCTTGAGACTTGATTATTGTTTATAGCCTTTGTCTGTGGTCTTTCTACTTACTACTTGCTGAATTCTTTATTTAGTGGAGGATTAAGCTTGTGATTATAAAGTAAATCAATTATGAAGTAAAACATCAAGGTGTATGACTTGATGGCAAAAATTAAAAAAAAAGGAAGAAGGGAGGGTGGGAAGAATCATTATGTTCTTAAAACTGCATATATGATATACATGAAATCTGTTTCCTTTATGTAAATACATAAATTAATTAAAATTATTTTCCTTTGCAAATTGTAAAATAACTAGAGGACTGCTCTACAAAACATAGTGATACCAAAAATCCTGTGGAGGGAAGGGAAGTGGAAGGCAGTCGGACAGTCCATGCAAGTGAGGAGAGGGAAGGTACCTGGCTGAGGCAGTGGCAGCCCAGGGGAAGAGGGGATAGGGAAATGTGAGAAACACTGATTTGGCATCGACACGACTTTCCAAAGTACCATACCTGGCAGGGAAGTAAAAGAATGAGCTGGGGGTAGCTCTGAGGTCCCTGGTCTGGTAGACAGACAATGCTCTTACTAAGAATGGAGGCACAGAAATGAGCAGTGGGTATCAAGGGCAGTCTCGGTTTTCAGCATGTTGAATCTGAGTTTCCGACAGGACATCTAGAAATGGGGTCTGAGAGATGATCAGAAACACTGGTGGCCTGGAAGTGCAGGGAGGGGTTAGATGCCTCAGGGATGGCACACAGAGTAACTTAAGAGCTGGACACAGGGCAGAGCCAGGGGTGGACAGGAAAGATGGCCCGGGATGGGGCAGGCACAGGAACAGGGACCATCAAATGTTGCAGAGGTGTTGATCAAAGAGGACGATGCCCTTTCAGGAAACTGGGGAGACTACAGAAGGAGACAGTGGACTGAGAGGTGGATGTGGAGCACAGGGAACAAAGGCAAGTGACCTGGGCTGTGGGGAATCTGGGAGGCTGGTTTCAGTGGCCTGATCAGGGAAAGTCATGTACAGAACTGTTTTCTCACTCCATACCTCCTTAGGATGCACTTGCTATGGACCAGGCATGGGAACAAGTATCTTACAAATACGAATTCATTTGCACCTGTGATCATTAATTTTATGCATCTGCTTGGCTAGGTAATAGTTCCCAGATATTCTGTCTAGATGTTGCTGGGAAGGTATTTTTAGATAAGACTAACATTTATTCCTACAGACTCTGAGTAAAACAGAACATTCTTTATAATGTGGGTGGGACTCCCCTGATGGGTTGAAGGCCTTAAGAAAAAGATGGAGGTCTCCTGAGGAGGAGGAAATCCTGCCCACACATAACCTCTGGGCTTGGCCTGCTGCACTGGTTTTTCTCTCGATCTCTGGCTTGCTGGCCTACTCCGCAGCTGTGACCTGCCAGCCTCTGTAACCATGTGAGCCAACTCCTTAGAACTGTGTGGGTCTAAACATCAACCTATCCCAGCACATAAAGCTCCTATTCATATATACAGAGGGGTGTATACACTTCCTGTTGGTTCTGCTTCTCTGGAAAACTCCAACCCGTTCCTCAGAATAATAGCTGATGCTGTCATCACCCCATTTCACAGTTAAGGAAACTGTGGCACAGACAGAAGAGGAAATGTGGCCAGGGCCACATGGCCAGGGGGTGGCAGAGCTGGAGTTCCAATTTTCTGTACCCCCAGATTTCCTGTGCCCCAGAAGGTGGGCCTGAGTGTGTTGGGGACCCTGACGAAGAGCTAAAGGACCAAGGCAGAATATACGAGGTTGGGGAGAGAGTCTCCAACCATTTGCATGTCTCTTACAGATGGGAAAACACGACAGGACTCAATGTTCTACAGGTAGCAGGACCCAGGATTTTAAGAAACAAAATGCAAGCTCTTTCCATTCTCCTTCCTACTTTCTCTGCATTCTTCAGCACCCATTCCTTTGCCCCTGTCACCTGTGATCTCGGAGGCTGTCAGTCACACACCCCTCTGGTTGCTTCCCGCTCAGATTATTAAGTCATAGAGAACACACCCCGGCAATACACTGCCCTTCCTCCTCAGCAGGAAATGCTGACAGGGCATCACGGCCCACCTAACAATGTCAAATTTAATTGGGCAAAAATCAATGCAATCCACAGAAATAATTATAGAGTCTGAAATTAATGATTTCAAAAGGAAAACAAAACAATGCATCCCCAAAAAGCCCATTTATTCTCAAACATAATCCCTAGAACTATCTTTTGATTGTCTTAAGGAATTAGGTAACTGTGAAAATATATTTGATATTTAAAAAAAAAACCTCCCATTTATCTTCATGCATGGTCTAACAGTTTTAAATTCTAAACTGAGCTATTTGAAAACTGGTATTTCTCAGCTGGACACTCATGGAACAGGCAGCCAAGGGCAATGTGGGAACGCCCTTAGGAATTATTCATGGCTGTATACAAAGACTTAGCTACAAAGATTTTTCACAGTACTAGTGACCTTTTCTTCCTTAATTGTAAGGGACTGGTGGGCTGTTGTGATATATTCATATAGTGAAATACCAGGTACTCATTAAGTTTGATATTGCGGAATAATAATTAATACTGTGGAAAGATGTTCATGCTATACTGATTATTTTTAGAAGTTGTAGAACATTACCTAGCATATAATCCCATTTTTGTTAAAAATGAGGGCATTTCAAAAGAGTTCTTGGAAAATATATAAATTTGAAAATAAGTTCATTTTTCTGCAAAAAGTGTTGAAATCCATATGACAATCTCTAAAAATTTCACTGAAAATGTGTATTATGAAAAAAACTTTGCCTATTAAATTTCATTTCCCATGAACTTAAAATTTTTTTTTTAAGTTTATATATTTGAAAGGCAGAGAGGCAAACACAGAGCGAGAACACTCCTATCTGCTGCTTCACTCTCCAAATACCTGCAGAGGCCAAGGGTGGGCTGGGGCAGAAACCAGGAGCCAGTGACCCGGTACAGGTCCCCTATGTGGGTGGCAGAAATTCAATCAACTTGAGCCATCAGCACTGCCCCCTAGGCTCAGCATGATCAGAAGCCTGCAGTTAGGAGCCAGAGCTGGGCGTCAGACTCAGACACTCCAGTGTGGCACATGGGCAAATTCATTGCTAAGTCAAACACCCAGCCCTCCGAGAACCTTTCAAGGTGCTCTTATATGCTTTGTGGGGGGCAACCTCTGAGACGGCTTCCGCTCTGAGTACCTGTGCTTTTAAGCTTTTAATTTTCTCTTGGATCACCTGCTGAGGGCACGAGCAAGCTGCCGTGGTGTACACAGCTCCAACGAGAGGCTGGTGTGGCAAGGACTGAAGCCCCTGCCTCCAGCAGCGTGAGTGGGTCTGAAGTACGCTCGCTGGCAGCACAGGAACCTCACTTGAGAGCCTGGTGGGCAGCTCATCTGGGCCTGGATTCGTGACCCCAGAAACCAACAGAGCAGATAGTCACTGTTTTAATTGTTAAATTTTAGGGTAATTTTTATTCAACAACTGATAACTAACACACATGTGCACAGTAAAATGATTGAAAGGATAGAATTCAACATATGAGTGCCTTTCTCTAGGTGGGTAGGATTCTGAGTAATTTTTACTTTGTTTTCTGCAATGTTGGCAAATATTTTTCCTTTTTTGAAAAATGGAAAAATAAACACAGATGACCAAGAGAGATCATATGAGCTTCTGAAGAATAGGATGGAGATGAGGCGAGTTCTAATACTCTACAATTCTCTTCGAGGTGTGCACTCAGCCCAGTGTCAGTTGAGATGCCTGTGTCCCATACTGGAGAACCTGGGCTGATCCCCAGCTCTGGCTCCTGACTCCAGCTTCCTGTGGGAAACCTGGGTTGTGTTTCTAGTTCCTGGGTTTGGCCCAGTCCAGCTCCAAGAGTTGCAGGTATCTGGGGAGTGAATGGGAGCGCTCTCTCTCCCCTGTTCTCAAAGTTTTTTAATATTCTTTTATAATAAATTAGCATACATGTACAACAAACAAGCAAAAACAAAAATGAACTCGAAATGGAGTGCGTGAATGGTATGGCAGGGTGCGCTCTACCCAACGAGAAACCACACAGCGCACCGTGAGCAGCAGCATTCACCAGCTGCGAGGAAGAGACTTCCACAGGCTTCTTAGAAGGAAAACCGAACAGCAGTGAAGTCATCGAGAGCCCAGCGTCAGCTCAGAGCTCTTGCTTACCCAGCTTCTGGTCAAACCGCCACGCTGCAACATAGGCATTGTGCCTCAGACTGCTCTGTGTGGCCAGGGGCACGGTGACATAGATGGGCCCATCCACCAGCACCGGCGTTCCATTACTGCTGAGCAGGTGGACGCTGACGGCCGTGACCGGGGTCAGGTCATACCTAGTGCTGTTTCCTAGAAGGAAGAGGCATTCTCCATCACACGCATGCCAAGTACTGTGTGGGGCTGCAGATACCCTTTGTAGAAAGCAGTCACGGCTACCACCTCCTGAGCACTGCTCCTCCGCGTGGCCAGGGGCCCGAGGAAGCACTTGACATGCATGATCCTCACCACACCCTTAGGAGACAGGGAGAGTCCCCATTGGACTCACAAAGACACAGGCTCAGAGAGGGCGGTGATGGCAGCTGGCTGGGCACACATTACTGAGTGGTAGAGCTCACATCCAAGGTTCAGGTTTGCCAATTCTAATTGCTGTGTGTACTTGCAAAAAGGGCCTCAAAAAGGAAGGGCTTTTCCATAATGTGAAATGAAGGTGCATATGCAGAAGTCACTGAGAATGACTTCTACACAGAGTGAGCCCCGGGCCTGTGTTCATAACCTGTAATATACGTTACACAGCAGCATATAGCAATTACAGACCACCACAATCAAACCAAATGTTTTAGAGACTGCTTTAAAAAAAAAACCCAGTAGATTTCCTCAAGGATTACTTCAAATTATTAACTTACTTCTGCTATAAAGTTATTATGGAAACTTGGACTTGAAATATTTATAAGCTGCTTGAGTTGCCACTGCTGTTTTGGTCTGTTTGAAAGGAATTTAATACACCAATTATTGTCCATCAGAGGTCTTTGATCGAAGCCAATCCTGTAATGACTGTCTATTTATGGATAAAATAGACAACGCTTATGAGAGTATTATTTACACACTTAAGCAACCCATTTTTAGATTTTTCTCTAGTAAAATATGATATCACACAAATGTGTTTGTCATAATTTTATATATTTTCTTGAACAGAAAGACAAAAAGCAGTGATAAAGAAAACTGCAAGGTCCATCAGAATGCAAGGTGTAAGATTTCTTATTTGGTTACTTCTGTACTTACCTATCTGGCCTGCCTGAGCAAATGCAAACCTCCAGTTTGGACTAAATTCAAGCACGTAAGGCCAATCTAGTGAATTCTGGAGTTTCAGCAATGAGTTTACCCCATCTCTGTTTAGCAGTGAAGGCAGGGAAAGGAGACTTCATCAAACAGTCTAAGATGTAATCACAGATTCAAGTTCAGAAATCTTCTTGTCTGACCCTTTCACTTTAGAGTAAAGGAAACAAAAATCCAGAATTTAGCATGCTATTTGTCAAAATCTGTTGTGGACTGAGACATAAATGTGCCAACTACTTACAGGTGATGCAGAGCAAAGCCTGACCTACAAGGTACCCCTCCAAGTTCTATTCTTTCCATCAGATCAAACTTAAAACTACAGATGCGTGAAGTAACTCACTAGACTCTGCATAAACAACCTAGACACAGTGTTTCCCATTAGGGAGTGCTGTTTTTCTTTCATGAAACTCTGAGCCAGCTGCCTGAATAGGGGCAGTGAGCAGATAGATGGAAAAGCACTAGGAATGCCATCTCCCTTCCCCTCTCACATCACTTTTCAGCTCTCCCTTGCTCTGATCCTGCACACTCCTGGCCCAGGACAACAGATTCCATGCCAGATCTGCCACTGACTGCCTACATAGTCCCTGGAAAGTTGCTAATTTCTCTGGGATCTGCTTTTCTTATCTTGAAAATGAAGTAGACAAGATGCCTTTCTGAGTCTGTGGAAATAAAAATACTCAGTTGTAAACATTCAGAAGTGTAGCATTGCAGAAATGAGCACATTAACTGAAAGCAACGCATACTAGGTCCCTGTCATTTCATGTTCCTTTAAAGGTGCCTTAGGCAGTGGGGGCAGCTGTGTCGGCCGTCTGGTGGCCTCCTTCCTTCAGTGCTCCTACTCTATGCCTTCCCAATGACTCTCCCTCTACCCTCAACTTCTTCTTCTTCTTTTTTTTTTAAGGTTTATTTTTTTTGAAAGGCAGACTTAGAGAGAGAGAGAGAGAGACAGAGATACCTTTGGGATCGGTGTTGTGGTATTGCAGGTTGAGCCCCCTGCCTGCATCCCACATAGGCACCAGTTCGTGTCCTGGCTGCTCCACTTCTGATCCAGCTCAATATGAATGCACCTGGGAAAACAGTGGAGGATGGCCCACATGCTTGGGCCCCTAAACCCATGTGGGGATCAGGGAGAAGCTGCTGGCTCCTGGCTTCATTTTGGCCCAACCCCAGCTGCTGTAGCCATTTGGGGAGTGAACCAGTGGATGGAAGATCTCTGTATCTGTCTCTCCTCCTATTTCTGTAACTCTGCCTTTCAAGTAGACAAAATATTAAATAAATCTTAAAAAGAAAGGGCCGGTGCCGCGGCTCAATAGGCTAATCCTCTGCCTTGTGGCGCCGGCACACCGGGTTCTAGTCCTGGTTGGGGCTCTGGATTCTTTCCCGGTTGCCCCTCTTCCAGGCCAGCTCTCTGCTGTGGCCCGGGAGTGCAGTGGAGGATGGCCCAGGTGCTTGGGCCCTGCACCCCATGGGAGACCAGGATAAGCACCTGGCTCCTGGCTTTGGATCAGCGCGATGCGCTGGCCATGGTGCGCTGGCCGCGGCGGCCATTGGAGGGTGAACCAACGGCAAAGGAAGACCTTTTCTCTCTCACTGTCCACTCTGTCAAAAAAAAAAAAAAAAAAAAAAAAAGAGAGAGAGAGAAAGAGTGAGAGCCAGGGGGGCGGGGGGAGACAGAATGAGAGAATCCTCCATCTACTAGTTCATTCCCCAAATGGATGCCCATGGCTAGAGCTGGGTGAGGCCAAAGCCACAGCCAAGAACTCCATCCCAGTTTCCCATGTGAGTGGCAGGGGCCCAAGCACTGGGCTATCTCCAACTGCCTTCCCAGGCATCTTAGCAGGGAATTGGGTTGGAAGTGGAGCTGCCAGGACTTGAATGGTGCTCGTATAGCATGCAGCATTACAGGCTGTGGCTTAACCTGCTGTGCCACAATACCAGCCCCCAATTTCTTCATTCTGCAATAATTCACACTTTGAAGGGCTACTTTCCTTCCACTATTTGTGAACAGAACCCAATTCTATGCAAAATACTGAGCTCTCTCTAAAACAAGGCTTTCCTTCCTGTTCCACTTTGATGCTACCTGGCTCCCTTTATGTAAATGAAGACAGGTGTCAAGCAAGAGCAGCATGGGAGGGGGAAGGAGAAATGGACCAGCTAGCAGACAGCTGTATCACTTTGGGCCTCCCACTGGTCAGCTGGAATATTGGAGGCGCTGCTAAGCCAACACCAGGGCTCTGTTTGGCTGCGCTTCAGGAAGAACGTTTTGGACTGTAGGCAAGAGTTCACCTTAGTCATCTGACTGACTCCTCCACTCCCTCCTCCTGGGGTACTGAATGGGAATAATTTCTTTACACCTCCCCCGGGCATGCCACTGAACAGTTCTGTACTCTGGCAGTCTCCAAGGGGACGGTGTGATGGTAGCAATGGCTTTGGCCTGCAGGTGAACAGGGTGCCCCTTTGTAATGCTGGGAAGCCACACAACAGACGAACAAGAGAGGTCAGGATAGAAAGTGGCAACATCTCTGCACAGCTGTGTTTGTCCAGGCAACGCTGAAGCCTCCTCTAAACCAGACACAGCTGCCCCGAAGGACCCTGCCAGGAAGCCCCCACTCGAAGTTCTGCCTCTGTTCCTTTGGTCTCCATCTGTCATCCCACAGATAGGTCTGCTCCTGGCTTTCCTCTGAGCTGAAGCCTCTCAGAGATTTTATGAAACAGGAGGTAACTGTAGGGTGGAAGAGAAAGTGAGCCAAGAAGCTGGAGGGCGGCCCCTGGCTGATGACCTATGTGTGCCGGATACCCGGGCTGCAGGTGCACACACCGTGGCGGGGCCCCACAGAGGCTCAGAGAAGTTCTGGTCCTTTCTAGGTCAACCAATCTGCTATTTCAATGGAAAATAAGCTTAATGTCCTGAGCTAAAGACTTCTCTCTTCCCTCTGGAATAATGGAGACTTTTAAAATAAAACAAACGTCTCTAAGATCGATAGTCCTGTGTCTCTATGTTCCTCTCTGCGCCTCCTCCACCCCATCTCTCAGATTTCATAATTTATTCATGAGCTACTGCAAATGGGGAACAGAAAAATGAATGAGCTTTGAGGACCGTGGCAGTTCCCTCTGAGTTAGGATTTTCTGACTGCGTTCGACTCTGTCAGGGAGACTGGAGAGAGGTTAGGATGGTCTCGAACTGGTCTTCGTGTTCGCTGAAACAATGCTTTTCTTTCAGGCCTGCACATTGAAAGAAAAACTCAACATTTCTCCCCAGATACGGTTCCTGAAGGTGCCTAGTGGGCATCTTTCTGCTGGCAAATGTCTGATATTAATTGTGTTGTCAGTGCATAAGAATGAAAGGGAGAAGAAACATTTCTGAACACAGGTACCCCAGGGGGAAGGCAGGTAGATGAGAAATCACACCCTAAGCTCCAACTAGAAACGTATTCATGTGCTATAAAGTGCATCCGATGTCTCAGGTTTCAAAACCTGCTCAGAATCATCAGTTTACACAAAGTCCTAGAAAATAAAGTGAAAATTCAATGAGAGTGTCCCTAAGATAAATGTGAGAATTCACTCACCGAGAAGGACTTAACACAAAACAGCCTCTGGCTTTCGATTTTATGCTGTGACTAGTCCAAAGTGTGGGGCAAACAAGGGGAGGTGGACAAGGAGACGGTTCAGGGCTCCAGAACCTTCGCACCTCTCCTCCACCAGGACCCTGGCCTGGCGGCCGGCAGCGCCCTGGAGAACGGCGTTGGTGGATGTGGGTGGCAGCGACGCATGCGCAGGCTCTCCCCCGTAAGGAATCATCAGACACTTTCTGCCCGGTAGCTTTAAGGTCCTCTGACCTTGCAGCTGTACGTGTCATGCCAGAATACTGACGAGGACTGAGCTGACTCAGAGCTATCTGCCGGAAGAGGATTTCAAAACCACTTCCAAGCCCGGCGGCGCTGAAGGCAGAGAGAGCGAGCACCCACAGGGAAGGGATCCAGGGGAAGCTGGGTGAACACAGCCAGTAGAGAGCCCGGGCCTAAAGTGTGCCACGTGCCGGGGGCAGGGGTGGGGGCTGGGTGGTGCCTGCTCATCCAACAGCGCACAGTGCCTCTGCCCCTCCCGGCATCTCTGCCACCAACCACCCCCTCCCATGTTCTGGGGCTGGAAAACCCTCATTCTGACCTCATACAATTTTTTAAACAATTTCAGTTACAAGAAGTTTTCTGAACCGAATCTAGTCAGTCCACCAAAGCAGAGCCTGGAGAAGGTACCTAGGGCGACAGGCAAACAGCAAAACAGCTCAAGGAGACCAAGGCACAGAGCTGCAGGGGAGCCGGCTCCGCTCCGTAACTGCACTGGGGGGAAGCGACCAAGATCCCACATAGCTAAACTTGCAGCTTCAGCACCGGTCTCCCGTTCAGCGCCGGCACCTGCAGCCGTACCTGAGACCCACGCACAAAGGTTCAAACACGGAAGCCCCTCCAGAGAAGCGTCTCCGGTTACCTGTTCCATTTCCGTCTAATCCTCGCAAGTAAGGGAAACTGTCCACCTGCGAGGGGGAGCTGGCGGCCGTGAGGAAGGCGGTCAGGTCGCTGTAGCTGGTGTTCTCCGGCAATCTCAGGGCCCTTCTCTGGAAGTGAGCGCGAGGCTGCGGCCGGGCACCTGCAGGGACCAACCTCCGAGTTACCTCCCAGGCAGCAACTTCTCAGGAAGTGTTTCTCCCAGGTTTTGGCCGGCCTCCCCCACCCTGCTCCTTCCCACAGCCCCGTCCAGATGCCTCATTCATGCAGGGCGTGGAGAAGTGACAACGTGCTATTATGGGGAGAGAAATAATAGCCCATTGTCAGGTTTGTTTTGACACGGGATGTTCCTTAGGTTTCTCACAGAAAAGCATGTTCCAAGTGCTGCCTGGCGTCTGCCCGTGGAGCAGGGTGACATTTTGGGAAAGTCCGCGAATATGAGACAAGCAGAGGATAATTAATCTCTTTACACAAACAATGCCTGAATTGTTCTCTGATATGGCCACAAGCCCATCCTTAATCTGCCTGGTAAAAATCTGGTCTAACTCTGCGGCCCAAACTGAGGCAGAGCAATGGAGCGAAATGTGCAGCCTGGGGGAAGAACTGTCAGCGGAGCCCACCACTTGCGTGCCCCCTCCCTCCATGGGGAAGCTGCCACTCCACGCGGAGTCTCCTCTGCAGGGGCACTTCCTGCTTGTGACAGGCGAGGCCCTGGTGCTCCTGGGGGATGGCTGGAAGGGTGCGAGACGATGCTCCTTCCCGAGACCCCACTCCTCTGTGCTGGAGGATGGGTTTAGTCACAGGCTCTGTGCAGTTATCTTGTGACGTCATTTGCTGCTTAACTTGGCTCCGATGTTGCTTTGACTGAAAGACCTGAATCTGTTTTTAACCTAGTGCTGTGGCGACAGTTACAAGATGTCAAGGTGCTACATGATTTTCACAGAAACCTGGCCAAAACAGCACGAGGATGAAACCTGCGTGTCCTACCCCAGGCCTGAGGCAGATCTTGCTCCTCCGGTGCTCAGCCAGCGGCTCAGTCTTCCCAGCCCGTGGCTGTGCTGGGACCACTGCCCTGTGCTGCTCGTTCCTTCCAATCTCACATCAGAGAGCTTGTGTGGGGAGTGGGGATAAGTTTTGCTGGAAGTTCTAAAGAGTTTTAGAGCTCAGAGGATTAACCAGTCCAAGGCCATGAGCCTAAAGGACAGGCCATGGAAGCCCAGAGGCCTGCAGAGACTCCTGACTGGGGCTGGCAGTCTCAGGGACAGAGCCATGGTGGGCCCCATCCACCCATTAAAAACCACTGACCAGACTTCTCCAGTGGCTGGTTCTCCACTCTGCAAAACAAGGTCACGGGAGCCCGAATTGCCCGTACCTCCATGGAAACTAACTGGACACATCCATCACTCGGGCTCCAGACCACCCAAGCCCTTTCTTTACTCCTAAAACAAACCCACAGTGACACACTAGTCTCTGTGTACCTTTTAACTTCTCCATCCTGGTAGTCTGCTCTTTTCCTTCAAGTGCACAGAATACCAACGTCTTACTCTTGCCCACCAGTGCCCTGAGCCCTGCTGGCGGCAGGCTGCTCCTGACCCTGTCTCCACTTGGCCACGCGTGCCGCTGGCTTTTTTTGTGCTCCTTCGCCGCACTGCCCTCCCACATGGAAAGTCAAAGTCAGCCCTCTCTCTTCTCATCTTCTCCCCCATCCCCAGCTACATGGCGACACGCACTGCTTCTGTAGTTTCTTCAGTGACAGGAACAAAAGGCTTTCTCTGCTGTTCTGCAGTGCAAACAACACTGCTGCTCTGTTAGTATGCCCTGTGTGAGGGCCAAGGAACTCTGCTAACACAGAGAACAGAACGGCGCATCTAAGTGTGACAGGGCAGAGAGAGGCCCTGCTCTCATAAGGGGCCAGGCAGGAAGCAGAATGCAGGCTGGGGACCCCAGGACAGGCTGGGGCTATGGATGGCCTCCATCTCTGTGAGATGGGAAGGTTGAGTCTGGGTGAAGGGCCCCTGGGCAGCAAGGAACAGCTCCTGTTCAGCTTAGGCAAGGGAGAATCGCACTGAACCCAGGACAGGCAGCCCAGCCCGGCCACAGAGGGACTCAGAGAAGCACTCAAGGCCACTTTCCTCAATCCTCAGGGCCTCCAGGGTCTCATTAGAGCCCTCTGCTCCACCTCTCCCTCTGCGGCCTCCCTTTACTCTTCTGAACAGCAGAAGCTGGTCTCTGGCCGGATCAAATCTGAGGTCCATCTGTGTGTGGCTGCGGAGGTGTCGGGTGCTGTGCTGGGGCAGGTTTCTAAGAAGGGGACCAGCTGGTCTGCCATTTGCTGAGACAGCCATGGCAAGGATACCATAGGCTGAGGGATCAAACACACTCCTACTGTGTGGCACAGGAAAACCTGGCTGGTGAAATGGCCGAAGAAACATCTGAAGAATTTGAGGGTAAAAGCTATTCTAAGCCATGGTGCAAACAAAACTGGAAGTGGGTGTGCACGGGGTGGAGCAAATGGTTGTGTTCTTAAGCCTTTCTTCAAGTGTGAAAGCTGCTAAAATTTCCCACATTTCAGAATGGGATGTAATTGGGTGGGGACGGGAGGCTGTCTGTCATCCAGGTTGTCCCCTCCCACATTCTTCAGGGCAGCTGTTTCTTCTTCTTCTTTTTTTTAAAGATGGATTAATTTACTTATCTGAAAGGCAGAATTAAAGAGAGGAAGAGGCAGAGGGAGAGAGAGAGGTCTTCCATCTGCTGGGTCACTCCCCAAATGGCTGCAATGGCTGGAGCTGGGCTGATCCAAAGCCGAAAGCCAAGAGCCAAGAGCCAAGAGCCAAGAGCCAAGAGCTTCTTCCAGGTCTCCTACGTGGGTATAGGGGCTCAAGGACGTGGGTCATCTTCTACCTTATTCCCAGACCATAGCAGAGAGCTAGATCAGAAATGGAGCAGCCAGGACGCAAACTGGCACCTACATTGGATGTTGGTACAGCGGGCTGGAGCTTTAACCTGCTACGCCACAGTGCCGGTCCCTCATGGCATCTGTTTCTAACTTCCTCACGCTTTTGGCTCTGTCGCCATCCCCAGAGTGCTGAGATTCAACCCTACTGCAAGCCCTTGGGCCACCACTGCTCTCAATGTACTTCACAGCCTGTTTCTCCTCTCTTCCGCCCCCACTCTCCTCCAAGGTCAACCCAAGCCAACAACCTCTTTCTCTGTAGGATTTTACTCCCTGACCAGCAAATATAGGCATTGCTTCTCCATCTAGAAAAATAACAATTCTTTAACTCTGTTATCCCTAAAAGTGAATGCCTTCTCTCCTCCTTCTACCCAGCCTCCAGGGATGTGGCTTTTTGACCCACTACTCATGCTGCCCTTGGAAATGCTGACCGCTGGCTCTCTAATCTGCAAACCCATGACCGCTTCTCAGCTTCCATCCTCATCCACCTCAGCACAATGGTCAACATTGTTTGCGACCCGGCCAGTGAACTCTCCTTCTTGGCATTCGTGGCCCTACATGCTGCATGTCCCCAGTGTCTGCCTGCTTTTTCCTCTGCAAGAATATTTTCTACCTCCTCCCTCAGGATGAAACTGTTCCTACTGGGTTTCCATCCACTGCCTCTCTCTTGGTGCTTCCTTCTGCTACAAACCTTGGCTGCTATGGTTTTCTCCAACCTGGACTCAGATGCAGTCTAAACAGTCATCTGCCTTCTCTCTCACTTAACAACACCCATTCTCTCCAATACCCAGATTTGATTCCATCATTGCTTTCCTTTTCTATTGTCTTACATGTTCACTCAGATGCCAAGACTGGCCAACTTTCCTGTATCGGTGCTTCTTCCATCATCTGTTCTTCCATTTCTGCCTTTACCCTATATCACTCCTTGCTTCAGCCATCACAAAAATCTTCTAACTGGCCCCTCTGCTTCAGCCTCATCCCCTTTTCTGTTTCATTCAGATATAATGCCAGTTGCTAGATGCCACTCTGATTGTATCTTTCCCCAGCCTGTGGATCTCTGCTTCTTACCAAATTAGCAATGACTAAAAACAAGAACAAGTAGAACAATGCAGACTCTGACTATATTAGTACATTTCCCCTGGGAGTGAAAGGTTTAGATTGGTGTTTTAGAAGTTAGAAAGTTCAGGGGCCACTGTCATTTGTATGCCGTATCAGACAATTGGTTCAAGTCCCAGCTATTCCACTTCTGATCCAGCTCCTTGATAATGCACTGGTAAGACCTACAAAGATGGTCCAAGTGCTTGGGCCCTTGTCACCCAGGTCAGACACCCTGATGGGGCTGCTGGCTTTGGCCTGGTCCAGACCTGGCTATTGCAGCCATCTGGGGAGTGAACAGCAGAGAGATCTTTCTCTTCTCTGTCACTCTGCCTTTCAAGTAAATAAACCAATAAATAACCTTTGAAGAACTTACAAATCTCATATATATATAATTTAATACTAACAGCAATCTTGTGAAGACTGAACTCTCTTCTCTCTCTATGGGTAAGGAATCTAAAGACAGGAAATGTTAAGTGACTTGCCCAAAGTCATTTACTTGAGAAAAGTAGAAATGGATTCTTTTAATTCTAACTCCATATTACACCATGACTACCTCAAGAATAGATGCTCTTCTCAGTACCAACCAGCCCTCACCCTCTGCCAAACAGATCACACAGCTCTGCCTTTATGTGTGTGCCCATGCTTGCTCCATTTCTATCCCTTCCTCCTACCATCTCTATTCGTGCATCCTACACACCATCCAATGTATGCCAAATGCTACCTCCTCTATGATCCCACCTCCAACTCTCAGATAGCACTGACCCTACTGGGCCTTGCATTTTGGTTATCTGCATATTTGTACACCTCCCTAAGTAAATGATGGACAGTGGTATCACTTAACTCCAAGTGTAACTCTTTCCTCTACCACCTGCTAGTGGAGCACCTTTGGGCTTCAGCTTCTGTAACATGGGAAAGAATCATGCTTGTCTCGTGATATGGTTGTTGTATCGTCAGTTCAGAACATATAGGTATGCATATGGTGCCCAATAGTACCTCCTGGTTCAGAACAGCTTCAGGATAAGCATTGCTTTTTCAACTCCTCTTCTCTTTTTGACTTAAGTGTCTTAAAGGAAGATATTCTGTGAGATGCATCACATCATAATGTGGGTTTAGACAGTACTGAACAACATTTACTGAACTAGATCAGGGCTTCTCAAATTCAGCACCATTAACATCTTGGGGAGGTAATTCTGTGTTTGGAGGTTTTGTGCAATGAAACAGCCGTGACCTTTCCACAGTACATGCCAGCAGCAGCTCCCAAACTGTGACAACTGAAGGGACTCCAGCCACTGCTAAATGTCGCTGGGGGAGGGATCACTCCAGTGGAGAACCACTGTGCTATTTTGAGCACTCTCAAGATAACCCACTGAGAGCCTCCTCTGTGATCGGAGATAAGAAGAGGAAAAGGTCAAAGCCTGTGTCTTCCTGGGGCTCAAGAGTCAAGGAGGCCGCCATGGGAATGGCTCAATCATCACAGCATCTTAAGTCTCAGAGCAAAAGAGAAAATGAAAGAAGTACAGGATGAACTTTAAGAGATAGGGCCCAACTGCCCCAGAGAGAAGTTCCTTCGTTAGCACTTGTGAACTGTGTCATGGAGGCCACCCTATGCTTCCTGACACTGCTCCTTGCAAAGAGGCAGATGAGAAGAGACAGCATATACGAATGCATAGAGGTGTGAGACAGTGTAGTATGTGTAGGCAAGTCTGCACGAGGCAGGTGTAAGCTCTGAGGGACCCAGGGGCAGAGGGCAAGGCTTGCCATGGGTGTGGTGAGGGCAGCCAGAGGGTCTGGCCCTGGGTACTGGCATGAGAGTGAAAAAATAGTGTGTGTTTGTGCCCAATTCTAACAGCAAGTGGGGCTGTGGGGGGAGAGGGTCTAACACTGAGGTTGCTAGAAATGGTTTAAGTGAGAAATGATAAAAATTTCTATGCAAAGATAGTGACACTTGGGGTCAATGCAGAAGAGGCAGTGGAGTTCAAAGCCACTTTTGGAATAAGAGCCAGGCAGGGAAGCTAAGAACCCACAAAAGTGGCTGAGAAGCAACCAACAAAGAGACATGCAGAGAGCGGACAGGGGAGGAAAGAGACTCAGGAAGGAAGGAATGGGTGGGCTGGTAAAGCTGGGGAGAAGTCTGGCACCACATGGGCTGAAAGCGGCCGTGGGCCTGGCAGCTCGAGCTCTGGGGAACTCAGCAAGAAGAACTTCCGGAGAATAGTGTAAGGTCACTGAGTTTCGTGAAAAGGGAGCTTATGGGTGTGTACGTGGTAAGGGGAGACTTCCCCAAAGTTTGAGAGGGGAAGGAGGACTAGGGTCTAAGAAGGGCTTCTCTTTGAATGATAAAACCTTATGAAATTTTGGGAGCTGACAAAGAACTGGAAGAAAAAGATGGAAGATTCTGCAGAAATAAAGAAAGGTTGGAGAGCACACAAGAGGTGTGATCCAGCAGGAGTGTGAGGGGGTTTGTGGAGGGCAGACAGACTGCAGGAAGGAACTTAGCACGTCCTTGCAGGAAAGGGGGCAGGAAGAAGCAGCTGCAGGCATCCTCCCATTAGGGCCTGGCTTCTCTAAGAAACAAGCAGCTAGGAGGAGGGGTGTGGTGTGAAGGGTGTGGAGGGAGAGGCTCCCAGCAGCTACCCCGGGACAGCAAGAGGTCCAGCTGAGAGAAGGCTGATTTGGGTAGTGCCAGCCATGGAGTAGCCGGGGCAGGCTGGCACCTCAGTCTGCTTATCTACCATCGAGAGCTCTGGGGGCGTGAGCTGCAGGCTGGCTCCCGCAGCCCGGTCTCAGCATTGAGACAACCCCTGGGTCACCACTCGCTCCACTCAATGAATCATGTTGGATTTCACTTCCAGATTTACCACCAAACAAGGTCCCACAGATTTCAACATGAACATATTTTTCAGTGAAGTATAAAACACTGCAAGTAAGTTCTATCATACAAATTTTTTATTATTATTATTTTTTTGATAGGCAGAGTGGACAGGGAGAGAGAGACAGAGAGAAAGGTCTTCCTTTGCCATTGGTTCACCCTTCAATGGCCGCCGCAGCTGGCACACTGCGCTGATCCGAAGACAGGAGCCAGGTACTTATCCTGGTCTCCCATGGGGTGCAGGGCCCAAGTACTTGGGCCATCCTCCACTGCACTCCCTGGCCACAGCAGAGAGCTGGCCTGGAAGAGGGGCAACCGGGACAGAATCCGGCGCCCCGACCGGGACTAGAACCCAGTGTGCCGGCGCTGCAAGGCGGAGGATTAGCCTGTTGAGCCGCGGCGCCGGCCTATCATACAATTTATGGGTGCTCTCTCTTTCCATCCTCTTATCATTTTGTGGACAAGTCTGAATGCACCTGCAAGCACATTTTCAGATACAGCCGATGCTGGGGAAAACACCTCTGGCTGACCACTTCAAAGCTGGCCTTTCCCCTTTGCCTCGCTGTCATCGTCAGACTGTCCCAGGTATAAAACAATGTTGACAGGAACAGCACGATCAGTTTTCCTTCTTTTTTTAGATGCAAGGCTTGTTGTCTGCTGAGGCCGGTTCCGTTGGCAACATGCATGTACTGTGCAGCTCCTGAGTCTGCAGGCATGCAACAGCATCCTACCTAGCCTGATGGGGGAGTCGTTTGATTGGTGTGTAAGGGTCAGAGTTGACATGGCTACTATACAGTTTGTCTATAAGACAACAAACATGTGGGCAGCCTTTTTATTTTGAAAAGAAAATGGACACTAATCACACATTTATCCTTTGTTTTATTTGGCTGTAAAGATTTTCAAAGGAAAACCTTAACTGAAACACTGAGAATCTGCCTGATGAGAACAATGGCTTCCTTGCCCTCCCTGCCCCTGCGCGGCCTTTATTCTCTGAAAGCTTTCACTTTAGTGGTGCACAAAAACCAAACCCGGAGGCGCCATCTGACCCTGCGCATGCTGTGTGTGCAGCTGCCTAAGTGAGCTCCGCAGTACTAACCCTGCCTATCCCTGGAACTGTCTGACACATCACCGTGGCCAAGTGACACGCTGTGTAATTCAACGGGCTGACAGTACTGACATTTCTGAGCAGGCAAAAACTTACTCTTTCTCTCCTCTAAATCTACTCAAAAATAAGTGTGTCTGGTTTGAAAGTAAAATGCAGTACCCATTCACAAACTCAGTGCCCCATGGGCTTTGCAGAAGACAACTGCATGGGGCACCATTGACTTTGGTGCTTGCACATGGCTTTCCTTCCTACTAGGAAGACAGCTCGAAACAAAGAAAATGATCCATTATGTTGCTGTGCCTCAATTCCACTGAGGCTGAAAGATTAAATGTTGTTAAAGTCATGAAGTAGACATTTAAAAAATAAGAGACTGTCTATAATCTGAAAAAGTAGGCATGCAAATGACAGTACAGTAAGTAAGAAACAGTTCTCAGCTATCTTCCATTATATACAGGAGGCAGCAACAGACTGAATAAGGAACCCTAACAAAAATGACCAGAATGACTGACTTACCTGCTTGGGCTTATTTATAATATGGACATTCTTTTATTTCCTTAGAGAGAGAGACAGCTACTTAAGTACACTGTGCGTGTGTGACTGCGTGTGTATGAACTGAACTTTTCTTGGCTTTCATGGCAAAGAAAATAATTGACCATGCAGCAAGCAGCCTATGTAGGAAGTGCAAAAAGCAGAGGAGTTCTTACTGTGTGTTCATTCAATCAGTGACTCGCTCACTGGGTATCTATCATGAGGCAGGCATGGGGTCATGGCCTGGCAGTACCAACATGATAATGGTACAGTCCTTGCCTTTTAGTCGGGGAGGTAAGGTTATCCCCCAAATATGGTAGAGAGGGAGGTATCAACATAAGATCAGAACCCACAGCTGAAGGTTGCTTTATTTGCAGCTTTTGGTCACTGATAAGCCCGTGGGCAGCAGTAAAGGGGACAGGGATAGGAACTTGTGGGACTCTAACAGTGAGGGCAGAAGGCACTGATGGCACGGGAGCAGGCCTGCAGGTTCTGGGCCTGGGTGGTTCTGGAGTACATAGGTTTTACCCGCTGCTCAGTGAGCTCCCAGTTAGCTGTTTTCTGACCTGCTACCAAGCAGCCTCCTCTTCTCCCTTATCCTATCTGTCGTCACAGGCGGCCTGGCAGGGGTATGGGCCCAGCCTACAACTCATGACCACTCAACTGCTGTTCTCACCAGTTCTGGGTTCTTGGTAGAATTCTAGTGAAAGGAAGAGAGACAAAGGCTGCTGGCCCTGGCTCATGTCTTCCACCTGGGTGCCCACTTCTGACTTGACCGCCATGGCCTGGAGGGATGTGGTCACATGATCTAAGCCCGTCAGGTGGCTCTGAAAGGCAAGGCGGGCAGCAAGGACCTCCCAGAGAATGTGGCACTGAAGGTGGCCTTCCTGTCCAGTGAGACTAGACAGTTTGAAGACAGATGGGACGTTCCAGACGGTAAATGGAAAGAGAAATCGTTGGGCTAGGATCCATTACACAAAGGAGAATGACACCGAGAAGGGAGGTGGAGGCCGGGTCACAGAGGCCTATGACTTCTAAGGGAGGAGCCAGGATTTTACTTTTCACTCAAAGGGAACCCTTATGGGAGGGAGAGAACTGGAACTCTGCCTCAGGAAGACAAAACCGGCAGTCGGGTGCCCAGCGGATCAGAAAGGAGAGACTAGACGGGGAGCCTAGCTGATTCTTCTGCGATCTGGCTTCAATCCTTCCTCAAAGGCTGGTGACAAGGACACTAATGTGGTGCTCTGGGCAGACACTCGCCAGGGCCTGAATAAACGCACAGGTCATGGCAAAGCCAATGGCTGACAGCATAAGAAGGCCAGGTGTGAACAGGCCTAGGGGTGATGGTTGTGAAATGACTCGGGTTCTAAAGCCAAACTATACCAGACCTGCAGAGATACAAGAAAGGGAGACAAAGATCATACTCAGCTGCTACGTGGTGGGAGGGCCTCCTCCACAAACCCCCTCCGGGAAGGGGGAGGAGACAAAAGCCAGGTGTCAGGGCTGGTGGGGCTGGCAGTGACAGTGCTGGTGACGGTGATGGGTGGGATAGAGCAGGCAGTCACGACAGAATACAGCAGGGCTCCAGGGCCTGAAGTTCTAGCATGGTCACAAGCACCCTGCTGAGGACAGCACTGCTCCCAGACAGGCAGGGATGGGGAGAAGTCACACGTTTTCCCCTTTAGTATCCTAGTAAAGGGAAATGTGGGGACAATGAGTGTCAAAGGTGGCTGCGAAACAGCAGAGTCCAGGACAACGCTGAGGGTGTGAGGCCCACAAGCTATGCCTGGAGGGTGGGGGGCAGGCAACTGGCTCTGCAGGGAACCCGGTATAGCAATGCTGGGTATTTTTTTTAAAGATTGATTTATGTTATTTGAAAGGTGGAGCAACAAAGAGAAAGAGGAAGGGGAGGAGAGATGGATCTCCCATCTGCTGGCTTACTCCTTTAATGGCCTCAATGGCCAGGGCTAGACCAGGTCAAAACCAGGAGCCTGCAACTCCATCCAGGTCTGCCACATGGGTGGCAGCGTCCCATCCTTCATGCCTTTCCAGGCACATTAGCAGGGAGCTGGACTGGAAGTGGAGCCGCTGGCATTGGGGCCTGTGCTCAGATATGGGAGGTGAGAGTTGCAAGCAGCAGCCTAACTCGCTGTACCACAATGCTGGCCCCACAGTGCTGCAGTCTTATCTGCTCTTCGCCAGTGGCTACTGAGGCTCAGGCTCAGGGAACCTTCCAGTCCTCAGTGTAGGGATTTGGATTTTACTCCAAGTACAGTGAGAAAACCACTGGAGAACTGAAGCAAGGTGACCTGATCACTGTCATTTTGTACATACTAGATTGTGGGTTTGGCACAGCCAGTTAAAAACCCACGGCAGTGCTCTGAGGAGACAAGGGGATGTCCTGGAGTAGAGGAGAGCCAGCAATAATTCCTAGAGTCTTGGCCTGATCCATTTCAGTGTACATTTATACCATTTATTGAGATGGGAGAAAAAGACATGGCGAGCTATACGCATCTAGGTTACACTGCAGCTGCCCAGGAGACACCCACACAGAGGGTCAAATAGGCCCCAGCTCCAAGCCTCTGACACAGGGACAGTCTGGGCTGGAGAACTGGGAGCGATTGGCTTCTGGGGGCACTGAAAGCCAGGGATCTGGCTGGCCTCGCCCAGGGAAAGGACTGGAAAAAAGCCTAGGCCCAGGACAGGGACTGGAGTCTCCTGAGAAGTGACTGGGATGGGGAGAAAGAAAATCCAGGCATGATGGCATGGAGGCAAGGGAAGATGGCATCAGCAAAGAGTGCCAGTCCCCTCTGTTGAATGCAGTGGAGATGCCAAGAGAGACTGAAGAGAGAGATGTCTTTGGGGCTGGGTAACATGGAGCCTGTGGTGACTGTGACAGTGGCAAAGTCAGCAAAAGAAGAGCTGAGGGTACCGTGGCCCATGGGCTTAGGCTGCTGTGAGTCGGACTTCTGCCTCGGGAAGACTGCAGTGGCAGTGAAGTGCGTGGTGTACTCTAATGTAAAGCCCTTCCTTGAGCTTAGATCTGACCAACTTGAGCCCAGCTCTGCTATTGCTTATGGGGAAATGAAAGATGATAACTTACAGTTCTCACTGTGGGGATGACACCAAAGCCTGTGTATCTACCTATTTCTGCTTTCTCTCCCAAACTGGAATCACAAATGCCGTCAGAAATGCCTATGTATTTTCTCTTCAAATGCACGCTTGAAGTGCAGCAGCTCCATGTTTAATCCTTTGCATGTGCCCCATAGCTACTCAGTAATAAAGGAATATTCAAACGCATTCATCTCATCTGCAAAAGCAGAGAAAGATGGGTACAAAATTGTATTGAAATGAAATATAACCATCCCTCAGCATCCTTAGGTGATTGGTTCTAGGATCCCACCGATACTAAAATCCGAGGATGCTCAAATAAAATGGCACAGTACTTTCGTGTCAACTACATATGTCCTCCCACGTACTGTAAATCAGGACTAGATGATTCATTTTTTATAAAAATTTATATATTTATTTGAAAGGCAGAGTTACAGAGAGAGAGGAAAGGCAAGACACAGAGAGAACGAGACCTTCCATCTATTGTTTCAGTCTCCAAAAGGCTGCAATAGTCGCAATGGCCAGGGCTGGGTCAGGCCAATGCCAGGAGCCTGGAACTCCCTCCAGGTCTCCTATGTGGGTGGCAGGGACCCAAGTACCTGGGGAATCATCCGCTGGTTTCCTAGGAACACTGGGAGGGAGCTAGAGTAGAGGACTTGGACTGGCACTCATATGGGATGCCAGTGTCACAGGCAGGGCTTAACCCTCTGTGCCACAACAATGACCCCTATAATGTATACTCCTAACACAACATGAATGCTATGTAAATAGCTATTTTATTGCCTTGTTTGTGGAAAAATGACAAGAAAAAAGCCTGCACATGTTTAGTACAGACGTGTTTTATTTTTCCTAATATGTTTGATCCATGGTTGGCTGGATCCATGGAAGCTGAACCTGCGGATACAGACGGCTGTCTGTAGATAAAGAACTAATGTGGTGGGACCATCAAAGCCAGGAAGCACTCTCAGGCCCATGACTGAGATGGGGTAAAATGATCTAAGCACAGAAACATGTTTTACAGAAACATCATTCCCAGTCCTCACTCCAATATCAAGGAGAGGGCAAGTCCCTTGAACCCCCTGTATCAGCTTCTGCAAGAGCAAAAGGAGGCCCAGGGGCAAGATCATATTTACAGACACCACCCTGCAGGGGAGAAGAATTAGAAACACGAGGGGGGAGACGGCAGGGACAGCCACACACGCATGCTTAGGAGTCCTGGAGAGGGACCCATCTGATAGGAAATGAGGCCCGGGCAGCACCCTGGACTCTGACACATCAAGTTTAATAATTTCTCTCTAGGAAAGAAAAATGGTGGTAGACAGAGCAGACAGTCCTCAAAAAGGGGCCTAAAAGAAGTAAGATTACAGCCAGTTGGTAGTTTAGCCAAAATTCAACTGTGTTGTGCCCTCGCAGGGAGAGTCGACAGTAAGCCCCAGCTGTGGATAAATTCACTGCCATCACCAACTTTTGGGCAGTTGGCCCAAAAGTTACCATGGCTTCTCTTTTTAAATATTAAACATACCTTGGAATCCAGATACAATTTGGACAACATCTTCATACACCATTAGTGTGGCAGATCGTTCTGGAAGCAGGCCAAGGCTCAGGGAAGAAAATACTGCAAGAACAAAAGTGGATTTAAGAGAACTTTACAATTTAAATACAAATAATGCCCATTCTAATTTTTTGAGTACTCTGTATTTGCTGATTTCAAATCAATAATACTGATTTTTAGGAGGATTAGTGGAAGACCTTTAATTTTTATTTATTTTCATTTTATAGACAGGTGGATGGAGAGAGATCTTCTATCCACTGGTTCATTCCCCAGATACCCACAACAGCTGGCGCTGGGCTAGTCCAAAGCAGAGAACCAAGAACTCAATCTGGGTCTCCAACATGGGTGGCAGGACTCAAGTTCAAAGGCCCCTGGACCCCATCCAGCCCAGGCCTCCATGTTGAGAGAGGAGGAAAGAAAGGCAAAGCAGCTTTCCGGGGAAATGGCCACACCATCTATTTAGTGGCCACTATAGACGAGGCCCAGAGTTTGATGCTGGGAAGAAGAGAGAAACAGTGGAGGCAGCCTGGGTCTTCAAAGGCTATGCATTAGGAGGGGACTCGGACTCACAACCCAAAGTTGCATGACAAGCAGAACGGAGAAGGCAAGGTGCACATTGGTGCTGTGGGAAAGTCTGGCAGCTCCTCAAACATTAAACATACAGCGACCAGATGGCTTAGCAATTCCACTCTAGGTACATGAGTTTACCCAGGAGAACTGAAAACAAACAGTCACACATAAACTGGTACATAAATGTTCAGAGCAGCTCTACTTGTAATACCCAAAGAGTGGAAACAACCCAAATAAACGTCTGTCGACTGAATGGGTAAGCATGGCATATCCATATGAGGGACTATCACTCATCCCAGAAAGAAATGCAGCACTGACGTGTGCTGCAGCGAGAATGGATCCCGGAAGCATCGTGCTGAGGGGAAGAAGCCAGGCACAAGAGGCCACATGTTGTATGATTCCACTTATGGGTAACATCCAGAACCGGCAAATGTGGAGATACTGAGAATAAATCAGTGGTCTCCAGGGGCTGAGAGGAGTGGGACATTGCGAATCTGTGCTAATGGGTACAGATGGGGTGGGGGGCCGTGTGGGCTAAGGAAATAATCTAGAATTACGTGGTGTTGACGGCTGTGCAACCTTGTGAGCCGTACATTTTTATATGGCGGATTTTGTGTCATGTGAATTGTGTCTCAAACACAAAAACAAACAAAAAGTAAAGAATTCAACTCGAGGGTTCTGAGTTGGAGGGAAGATCAGAAGATTCAGTTATGGGGTGGGCATCATGGAACAGCAGGTGCTGTGGTACAGTTGGCTGAGCCACCGCTCGGGATGCCTGCATCCCTTCTTGGAGCATCCAGCTGTAGTCCAGCTACTCTGCTCCCAATCTTCAAGTACCTGGGACCCTGCTGTCCATACAGGAGACCTGGATGGAGTTCCAGGCTCTTGGCTATTGCAGGCATTTGGGGAGTGAAGGAGCAGACGGAAGATATTTTTCTCGCTCACATATGCACTCACTCACTATGCTTTTCAAATAAATAAATCTTTTAAAAAAAAAGAAGTTATAGCAAATTTATAATAGCCAAAAGTAAGAATAGATAGAATAGAAAATAGAATAGAAAAGATAGGAGGAGTTCTATCTTGGGTAAATGCTGCATGGCTACAAGAAAGGTAAACTAGGCCGGCACCGCAGCTCACTAGGCTAATCCTCCGCCTTGCAGCGCCGGCACACTGGGTTCTAGTCCCGGTCGGGGCGCCGGATTCTGTCCCGGTTGCCCCTCTTCCAGGCCAGCTCTCTGCTGTGGCCAGGGAAGGCAGTGGAGGATGGCCCAAGTGCTTGGGCCCTGCACCCCATGGGAGACCAGGAGAAGCACCTGGCTCCTGCCATCGGATCAGCGCGGTGCGCCAGCCGCAGCACACCGGCTGCAGCGGCCATTGGAGGGTGAACCAACGGCAAAGGAAGACCTTTCTCTCTGTCTCTCTCTCTCTCACTGTCCACTCTGCCTGTCAAAAAAAAAAAAAAAAAAAAAAGGTAAACTTAATCTTTAACAGGGATTCTTTCCCCTAATGATACAGGTTCCTTGTGGCCCAGAAGCGAGGGCAAGCATTGCCTGCAGGAAGCAGTTTTCTTCCAAGGGCAGGGAGTGTCACACACCAGGCCCTTCCCAGTGAGGCTGCATTCCTGGGCACACAGAGTCTTGCTACTTGCTCACCCAATCTTGGTGCCAATAGGTAATGTGGTTTGGGAGCCAGATTCAGCCTGTGGTGAGTGGATGGGGAGACTGCACCTGATGCTCCCCACCTACCCAGGCCCCACTGAATGTGTGTCAGGGGCCATCCCTGCTCCCTGTGGTGGACAGACTGCTTTGAGGGGCTAAACAGGACAAAAAGGGAAAGAGAAAAATCCATCTCGATCATGCCCTACCTGTCTGGACGGACATGCCTGCCCTCCAGCGTCTGTGGTCTGACAGCTGAGGGAGAAGGAGGAGGATGCCGAACCCTGAGGGAACCCCCAGTTCTCATCCTATTAGTCACCCCCAATAAGCTGTGAGACTGAGAGCTGGGGAAACGAGCCTTTAACCCCAGAGTGTGTGTAAAGAGGCAGAGTCCACACCAGCTTCATGCTTTTACCCAACCTTCCCTTCCTACAAGGGGGCCCCCGGGGCACAGGACAAACATGCAGAATTCACTGACTGCCACCACGGCAGCCATACAATGAACTCCGTGTTAGAGAAGGTTGAAGAACGCCTTACCGGGGAATCGGATCGGCTTCCACGGGGCAGAGTTTGGCACGTAGGCATGCTTGGTGGCAGTGACCACCAGCTGACTGCCCAGCTTATACTGGAACTTGATGAAGGCGACGCCATCTGTCCCCGACGTGCCAGAAGCAATGGAGACCTGGTTGTTGAAAACCTCAATGAGCGCGTCCCCAATGGGCTGGTGGGTGCTGGCGTCACTGATGTGCACCTTCAGCGTGACCTCTGAAAGCAGAGAAGGTGGAAGAGCCATGCTGTCAATGGGGAAAGACCAGTCACAATTCCAGCAATCCAGCTTTCACCATGATGGGGGGCTGGGCTGGGATGTCCCCGGCAAACGCAGACCCACATCCAAAACGTGAATAATTTTAACCAGAACATCTTCCTCTCACTTCACAAGACTTCTTATTTTTTTTTTTTCAGAACCACTGCCCATCACAAACTGCTTTCTTTTTTACTGCTTTCTGCCCATACCTACAAGGAAATGATAGAAAAAGTCTATGCCTGTAAGACACAGGACAGCAGACACACGCTCTCTCACCTTTCCCAGTGCTGCTGCCAAGCACAGCCGGCAGAGCCTGGGCTGCTGCAGGAAGGCCGGAGAAGGCTGTGTGCGCTGCAGCCACGTTGGTGAACAGCTGTGCCGCTGCGGACATAAGCGCTCATTGTGCTGGGCATTGCAAAGCTCAGACCGAAAAGTCCTCAGATTATCTTGAGGAATGGAAGACCCAAAGAGTGGGGCAAGGCAGGGTTAGAAGAAGGAAAAAATGAGAACTGTTTGCAAAGACAGATGAGGCAAAGTTAGAAATACCGGCAAAAAAGCAGACAGTAACTGTAGGAAATGGACAGATCCAAATGATTCAAACGTGAAGATGGGATGGAAGGTTTTCATTCACAAACACAGGAGGCGTTTTCTGAGCTTTCACTGTGGCTACAACTGTTAAGTGTGCGCAACAACATGGTGATGAAGCCAACAGGTACAGCAGCTGAGAGGGAACAGCATGTGCCAGGCTTGGAGGCATGAACAGGTCACACTTGCAGGAGAAAGGACAGCAAGGTCAGAAAGCCAATGGACAGCACGAGGGGTATGAGGCTGGAGAGGCAGGTGGATGACTTAAAAGGATTATTCCTTATCCTGAAGACAACAGGGGAATGGAAACCAAGATCACGCAACAGAAACATCTGGCTCTGAGTGAAGACCGGGCTGGGGGAGAGGCAAGACTGGAGACTGAGCATCCAGTTAAGAGGCCTCTGATAACCCAGGAAAGAGATGATAGTGGACCAGACTCCAGCCTCACAGTGGGCATCAAGATGTTGATTCCAGAACCAGATGGAAGAAACAACTCAGAAGCATATGCTGCTCCCACTAAACTCTTCATTGATATAGGAAGGGAGTAAATGGTGCTTGGTGACATAAGCCCAACCTGGACACTTGCGGGATGACTTGCCATGCTGCTCCCATCGGACAGCTGTATCAGTGACTTGAGATAGAGAACTGGGGCAAAGACTAGCAAGGAACTACAAGTTATGCAGGGAAACTCAGGCTTCCAGAACCCCCGGAGCCAAGCTCCACAGAGTGTCCATCAAGGAGGCCAGTGAAGGCTGGCTTGGTGAGGATGAGGGAGGAGTGCTGGGGTTGGCCCCGCATGTGTGGCCTCGTGGTCACTCTGGAGTTCTGTTAGGTAGGAAGTTAGAAATTAGCCTATGTACTCTATGAGAGGGGCCTATGGAAAACAAAGCATCTGCAGAAGCTCATCTTGGCAGCAGTATAGTATTTCACACTAGAAAGTCCTGCCCATCCCCTGATAGCACTGAGTAGAGAAACCCTGCGAGGAATTTCACCTAATTCACACTCAGCAAACCCTCTGTTCTGGAGAAGAGGGAGGGGGAAGGAGAGCTGCACCCCATTCCCTTATAAGCCCCAATCTACATACAGACTGCGCACTCAGCTCTTAGTCCTTTCCTGAGCCGCCTGCCTGGCCTGCCAGGTGTATTCTCTTCATTGAGCCATGTAACCTTGCTTTCCCCAGTCTGAGTGACTGGGTACTCTCAGATTCTGTCTGGAGAGGTGCCCATCCATTCTTCTGGATGCTCCATGCCATTAAACCTTGCTACCTTGCTTACCACTGCTCTCTGTCATGTCTGAGTTCTTTCTTGCACAAAGACAAGAACCTCTGCTACCCGTCTCCGCTGACAGTTCTGTGGCAATTCATATCCTGGCTTGATTCTCAGCTCCGGAGGACTGCCCGGTGGCCTTCACCTCTCCAGGGCTCAGACTCCCTACCTGTAAGCTGGGGGTGCCAGCAGCACACAGCTCCACTGCCAGGTGGAACCATTTAGGCTAATGCCTAGCAGAGGATGCCTCCGCACACGCTCCTGCCCTTCTTCATTCCAATTACTAGGCCTGCGGCGCTCACTGCCCTAGGGTGATGCGTGGGGCTCAGAGGAGGGCGGTGGAGGGAGGCAGGTGTGCAACGAGAGAGAGGATGGGATCCTTCTAGGTTTACTAATACCTGTGCATCTGAAGTGCTCTCCTCAACTGCAGCCATGGTGGTTTGAGAACTTCCACCTTGGTAATTTAGCAGCTGTTCATCCTAGGACACTAAAGCAACCTTTTCAATATTGCAAATTCCAATTAGTCAATCACTTTCTCACCCATTTTTTTCCACATACCAATTTAATAAATTTCTCGAGTAAACGACCAGCAAGAACAGCTAATGAATCCTGATCTAAATACTCTACATATGTATCAAATAAATCCCTCAAAATATTGTTGATTGAGAAAAAAGGTACAGATATTGAACTTGGATAATTCACACTATCAGAGGTGAAAACTAATACCAGAAGAGGGATAAACTCAACATCTCGAAAACTAAGGGTTTGATATTACAAAACACATGTAGTCAGTTCACCTTAATCTTACAGGGTTATCTTCACGCAGAATAAATACCACACATACACACAGACACACACACACAAACATAAGTCTTATTTAAGTTGGTCTTCTTTGTCCCCAAGTAGGACAAGTTTGGCTAAGTCAGGCTAAGTCACAACATAAATTAACTCAGCTTTCATGAATATTCACAAAGAATTCCTTGGGAAGAGGGTAAGTGGGAAGGGCTCAGAGGGCTGCATTGATGTGAATTTATGGTAATGCAACATTTACTAACAATCGGGATTACAAGGTTTCTGTTCTTTCTTCTCTATTTGCTGAGAATGCAAACCCTGAAGAGCTCTGGAAAGAAAAAGTTTATGAATAAACAAAGAAAGGGAGAGTTGCACTCTGATCTATGTTAGAAGTTCTACCACTTCAATTTCTTCTGATATGGGAGGTCTAGCTTATATACTGCAATTTGTACTTTGAAAGAAATGATTTAGCTCCTTCTTTTGGTGTATCAGGATGGGAAGAAATACCAGTACGGTCAGGTAATCCTTAGAGATGACTGGAGCATCACTGTTATGGAGTTCAATAGCAAACAAAACTATTTTTACTAAATGACAACCTGGGAAATAATATCGCAATGAAAGGTGGATGTTCACCACTAATGTACTGTCCTTCTACAGATAAAATAAAGACCCCAGGAACGGCCCCAGACCTACGTAGGCATGAAGATTCGCCATGCTCCTCTGCTGATCAGTGAGAATTGAGGGATGCTGCTGAGCCGAGCAGGAGCACCTGTTTACTAAACCAGAGGCTGGACCAGCGTCCTTTACTCGTCACCCAGCACACCCATCACCAAGTTCTGCTGCTTTTCATTCCAAGATGTACATCTTGTAGGCCTTCCTTTAGCACCCTTGTTAACACTGCCCTATTGCAAGGCCTCATCATCCGTCCCTTAGACTGTTGCTCAGCCTCTTAACAAAAGCTGCCACTGCCTTCAGGCCTGAGCCCTCAAACCTTGCTGAATCCGGAGGGAGCTACCTAAAATACTGATCTGACCTCTGCCTGTCTCCCTGGAACCCTGTTTCTGCCAGCCTCCCTCCACCTGCAGTAGGATGAACACCCACGGCCTGACCTGCTTTGATTGGTCTATGAGTTAAGAGTGGATTTTATACTTCACATTTTATGTATTTATTTATGTGTGTATTTATAACAAACAGAGAGACTGAGAGAGAAATCCCATCTGTTGTTCACTCCCCAAATGCCTGCAGTGGCAGAGGCTAGGCAAGGCTGAAGCCAGGAGCCAGGAACTCAATCTGTATCTCCTATGTGGATGGCAGGGACCCGACAACTTGCTGCCTCCCAGGGTGTGCATCAGCAGGAAGCTAGAGTTGGGAGTGGAGCCAGGACTCAATTCCAGGCACTCCTGTAAGGGTTGTAGATGTCCTAACTGGTGGCGCAACTGCTAGGTCAAGTCTCTGCACCATATGCTTTTTAATGACTAAAAAAAAAAAAAAAAAAAATCAAAAGAATAAATACTGTGTCACGTGAAAATTATCTGGGATTCTAATTTCAGCGTCTAGAAAGTTTTATTGTACTATAGTATACCAGCAACTGCATCTCATCTCTAGCTGTTTTGCATTGTAATGGAAGAGTTCTAAAATTTGCAAGAGACCTTATGCCCTGCATAGCTTAAAACTAGGTAACTTTCTTGGCCTTTTAAAGAAAAAGGTGGTCGCCCCCGAGGGACAAGAGACAGATCCTCCCATCAGGGCCCACCTGACCCCCACATTCTGCCCTGGGGCTTATTCCTTGTCCTGCTCGCAGATGCCTTTCACTTGGGAAGGAAAATGATTTTCTACACCTTCCCTTTCATGCCCCTCATTCTTATTCTTCCTTTCAAAGTCCTAGTGTAGGCTTATTTGAGAAGTTACTTCCAACTTGACAACCCCTCCCCTGTCAGAGCCTCCTCCCCTTTGCTCTCCCCAAACTGGGTGGACACAGACTCTGCTCTCTGCTGTAGGCCAGCTGTGCAGGCAGACAATGGGACTCAGACCCCTGACCCTCAGGAGCCTTGAGCTCTGCAGCAGTACCTGCCCTCCCAACCCCCGCACCGCCCCGGTTTTGGGTACCTAGTAGTCTCTGCAGTTTGAAATACTGCATGGAAAATTTTAGAAATAAACACCTAGAAATAAGTTGCATGCTGTTCTGAGTAGCATAACGAAATCCTATACCATCCCATTTTACCCTTCCCAGCACAGGATCATCCTTTTGTCCAGCACATCCATGCTGTACATGTGGCCGGCCCACCAGGCATTTGGCAGCTGTCTCAGTTATCAGACCAAATTGCCCGTATTGCAGCGCTTGTGTCCAGGTCAGCCTATTTCACTTAGTGTTGACCCTGAAGAGCAAGAGTAGTAGTGATGTGGCATGTTGTCAATACTGTCAAACTAGTTCTATTTTATTTTTGATTTGTTGTTAATGTTACTGTGCCTAATGCAGAAATTAAAGTCTTATAGGTAAGTAAAAGGGTGCTTTTAAAAATTCATGAAAATGGGGTTAAAAGTTTATTTTGGTGCCAAAAAATCTGAAATTCATGTATAAGAGGGTCTTCCAAAGGTTTGTGAAAAATATGTATTCTTAAAAACTATGGATGGATTTCAGAAATTCTTGGCATCAAAATGGTTACCTCTGAATTCTGTTTTTCCATGAACGTTTTGCAGTATGCATGTATGTACAGGAGAAAACAGGGTCTGGTGCTATCCATAGCTTCAGGTACCTCCTGGAGGTATTCTTTGCCTCCTTCAGGTCTTGGCATGGAATCCCCCTGTAGATAAGGGGTGCCAACTGTAAATAAAAACCAAAGTAGAGTTTTAAACTGGCACCCCAGGGGAGCACAGAGAGGGAACCTACTTTCAAATGTGTGGTCTGGGAAGGCAGGGTCATTTCAGCTTAGACCTGAAGAGACACAGGCACCAGCCAGGGCAAGAGGTGAAGGCAGAGCCATAGAGGAGGAGGACGACCCGGTGACTTGCACTAAACAAAATCCGGTGTGGAGAGAGCTCAGCTCATAGGCCCCCGTGCCTGAAGGCAAGCAGCACAGACCACACCAGTGCCAGTTTCACAGTACCTGCTGTGGCCTGTGAGCCCTGCAGGAGGGGTCGTCTTTTTCAAAAATTCATTCTTTCATTTTATGGAGCCAGCAGGTATTCACTCAATGTTTGTAAACTGGGTGCTGGAGTGAAACAAACCACATCCTAACGTGGCACTGTCCAAAGTGGGGGCCACCAGCCACACGCAGGCACGCACGTTTAAGTTTAAATTAGTTAAACGTAAATTAGTGTGAACACTGAGCTCCTTGGTCACAAGGCACATTTCAAGGGCTCAACAGCCACATGTGGCTTGTGCCTGCTGTATGGGATGGCACAGGTGAATTTCCCCATCACCACAGAGAGTGAGGTAGGATGGCACTGATGACGTATTACAAACCTTCTGAGTAGAGAAAGCCAGGGGGGCTCAAGGAGCTCCCGGGGGAGTAAGTCAAGAGCGTGACTCTGCAGCAGCCCTGACAGTAAGAGAAGGCGCCTCCTGTGGTCTCTATCGGGTCCTCACCCCTCACCTGAAACTACACGTCTGTCCTCTCTTGTCCTATGCGCTCCCCATCCAGGGAACTGGGAGGTAGCCAGGGGGCCCCTCCCTTGCCTGGCACCTCCTTCCACCCCTCATCCACGCAGCCCACTCCCTCACCTCCCTAAGGCCTTGCTGAACTGCCACCTCCTCGATGAGTCTCTACCATCACCAAATTACATTTAAAAAAATTATTATGGGAATTTTAGAACATTCTTTGCCACAACAAAATACCCTACAGTAGGCAGCTCATAAACAACAATATTATTTCTCACGGTACTGGTAGCTTGGAAGTCCACGATCACAGCTGATTCCCGGGCCGCTGAGGGCCTGTTTTTCAGGCACCGATGTTGACTGCTCACTTCATCCTCACGTGGGAGAAAGGGCGAGGTCACTCTGAGGTCCCTTTTTCAAGGACACTGCTCCACCCTCATGATCTAATCAGCTCTCGGCGGCCCCACCTTCTACTAGCACCATACTCTGGGGAGTTAGGATTTCCACAAGAGAATGTGAGTGGGGGTAGGGGGAGCAGACACAAACATCCAAGTCATAGAGAGGTTATACAGAGGACCGCTCAAAGCCTGCCCTCCACCACCTGCACCACTACGCTGTTTGGTCAGACAAGTTTCAGTGGTGATAACTCTCTGCCATTCTGGTCTCAGGTATCCCGTTTTTTTGCTGAAATAATCTGCAGCAAATTCTAGATAACATGTTAAATTATATAATTTCCCTATAAGTTTCAGTTCACAAAAGATGAGGATTTAAAACAGCAGAGAGCTGGCCTGGAAGAAAGGCAACCGAGACAGAATCCGGCGCCCCGACCGGGACTAGAACCCGGTGTGCCGGCGCCGCAAGGCGGAAGATTAGCCTAGTGAGCCGCGGCGCCGGCCCGCAACCCATCTTGAATTTCTGAAGTTGTCCTGCTTTGATATTTTCATTTTATATATGACACTCACCAATTATAGTATGTTTATAATGTGTATGTTCTTTAGCCATCAGCTTAGACCAGATGCAAGCTTTGAGAGAATGAGTCTGCCTGTTTGTCTTTCTTTCTTCATTCATGAATCCTAAGCATACAGAATAGTGTCTGGCCCAATATATATAGTGAGCAAATCACTAAAACTTGTAGGTATTTCTGGATATTATCTGTTGCATGACCTAAGTATCCCTGGTATTATTCCATTTCTTACCCATCTTACTGTCAAACTCCGTTTAAAAACATTAACTATATTTAACTTAAAATTAAATATAAATATAGTTTAAAAACTATAACTAATGACTGTAACTATTTAGTACCTAATATCATGCTATGCATACAGGAGCTAATCAAAAAATATTTATTGATCAGCTACTGTTGCACAACATGGTACAAGGTACTGTTGGGAGACTTGAAAAAAGAAGAAGGAAAGACATGGCTCCCATTTCTAAGGAGGTTCCAGTTGGGCAAGGGATGGGGAGGGAAGTCCAATCTACATGGCAGAGGGCAAAAAGGATGAAACTTGGCGGGGAGGTGTAAGAATAGACGCAGCCAAGAAGAAGCGATCTGGAGCTTGCAGGGAGAAAGAGAAACAAAGAAGCCAAAAAAGATCTGTAAGTAGCCAGAGAGAGGGACAAGAGTCAAAAGATTTAAAGACGGGTGTGACACGACCACAACTGGAAAGCAATGGAGGTTCCACGGGTATGTGCTGCGCGCCTACCGACCTGATTATGGGTTACAGAGTTCAGCGGGGGAGAATGCTTCCTGGAAGAGAGGAAAATTGAGGCTGAGGCTGGTAGGATGGGTAGTGTGGACAGACGAGCCAGGACCAGCCTGACTTCTTTCATGCGAGGATGTTCTATACTCCAAGTTCCAGGCAGTCATTTTCCCATACTCCCTTGTGGCTGGCTGAGATGGGGAGGAATATATTTTGGTGCCGCTTAATCTGATGCTGGATTTTTATTTGGAAGACAGCACAGAGAAGCAGGTGTTTTTTCTGACCACAGGGACTAGGAAGGAGGCATCTGGGACTAGTATCAGCCTAGGGCTCAGGCATCGCTGTGGCTGGGAGCCATCCCCGGAATGATGATGAATGTCTCTTCTCATTAAACCAGCTAGAGTGGGTAGTGCTGTTTGCCCTCGGCAGGTCCTGTGTGGCTGACGACTGTTTCCTCGAATCTGTGCCCATGGGCTCTCCTCCCAGCCTCCTGGTGCCTTCCTGGTGCCTTCCTGGTACACAGAATGGGCTCCACTCCGCAGGTCTGCTCAGGTCAGGTGTGTCCTGGGCAGTGTGTACTCTGGCTTCTTCCTGCTACTCACTCTTACTCAGTGAATTATTTTCTGATCAGGAGTTCAACCATCGCCTCTAGAGCATTCTCAAATTTTCATCAGCCAGGGGCAGAGCCAAGAGGGGAGAAAGAAGTACGCAGGAATTCTTCTTCCACCGTGATTCAGAGCTCATTTGCTCTTGGCAAGCATGAAGGGTTTGGCTCTGCGGGCGCAAGTTCGTCCGTTTTAAGCAGTACAAAGAGCATCTGCTTTGTGGGTAGAAAACTAAACATTATCTTTTAGCCCAGCATTATCTTTTAGTCATTTCCTTTCTAACTGCCACAAATTTAGAACTAAATGCAACACGGCTGTTTCAAATTGCTGGCTTTGGAGAAGGCACCTCTGAGTAGCAAGTTAAGAGGAGACCTAATAGCTGGGACAAGAGGATGAAATTATGGTACATGGTTCAGACAGCAGAACACTGGCAAACTGCCTGAAGACACTGGGAAGTCACCTGCATAGTTCACCTCGATTTCTCTCCCCACCCTGCATCGTCAGATAATAATGTACACCTTTACCTATCTTTCAGAATGCATCAATTTGATAACTTCGCCTTCAACTCTAAGAAAAACATCCTCAACTTCTCTCTCAAAATCACAGACTAACACGGAACACTCTGGAAGACAAAGCCCTTTGTGGTCTGCCCCAGGGACAGTGCTAGCAGAACAGGCACCTGCTCTTTGAGTGGCTCTCATGTCTACCCCAACAAACTCTGGGAGGGAAAGCAAAGCTCGTAGACTCCATTCTCCTGTTTGTCTCTATGAAGCTTCTGGCTCCCCTGACTGCTTCTCATTTCCTTTTATATAGTCCCCAAATTGGCCTTTGTTCTGGGATTGCAATTTTTTCCTTTCCTTTTAGTTTTGAGAGCTGCTGGTTTCCACAGCAACACATCCTACTTTGAGCACACAGCATTTTCTGGGTTGGCCCTAGCGGCCCAGCGGAGAGAGTTCATGCATGAGGTGGACCCAGGGAAGGCTCTGGTCCCCAGTGCCTGGAGCTGCGGGAGCCACCTGTCACCAGGGCAAGCAGCTAAAGAGGCCGTCACCACACTCAGCCTCCAGCTCTATGGTGAGATATATTTCACTTCAATTTACGAGAGTTACCTGGTTTTTCATCTCTGAAGTGAAACAACAGAAGATTACTTAATCACCTCTTCCAAAAGAGAGGCTGTTTTTAAAATGTTTCCAGACCTTTGCTCTGAGAGGTTTTGCCCCGTGCTTTCTTGGTGCTAGAATTTTAGAGCATCTGCATGCGCACCGTACTTTCATGACGTTATAAAACAGTTAAAAGCACATTATGTGACAGGGCAGTTTTCTATCCATTCATATGATTGCTTTCATAAACAAAAATAATTTCTTTCACTTTGTAGTCTGATGACCTTATGATACATGCAGTTATAGTAGAACCAAAGTTCCAAAGGTGTTTTTCTTTTTTTCATCTATTTGAAAGGCAGAGCAAGAGAGAGACAGAAATGGGTAGTGTTGGTGGGGGGGAGGATCTTCCATCTGCTGGTTCACTCCCTCAATGTCCACAACATCCAGGGATGGAGCAAACCAAAACCAAGAGCCTGGAACTCCATCTGTGTCTTCTATGTGGGTGGCAGGAATCCATGCACTTGATTCATCATCTGTTGCCTCCTGGGATGCATGAGCAGGAAGCTGGATTGGAAGCAGAGCAGCCAGAACTTAGTATTCTGATATGGGATGTGGGTGTCCTAAGCAGTGACTTAACCTGCAAAGCCACAACACTAGCCTCTTTCTTGTAATTTATTTTCTCCAGTTTTACACAGTGCACAAGAGTTCTTTTGTAAGTTCACAGAATATGGAATTAAAATATAAGTTTGCTGTGGTGAAAAAAATCTGTAAATTCATGTTTTTTTTTTAAGATTTATGTATCTGTAGATTCATGTTTATTTTTTAAGATTTACTTTTATTTATTTGAAAGGCAGAGTTACAGAAAGGTAGAGGCAGAGAGAAAGAGAGAGAGAGAGAGGTCTTCCATTGCTGGTTCACTCCCTAGATGGCCACAACGGCAGGAGCTGCGCCAGGAGCCAGGAGCCTCCTCCAGTCTCCCACGTGGGTGCAGGGGCCCCACTGCAGGCGGCGGTTTTATCTGCTCTGCCACAGCACTGGCCCCATGTACAGTTTTTATAACATAAATTTCCTTAAATGTTTTTGAAGATTCCTAGTATTGTTCAGTTTTATTTTTTTCTTCATAATTCCATGAAAAATGTGCTCCAAGCAAATATATATATAGAAAAACCTAAATATTATAACACAGACCACTCATTACATATCATATATTAATTATAATATACAGGGGGCCGGCGCTGTGGCACAGCAGGTTAAAGCCCTGGCCTGAAGCACCAGCATCCCATATGGGCGCTGGTTCGAGACCCAGCTGCTCTACTTCCGATCCAGCTCTCTATTATGGCCTGGGAAAGCAGTAGAAGATGGCCCATAGTCCTTGGGCCCCTGCACCTGCATGGGAGACCCAGAGAAGGGTCCTGGCTCCTGACTTCGGACTGGCACAGCTCCGGCTGTTGCGGTCAATTGAAGAGTGAATCAGGCCGGCACCGTGGCTCAATAGGCTAATCCTCCACCTAGAGGTGCCGGCACACTGGGTTCTAGTCCCGGTCGGGGTGCCGGATTCTGTCCCGGTTGCCCCCTTCCAGGCCAGCTCTCTGCTATGGCCAGGGAGTGCAGTGGAGGATGGCCCAAGTGCTTGGGCCCTGCACCCCATGGGAGACCAGGAGAAGCACCTAGCTCCTGCCTTCAGATCAGCACAGTGCGCCGGCCGCAGTGCACCGGCTGCAGTGCGCCAGCCGTGGCGGCCATTGGAGGGTGAACCAACGGCAAAAGTAAGACCTTTCTCTCTGTTTCTCTCTCTCACTATCCACTCTGCCTGTCAAAAAAAAAAAAAAAAAAAAAAAAAAAGGAGTGAATCAGTGAATGGAAGACCTTTCTCTCTCTCTCTCTGCTTCTCCTCTCTCTGTGTAACTCTTTCAAATAAATAAACAAATAAATCTTTAAAAAATTATAATGTACATTATTTATCAATGTATAACATGGCTCAATAAAAATCTGGTACAATCTGTACATCATGGGACTTCCTGCCATCCAATTTCTGGCTGCAACCAAAGCATCCTGCAATCTTCACGTGACTGATTCTAAAAGCGATAGTTGGATGTGTTCCTGCAAAGACCAAGATTTCTTTTCTGTTCACAGAAGAGAGAGGACAACGCAGGCATGCGCCGGGGAGTCGCGTGAGAAGAGCACTTCCATCCTCCTGGCTCCCGATGGCCTCTCGGCAGCTGTCCTCCTCTCAAATCTCTTGATGATCTGAGGTCACAGTCCCTGATGCAGAATTTCCACCTCTGGGAGCTTTTCCTTTTAAAAGCGCTCCGTTGTTAAGCTACTGCTTGGGACGCCTGTATCACATATCAGAGTTCCTCCTCCCAGCCCCAGATACTCTGCATTTCACATCCAGTTTCCTGTTAATGTATCTGAGAAGCAGTGGCTGATGCCCTAAGTGCTTGGTGCCTGCCACTCACATGGGAGACTAGAAGGACATGCCTTGGCCTGGCCGAGCTGGGTCTTGCAGGCATTTGGGGGATTAAACCAGAGGATGACAGATCTCTGTTTCTCCATGTCCCTCTCTGTATTTCTCTTTGTTACTCTGACATTGAAATAAATACATAAATCATTAACAAATAAGTAAGTGTTCCTTGGGGTGGGTGTTTTGGGGCAGTGGGTTAAGCTGTTGCTCAGAACACCTGCACCCCACATCAGAGTGCCTGTTCTGCCCCCACTTTGAATTCAGCTTTGTGCGAATGCACCTGGGAGGCAGCATATGATGGCTCAAGTTCTGAGTCTGCAACCAACGTGGGAGACCGCAATGGAGTTACTGGTTCCTGGCACAGCACTAGTCATTGTGGCCATTTGGAGAATGAACCAGAGGATGGAAGGTCCGTTCTCTCTCTCTCTCTCAAATAAATAAAGATGAATCAACAGTTAAAAACAAAACAAAAATGTTTCTTAATTTCGCAGGGAGGATTATGACCTCTAATACATTTGTTTAAATTTCTACTCACATGAAAAGGATGTTTCCCGCTGTAGCCCTTGGGAACTAAGAACACTTTGTGACTTCTTGTGTTCTACAGTCTCTGGCAACTGACTCATTGTCTGAGCCCTGTGAAAAGACAGCCATGTGGCAGACTCAATGGTTACAGCTCCAGCTTGCAACAGAAAGAGAAGAGATCTGTGCAGGCAGCCGATCGGTGCTATTACAGCACGGGCTTGTACATCAAACTGGGTGCCCCTCTACAGGGTGGGTGTTTAAGGCCAGATTTCCTTCCCACCGTAGTCTGCACCAGGCTCACACATAGTGTACTCTTTCTCACCTCAGCTTCACCTCTGTCCTTCCCAAACTCCTGCCTTACATAGTTATCAGGACACTTCTGCCCCATCAATCAGTGGGCTCTTCCTCTCCTCTCCCACAAAGAGACAGTTCTACCAGAATCCAAATGAAGGACGCCCACTAACGACACTCTGTAACCAACGTCACCAAGCTGCCAAGAATGCTGAAACATGCAAGAATGTTGAAACATACACTAGTAGTATGGCAAGTAAAGAAAGCATGATAGATTCATGTAGATGTATGCTTTCTACTGTTTTCAAGTAACAATACACATTATTCCTTTCCCTCTAAACATGTATCGTGGAAACAGAAGACACAATCCTAAAAAATCAACAACCTCCTACAAATTTTTAGCTAAGAATTCTGTTGAGCTTGCCTATACATTAATCAGTTAAACAGTATAAGTTCATTCTTTTATTATACCTAATAGAAAATGAGGTTTCTCCCTATGCATGTTACACTATCAGAGCAATCATAAAGGTGCTACACTCATCAAGGGATTTTAGGTGAATATGCCAGGATAATTTGAAAATTATTGGGGCCAGCACTGTGGCATAGTGGGTAAAGCCACTGCCTGCAGTGCCCGCATCCCATATGGGCACTAGTTTGAGTCCCAGCTGTTCCACTTCCAACCCAGCCCTCTGCTATGGCCTGGGAAAGCAGCAGAAGAGGGCCCAAGTTCTTGGGCCCCTGCACCTGCATGGGAGACTTCGAGGAAGCTCCTGCTCCTGGCTTTGGATCAGCACAGTTCCAGCCATTGTAGCCAACTGGGGAGTGAACCAGCGGATGGAAGACCTCTCTCTCTCTCTCTCTGCCTTGCCTTCTCTCTCTGTGTAACTCTGACTTTCAAATAAAAAAAAAAATAAATCTTTAAAAGAAAAAAGAAAATTATTGCTGAACTTATCTGTCTCAACTGTACAATTAACATACAAGGGTGTTTCAAAAAGCTAGAGGGTGGCCAGTGCTGTGATGTAGCAGGTTAAGCCATAGCTTGTAGCACTGGCATCCCATATGGGCAGCAGTTCGAGTACCAACTGCTCCTTTTCCCATCCAGCTTCCTGCTAATGTGCCTGGGAAAGCATTGGAACATGGCCAATTGCTTGGGCCCCTGCACTCATGTGGGAGGCTTGGAAGAAGCTCCTGGCTTCTGGCTTCAGCCTATCCCAGCACCAGCCATTGCAGCAATTTGGGAAGTGAACCAGAGGATGGAAGGCCTCTCTCCCTCTCTCTCCCTTTCTAACTCTTTCAAATAAATAAAAAAAATCTTTAAAAATTTAGTGGAACAATGGAATTAATAGTTTATCTTGATGTAAAAAAATGGAAATCCATGCATAGTTTTTCATAATTTGCATTTTCCAAAAAGTATAATCTTTTCTAAAAGACTATACTTACTTATTTACTTTGTTTGAAAGGGAGAGAGAGAGAGAATACTCCATCTGCTGGTTCACTCCCCAGGTGTGAGCAACAGTTGGAGCTGGGCCAGCCTGAAGCCAGTATCCAACTACTTAAGTCATCACCACAACCTCTCAGGATGTACATTTGAATGAAGCAAGAATTAAGAAAGGAGCCAGGGGGCTGGCGCTGTGGCGTAGTGGGTAAAGCTGCAGCCTGCAGTGCCAGCATCCCATTTGGGTGCCAGTTGGAGATCCAGCTGCTCCAGTTCCCATCCAACTCTCTGCCATGGCCTGGGAAAGCAGTAGAAGATGTCCCAAGTCCCTGGGCCCCTGCACCCATGTGGGAGACCCCGAAGAAGCTCCTGGCTCCGGTTTGGCGCAGCTCCAACCATTGCAGCCATGTGGCTAAACATCTGCCTCTCCAAGAATTTTAAAAAGAAATAGTATGTATTTGTATTTATTTGAGAGGCAGACACAGAGAGATGGAGAGCTTCCATCCACTGATTTTACTCCCCAAATGCCTGGAAGAGCCTCTGGTTGGGGCTGAAGTTGGGAGCTGGGAACTTGAGCCAGCTCCCCTGCATGGGACCCAATTATGTGAGCCTCCTGGGGTCTGTGCTGGCAGGAAGCTGGAGTCGTGAGCCAGAGCCAGGAATAGCACCCAGGTACTCTGATGTAGAATATGGGTATCTTTGCCACTAGCTAAATACTCACATCTCTGTGAACTTTTTGAAGACATTCATATACAAAAGTGTTCACAAACAAAATTAATGGCAGAATATTTCTATAACCTTACTTAAAAATGTCATCTTAACAGATATATACCTGATAGCAAACTAAACGGACCTGGTCTCAATCCTCCTTACATGATGTCAACCATCACTTAGATATAGCTTAACATGACTACTTATCTTGGGGAAACTTATTCCCCCCAAACCAAACCAATCTAAAATAAAGAATGTGGCTGTTCAAAAATAAATAAATAAATAAAGATGGAAGTAGTGAATGCTAACATGATTCCAAATATAGATTTTTTTTTTTAAAAAAAGCTGTAGTTCTAAGTTTCAGAAACTTTTCCATAAAATTCAAAGTATATACACATAAATCTATCAATATCCTCATTTCTGTCGGACATGATAAAGCATGCAATGAGTACAACCCGGAAATGTAAATACGGCAAAAGTGTTTACCACGCTTCACACAGTACCCTGCATGCTGAGCAAGAGAATAGCGGTGATGCAACACAGTGGCAGTGACCAGATGGCCCACACGTATTTCTAAGGAAATCACCACAACAAACCACTTTAAAATGCTTCTGTTCGCTTGAGGTTTTAAAATGTCCACAAAGGCACAAAGTCTCCTTTTGAGGATTTGGAAGAATCTGGAAACTGCTAAGTTATTGAGCAACATTAAGCATGTCCATAAAATCAGGGGAGCCACCTTAGCCAAGCTTCAAAGATCTGCTGGATGATGCTAGTGGCATGGCTGCCAAGGCAGCCTGAAATGTACGTGTGTGTGTGTGTGTGTGTGTGTGTGCCCGTGTGTGTGTGTTTCCATATGCATTTTTAACAGTTTTTTTTTTTTTTTTTTTTTTTTGTCTGAGGCTAGGATAAGAGCAAAAGCACATAGCATTTACTTTGAAGAAAGCAGCTTTGGGATGATGAAGATGAGGATTTTTAGCAAATCATTTCTCTCTGTGAGAAGACACAGAAAGTGCTAAGCGTGGGCGCTGGTAGCAAGGTAACTGCCTATTAATTACATTTAGAATTGAAAAAAAAAAAAAAGTAAAGGGGCTAGCGTTGTGGTGTAGTGGGTAAAACTGCCACCTACAACACTGACATCCCATATTGGTGCTGGTTTGAATCCCAGCTGCTCTGCTTCCAATGCATCTCCCTGCTAATGGCCTGGGAAAGCAGCGGAATATGGTCCAAGTGCTTGGGCCCCTGCTATTCATGTGGGAGACTCAGAAGAAATTCCTGGCACCTGGCTTTGGCCTGGCCCAGCCCCAGCTGTTGCAGCCATTTGGGGAGTGAACCAGCGACTTGAAGATCTGTGTCTGTGTGTGTTGTATGTCTCCCTCTCCCTCTTTCTTTATAACTCTGGCATTCAAATAAATAAAGTATGCCTTAAAAAGAAAACCAAAAGAGCAAGAAGGCAGGCTGAAGGGGCTGGCTGGAAGGCTGTGAGAGGCTCTAGGGTGTGAAGCTCTCTGGTACCTGAAGTATTGTGAAAGACAGAGACAGGTCCCTAAAGCAGTGGAAGTTTAATCAACCCACTGATTATATTATACATATGCACTTTATTTTCTCAAAGAATTAGGCATGTAATGTATATACAAGCTATTGTGAATATATACAGTTTCAGATGGTATCATGAATATATTATTAAAAATTCTCTTTATAGTTTCAGATGGAGCAGAAACATTCCAGATCACTTTGGGGTCTATCTATATACATTCCCGACCAGTGAGTAGCGTGCGCAAAATGCGCACTTCATGGTCACATGGTGTGGGGTTGGCTTGTAGGTTCCTCCATCAGTTGTTTAGGCCTGGGCAAGATCACCACCTCCTTGAGCCACCACTTCCTTGTACACAAAACGGGGATACCAAATGTATCTTACAGAAGACTAAGATCTGCTGCAATCACTGGCTGTGATGTGTCTGCCAGCACAGGGTATCCTGATCTCGCCAACTTGTAACCATCCCGCCAACTTCACCTGGGGAAGCAACATCTCAAAACCATCACCACCACCCCTCCAAAAGGTTCTCAAGAAAATAAACTGAGAAAGGAGGGAGAGCACGCTCTACAGAGCACGGGGCTTTGGTTCTGACAACCTGTGTTGGACCATCATTTCTGCCATTTATAGTTCAGTGCTCTTTTGTTTCCTTAGTCTTTCTGATTTAGTGGTGTTTCCAGAGCAGTCAAGTTTACTTTATATGTACCTATTTATCTATGTATCTATCATCTATCTCCCTCCCTTTTATTTGCTGGTTCATTCCCCAGATAACCTTTAACATCTGGGGCCATCCCAGGCTGAAGCCAGAAATCTAAAAATCCATCTGGGTCTTCCAGTTGGGTGGCAGAGACCCAAGTATCTGGGCTGTCATCTGTTGCCTCCCAGGATGCACATTAGCAGGAAGCTGGAGAGGAAATGGTGGAGCCAGAACTTGAACCAGGCACTCTGATACAGGATGTAAGTGTCCCAGATAGGGACATTGGCGCTGTGGCAAACCCCTGCCTCAGCTCAGGGTTCTTAAGCAGAGTTTTCTCATCTACCAGAAGTGGGGGTATGTGGTGGAATGAGAGGGCCACGCCAAGATGGCCACGCCAAGATGGCCACTGGCAAGCAAGCATCAGTTACTCAGGAATGGCTTCAGAACCCACCTGGCAAAGGAGCCTGCCTGGCAACAGGCAGTGATTGGTTAGGGCATAAACAGCCCCTTGACCGGATTGACCGCCTCAGCTATATAAGCTGCTGTACCAACTGAAATAAACAAGTCTGTGAGCTGCTCACCTCTGGCACACTTTCACCCAACTCCTGGTGTCTGTGTCATAACTCTGTGCCTCTTGCTCCCACTGCGCTCCTCCTCCCAGAACGAATCCACCGCAACAGGGGTAATGCTCTTGTCCAAAATCTCATAGAGCTCCATGTAGTGACATAGCAAGAAGGTGTTTCCCACATGGTGCAGTGCACACTGAGGGCTTCATAACTATTAGTTATTTTCACAATTATCTTATTATCTCACATCATTTGAATCTTAAATGAGGATCACCAAGAATCTATGGGAAGTTTAAAAATGGCCTCCAGAAAAGGCTGATGGAAGGAGCTGGCCATGCCTGGCTATAGTTCATGGATGCTTCTTCCTTCTCTCTCGTAGGCATCATGGATGAGTCCAACGGAGAAACAGCAGAAGCTACTGTTGGAAGAAAATTCCCCAGGGGGCTCTTTTTTTTTTTTTTTTTTAAAGATTTATTTTAAAGAGTTACAGAGAGAGAGAGAGAGAGAGAGTGGGAAGGAGGGAGGGAGGGAGAGATATCTTTTTTTTTTTTTTGACAGGCAGAGTGGACAGTGAGAGAGAGACAGAGAGAAAGGTCTTCCTTTGCCGTTGGTTCACCCTCCAATGGCCGCCGCGCCCGGCGCACCGCGCTGATCCAATGGCAGGAGCCAGGAGCTAGGTGCTTTTCCTGGTCTCCCATGGGGTGCAGGGCCCAAGCACCTGGGCCATCCTCCACTGCACTCCCGGGCCACAGCAGAGAGCTGGCCTGGAAGAGGGGCAACCGGGACAGAATCTGGCACCCCGACCGGGACTAGAACCCGGTGTGCCGGCGCCGCTAGGCGGAGGATTAGCCTAGTGAGCCGCGGCGCCGGCCCCAGGGGGCTCTTTTACTTCTGCACATTTTTTTAAAGATTTATTTTATTTGAAAGACAGTCACAGAGAGAAGGGGGGGGGGGCGGAGGGAGGGAGGAGGGGTCTTCCATCTGCTGATTCACTCCCCAGTTGGTTGCAAGCCAGGAGCCAGGAGCTAAGAGCTTCTTCCTGTCTCCCACATGAGTGCAGGGGCCCAAGTACTTGGGCCGCCTTCTACTGCTTTCCCAAGTCATTAGCAGGGAGCAGGATTGGAAGTGGAGCAGCCAGGACTCAAACCGGCACCCATATGGGATGCCAGCACTGCAGGCAGCCGCTTAACCTGTTACACTATAGCACAGGCCTCTTCCAGTTCTTCAATAACTCCATAAGAGATGGTCCGAGTTATCCCTTTTTCTTGACAAATCCTAACCATTCCCACTCCTCATAATACACTTTCCCCTCACCTACCAGCTACTGTAACCTGTTGTTCCTGATTGTTCCACAGGGATCCAACAATTCCACAGGACAACAGGGAGAAGCAGCAAAATCTGGAGTTTTCTGCTCCGAGCATTTGTGAGTGTTTTGTTTGTTTTTAAGGCACTGATCGTTTGGCTCCTTTTTAAACTCTAAGAGTTACAGAGTCACAGTCACATTTAGGTCACAACAAGAGGCAACTGAGTGGAATTAAAATGTAATGCTAGTTAGGCTGCCAGTTGCTATTTAACATTCAGACGTGCACTTTGTTTAGTGAAACCCTATTTCTGCTTTTTACATCTGTTTGAATAAATTATGTATTAATGAGACAGCACTGTCAACCGTACTCACTTCCACAAGTTACAAAAGTTTACAACACCCTGATTAATGCCAACATGTATGAAATCCAATTTAGGGGAGTTTTCAAAGAAATTTAAAACTTTCCACAGCACAACTGAAATTTCCTGCTTCATCTATATAGGAAAAAAAAAATCCGACGATTCTGAACAGCAAAGTACTGTTTCTGATGATTTTTTCCATAGTGAACACCGCTATACAATATTTTCCACACAGTTTAAGTTTACAGAATGGTTCTGAGTTTGTGCCAAATAGATTAACCTTTTGCCTTCTAACCTGTATAGCTCATGTTCTGGCAGCAATGTCAAGAAGGGGTTTTATTTTCGTCTTTTCCCTTGAAAAATAAGAGACCCACACACCCTTTCACTGCCAACCCAATTAATATTTCTACAGCAGAAAAACAGATTTTTTCAAGTGGCAGCACAGCAGGCCTGCCATGATTTTTGCCTTACACTTGGAAACTGACGCTGTTTAGTTCTCCTTCCCAACGGCATTATATTAAGTGTCATCTGTCAGATGGGTCACAGACATCTACTCTGCTCTTCGTAATCATTCGGCTCAGACCAAGAACTCAAACGTTATGAGGGCTGCAGCGCCAACAATTACAGCCGCAAGAGAGCCCATTAGCCAGAGAATTAGGAATTCAAGCATCGGCAGCAAAGCGCACAGATGAAAGACGTTAAAGCGCAGCCCAGGGTGGCCTGCGGTGACTGGTCGTCCTCGTGTGGGAGCCACACAGAGAGGGCCAGGCCACTCCACAGCCATCAGGGCCAGCTCCTGGGGCTGACAGTGCCCCTTTCCCCGGGAACACAAGCAAGAACCCAGCAGCGTGGAAATAGCTGTGGGCCGGGTCAGAGGCTTCATCCCCACAGGAACGAAGGGTGGGTCTCGGATGTGCTGTGAGCTTTAACCCTTCAATTTCCAGAAGAGGAAGTTGGGGTTTTCATTCAAAGTGACACAGCTAGCCTGTAGCTACAGCAGGACTGGAAGGGTGAGTAGGTGTGTGAACTGCGTTTCTGAGGCTTTGACATCTCAGAGTTTTGCTGATGCTGGAGGAACTTCCCCTCCCAGGGCTACCTAACTTTTTGCCAGTGAGGGCGATGTTCAAACACACCCAACCAATCCAGAGCACACAGCCCAACTTCCTCCTTTAGACAATCTTCCACCCACACCACTATCCCCCTGCCCTAGTCACCCCAGGCCCAGATACCCGGCACCAAGGAGCAGTCGTCATGCCCTAAAACTTGTGCAAATATTTGAACCGGCCAATCCGAAACCTGCCTGGGGTGCAGCAAGGCTCCCGCTCACATTCTCCCTAGCTCCCCTGGCCTCCCCGACCAACCCTGCTGCTTCCCTTGGGGCCCTGTGCGACATGGGCTGCCTCAGGAATTGTGAGTATAAATAACTATCTTTTCAATTGACGACTGTCTCTTCATCTGCTGGCCACCCCATGCTCAAATAGCAAAACCCATGTTTTATTTTAAACTGTATTTATCTGAGAAGCAGAGATAGTCAGGAGAGTACTTTCATCCCCTGACTCACTATCCAAATGCCTGTAACAACCAGGGCTGGATTGGGCTGGGCTGAGGGCGGGAACCAGGAATTCAACCATGTCCTCCCACAGCGGGGTTACAGGAACTCAATTGCTTGAGCCATCATCACCGCCTCCCCGGGTCTGCTCTGGTGGGAAGCCAGATTTGGGAGCTAGAGCCAGAAGTGGAAGCTGGGTACTATGATGTGGGGTGCAGGCCTCTTCACTGCTAGGCTAAACACCACCCTCAAAACCTCTATTTCAAACGGTCACTGACTCAAGCTTTTCCTGGCTACGGATATGCCATGAACAAAGCACCAGTACAGAACTAACTGCACTTACACTTGCTGCGAGGAAGAACTTTCTAGAAGTTTAGGCTGCATGACTAGACAGCAAACTCTAGATCACAGATAACAATGACGCAGTGAGACAAGGAACTGTCTAGCCAGGGGAGCACAACAGAAGGGACGGGATCAGAGCTGATGAGCCTCTAAGTTCTCTTCCAGCCTCTGTGATGCCTGTAAAATAATCAAATACATTAGGGAAGTGAAGAAAAAAAAGATAACTCCCACAGCGGAGTGGAGGGATAACCCTCTAACAATCTGTGAGACTGACTGCAGCAGCGGGGACCAGACAGGACAGAAAGGTCAGCTGGGAGGTGACTGCTGAAGTGCAGCCCAAGGTCACAGAGGCTTGCTGGCACACGAGCATGGTGGGGGCACAGCAACAGGGATGCAAGCAGGAGGGAAAGTGAACTTGAATTTCTAACCTCTTCTCAACCCAGGTGAAGAGACAGGGCTGGGCAGAGGTTCTTACTGGACCTGCTTCTGAAACATCACCAGGGACAGGTCCAACAGCACACAGTAACATGCAAAGGAATCCCCCAAGCAGAGTATAATCCACATAGAAATGATACATACATCATGGGCATATTTCAGTGTGAAAATGCTGGGCCAGGAGGTCTTTAGCTTCACGCCCAGAAGCACATTTATCAGAATGATTCGATTCAAAAGATTTTAAAGGACTTAAATTCAGGTGTTCCACAGAGGCTAGGACAGGTAAAATATTTGCTGGTTCTCATTTGAAAGAGTCATTTTAAAATATTGAAGTTATGCAGAGGCAAGCTGTTTAAGTCATTCTGTGATCAACAGTCAATTCAGAGTAATTACATTTAACTTTCTTAGAATTAGACATCCTTCTGAAGTTGACTATCAAGACTGTCAGATTTAGGGTGAAGACTCTTAAGGATGACCCAAAAATATAAATGAGGGCAGAGGGCTTTTAGGGAGAGAACCAATGAATAAGACCTTTAGTTGCCTTCTCTCTCTGCATCTGAAATTAAAAAAAAATTTAAAAATTGAAAAGATGTGGCAGCAGGCATTTAGTCTGGCAATTAGGATTCCCACATCCCACCTTCAGATTGCCTGAGTTTCAATTTCTGGGTCCCAACTCCAGCTTTCTGCTAACAAACACCACCCTGGGAGGCAGCAGTTTTGGCTCAAGTAATTGGGTTTCTGCCACACATGTCAGGGGCCTGCATGGTGGTCCCCGCTCCCTTGCCCAATCCTTCCCTGCCTATTGTGGGCATTTAGAGAGTGAACCAGTGGATGGGTGTGCTCTGTGTGTGTGTGTGTGTGTGTGTACATGTGCCTCTCAAATGAATAAATAAAAACAAACTAATTCTGGATCGAGCCTCAGGGCCTTCTCCAGGACTTTGCAGCACCTAATTTTGGGGGTATGGGTATTATTTCGGTAGCATCCTGTGAAAATGCTGTTGGGAAACCTTATTTTCTGCCTCCAACTGGTGACCCAGGAGAGTAAAAAATGACATAATTGGCCTACCTTCAAGAGGGACAATAGTTTCACTTGTTTTTCAGGAAATTATGAATCAGCACAAACCCTACACCTCCACTCCTTTGCTTGATGTCATTTGATGACATATAAATGGGTCGTGCAAGTGTGGGGCTGACCCATGACCTTGGTGTAACACATATAGGGACCTAACAAGCCAAGCTACAGGGATTAAATATGAGACTTTCTCAAAAGTTGGAAAGGAACTGAGGATGACCCCAAAGCAACAGTACCCACCACCACCCAAACATGGCTGTAGTCTTCCAATGTGGTGATGCCACCTTTCCAGTCAACCAGCCAGTAGACACTTAGTGCCTACTTATTAGCATGAAGGCAATGTGGAGAAATGAAAATTTTAATTATTAGACAATACTAAACATTTTTGTGATTCTCGTGCTATCCATATTCACACCACTATCTTTCAGAACAGTGGCTGTTGTGCACAAAATTCAAATGCAATGCACTTGTATTGTACTTCTAAGTGTACAGAGTCTGCAGGATTTACTTAGAAAGGGTGCACACGATGAGCATAATGCCAGAAAGCAAAACTGCTACCTCATTGTGCAAATAAATAAATGCTGGGGGAGAGCTAAAGAGGAAGTCTTATAGACAAACACTTGCTGATATTTGATTTTTAAAAGCAGAAAGCTTTTACAGATGCCAAACAGCTCAGACATGTTATCTTGACAAAATCTAGATCGGTATTTCCATAAATAACTACTAGTTTTTCCAACTTAAAGAAAGCTATTCCTTGTTTTTTCTTACTTTATACTTGGAATAGCCCATTTTCTTATTTCTTATTATTATATAATTTGTAGGCAGAAAAATTAATGAATACAAGTAACTTGAGCATTAATATAACACAAATTAGGAGCAAGCGGTACTAGTTTATCTTATTTTCTAATGCAACTCTTTACTGAAATAACCAATAATCAAACAAGCCATACTTCTCTTTAGAATTCACAGCCTAGAACCCATTGAAAACAAACTTCAGTATTCAGTCTTGACTGACAAGTCCCCAGATTTAAAATGAGATAATCAATAGTATATGATTTTTTTTTTTTTTGACAGGCAGAGTTAGACAGTGAGAGAGAGAGAAAGGTCTTCCTTTTCTGTTGGTTCACCCCCCCAAATGGCCACCACGGCCGGCACACTGCGCCAATCTGAAGCCAGGAGCCAGGTGCTCCCTCCTGGTTTCCCATGCAGGTGCAGGGCCCAAGCACTTGGGCCATCCTCCACTGCCTTCCTGGGCCACAGCAGAGAGCTGCACTGGAAGAAGAGCAACCAGGACAGAATCTGGCACCCCAACCGGGACTAGAAACTGGGGTGCCAGCACCGCAGGCAGAGGATTAGCCAAGTGAGCTGCGGCGCTGGCCAATAGTACATAAATTTGAATCCACCAAAAAAAAAAAAAAAAAAAAAAATTGGAGGTGCCAAATCTAATCACATCTAACTTCTACAGGTTTGTCTTAGAACATAAAGGAAAATTACATTTTCCATGTCTTCTTTACCTACAATGTGAAATCCTTAATCAGAAACACAGGAAAGTGGTGCTAACGAGTTAAAGCAGGAAATTTTCCGTTTGTCTCATGACCGGCAAAGCTGCTGTGTGGAGGAAAGCAGCACACCAAAGGCAGTTTTAGTTTCTAAACTCTGGTCTCAAACTTCTGCAGGTCACTAAGTTTGTTCTTAAGCAATTAGCCCAAGTTACCTTTGGGTTTAGGGCCCAGAGCCTGACAGCACAAGACAGCAGCAGGCTTAATGAGCCAATGTCACTTGATAGTCAAACTTTGCTGCTGGCCTTGAAAGACCATTAAATATGTAAAAAGAATGTCCAGTTTCCAGTTTCTGTCGAGACACCTGCATGGGCCAGTGTGCAAACAGCTGGGAGAGGAATGAATATATGGTGGGTGAGGGGAACATAAAACTGATTTTAAAAATCATATATATATGTATAATATTTTATTAAAAATCATATATATGATATATATGATATTGCAGTTTCCAAATAACCATCACACGGGTTGTCTTATTTGATCTCAATAGTAATCTTGACATAGGCAGAGCGAGTCACCTTCTTGGTTTATAGTAAAGGGAGGGGTGGCCGGAAATGGTTTAAAGTGCCACAAAAAGAACAGAACTGAGATGCAAGCTGGTCTGGTCATGTGACCACCTCTGAGCCCCCACAAGTGAGTGCACAGTACTGTGACTGGCCTGGATTGACAGAGAGAAGCAGCCCACCAGGGCATAACCTCTCCCACAACCCAACCTGTGCTGTAACCCTGCACCATAGTTCTTCCCAACTGGCCTGTCTTTAAAACAAAAAAACACAACCCCCTAGTATAAAGATTTGTTTAAGGATGGAGGTGCCACAGATCTCCCCCTTTCCTCTCCTCCTTCCTGCACCTGCAAGGCAGCTCCATGGCAGGATGGACTGTAAGCCGGTGAGCCCTTGAGAGGGGAGAGAGAAGTCTGAAGCAGGGGCAGAGTCCAGGCTAGCCAGGGCACAGGCGCCTGAGGGCTTCAGCAAGGAGTCTACATCTGTTCTGAGCCTCATCCCTGCTTTCAGTGCAGTGACAGTCTCATAAGCTCACCCACAGGCTGCTCCGCATCCCTCCGAACAACACACACTTAGACTTAACATCCTCTTTTCAAAACACGGGCCACTTGTCGTGCACTCAGTCTGAGTGCTTCTGTTTAGAGAAACCCAGCAGGCTTTGTCTCTTTCTAAGCTTAATGTGGGCACACACATGCTTTCTGCCAGCATGGGTATATTGTCAGTGCAGAAATTTCCATCTGCACTTAACATTTCAATGAATTGGAGTGAAGGGAGTATATAGGAAAAAAATTAAACCTTATTCCCCTCTAATAACTTTTGACCTACTTGCTACAAAAGTCAGGGATGGGATGGAAAGGCTGCAGTCTGCAGGAGGCAACCTTGGCCTTCCCAGCGCAAAGGCTTTAAACAGATCTGCGCTCCTTCATTATCAACGAGCAGTTATTGCGGCTTCATTTTCATGCATCCTGGGACTGCCCTTAAGTAGGCTGCTCTGGGCAGCTGAGACTGAAACCTAGACACTGAGTTCTTCCTCCCTGACAAAATTCCCAAGCCTGGGAATTTCTCCTTGAACAGAGACCCATGAGGCCTGGGGACAACAGGAGTGCTGCTTCCCCAAAGCCTCAGTCCTCTCCACCCCAGCCTCTCCCACGCACGTGATGGGGTCGTTCTCCCCACCATCTCTCTGGCTTTGATTACAGCTCAATCTAAGAAAAATGGAGTCTAGACTGGGCCAGACCAGGGAAGCTACTGACGATGTTTTGAGGAAGTTAAGGGCATCCTCCGACACGCGTGTGCTGCTTCACAGCTTACAAGGCACGCTCACTTTCACTGTGGAAGATGTGAGATTGGCCCCATGTCTACAGGCACGGGCTTCAGATCAGATGTCAGACAGCCTCCCCAGGCACACAGCAGAACTTCTTCAAAAAGTTTATGAAAAACGCAGGTAATGGGCCTCATGGTAAGTGTCACTTAGGACCCCAGCAACAGCTGCAAGTGCCCTGGTACCTTCCAAAGCAGCCAGGTTGGGAGTGGGTGACGCTCATGCTGGTGTGCCACCCCCACCCCAAAGCCCTCACTGCCACCTTGCTGCTGAAACTCGGAAGGAAGTCTGCTGGTACCTGGGGGTAATTTCCAGGACTTTTTAGCCTTTGAGCTGCTTCCTCAAGATAACTGCTGTGCCTGCTGAAGCTAAGAGTGGGCTGGGGCTTGGGTGAGCCAGTGCAGGAGGCTGGGGGATGCGCGTGGCCTGGGTCTCAGAGACCGCCCCTGGCCCTTCTCACCTGTGGGGCAGTGGTGCTCAGACAATGCTTCACAGAAGTGCCCACCAGCAAACTCAACTGTTTGTCACTTGTTTTGTTTTGTTTTGTTTGGCACTAGGAGGCAAACCCAATGACTGGGCTGAGTTCAGCACTTCACTGTTTTTCACTTTGGAGCGAGATCCTCCTAATGAACCGAGCAGACTCACTGATTTCCATTCTGGCCTAAGCTCTTGCTCTGCATGCCAGGAACGAAGCGCTGGTCCAGGAACCAGCTCCAGAGAGTGCTGGTGTCCAACAGCCCTTGACTAGAATGCATTTCTTCCTCCATGGAGGCCCCTTGGGACATCCTGCTCTGAGCAGTAGGAGCACCCTCCTCCGCGCTGCTGTCTCTGGGGCTGGGCACCAGCCAGCGCCAGACACCCACTGGGAGTCTGGAAGGCATCCCCTGTGGGTAAGGGGAGGGGGGCTACTGCGCTCTGCAGCAGTCAGCTCTCTGCTTCCTGCAGCTGCAGGAAGGCAATCAGGGAATTCCTGACAGCCTCAGGGCGCAGAAGCCCAGCACTTGCGGCTGCCGACTGTTCTCTTCCCTGACCAGCAGCTGGCCTGTTCTGTGACTGCACAGCTCTGGATATTAGACAAACCTTCCTCTTCCCGACTTAACATTTCCCCTCTCTAACTTCTCTCTCCTCACTCGCTTAACGCTGGCCTTGGAGGCCAGAAATGACCACTTACCTTCTCTTCTAAAGACCCAGCCTAGCAAGAATTTGAAGATGAAAATGTATACACCAGGCCGGCGCCGCGGCTCAACAGGCTAATCCTCCGCCTAGCGGCGCCGGCACACCAGGTTCTAGTCCTGGTCGGGGCACCGGATTCTGTCCCAGTTGCCCCTCTTCCAGGCCAGCTCTCTGCTGTGGCCAGGGAGTGCAGTGGAGGATGGCCCAAGTGCTTGGGCCCTGCACCCCATGGGAGACCAGGAGAAGTACCTGGCTCCTGCCTTCAGATCAGCGCGGTGCACCGGCAGCAGTGCGCCGGCCACGGTGGCCATTGGAGGGTGAACCAACGGCAAAGGAAGACCTTTCTCTCTGTCTCTCTCTCACTGTCCACTCTGCCTGTAAAAAAAAAAAAAAAGAAAGAAAAGAAAAGAAAACGTATACACCATAAAACTGTAGATCACCTCTAAATGAGTTAACTGTACTTTAACAAGCCAATTTTCTTCTAAGAAAGGAACTGACCACTTTTCAAAATGCAGGAGACCTGGGCACTGGCAGATTACCACTTTTGGCATTTTACATATTACCAAGTCTTTGAAAATGAAGCTCATCTACAGCCAAGGGAAGATTCAAGTGCACAGATAAAAAACACCCCAGGGCGAAAAAAACAAAACACAGCCCTCCCCATGGTGGACCGAGCTGTTCGTGCTTCAAAACACATAAAGTAGCAGGAGCACGGGGTCAGGGAAGAGCAAGCCTGTGTAACTCCCTAGCGAGGAAGACTCACTTCCTCCCAGAACAGAGCACTTCGGCCCTGGAGTCCACCCTCGGGGCAGGCGGGAACTGTTCCTGTCCCACCGCCCAGGGCACAGAGGCAGACAGCACGACACAGGGGATCTTTCCGGAGGTCATTCTGGACTCACAGGCAGGTACTTCCTGTTGACACTGTGCTCAAACAGGCCCAGGGAAGCCACCTCCACCACCAAAACTCGATGACGCGGTGCCGTGCCAAGAGCTGCATCGAGCAGCTGTCACTTGGACCAATCACTGCCCCTCCCCAGGCCTGGAAGAGGACTTCCAAACGGGAAGCCACATGCAATGCCATAAAAATAGAGACGGGGCAGGCATTTGGCTTAGCAGTTAAGAAGCTGGTTGGGACTCCTTATCAGAGGGTCTGAGTCTGAGTGCCAGATCCATGACTGAAGCCAGTTTCAGCTAATGTATACCCTGGGAGGAAGCAGGCTTGAGTGACTGGGACCCTGCCACCTTTGTGGGAGATGTGGATTCTGGTTTGGACCAGGCCCAGCCCTGGCTGTTGCAAGCATTTGGAGAGTTGAACCACTAGAAGGGAGATGTCTTTTTTTAAAAATATATATATTTTTTATTTATTTGAAAGAGTTACAGAGAGAGGTAGAGACAGAGAGAAAGGTCTCCCATCCACTGGTTCCCTCTCCAAACAGCCACATGGCTGGAGCTGAGTTGATCCAAAGCCAGGATCCAGGAGCTTCTTCCAGGTCTCCCACGTGGGTGCAGGGCCCCAAGTGCTTAGGCCGTTCTCCTTTGTTTTCCCAGGTGCATTAGCAGGGAGCTGGATTGGAAGTGGGGCAGCCCGGATTTGAACTGACACCCATATGGGATGCTGGCACTGCAGGCCAAGGCATTAATAAACTGAGCCACAGTGCTGGCCCTGAGATGTCTATCTTTAACTCCCTTCCTTTCAAATAAATAAAATAAAGCACATATTTGTAAATAGAGGCCTGAAGGCTCTCATCATCACTGAGAGCTTGCCAATAGCTGGAAAAAGGAAGAAAAAGACACGTACTTCACAGAATTTGGAATTCTCTTACTTATCTGCCCAGCAGAACTCTCTGTTCTTCCTATGCTGTCTAGCACGGCGGCCACTCACATGTAGCTGTTGAGCTGAACACTTGGAATGTGCCTGGTGGTCAAGGAGCTCAACTTTCAGGTTAGCTTAATTTTAAGTAATTTAAATGTAAATGTACATACCCACATATGGCTGGTGGCTCCCACAGTGGACAGTGCCATATTAGGAAACGGTTAGCTTCACAGCAGTGTTTAGTTTACAAATGCAGCGAACACCTTAAGCTTTAGGTATCAGTGAGGCCTCAAGGTGACAGAAAGCATTTTTTAAAAAATGAGACCTCCGTGAGCAGGTGATGTGGTGTAGCAGGTTAAGCTGTCACTTGGGATGGCTGAATCTGGCATCGAAGCACCAGGTTGAAACCCGGCTTCTCCGAACTTCTGATCCAGCTTCCCACTAATGCACCTGGGAGGTAGCAAATGATGGCCCAAGTACTTGGATTCTCATCACTCACATGGGAGACCTGGCTAGAGTTTCTGGCTCCTGGCTTCAGCCTGGCCTAGTCCTGGTTGTTGTACACATTTGGGGACTAAACCAGTGGATGGAAGATCCCTCTCGCTCCCTGTTACTTGCCTTTCAAATACATAAATAAATCTTGGGGGGGAAATGAGATCTGCAGGCTTTTTTATACTGCAGGCTTTCATATATTTTATATTGTTTAAAACTAACTTTATTGAAGTATAATTTAGACAAAGTCTATAAATCTTAAGTGTACAGTTGTATAAATAGACAAATGTGCACACCCCTGTAACCACCAGCACGGTGAACACAGACATATGGCATTTCCATTACCTCCTAAACTTCACTTGCCTTCTAACCTATTCTGATCTATCCATCATTCCCTCTAATAGAGAAAGCTAGAATGACTTCATTCTGGAGACAAGCTGTGTGACTTGAGCAAGTCATATAATTTTTCTTTGTCCTAGACCCTCCATCTGCAAAATGGGGCCAGTGATAATATTTACAACACTGTACTTTGTGTGTGAATCATATAGTTTGACACATGCAGAACAGGTAGATTTGTGCCAGGTGCATGCTAGCTTCCTGCAAGTGTCTGCTGTTATTATCATCACTAACACAAGAAGTGGAAGCAATTCCCTATGACTGACTCTCTGTATCGTAAAGGGTGCTGGTGACACAGAAAGCTGCAGGAATCACCTTTTAACATCACATTACCCCTTATTTTAACAGATGGAGTATATATGCAAATACAGACGGACTCACAGAGTAGTCTCAGAAATCCCCTCACACTCAGAATGCACAGTGTGAATGCACTGATCACGATCACTGAGACCTGCGCTGCAAGGCAAGCCAAGTCCTCACCGCCCTGAGATTCACCTGCTGTTTCCCTCTGTCCTATGCCCTGGCCTTGGAACGTCCCAGTGTCCTTTACACTGCCCACAAGGAGGGGCTGGAGGTCAGTGGTTTTCTTTCTTTCTTTTTTTTTTTTTTTTTTTTTTTTGCCTTCTCCTGGGGTTGTCCATGTAAAGTAGAAAATTAATACACAGAATGAAAAAGGGGGAAAAAAATCCCCACACGTACAAGCCTTCCTCTCAGAGGCCACTAAGCCTAACATCTTACCATATTTCTCCCAGGTTGGGGTCTTTTTTATTTTTTGCAATTTTTCTTTGCATATCAGGAAGATTATACTACACTTACACTATTACATTTTTAACTACAATTCAGCATACAAATAGTTCTGCTATCACAAACCACATGTTAAAGATGACCTAACATTCCACCTCATGGCTATGTCACTCATACTATGTCTTTCATATTCATATTCATAATGACTTTCCCCATTTTGGACTTGTAGGTTTCCAGTTTGCAAGGCCCGGCTGCTCCACTTCTGATCCAGCTCTCTGCTGTGGCCTGGGAAAGCAGTGGAGGATGGCCCAAGTGCTTGGGCCACTGTGCCTGCATGGGAGACCCAGAAGAAGCTCCTGGCTCCTGGCTTGGGATCAGCACAGCTCTAGCCATTGCTGCCATCTGGGGCGTAGACCATCAAATGGAAGACCCCCCCGCCGCCCTCTGCCTTTCCTCCCTCTGTATAACTCTTTCAAATACACGAATAAATCTTCAAATTAGCCTGCTATAGATGTACTGAATTTCTAATCCCACCCACGGCTGCCTCAGCAGAGCAGACTAAATGATTTCACCGCCTCCTAGGGCCTGCGGCTGGACGTTCCCCACCCTAGGTAATTGGGTGTGGTGAATTAGTGATGGGAGGTAGGATGGACATCACCATTCAAAGGGGGTATTTTTACCCCTTAGGATCCAATAATTTTCTTTTCCAACTTTCAATAACAGAGAGGTAGGATCCAAGCAGAACTGGAAAAAAAAAAAAAAGGTTTCTGATTGAAAAGGCTATTTGGGAGACACCATTTTCTACCTGACTTGCAAAAATCTAAAAGCTTGACGATACACCGTGCCAGCATCACTGTGGCAAAATGGGCACTCGACCATTCATTCCTGGTGAGAATATAAATTAGCACAGCTCCCACGGAGCGCAGCTCAGCAAAATCCATCATCAAGTCTCACAGGCGGTTCTTCTCTCAGGCATTTATTCCACACCCAGACTCACTCATTCGTGGGCACAATGTAAAAGACAAAAAATAAATCCCTTGCTTCTGGCAGCCTGAGTGACACAGAGGCGAACCACGAGACCAGCATTTGGGCTGCTGCTGCTCCTGTCCGCCAGGTCCTGTGTCCAGTAGGAGAGCTGTCCAAGCACATGTCTTTCAGGGGATGTTAAGGAAAGACTACAACATGCTTGACAGCTGTGTAGGAGACACACAGGCTTTGCCCAGTCAAGGGAGCAGGAGAGAGCGCATGTAGGAAGAAAGACATCGGCTGAGGACGGGCCAGGCGGGTGGGCGCCCTGAGCGTGGTGGGGCTTCAGTGAGCTCTGGCCTAGAACGCCACAGACAAGGGCTGCACTTATTCGGGCACCGGTGAGTACTAACGCCAAGCACAAAGCCACTTCCACACACTGTTGGCTGAAGAGGAAGTGTGCTTTCACTGGTGTTTTATACAGACACATCACATCTGACACGAGGCCAGTCAGCAACAGACAGACGGCCGCTGGAGTCCGTGCCCAGTGTTCTCACTAGGGACGGAGATGTGATGGCAGTGACAGGGAGCCTGGCTGGGGCAGCAGGAGGGCCACCACCATCTGCTGTTGGCAAGGCAGTGGGATTCCAGGTGATGAGAATCCCGGGCCAAATCTCCTAGGAAGCACTGAAAGTGGTTCTGGCACCAAGCTGGCCAGGCATTCTCAGTGCAATCTTACCTGTCCTCTGTTAGAGTCTATTTTATTTCTTCTTCATCCTTTTAACTATGCTGAAGACCTTAATTCTCACAGACTTCTGAGGGGCCTCACAGTGTGGCTGCTCTCAGAGCACAGCTCCCCAGCCCAGACCCCAGGGGTGTACCGGACCCTCCCTGTCCTGGGATCACAATTATGTCACCTGTCTCATTAAAGCAAAAGAGAAGGTAGTTCTGAGGTGTTCTGGTAGAGGAGTGACCTCTTGATTAGAGGACTTAGGAAGACTTGGTGCGGGGCGGGGGAACACCACAAGGAACCACAAGGCCACCAGTATGGCGTCCCCTCACATCCCACTGCTGTCTAAGGGAGGCCATCAAGGTGTTCAGAGAATGAACAGGAGCACCGATGTGCAGCCACCTCTAAACGGACACAGCAAGACTGACGTGGGATGACAGGGAGACTTGCGGAAGCACAGCTCACACATCTGTGTCTAAACAAGGCTGTGGGCCTGACATCTGTTGAACGGAGGCACAGGGTCTCTGTGTCTCTTTTCTATCCTTTCTTCATCCCAACACAAAGTCCATGTCCGCCAGAAAGGAGAAAGGATACATCACTCCTCCTCCCAACTAAAAACCACTAAATGGGTCAGTGCTGTTAAAGATCAGTCAAAGGCCCTGTCAGCAGTGCTGGCATATCACAGGGGTGCCGGTTCGAGTCCCAGCTGCTCCACTTCCTACCCAGCTCTCTGCTACCGCCTGGGAAAGCAGTAGAAGATGGCCCAAATCCTTGGGCGCCTAAATCCATATGGAGACCTGGAAGAAGCTCCTGGTTCCTGATCAGCCCATGGCTGTTGCAGCCATTTGGGGAGTGAATCGGCAGATAGAAGATCTTTCTCTCTCTCTCTCTCTCTCTCTCTCTAACTCTACCTTTTGAATAAATAAAATCATAAAAATTTTTTTTGGAAGTTCATGGAAAGTCACATTATCTTCAATTTCATTTTCCCATGAACTTTCTGAGGCTCACTGTATAAATTCTTCTTTATGTTTAACCCTTTTAAGAGTTAAGAGCGCTGGCGCCGTGGCTCACTAGGCTAATCCTCCGCCTTGCAGCACTGGCACACCGGGTTCTAGTCCCGGTCGGGGCACCAGATTCTGTCCCGGTTGCCCCTCTTCCAGGCCAGCTCTCTGCTGTGGCCCAGGAGTGCAGTGGAGGATGGCCCAAGTGCTTGGGCCCTGCACCCCATGGGACACCAGGAGAAGTACCTGGCTCCTGCCATCGGATCAGCGCGGTGCACCGGCCTCAGTGCGCCGGCCGTGGCGGCCATTGGAGGGTGAACCAACGGCAAAGGAAGACCTTTCTCTCTGTCTCTCTGTCTCTCTCTCTCACTGTCCACTCTGCCTGTACAAAAAAAAAAAAAGTTAAGAGCAGTAATTATAGACTAGAAAACATAAAAAAATTAGATTAACCATTCAGGTCTTACACAAGTATTAAACATAAGCAATGAGACTCTTCTTGTTTTACCTAGTTATATCAAGTTTGTACAGTAGATATACTAAAAATTATTAATGAGAAGTATGGAAGATTTTAGGTAATTCATAAAACTTTCAGTTTGTCTACATAAATGACTAGGTGCTGTCATGAAGATAATGGGGCTGTGATGTGGGCAGATTTTGTATTGACCTTGGCATTCAAAGCCAGGATTGTTGTCACATTCACGTAGGTTTATTTTACATTTGATCATTTTGTGGTTTGACTCAAGAAGGTCGGCTGTGCGGTGCAGTGGGTTAAAGCCCTGGTCTGTAGTGCTAGCATCCCATTTAGGCTCTGGTTCGAAATCCAGCTGCTCCACTTCTGATCCAGCTCTCTGCTATGGCCTGGGAAAGCAGTAGAAGATAGCCCAGGTCCTTGGGCCCCTGCACCCACGTGGGAGACCCAGAAGAAGCTCCTGGCTTCTGGCTTTGGATCAGCTCAGTTCTGACCATTGCAGCCCTTTGGGGAGTAAACCAGCAGATGGAAGACCTCTCTCTCTCTCTTTCTGGTTCTACCTCTCTCTGTAACTCTTTCAAATAAATAAAATAAATCTTTTTTTTTTTTTAACTTTTATTTAATGAATATACGTTTCCAAAGTACGAATAATGGATTACTATGGCTTCCCCCCCATACCGTCCCTCCCACCCACAACCCTCCCCTTTCCCACTCCCTCTCCCCTTCCATTCACATCAAGATTCATTTTCGATTATCTTAATATACAGAAGATCAGCTTAGTATACATTAAGTAAGGATTTCAACAGTTTGCTCCCACACAGAAACATAAAGTGAAAAATAATAGATGATTTTTTTTAATGATGATGAAATCAGATCAGACCTATTGTCATGTTTAATCCCAGTGAGAGTCAAGTTGGGAGTTGATAGTTTCTTTTCTTTTCTTTTTTTTTTTTTTTTTTTTTTACAGAGGATCCGTTTAGTATGCATTAAGTAAAGATTTCAACAGTTTGCACCCCCATAGAAACACAAAGTGAAATATATTATTTGAGTACTCGTTATAGCATTAAATCTCAATGCACAGCACATTAAGGACAGAGATCCTACATGAGGAGTAAGTGCACAGTGACTCCTGTTGTTGACTTTACCAATTGACACTCCTGTCTATGGCATCAGTAATCTCCCTATGCTCCAGTCATGAGTTTCCAAGGCTATGGAAGCCCCTTGAGTTCTCCGACTCTTATCTTGTTTAGACAAGGTCATAGTCAAAGTGGAGGTTCTCTCCTCCCTTCAGAGAAAGGTACCTCCTTCTTTGATGACCTGTTCTTTCCACTGAGATCTCACTCACAGAGATCTTTTGCCAGAGTGTCTTGGCTTTCCATGCCTGAAATACTCTCATGGGCTTTTCAGCCAGATCTGAATGCCTTTAGGGCTGATTCTGAGGCCAGAGTGCTATTTAGGGCATCTGCCATTCTATGAGTCTGCTGAGTATCTCACTTCCCATGTTGGATCACTCTCCCCTTTATTTATTCTATCGGTTAGTGTTAGCAGGTACTAGACTTGCTTATGTGCTCCCTTTGACTCTTAGTCCTTTCATTATGATCAATTGCGAACTGAAATTGATCACTTGGACTAGTGAGATGGCATTGGTACATGCCACCTTGATGGGATTAAATTGGAGTCCCCTGGTATGTTTCTAACTCTACCATTTGGGGCAAGTCCGCTTGAGCATGTCCCAAATTATATATCTCTTCCCTCTCTTATTCCTACTCTTATGTTTAACAGGGATCACATTTCAGTTAAATTTCAACACTTAAGAATAACTGTGTATTAATTACAGAATTAAATCAGTCATATTAAGTAGAACAGACAAAAAAACTACTAAGAGGGATAATGTATTAAGTTGTTCATTAACAGTCAGGGCTATGCTGATCAAGTCACCGTTTCCCATAGTGTCCCTTTCACTTCAACAAGTTTCCTTTTTGGTGTTCAGTCAGTTGTCACCGATCAGGGAGAACATATGGTATTTGTCCCTTTGGGACTGGCTTATTTCACTCAGCATGATGTGTTCCAGATTCCTCCATTTTGTTGCAAATGACTGGATTTCGTTGTTTCTTACTGCAGTATAGTATTCTAAAGAGTACATATCCCATAATTTCTTTATCCAGTCTACCGTTGATGGGCATTTAGGTTGGTTCCAGGTCTTAGCTATTGTGAATTGTGCTGCAATAAACATTAGGCTGCAGACCGCTTTTTTGTTTGCCAATTTAAATTCCTTTGGGTAAATTCCAAGGAGTGGGATGGCTGGGTCGAATGGTAGGGTTATCTTCAGGTTTCTGAGGAATCTCCAGACTGATTTCCATAGTGGCTTGACCAGTTTGCATTCCCACCAACAGTGGGTTAGTGTCCCTTTTTCCCCACATCCTCGCCAGCATCTGTTGTTGGTAGATTTCTGAATGTGAGCCATTCTAACCGGGGTGAGGTGGAACCTCATTGTGGTTTTGATTTGCATTTCTCTGATTGCTAATGACCTTGAACATTTTTTCATGTGCCTGTTGGCCATTTGGATTTCCTCTTTTGAAAAATGTCTATTGAGGTCCTTGGCCCATCTCTTAAGTGGGTTGTTGGTTTTGTTTTTGTGGAGTTTCTTGATCTCTTTGTAGATTCTGGTTATTAACCCTTTATCTGTTGCATAGTTTGCAAATATTTTTTCCCATTCTGACGGTTGTCTCTTCACTCTCCTGTTTCTTTTTTTTTTTTTTTTTTTGACAGGCAGAGTGGACAGTGAGAGAGAGAGACAGAGAGAAAGGTCTTCCTTTGCCGTTGGTTCACCCTCCAATGGCCGCCGCGGCCGGCGCGCTGCGGCCGGCGCACCGCGCTGATCCGATGGCAGGAGCCAGGAGCCAGGTGCTTTTCCTGGTCTCCCATGGGGTGCAGGGCCCAAGCACCTGGGCCATCCTCCACTGCACTCCCTGGCCACAGCAGAGGGCTGGCCTGGAAGAGGGGCAACCGGGACAGAATCCGGCGCCCCGACCGGGACTAGAACCCGGTGTGCCGGCGCCGCAAGGCGGAGGATTAGCCTAGTGAGCCGCGGCGCCGGCCTCCTGACTGTTTCTTTTGCAGTACAGAAACTTCTCAATTTGATGCAATCCCAATAGTTAATTTTGGCTTTGACTGCCTGTGCCTCCCGGGTCTTTTCCAGAAACTCTTTGCCTGTGCCAATATCTTGAAGGGTTTCTCCAATGTTCTCTAGTAACTTGATGGTGTCAGGTCATAGATTTAGGTCTTTAATCCATGTTGAGTGGATTTTTGTGTAAGGTGTAAGGTAGGGGTCTTGCTTCATGATTCTGCACGTGGAAATCCAATTTTCCCAGCACCATTTATTGAATAGACTGTCCTTGCTCAAGGAATTAGTTTTAGATCCTTGATCAAATATAAGTTGGCTGTAGATGTTTGGGTTGATTTCTGGTATTTCAATTCTGTTCCATTGGTCTATCCTTCTGTTTCTGTACCAGTACCATGCTGTTTTGATTACAACTGCCCTGTAGTATGTCCTGAAATCTGGTATTGTGATGCCTCCGGCTTTGTTTTTGTTGTACAAGATTGCCTTAGCTATTCGAGGTCTCTTGTGCCTCCATATAAATTTCAGCACCAATTTTTCCAGATCTGAGAAGAAGGTCTTCGGTATCTTGATTGGTATTGCATTGAATCTATAAATTGCTTTTGGGAGAATGGACATTTTGATGATATTGATTCTTCCAATCCATGAGCATGGAAGATTTTTCCATTTCTTGGTATCCTCTTCTATTTCTTTCTTTAAGGTTTTGTAATTTTCATCGTAGAGATCTTTAACGTCCTTGGTTAAGTTTATTCCAAGGTATTTGATTGTTTTTGTAGCTATTGTGAATGGGATTGATCTTAGAAGTTCTTCCTCAGCCATGGCATTGTCTGTGTATACAAAGGCTGTTGATTTTTGTGCATTGATTTTATACCCTGCTACTTTGCCAAACTCTTCTATGAGTTCCAATAGTCTCTTGGTAGAGTTCTTTGGGTCCCCTAAATAAAGAATCATGTCATCTGCAAAGAGGGATAGTTTGAGTTCTTCCTTCCCAATTTGTATCCCTTTAATTTCTTTTTCTTGCCTAATAGCTCTGGCTAGAACCTCCAGAACTATATTGAATAGCAGTGGTGAGAGTGGACATCCCTGTCTGGTCCCAGATCTCAGTGGAAATGCTTCCAACTTTTCCCCATTCAATAGGATGTTGGCTGTGGGTTTTTCATAGATTGCTTTGATTGTATTGAGGAATGTTCCTTCCAAACCCAGTTTGCTTAGAGTTTTCATCATGAACGGGTGTTGTATTTTATCAAATGCTTTCTCGGCATCTATTGAGAGAATCATATGGTTTTTCTTCTGCAGTCTGTTAATGTGGTGTATCACATTGATTGTCTTGCGCACATTAAACCATCCCTGCATACCAGGGATAAATCCCACTTGGTCTGGGTGGATGATCTTTCTGATGTGTTGTTGCATTCTATTGGCGAGAATTTTATTGAGGATTTTTGCATCTATGTTCATCAGGGATATTGGTCTGTAATTCTCTTTCAGTGCTGCATCTTTTCCCGGCTTAGGAATTAAGGTGATGCTGGCTTCATAGAAAGAATTTGGGAGGATTCCCTCTTCTTCAATTGTTCTGAATAGTTTGAGAAGAATTGGAGTTAGTTCTTCTTTAAATGTCTGGTAGAATTCAGCAGTGAATCCATCTGGTCCTGGGCTTTTCTTTGTTGGGAGGGCCTTTATTACTGTTTCAATTTCTGTCTCAGTTATGGGTCTGTTTAGGTTTTCGATGTCTTCCTGGTTCAATTTAGGTAGGTTGCATGTGTCCAGGAATCTATCCATTTCTGATAGGTTTCCCTGTTTGCTGGCATACAAGTCCTTGTAGTAATTTCTGATGATTCTTTTTATTTCTGTGGTGTCTGTTGTTACATTTCCTTTTTCATCTCTGATTTTATTGATTTGGGTCTTTTCTCTTCTTTTTTTAGTTAGTTGGGCCAATGGGGTGTCAATTTTGTTTATTTTTTCAAAAAACCAGCTCCTCGTTTGGCTGATTTTTTGTAATGTTTTTCTTGATTCAATCCTGTTGATTTCTTCTCTGATTTTAATTATTTCTCTTCTCCTACTAGATTTGGGTCTGGTTTGCTGTAGGTTTTCTAGATCCTTGAGGTGAATTGAAAGCTCATCTATTTGGTGCCTTTCCAATTTCTTGATGTAGGCACCTATTGATATAAACTTTCCTCTTAACACTGCTTTTGCTGCGTCCCATAAGTTTTGGTATGTTGTGCTGTTATCCTCATTTACTTCCAGAAAGTTTTTGATTTCTCTTTTGATTTCTTCTATGACCCATTGTTCATTCAGGAGCATGTTGTTCAATCTCCATGTGTTTGCGTATGCTCTAGGGATTCCTGAGTTGTTCATTTCCAACTTCATTCCTTTATGGTCTGAGAAGCTGCATGGTATGATTCTAATTCTTTTGAATTTGCTGAGACTTGCTTTATGGCCTAGTATGTGGTCAATCCTAGAGAAGGTTCCATGTACTGCTGAGAAGAATGTATAATCTTTAGCTGTAGGATTGAAAGTTCTGTATATATCTGTTAGATCCATTTGGGCTATAGTGTCGTTTAAATCTACTGTATCCTTGTTGATCTTCTGTCCTATTGATCTGTCTATTTCTGAGAGTGGAGTATTGAAGTCCCCCAGTACTATTGTATTGGGGTCTAAGTCTCCCTTTAAGTCCGTTAACAAATCTTTTAGATAAACCGGTGCCCTGTAGTTAGGTGCATATACATTGATAATTGTTATATCTTCCTGTTGAATTGATCCCTTAATCATTATGTAGTGTCCCTCTTTGTCTCTCTTAACGGTTTTTGTGGTAAAGTTTATGGTGTCTGATATTAAGATGGCTACACCTGCTCTTTTTTCATTTCTGTTGGCATGGTATATCTTTTTCCAGCCTTTCACTTTCAGTCTGTATGGATCTTTGTTGGAAAGATGTGTTTCTTGTAAGCAGCAAATAGATGGGTTTTGTTTTTTAACCCAATCAGCCAAACGGTGTCTTTTAACTGGACAGTTCAGGCCATTCACGTTCAATGTGACTAATGATAAGTGGTAACTTTGCCCTGCCATTTGCCAAAGATAAGTTCTAATATATGCTTTGAATTCCCTGTGATCTTTTGCTGTGAGCTTTCCTTCCTTGGTTTCCTTCCTTTACCTTCTTTCATATTGATGACCGTGTTTCTTTGTTTCTGTGTGTAACACATCTTTAAGCATCTTTTGCAGGGCTGGACGAGTGGCAACAAATTCTTTCAATTTCTGTTTGTTATGAAAAGTCTTTATTTCACCTTCATTCACAAATGATAGCTTTGCAGGATATAATATTCTGGGCTGGCAGTTGTTCTCTCTTAGTACCTGGGCTATATCTTGCCATTCCCTCCTAGCTTGTAGAGTTTCTGATGAGAAGTCAGCTGTGAGTCTGATTGGAGATCCTCTGAGAGTAATCTGACGTTTCTCTCTTGCACATTTTAGGATCTTTTCTTTATGTTTCACTGTGGAGAGTTTAATTACAACGTGCCGTGGTGAGGGTCTCTTTTGGTCGTGTTTATTAGGGGTTCTGTGAGCTTCCTGTACTAGGATTTCTCTGTCCTTCTCCAAACCTGGGAAATTTTCTGCTAATATCTCACTAAAAAGGCCTTCTAATCCTTTCTCCCTCTCCATGCCTTCAGGAACTCCTAGAACCCGAATGTTGGGTTTTTTAATAGTATCCTGAAGATTCCCGACAATATGTTTTAGATTCCTAATTTCCTCTTCTTTTCTTTGGTCTGACTGTATCCTTTCCTGTTCTCTGTCTTCTAAGTCCGATATTCTCTCTTCTGCTTCTCCCATTCTGTTTGTAAGGCTCTCTATTGTGTTTTTCATTTGATCTATTGAATTCTTCACTTCAGTCACTATCCCAGTTTCCTGTTGTACTAGTTGTTTCGTTTCATTTTGATTCCTCCTTAATATTTCATTTTCACGAGAGAGATTTTCTATCTTGTCCATTAAGGATTTCTGTAGTTCAAGAATTTGTTTTTGAGAACTTCTTAATGTTCTTATCAATTTTTTGAGATCTGCTTCTTGCATTTCTTCTATGTCATCATCCTCATAATCTTGAATTGGGGTGTCTTTTTCATTTGAGGGCTTCATGGTGACTTCCTTGTTTTTATTACCTTGGTTTTTGCGTTTGTTATTTGTCATATTGGAGATATTTGGTTTCTTCACTGTGGTGCTTTTTCTTGTTATACTATGACTCTAGATTAAGTGGACTATCTGTTTTTGATGGAGCCTTAGGGCTTGAGATGGGTGTGGCCTGAGAGCTCTGTTTGGTGTGCCAAAGGTGACACTCCCAGGTTAGGCGTGGTAAATCTCTCTCTCTCTCTCTCTCTCTCTCTCTCTCTTTTTTTTTTGATTCAACAGGGAAGTTATTCTGCACAGCTGAACAAAGTTGGAGGTAGTTAGCAGGCAAATGATATACCCACAGGAGCCAGAGATCAGAAGCTCTTTCCCAAGGACCACACAGGGAATCTGTTCGGCCCTTAGAGTGGGCTCAAATTCTCCTTCAGTCTCCCACTGGGTTGCCAAAGTTACGGAATTGTAGCGTCTCTGGAGAGTGCTCACGTGAATTCCGTGAGTTCTCTCCCCCACCGTCTCTTTTTTCACAGTCTCAGTTCAGTAGCACCATAAATTTACTAAGTCCTAATCTCCTGTTAATTCGCCCCACCCAGAGTCAGGTTTTACTGCTAGGCTCAGGGCTGGTGCAGACCTGAGGTCGCTCTGCTTATGACGTATGTCCAAGATGGCGCCTGCTCTTTGTCTTGCTCGCCCTTGAGAGGTGAGCGGAGAGAGAGAAACCCGTGTCCATACCAGTCACCTTTTTTTTTTTTCCCTCTCTCTCTCTTCCAGTTAGCCTGGTGAACTTCCCCCCACCCCCCGGGGGTCGTTCCCTCTAGTCTCCTCTCTCCGCTTGCCTGCCGGTGTCTTGGGTTATTGAGGTTCGGCTCACCTCGCGTTCCAGCGCTGGTGTGTTGAGTCTGCCGCTGATGTCCCGAACTGTGGGCTCCCACGCTCTCCACGCAGGTCTGCTCCCCTTCCAGCGCCGATGTGTGGACTCGGAGCCCTGGACTTCCCAAGTCTCCCCGCTGTTGCACTCCCCTTCGAGCACTTGCGCGCAGACCCTGCAGCTTGCGCAGCTCAGTCCCGCGGCTCGGCTTCCACGGCTCAGTCCCGCGGCTCGGTCCTGCGGTTCGGCTTTCGCGCGCGGTGGGCGACCTTGTTCTCCCAGTAGGTCCTCCGATTCACGCCCACTGGATCCAGAAGAGTTTTGTCTGCAATATTTTCCTGGTTCTTTTTTCTGAGGCTACCGTAACTCCCCTTTTATTAAACTAAATTTTCCCGGACTATCGGTGCGCGCCCTCACTATTCCACCATCTTGGCTCCCGTCAAATAAAATAAATCTTAAAAAAAAAAAAGGCCACTCATAAAAGAATTTCTGTTATCTGTTCCAGTTTGCTACTTTGGGGGAAATATTCTAAATACAGGTATTAAATGTTTTAAATGAGAGATAAGATAGTTTCTGTGCTTTGGTGTAGGAAAATTTCTAACAGGGAGATGAGAGTGATTGGAAATTCCAGTAGCACCTAGGCCATGATTTACTAAGGTAAGCACACTTCTGAGTCTGGAGCTTGTGGGAACTGAGCTCCGCTCTCAGGTCGGCATTCAGCACAAAGGAGAACCAATCCATCGCTCCCCTCTGACACGCATTCCTCAGTGGGCATCTCTCAGACACTCAATGAGACACCCACAATTTCAGCTAGAAGTCTCAGAATCCTCCAAAGAGATTTTCTTAAAACTTTTTTTTAAACTAAAATTATGACCTGGTTTCACAGTCATATAGTGGATGTACAACTTTGTAAAACTTTCACGAAAATAAAAACGTTTTGGCAAACATTAACTATAAAGAAAAAAATAAAATACAAACATTGTTGAGTTTTTCTAAATTTGAAATTTCCATACGTGCAAATCAGAAACCTAAGCCTTTTAATGAAAACAGAGAAAAAGACTTAGGCTTCAAAACCAAAATGACTTGTGCATCAAGTAAAAAACAAAGTCCATACTGACTGTATTTCATATCATGATGAGCTCATAAAACTACATGGACTCAGTCCTCTAGAAGACGAAATGTTTGGGACAGGAATTCACCTGATAGTTGTTTCCAACTTGTTAGTCATGTGAGGAATACACACACCATGGGTTTGCCATCTTGCATTATTTACCATAAGCTGAGGGACAAACAGTACATACAGTTGCTGACGCTGGGCCAAGACAGCCATATATGATCATGTGCTGTGGTGCAAAATTCTGCAGGAAATAAAATTCTACTGATTGTATGCCTTTCACCCCAACACCAACTGTGTGTCTCAACGCTCTGGTGGTAACCTCAGGCCTGGTAGAAGCACGGGTTATTGTATCTTTTGAAACCCTTGCAGAGGCCGGCGCCACGGCTCACTAGGCTAATCCTCCACCTAGCAGCGCCGGCACATGAGGTTCTAGTCCCAGTCGGGGCACCGGATTCTGTCCCGGTTGCCCCTCTTCCAGGCCAGCTCTCTGCTGTGGCCAGGGAGTGCAGTGGAGGATGGCCCAAGTGCTTGGGCCCTGCACCCCATGGGACACCAGGAGAAGTACCTGGCTCCTGCCATCGGATCAGCGCGGTGCGCCGGCCGCAGCGTGCTGGCCGCGGTGGCCATTGGAGGGTGAACCAACGGCAAAAGGAAGACCTTTCTCTCTCTCTCACTGTCCACTCTGCCTGTAAACACACACACACACACACACACACACACACACACACACCTTGCAGAGATTTTCAAGCTGCAGAAATACCACTGGGGGTTAAAAACAGCTTTCTGAAATTGTTCTAAATGGACAAATAATGCTTTGCTTTCTTTGACAGCTGTTCAATAACTGAATACAGCTGGAGGGAGAGTCAGCCGCCAAGGGATTTCTGTTTGGTTCACTACCAGGTTTCCTTTTCCAGAACGCTTTCCAACACTCAACTAGTCTTATTTATCTTAAGCATATTTAAAAAGATGATTTTATTTTAATTCTTTTCTATCACACTCCATCCATGTTAAATAAATTAGTCTGTACTTTTAAAGGAGACGGGTTTAAAGTTTTCTATTCCGCTCACCTAAGCTTCAGCTGGATACAGGTGGAGCTGCATCTGACCATCTTCAAGCTGCCTCCAGTAGCAGCATACTGCACTCATTCAAATGCGTTAGTCCCCAGCTGGCACTGTGAGTCACTATTACCAAAACCAAGACTGTTTAGTAGTAACTGTTTGAAGTTTTTTTAAAAAAATGAAAAATAGCTACTCAAGACACATTAAGAAGCTGTCCACTAAATAGCCCCTCTGACGGGGGTCATTATGATCAAGTGACCTGTCTAAGGCCTTGATAGAGATCTTGTCCCCAGGATGCACTTGGGCTTACCTGTGTCAGGCTGTTAGACACTGATGTATAAAAAACAAAAAGCCAAAGTCTCCACACACAATGAAAATACACCTCTCCTGGAGACGGCAACATTCTCTTCAGATGCCCAGGACAGTCCTCTCTCTGGAAGCAGAGCTATCCAACTTAGAATCAGAAATTTACTTTGTGTACCATTCAGCATTAGAAAAGGAGAACTAATTACAGGATCAAAGGCATTTTAATGGTGCCAGGCTAGAATAGCTCAATGCACACAGCTCTGCAATCAGGAGAGTTTTGTGGAAGGCACATGGTATCTTCTAACCTCTGTGTTATGATTTTACTTAAAGCAAGTGGGAGGCAACATGGTTGGGAGAAAAGAAAGAGGTGTCAGGGTTCCAGGGTGATGCAGTACCTACTCTACTGTCAACAAATAATAATTAGAAGAAATCCTTAAACAGGGTGCAGTTCAAAAGGAAGAGCCAATTGATTCCCTGGAAAAGCTTCTACGTGTAGTGTTACTAAGCATGTAACAATGAAAAAGTCCACACAGAGCATAAGCCATTTCAAACTGAACCATCAAAAACAGGATGGTGGTGAGCCCATTTTGCAAGAGGATGATCTTGTAACTTCTAGCTGTAATTCTTGAAATCCATGAGTGGGTGGCCGGTGAGGTGAATGACCCAAACAAGATACTTTCTCAGCACTGATGACCTCCACCCCAAAATGGGAGAGATTTGCAACACAAAGTTCAACATGCCTGAGGCCAGATTCTGAGTAACAGGGAATTGAACAGCAGGGCAGCTACCTGTGCCAGGCCCAGGGGAGCCCTGACTTCCTTCTCTTCTCCATCTCTTCCACAGAGAAGCTCAAGTCACTGAAGCGGAGGAGAGGTCCCCTCTGGGCAGATCTTCCCAGGACAACACACTCTAAGCATTTCAGATGCCCATCCTATTTTCTCTTTGGGGAGACCCTCTTTATGTACTATAGCCAAACATATTTTATCCCCACAGCCTAGCACACTGTGAATATTCCAAATGTTCACTATGTTTTCCTGTCATCAGTAACCTCTGGACTGTACTGAAGCATTTCTGGTGGCATTGACTGCAGCCAACCACTGGCCTCGTGCACACACCACTCAGATTTACTGTTTGTTTTCAGTAGTGGCTTTTCTCACATTACACACATTTACCCGAGGAATGTGTAAGAGGTTTCCTATTGGCAACCTTAAAATCTACTTAACCACCAGTGACTATTAAAAAACCATAGATGCAAGGCTGAGGGGAAAAAAAAAAGAGTCCACACACACACACAAAAATGAACAAAAAACCAAACCAGCCCATCAATATCCCTGCTGTTGTGATAGGAGCCACAACTTAGTCCTGGATTTCATCACAAATCGCAGGCACACGGATCTGTCCTAAGCAAAGGCCCTTACACTTCTAATCACTCTGAGTAAAAACATCTGGGCTGATGCCCTGCATCTAGCACTTGTACCCTCCATTTGAGGACTCAGAACAAAATGGAAAACACAAAGTAAACGACAAGACTTAAGAAAGGTTAGAGGCCGGTGCCGTGGCTCAATAGGCTAATCCTCCACCTTGTGGTGCCGGCACACCAGGTTCTAGTCCCGGTCGGGGCGCCAGATTCTGTCCCGGTTCCCTCTCTTCCAGGCCAGCTCTCTGCTGTGGCCAGGGAGTGCAGTGGAGAATGGCTCAAGTGCTTGGGCCCTGCACCCCATGGGAGACCAGGAGAAGTACCTGGCTCCTGCCATCAGATCAGTGCGGTGCACCAGCCGCAGCACGCTGGCCACGGCGGCCACTGGAGGGTGAACCAACGGCAAAGGAAGACCTTTCTCTCTGTCTGTCTGTCTGTCTCTCTCTTACTGTCCACTCTGCCTGTCAAAAAAAAAAAAAAAAAAAAAGTTAGAGGTGCAGCATACAACATGCATCTGTCTACTGATAATGAAAAGGAATAACCTGGTAAAAACTAGATGGTGAGACGAGCTCCACGCTCCCGTTCTCTCCCCCTCACAGCTGGGGGAGTTCCGCATCATCTTCCTTGTACGACCTACACAGGAAGCACGGCACACCGTTGCCAGGTGCTCTTTCCTACGCATCCAGAGAACTTCGAAAGACATATGCAGAGCCGTCTGAAACAGGGCCCTTCTAGCTTGTCAATCTTTTTCCTACCGTGGGTCCACTCAAACCTGGTTGGGTGCTGGTCCTTACTGAATATTTCCAAAACTCTCTTCAATTTTTGCAAAAGGATAACCTGCTCGTCACGCTTACATGCTTTAAGTAATATTTAGTTAGAGTAGCTAATTACCAATAAGGTCAACAGGCAATCATGAATCGAGACAAAATCGATTCCTCTGAACACAGCCCTTGCTCCAGAGCGGTGCTGCTCATGGACCAGGGGAGCCTGCTGGAACGTATTCAGTCAGCCAAGGGCAGGAACCTACAGGGATGTGGTAGATATGGCAAGCTCAGAGGGCTTATGATGCTTAAACTACCACCAGTAAACTAAGAGTAACTGTCTGCCTTATCCTGTAAGGACCTCTTGTTTCTCTCAAGAAATTTTTGTCACATCCCCTTTCTGCTCAAAGACCTTGGCAGTTCACTGGTCTTTCCCATGGAGCTTCAACTGCCTCCTGTAGCTGGCAGTCTCTGCACACTCTGATCTAGCCAGCTTGGCTCGCCTTCCCTCTCAGAACCCTCTGCTTCCAGCTCCATTTGCAGAACTCCCCAGCCCATTCCCGTGGCTGAGCCCTGGCCCCAGTTCCCTGCTTCTCGTTCTTCTCTGTGCAAACCCCGTTGCTCTTCCCAGCCTCCTCAGTTCCACCTTCTCCTTGCCTCCTTTCTGGGCCATTCTGCGTAGGCCAACACTACCCCAAACGTTTCTAGCGTTGTCTTGAATCTCACGGCTTTACAACAGCTCCCTTTGTTCTATGGCAGCACCAGTCAGCTGTGACACTGCATACATCCGGGGATGTACATCCCATTTCTTCTTTAACATCTCCACGTTACATGCTCACCTTCCTCGATGGCGGTGCCTGGCTTCTGTGACCGATCAGGCCAGGAAGAGAATGGAGGCGGAGGTGGGGGCAGGGAAGCTAAATGTGACTGATAGCTGGAGGTGCTGTTTATTGACCTGGGTGCGAGATAGTCATCAAAAGGAAAGAGAAATCCCTTTGACAGTGCCAGCATTCTATCATCTCATGTTCATTTTTAAGCAATGACCCATCCAGACGCCTCCTCTTAAACCACATTTCTGACTTCATCCTAGCACAGATTAAACACATCTACAACAAATCACCCTATAAATACCCTGAGGATGCTTGGGATTGGGAAATCAATGATGGGCTGTTCAACAGCAAAAGAAAGAATCATTTTCCACTGCAGCTAATTACCCTCTATCTGTTAGGAAAGTTCAGATTCTTAGATTTTGTTCTATTAATAACTCGTAGAGTCACTGGAGGACTGACTTCTGCTTCCCTTGCCCCCTGGGTAACCCCCATTTTACTCAGTTTGTTGAAATAGGCTCAGTAAGTAATTAAAAAATAAGTCTCAAATGGCTGCCTCTGGTGGGATCAAGGCTTCCTACGATTCTTGCTTTCTTTGGCAAGGACACAGCCACACGTGGTGGTTTTTGCCACTAAAATTTGGCAACAGATGCGAACAAATGCCCAGGCATCTGTCTTCCCTCAAGTGTCCATCAAAATTTAATGTAAGTTCTCAGGCTTAGAACAAACATCCCATTAAAAACTAAGGAAGATCAAATCACTGGCAGGTAGTGAAGTATGGTGGTCAATAGCTCTGGAGTCGGACCACCTGGGTTCAAATCCTAGCTTGCTTATCAGCTGTCTAATCTTGAGCAAGATCCTGATCCTCTCCGGGCTGCATGCCTCACAGGGTCAGGGGAATGAGCAGGCTTAGAACAGGGCCTGGAAGTGCCAAGCACTCACTAGATGCCAGTGATTACTATCTTGTCTATAGGAGTGTCAAAGATTATCTAACTGGTGACCCCATTTATCCCACCTAGGAAACTTCCCTGAGATTAGCCAAGACAGAAGTAACTAAAGAGTCACTGCTTAAATCCACCAGGTTCTTTTGCCACCTTTAAGAAAATGACTTTTACAAAATAAATACTGAATTCTTGGGTTTCAGCAGGAACAGTCATTCTGAGCAGGGGTAGACAGGTGCTTTGGAGCTTAGACCTTGAGGCACAGCAACATTGCTGTCTGTAGAACTGCTGGGGTGCATGGCCTTCACGTAACCTGCCTGCGCCTGGGCTTTGTGAAGCTGCAGCAGTACACGGTTGATGTCATTTCTCTTCTCCATCAGCCTCCCTGATTTCCTCACCTGCTTCTGGCCTCATTCCTATGTAGCTCCAGGGGATTTGGCACCCTGCTTTGCAACAGCTCAGGCCTTGGCAAGTATCTCTACCTCCAAGTTTTCGTACCAGGCAAATAAAAGTATCCTCAGGGCACCAGCAGACTTGGCCACCCTTCATACGGTCTCCATTAGGGTAGAGATCAGAAACTGCATGTCACTGGGCTTCCTTTGACAAACACTTCGTTCTGGTAAACATTCGCAACCATCCCATCAAGGTAGTAAGTTGCATCAAAAACCTGTGGCTCAGAGGTTAAGCAGCTCACCCTCGGTCATGCAACAGATATGCAGCATAGATAAGGAAAAGCCACCAACACAGTGAGTCACTGATAGGACTGCAGGGGGAAGGATGCCCTCAGGTACAGTGATGCTGGAGGAAAGATTCAGAATCACAGTGCTGATAAAGAACAATATGAAAAGTCAAGTGTTATATATTTTTATAGATATTCATTTATAAATGTAAAATAGGTATACTAACAAACTAAAAATCAGTAATTCAATTCACAAAAGGAGCCCTGGCCAACCAGGCATAATGAACAGACAGACAGTAGAGAGATCTCTGGTGACCTGTGATAACCATTTGGAGTCCTGTCTGGCAGAGGAGACATCCAATAGGAATGATGAACTGATTCACTGAGAACAAATGGCATGCCTGTTTCAGGGAATGCTGGGAGTGGGGATACAGTGGCCCAGTGACCTACTAGAGGCCATTCTAAGATCACAAGGAGAGCCAATCTTAGAATAAGGTCAACACCATTTGATAGCTGACAGAGAGAAAGAAACCAGGAACCTCACAACACTGCCAATCCCTATCAAGCTTTGCCTGAGGCCAGCATTAAGTCTTTGGCAGTTTGGATTCATAAACCAATATTCCCTTTATTGTTTAAGTCAGTTTTGAGTTGTGTTTCTTATTAACTTAAGGAGTTCTGTTGTAGAACACATTTAAGATAAGCAAGTCATTGCACAGGTTGGCACTGCAATTTGCTGAATAATTTTCTTGGTAAACGTTTTTCCCCCAGAAATGGTTGGCACAAATGATAAGCCCCGGTCTATTCCAGATTGAATTATTCTACTATATTGTTAAAAGCATAATCCTCTAATATTTTTAAAGGTAAACAAAGCTGCTTCTTGGGGAGCCATGAAATAGGCAAGCCAGAATAAAAGGGGAAAAAAAGCAGAAAAGCTTCCATGCGGATAGTCCAGGGGAGAGGGCTGGCAGCTATCAGGTTCCAAGGATGAGCACAAAACTTCCCCTGGTCATTATTAATAACATCACTCCAATAATAAAACAAGAACAGTATAGCCACTCAAAAGCTTTCCAGTTAATTCTTTCTGGCCCAGATGTAAATGCCACCCACAGGCAATATTTTCTTAACCTTCCCCCATGACCAACTCAGCCTAGTGTCTGAAGCCCCTGCAGCATGTTTTCACACACAGGCTCTCTCTGGGACTTACCAACAGCCCAAGGATGGGGAGGTGCTACCAGGGATTACAAATGGAGAAACTGAGGTCCGGGAAGAGCTGAGTGCTTTCCTGGCATTCACAGGATTAAAAAGTCAGAAAAGCCTACATTGGAAGCCCTAGGTCTTCCACGCAAGTCCAAGGGCCTGGGCCACACCATCTGGTGTCTCCCAGCCGGGGCTGGAGGTGTCCTGCCTCCCAAGGCCAGGAAGCAGTGAGGCCAGCGCTGGACACAAAGTTGTGCTCCTCAGACATGAGCAAGAGCACAAGACTGAGAAAGAGGCACTCCAGGCAACTGAAGAACATCTGAGCATTCAAAGCCAGCTCCCAAAACACACTCCAACTGCACACCTGGTCTCGCAGCCATTCTTCCTCCCCAAGAGCACAGGGATTTGGCGAGTACTTGGAGTACTGCACCCTACAAAGTAGCAGCTGATTACAGAACTGATCTTGTATCTTTCAAATAAATCAACAAAAATACAATTAAGATAGCTTAAGCATTATCCAGACTACCCAAAAACTAGGACCAACATTTGGAGTTACTTGTATTTTATGCTGAACTTTTTAGAGACATAACAAGCAGCAACCATGACACAAGACAGACTTTTTGGTTTCCCTGGGATTTCATTTCAGGAACGTCCAGTGGTTTTGCCTTTTTAAATCCACGAGCCCATGTGCTTCTCAATGCAGGTGGGCTCCAGTGGGGATGGGGCTACTTTTTTCACGGAAGAACAGATTCTGAAGTGGGGCAGCTCGAGAAATGCTTTCATTTGTAAAAATACATAAATGCATGTGAAAATTTATGCATGTAAAAATGTATACATACACATACAAAGTCTGTATGTGATGGGTAGAACTCACCACCTAATTCATAAATGCAGCATTTCTAGTACAAACCAAGTGCCAAGAACACGCTCCACTGCTCTGTTGTTCTCAGCGACTGGGTCCCGTGTTTTCTTTCCTCCTCAGCCTCTTCCACTGTCGTTCTGAGGAACGGGTGGGCTGGGAGCAAAATAGTCTCTCTGGGTATGGGAAGGAAAAACAAGTTTGGAATCACTCTGCAATCTTACGATTATGGGAGGAAGTGAACAGAATCCATAAAGGGATTTTCCAGGTAAACTGCTTCACTCCCCTGACATGGTCTAACACAGAGCTGGACAAAGAGCTCGCTGCTGTGCAACCCTTTCCGTATTATCACCACACAATCTCATGACGTCAGCACGACACATCCTTCAAGTCTCCTGGCAGTCCACAGCCGCTGTCCTCACAGTCCCAAACCCCATCCCCAGCTCCTGTGAGAGCGCTATCTGCTCAATGCTGCATGCTAACAATGTCCTCCTTTCTCCTCACACAGCTTCTCAGCCCATCCTGGTCACCATGTCCCTGCTCACCGGGGTGTCACCCTCACAGCTCAAGGTTTCTTCATTGGCCTGTCTACCACAATCACCAGCTGAGGCTCTCAATTTTGCCTCCTGAATATCCAAAACCTCTGATCTCAATTAGCGCTCCCTCCCTGGTCTACAGCTCCTGACTTCCCAGTGTGTTCCCAAACCCAAACTCAAACCCAGGCACACAAATGAACTCACGCAGGTGTCATAGCTCCATTATTCTGGCCACAGCCAAGGCTAAGGTTTCTCTTTACATAGCCCTTTGAATAGTGCCTTAAATGCAGTAAGTTATTTTCTGTAGGCCCAAGTACCCACTTTTGGTGAGAAAAGAAAAATTCTCAAACCTTCAATTTTTCGGCTTGGTTCTGTGATTAAAGATAGGAAACACCATCTTTATGTTGAATGCTATCGACTGCCCTGTAAACACCCCTGTACCCAAGGCTCATCTAGGAATCAAGAATGTGAGAGTAACTGATTTATAAAGACGTCAATGAATAAAACATTTGGTGGTTAACAACTAATGTTATTAACCTTACTTTTGTTTATAATCTGTTGGAATAGTTAACTAAAATTAACCCAAAGGAACAGTGCATTTACAGACTATTCAGATACAGGATACTTTGGAAGATTCTTTAAGAAAAAAATGGAATGAAGATATTTTGATGCAAAAAATTATAAAATCCACATAAAGTTCTTATTTTATAATGTGCAGTTTCCATGAACCTTTTGAAGACTCCTCACATGCATGGATTTAAAAAGCATTGTGTCAAAATACACTTTCCTTTTAATCCATTTTCCATAAACTTTTCAAAGTACCCTTGTACATTTACAAAAGGCAAAGAAAAGATTTCCAGTCCTCAGAACAGCGTTTTCCAAACTGTATTCACAGGACATCAACAGCTGCAGGAATTGGGGAAAGCTGTGCACAAACGCATTCGGGAAACCCTGGTTTAACAAACGTCACATCTTGAAGGTGGCACCTTGCAGAGCCTCCAGTACACCATGGTGGGGTGGGTGTTGTGGTGCAGTGGGTTCACCGCTTGGGACGCCCACATTCCATATCAGAGTGCCTGCTTGGGATGCCCATATCCCAGCTATCAATGCTTCTAATCCAGCTTCCTGATAATGTGCCTGGGAGGCAGCAGATGATGGCCTAAATACTTGGGTCCTTGACACCCACACGGAAGACCCAGGAAGAGTTCCAGGCTCCTGGCTTCAGCCCAGCCCAGACCCAGTTGTTGTGGGCACTGTGGGATTGAACCACTGAATGGAGACTCTCTGTTACTCCTTCTCTCTCTCTGTCATTCTGCCTTTCAAATAAATAAATAAATCTATTTTTGTAAAGAATGTTATTGGTGAGCTATGAAATCCCAGATCACCCAACACAGGTTCAAAGCTGTTTCCATGATATCACCTTAAATTTCCAAAACAGTTTTGAATGTGTTGCCTACCTACTGAGATGACCGAACACACCTGATGCCATACAACTGTTCTTAGAAGGCTGTATGAGTTCAGAACTCACTGCTGGGGAATATGACTTCCCAAAGCAGCCTCCTCCCTTTTTTTCAAAAAATTTTTATTTATTTTGAAAGTCAGAGTTACACAGGGAGAGGGAAACACCTTCCATTCGTTGGTTCCTCTATCCAAATGGCCGCAATGGCCAGCGCTGGACCAGGCCAAAGCCAGGAGCCAAGAGCTTCATCCAGGTCTCCCACATGTGTGGCAGGGGTCCAAACATTTGGGCCATCTTCCACTGCTTTTCCCAAGGAATTATCAGGGGACTGGATTGGAGGTAGAGCAACCAGGACATATGAACTGGCACCCATATGGGATGCCAGCCTTGGAGGTGGTGGCTAAACCTGCAATACCACAATGCCGGCCCCTTGAATAATAAATTTATGCCAAAGAACATTGCTTAAAAATCTATTAAGTTTGCACATAAAGCAAGATTTTCTCCTAAAAAATAAGAACTCGGACTCAAAGAACCCTACCAGGATTTTCAAATGGAAGGAAAACAAAACACCGACCAGAAGACATTATTAAATTTTAAACAGCAATAAAACATTTTCCAAGAAGCGTGCTTTTACTTAGCAATAATTTTGAGATTAGAAAAATAAAATGCTAAACTTGGGTGATTCATAGCCTGAATCTGACAAGGGAATTTCAGCCTTTTCAAAGTTTGTGCCAGACTCCAGAACACATTCTTTGTGTGTTAGATTAACTTTTCAACAAAAGCAAAACTGTGCGTACAACTGCACTTATCTTGGTTTTTATTAGAGGGGAATAAAAAATGTAGTATATACATATACTGATTTTTTTCTTTAATATAGATTAAAATGTGAAGGAGGAAGTAAGAAAAAAATCTTCAAACTGATAATAAAGATTGGGTTCATTTTTATCTTCTACCTAGACTCAAGTTTCTGACCTGGTTAAGCTCTCATTATTTACCTTGACTGGTGAGGGAGAGAAATTCTTTTAATCTCTGCAACTGCCCTCCGATTCGTACCCTACAATCAGGAACCTGATGCAGCATCTGGGGTCACAGGTCCTCATGAGTGACAACTGTGAAATCTTTGATTTATACATGAGCCAATGAGACTGTATGCTGAGGGAGATGGGGATAACAATGAGAAAGACACTCCTCAGAGCATGGGACCCCCACAAAGAGTTAATGGAAAGGGGACAGACTGGGAGGTGAGGCCACCATCTGTGTGTCATCTGCTACCCCCATGTTGACTGAGGCTGTGGTGTTTTGTGCATTGTTTGAGGCAAGGCTGGGCTTAAAGCAGACGTAGGTTAGAAAAAGATAAAGAGGACCCAATAGAACATTGTAGCTGCAAAAAACACTTGCCCTCCACCTGCAAACGGTAGAGGATCCATCGTGACACTCTGGTCAGTGGCTGCTGGCACACATGGCTGTGGAATCTGCAGGAGTGCAAAGCCACATGCAGACATCTTCCGTGCACTGCAAGAATCTGTGTCATAGAATCTCTACCTCTTAGACTTCAAGATGAGACGAAGCTTTCCTATTCCATTTTAATATATTCCTGAAATGGGGATAGGTTTTATAGTATGGGGATAAATAGAAATAGATTCTATTCACGTGGACATAAGGTGTGATGGTGTCTGATCAGAAATATTCCCTTAGGATGGAAGGAAATAATGTCCATATCCTCTCATTATGTTCAGCTATGCAGAAATATGGTTTTAGTTAGTATCTTTAGACATGTTAGTATATTTAAAGGAACAACATTTTGCCAACTCAATGATACTGCATAAAAAATTATGTATTTCTTTGAAAGGCAGAGAGAGAGAGATTTCCATCTGCTGGTTCATTGCCCAAATGACCACAATTGCCAGGGCTGGGCCAGGCCAAAGCCAGGAGCTTCATCTGGGTCTCCCACGTGTGTGCAGGGGCCCAGGCACTAGGCCCTCCCACACACATTAGCAGGGAGCTGGACTGGAAGTGGAGAAGGAGATACTCACCTGCGCTCAAGTGGGATGCCAGCATCAAAGGCTGTGGCTTAACCTGCTACATTACAATGCAGGCCCTGGAAACAGGATCTTAAACTCCAGAATTTAGGGATCACTGTTAGGCTACAATTTGCTAAACATGGTGAAGACTGATAGACTCCTGTCTACTTTCTCCTGTAATGCATATGAGCTCTGGCCAAGGTTCTCTCTGAGCAAGCCACACTGTGTCATCTAAGACCATGATCAGAGTACTGCTCAGAAGGTCCAGGAGCAGAAACCATCAGACGAGGTAGGAAACGAGTGCTCAAAATCAAGCATTTATTTCTGTTTTTCCTTAAGAGGACACACTTTTTAAACTCAATTCCCCCAATTACAAATTTATTTAGGCTACTCTGAGAGCAGAGATCCTGGGTCCTTCAATCAGTGCTCAGCAGTCTGAGGACAGAGGCCCCAGAGAGGCAGCTGAGCTGCTCTGAGTAGGTCCCAAACCGGGGGCCAGGACCCCAGTGGGCTCCCAGGCAGTGTGACCTGGCAGCACCAGGGGGCTGGAATTCTTGCAGCCTGTGTTTCTCTTGGGTCACATGCCCACTTCCCATATTAGAGAGCTTGGGTTCAAGTCTCAGCAATGCTCCCGATTTTAGCTTCCTGCTGATGTGCACCCTGGGAGCAGAGTCCCTGTCACCCACGTGGAAGACCTGGATTGAATCCCCTCCTAGCTTCGGCCTAGTTTTGGCCTGGCCCAGCCCTGGCTGTTGTGGACATGTGGGAGAGTGAATCAGTGGATGGAAGATCTCTCTCTTAGGTAAAGTAAAAATTGGAAAAAATAATACACACTATGTGCATGTCAAATTAAAAAAAAAGAATGCCAATTAATCAAGAAAATAGCAATAAGCAGTCATTAATTATGACTACTTTTGCTTCTGCTGTCATGACTAATGATTTGCTTTGACACTTTTAGTATACTTGTTAATGCACATAAACAAATCAATTCCACAATAGAGACCTAACAGTCCATGTGCATTTCACCTGAAATCAAAATAAAGGAAATCAGTGGCACTCAAGAGGAATATATTCTTTCATAGTAGTAAGAGTCCCAAAATTCAAACACGGCACACATTTTCTCCTGTGCAACTTTTCTGTTTTTGTAACAGACATCACCACCGAAAAAAACTTCACTTCCACTGCCAGCAGCAACGGTTTGCTTCCCTCTTGGGATTTTTAAAACTTTTAAATAAACTTGTAATTTTAAGACTGCTTTGGATTTACAAACTAACTGCAGAGACAAGAGAGAGTTTCCATAGACCTCCCATCCAGTTTCCTCCATCACTAACACCTCACATAGAGTGGGACCCAAACTGACACATCATTAACTGGAGCCAAGCTTCATTCCATTTCCGTAGTTTCTCCCCTAATTTCCTTTCCTTGTTCCAGGATCCCATCCAGGATGCCACTTGTATTTTGTCACAATGTTCCCCTGGGCTCCTCTTGGCTGTGACAATTCTTAACCCTTTTTTTGTTTTTGATGATCTTGACAGTGGGTGAGGGGTACTGGTCAATTTGGGTAGAACGTTCCCTCAGTGTAGGCTTCTCGGACACTTCGCTTGTGATTAGACTGAGCTAGGGGTTTTAGGAGGAAGACCACAGGGGGAAAATGCCATCTTCATCATGTTGTACGGGTCAAGGGGACATCCCATCAACATGACTCATTACTGTCTTTTTTTTTTTGCCTGTTTATTCTTAAAACTGTTTAAAATATGTGTTTATTTAAAAGGTGATATGACAGAAGGGGGAGGAAGACAGAGACAGAGATATCTTCTATCCACTGGTTCACTCCCCAGATGGCCTCAACGTAGGAACTGAGCCAGGCTAAAGTCAGGAGCCCAGAAATCCATCTGGGCCTCACATGTGGGTGGAAGGAACCCAAGCACTTGGGGCATCTTCTGCTGCCTCCAAGGCACACTGGCAGGAAGCTCCATGGGAAGCAGAAGAGCTAGGACTCAAACCAGCACTCTGATATGGAATGTGAGCAACCCAAACCGCATCCTATGCACTGAGCCACAACACCCACCTTTATGTTTTTTAATTTTTAAAAACTATTTATTTATGTGAAAGGCAAAGAGGAATCTCTCAACCATTGATTCACTCTCCAAATTCCCACAACAGTCAGGCTGAAGCTGGGAGCCAGGAACTCAATTGAAGTCTCCTATATGGGAGGAAGGGACCCAACAACCTGAGCAGTGAACTGCCGCCTCCCAGGATCTATATAAACCAAGGAAGTGTGTGAGGAGAAAGGGGCCAAGGATCCCAATCCATAACTATAACATTTTCAAGGGAATAAAGTCCTTCAAAAAATAAAGTCTAATGTTTTCAAATCTGCAACTTCTCCAGGGGCAGAACACCTAGAAGTGATAGTGAAATTTGCACTGATATAGGGGCATATCAAACTTAAATATGTTTACCATTTGGGATTGGATGGAACTCATCTTATAAAAGGTTCTCATAAACAGGATGGACCAAAAACAATATGGGAGGAAAAATTCTAAACTATAATATTTTTCAGTGCAAACTGGGGAAGATACCCCCAAATTCCATTTTTAGTATAAAAACATCTCTTCTTAATTCACAAAAAGTCCTATTTAAGAACTGCATGCAGGTTCACACCACTAATTTGTACAACAAATCCATTTCCAACCCACTGACAGATATGTGTTAGAGGCCATTCTGTTGAAATCATAAAATTCAAATGAACAGAAAAATAACATAAAGAGGTTTCATGGTATAAATTTTCAAAACATTATGGAAAGTTTCCTTATTTTTTTTTCAGTTGCTGGCAATAGCTACTATTGTATATTTAGCTATATTATGCACCAAAGAACTAAATTCCTTAGGAGTTTAATGTGGGAGACTCTGCCCATGACAAAATAATAATAAATCTGCCTTCAAAGCAGTAGGAAGAAAGCATCAAAGAGGGAAAAGCAACATCACCCCAGCAAGCAGTAAGCCAATATGCAGGGCCAGAGACAACAGCTCAGAGAACCTGCTGAGGGTGCCTGCGGCCTCCCCAGGCACACGACAGTGGAAAGCCACCTGTGCACAGAGGTGACGAGGCCAGGCCCACCTGCTCCTCTGCTCCCAAAGGCTAGCTTCCACCAGCTCCGCCTCGGGGAAACATGGCACTAGCGCAGAGGTTTGCCACTGCCGAAACTCTGTTCAAACTAAGCCCTTGACCCCAGCGTCAGAAGCCCAGGGGTCATTCCTGGATTCCAGAGATCCTGATCCACCAGCTCTGAGGCAGGATATCAAGGAATCTCCATTCTTAGTCACCTGAGGCTTAGACATAGGAGGTCCTGCGGACACTGACTTAGGGCTGCAAACCCAGGCCCCTGAAGACCGTCACCAACACGATAGATTTGCTAACTTAATTAGGTGTACACCCTGACTACGAGACAGCCTAATTAGCAGCTTGGTGCTGCCATTTGTTGTGTAGTTGTTAACATGTGACACTGCTCGCATCAGTCAGTACTTACACCTAATTACATTCTGTTTCACATGCATCGTTTTCATTATCCCAGGTTAACACCAATAAAATCACATCAACCGACTGCACATCTCAAAGGATTCATGACAGAAAAGCAGCATCAAACACAGCTTCCATCAAATTTTAACTCAAATCTGAGGCACCCTTGTATGCCCCACCCGCTCCAGTCACACTCACCGATGGCTTTAAAATGCAGTTAGCACTCGCCTGGGTTTCTGCCACTGGCAGAGCCTGCGAGCCTGACCTTGATGTCCTGGTGAGGAATGAAGGCTGCCATCGTGCCATCTTGAGCAAAGGCTGTCAGCTTAGCACTGGTACCAACGTAGGCACTTGAGGAAGAAGGCTGTGCACACTCGAGGCTGAAACTCAGCAGCTCTCCATGCTGGCTGAACAGCAAAATGACCAGGGGAGCTTTGGAAAAACGGCCTGTGTGCAGGCCCCACCAGGACCAAGGACTCACAATCTCAGCAGCGTCCTGGGCCTTAGCGCTGCTCTAAATGCCCCATCCCCCACCCCCAGGGAATGACGATACATCTGGGCTTGAGTCCCACTGGAAGAGTTTTTTGCTTATTCAGTTATTTCTTTTTTTATTCTGTCCAAAAAAAGATACTGTCTTGAAGGTGGGCATTGTTTTCTCCAGCTACCTTGCCTAATAAATGGGATACTTAATGAATTACTTCTAAAATAAACTGAATATATTTACATATGAGACAATTTTCATTTCTGTACCAGGCAAGAAGCCTCAAGAATGGAAGACTGCATTGAGATTTGTGATTTCATTTTCACAGCTGCAGAGCTTCAAAACAATGAGTGTCAAACCTTCACTTTTTTTTATGATTATTTATCCATTTAAAAGCAGAGTGACAGAAAGAGACAGAAACAGCCAAAAATCGTTCATCTGCTGGTTCACTCCCCAAGTGGCCACAATAGCCAGGGGTGGCCAGGCTGAAGCCAGGAATCTGTAACTCCATCAGGGTCTCCCACATGGGTGGCAGAGACCCAAGTACTTGGGCCATCTTCTACTGCTTTCCTATGTGCATTAGCAGAGAGCTGGATTGGAAGCAGGGCAGCCAGACTTGAACCACAGCTCAGTTATAACCTGCTGTACTACAATACAAGCTCCCAGATTTTGAAAAAGTTATGAGAGAGAAAGAAAGAGAGAGAGAAAAAGAGAGAGAGATTTTCCTTTGGTCCATTCACTCCCCAGAAGGCGTAATAGCCAGGGCTCAACTGGGCCAAAGTCAGGAGCCAGGAGCTTCTTTGGGGTCTCCCACATGGGTGGCAGGGGTTCAAACACTTGGGCCATCTTCCACTGCCTTCCCAGGCCATCAGCAGGGAGTGGATTGGAAATGGAGCAGCCGGGACATGAACTGGTGCCCATATAGAATGCCAATGACACAGGTGGAGGTGCCATGCCACAATGCCAGCCCCAGACTTTTATCTTAAAAGACACAGAACCAAAGAGGGAACTGCTTCCTCCAGTTTAGGGTTGAGGTATTTACTAAAAGTGTGGCTGGGATTTAAGTTGGCAAAGGCAGCAGCTTTTACCAAACATTGGGTTCTCCCCGTGAAAGATCAGTGCAACTGAAAACTGAGAACTAAAAACTGTTAATTCCAGCAACTGGCTTCTGCCAATAATAAGGGTTGCCAGATTTAGCAAATAAAAACATGGGACAATCCATGTCACATTTTTCAGAAGAATGACAATTTTTTAGTGGAAGTATGTCCTAGGCAATATATGGGACATACTTATTCTAAAAATTTATTCCTTGTTCATCCGAAGTGTAAATTTAACTTCTTGAGTGCTGTATTTTATCTGGCAACCCTATGATAATAGCCCTCAGATAAACTGGCTCTGTTGCTTTGTGGTTCAGGGACTTTGTTACTGTTGTTTTTTACTTTGTTTCAGGAGAAAGGAATGACAGTAGTACAAGGTTTTTTTAAATTCACAAATTCTGTGGCTGTGCCTTCAACAAAATACTATGACAGTCGTAGGCTTAGGGACTATCTAAGAATAAGACTAGTCCCCTCTCACAATGACTTTCCAAAGAACTGAGTTCTTCAGCTCTGAACAAAGGACATGGCAAAAAGGAAACTCATGTTGTTGGGCCACAGCTGAGCAAATCTAGCAAAACAAAGGAAGCATTCAACCTACACCTTGCATCACACATGCACACACAAAAACCTACACAAACTCTATGTAGAAACCCGAAGCAATGATGAAATTTGATCTGCCTAATCTTGTTGTGACAAAGTTCTATTTCCTGGTTTTTGCTCTCCTGAGAGTCGGGACGAAGACACACAGGAGAAAAGGGAGGGACACTGGCAAGACAGAATTACTCTTTCAACAAACCCCACCAGGGACAGAGGATCGAGAGTCAGCGCTAGTCTCGAGGGGGAGAGGCACTTCATGGAGGACAGAAGCCTGCAACACAAGGCAGGAAGGGTCCCGACAAGGTTTACTGCTGTATTCTCACCACCTAGGACGGCGGCCTACAGCACAGAGGTACTCAGTAAACATTTGTGGACTAAACAGCAAAGGCAACACACAGATCTGGGGGGTGGAGGCAGATACAGCTTCCTGGAGCGGATGGCACCTGACACTCCAGGAAGAGTGAAAATGACCTTGTCAAGCCAAAGCATCTGGGCAGGGGCAGGACAACGTGAGCGTGCTGGAGCCACGCAGGGAGGGCCTCTGACAGGTGGCTGTGGAACAGGCTGGTGGTCAGAGGAGGGGTCTGGACTGGGGATACATCTGGGAGCCCAGCTTGCTGATGCCGGGGATTGAAGCCAGGTGCAGAGACGAGGCTCCAGGAAGGCCAGGGATCATCCACATCTTCCTTTACAGGGGAAATCAGTCAAGGACAGGAGACTAAAAAAGGGGGCAGCCCTAGCAGCAGGAGGCAGTCAGGAGACACCCTGTCATGGAAGCCAGGAGAGCAGACCAAGAGAACAGAGGTATCAGTGTCCAACTGGATGGATCCAGTGTCCAGTGGACTGGATGAAAGGGGTTATTGTGGAATGGTGGGGACGGGGCCAGTTAGCAGAGGGCGCAGACATGAATTCAGGGGTGAGCAGGTGGAGAGACTGAGTGTAGACAGAGGTTTTTCACTGTAGACAGCGAAAGAAATGAATAGGCCAAGAGGCCAGAGCATGAAAGCAGGGCTGTTTTGTGGGTATGTTCTCCTGTGGGAGAGGCCTCAAGATGAGTGTAAGATGACGTGCCACGGGCAGGGACATGCTGATGGTAGAGTCGGCATGCTGGGGACAAGGATTCATGATGCCTCTTCTCAGCTTCCTTTCCCTCTTGCTCTCTCCATGAGACCCAGACTCCCCGTAGCATGAACAAGCCACGGTCCAGTTAACTCACAACCCACTCATGGGAGTCACCACTCCTGTCCTGGTGAGCAGTGCTTCTACACAAGCATGGAGGTGACAGCTTCAAGAGTTTGGGGCTGGTGCTATGGCACAGTGGATGGGGCCACCACCTGCAGTGCATCATCCCATATGGGTGCCGGTTGGAGACCCAGCTGCTCCACTTCTGATCCAGCTCTCTGCTATGGCCTGGGAAAGCAGCAGAAGATGGCCCGAGTGCTTGGGCCCCTGAACCCATGTGGGAGACCTGGAAGAAGCTCCTGGCTTTGGATCAGCACAGCTCCACCCATTGCAGCCATTTGGGAAGTGAACCAGCAGATGGAAGATCTCTTTCTCTCTCTCTACCTTTCAAATAAATGAGTAAACCTTAAAAAAAAAAAAAAAGAAAAAAAAGAGGTAAGGACTAGGGGCCCAACTCCACTTAATTCATTTGAAAACACACAATAAAAATAAAAGCCCCATGAACTCAGGAGACAAATGCTCACAGGGTCACTGTTGCAAAGTCTCCTCCTGGGTCTTCTAGGACTCTGCAGGCAGCCAGGAATCTCCACAGAATAATGGCTAAGGGATCCCTGGGGAGTTCTGCTGCCTCTGCAGTGCCTGAACCACCTTCTTTCCACACAGGCACAAAGAAGACAACGGCAGCCAGGGGCAGCCGTGCTGACTGTGGTGCAAAAGCCACAGCTGTTTTCTACACTAGCTCAAAGGTGTAGTCATTTGCTACTACTTATAAAAATAAATAAATAAATAAAAGACAAGATCTTGCACCTCTGATTAAAAATGGTCAACAATTGGCCGGCACCGCGGCTCAATAGGCTAATCCTCCACCTAGCGGCGCTGGCACACAGGGTTCTAGTCCCGGTCAGGGCACCGGATTCTGTCCCGGTTGCCCCTCTTCCAGGCCAGCTCTCTGCTGTGGCCAGGGAGTGCAGTGGTGGATGGCCCAAGTGCTTGGGCCCTGCACCCCATGGGAGACCAGGATAAGCACCCGGCTCCTGCCTTTGGATCAGCGTGGTGCGCTGCCCGCAGCGCACCAGCCGTGGTGGCCACTGGAGGGTGAACCAACGGCAAAAGGAAGACCTTTCTCTCTGTCTCTCTCTCTCACTGTCCACTCTGCCTGTCAAAAAAAAAAAAAAAAAGTAAAAAAAAAAGGTCAACAATTATTTCTTTAAATGAGCCCCAAGTAACACACATTAAATGACTTACCCAAGATGGCTCATGTACACCATTAAAAACCACACTAGCAGAAACCAAGCAAAATGTGTGTTATATTTGATAACAGCTGCTCTCCATTTAAAAGGAAAGAACATAAAAGGATTGTCCAGTATTGGGCACGAATGGGAATCCATATTTCTGTTATTGCCTGTAATCATTTTCTTTGCTTTTGTTTAAAAAAAAGATTTTAATTTATTTGAAAGAGTGACACAGAAACAGAGAGATACACAAAGAGAGGTCTTCCATCCTCTGGTTCATTCCCCAAATGGTCCCACAAGCAAGGGATGCTCCAGGCTGCACACAGGAGCCAGGAACTCTATCCAGGTCTCCCACATGGGTGGTAGGGACCCAGGTACTTGAGCTATCCTATGCTGCTTTCCTAGGCACATTAAAAGGAACTGGATTGGAAGTGGAGCAGCAGAACTGCAATCCAAGCTGCGATATTGGGGCGGGGGGGGGGGGGGGCGGCGAGCATCGCGGGCAGTGGCTTAACCTACTGCACCACAACTCCAGGCCCTGAAATAGTTTTCATCAGGTTAGAAAAGTATGCAGATATCTGGGGATGGCCCACAAGCAGATCAGAGATACCCAAACCAAATGCCCATAGCTAGCATCACTAAAAGTCATGGAGAGCTTGGATTATGAGCATGATAAATATATAATAAATAAATGTTTTCACTGTACTAATGAAGTCACAGAATGAAAACTTACCTAGAAAAAGATGCAGGACCCCTTACAAGTCTTTCACCTTCCACTTGAACACTTTAATGTACGAATTTGACTACCTCTCTTAAAGGTGGGCTTTGAATAATGTGAGAGTGAGATCTTCTAGGTAGCTTTCTTGAATTGAGAAGTTAAGTCTATAGAACAGCCGCATGCCATGAGAGAAGCCAGTTTCCAGGGGCCCTCCTTGGGTCTGCCCTGGCTGTCCCTGAGTGTCAGCACTGGTGTGCAGTGAGCAGCCCTGCTGTCTCAGTGTGGTCCATGCACCTGCAATATCACCTTCACTGAGGCGTATTAAGAGTCACGGCAGCCCAGGGGCCACACCAGATCAGCTGGATTTAATCTGCAGTTAACAAGCTCCACAGATGATTGGCCCCCTTCGAGAAGTTTGATAAACAGGCTAGAAGAGCAAGATCACCTGTGTTACATCTCACCCAAAGCCAAAATTGAGAAAACAGACAAGGAGCTGTAGGGAGTTATCAAGTACTATTTTCTTTATATTACATTTCATTTTATAACATTTTCTCTTTATCTTTTCACTACAGTGGAAGAACTGTTTGCCTTTTCTTTATCCATACGCCTTAATTTTAAAACATAGTTTGGCTTCATGCTACCACCTAAGAGTTGTGTCAGCTTTAAATTATTTCCATGAATGGAGGAGAAAAATGGAAAACATTTAGCAAGCCTGGGTTTTCAAAGCAAGCCAGAAAGTTACTTAAACCATCATTCTGAAAGATTATGTCCCTAGAACTGCACAGAAGGCTGCCACATTATAAAGCACAGGATAAGCTCATGCACAAAGTCACATACCTCTAGACAGGTGTTCTGCAACAGGTCTAAATGCGGATTTCCATCTGGAGCAGTGACTCTGCTAACTGAACAGTGAACTGCATAAATAGATTCTCAACTCAGGAAGGGCAGGGATCTCTTTTATCCTGCCTGACAAATAGGAAGAGGGGTTTCACTAAATATATGTGAATGAGTGGGACAAGAAGAGAACAGAACTTCAATCCACGTTCTCCCTATAACACTCTGCTCTTTCCCTTTCAATTCCTGCAAGGACAAGGGACTTAACGGGACCTCCAATTCATTCCTGACTGCCAAGAGGCCTCTGCCCATCTCAGTGGCACCTGAGAGGGCACTGGAGCTCAGTCAGTCCCTCTCCATCACCAAGATACTGAGCATCAACTTCCTAACTTGAACACTTTTAGGACTGGAAAAATAAACACTGCACACTAAATATCTCTCAACTAAACCAAGATATTGGCACAGGTGGCTTTGTTCAACTGTCTTCGTGATCTCTTTCTCTGCTGAAGTTTACTTTGAAGAGGCTGAACTTTCTGAACCCTCCTGGCTGCTGTGATGTGCACACAACTTCTCATTAACTTCATTGAAAAAGCAAGAAGAAGAATGAGGAAAAGAAATAAAGGCGATCACTCACAAAGACAGCTAACTGCGTTCTAAATAAATTACCCCAGACTAGCAGAGGAGATCGGAGCCCAGGAAAGTTAGGCTGGAAAATCTGGGTCCTTTGATGTTGGCACATCAGGTTGAAGATTAACCAACCAAGCAGAACAAGTAGTACAGAGGATCTGTAATGATTTGGGAGAGGAAGACAGATCAGCCACTCAGACTTAGAATAACACCCACTCCTCAGGCAGATATGAGGTGTGAGTTTACTAGCAAGTTCAGAAGTCCCACTGATGATTTTCCAGGGAGGAAAGAAGGATGGGGGGGGGGGTGGAGAAACAAGAGGGGCCGGCGCCGTGGCTCACTTGGTTAAGCCTCCACCTGCAGCGCCAGCATCCCATATGGGCGCCAGGTTCCAGTCCTGGTTGCTCCTCTTCCAGTCCAGCTCTCTGCTGTGGCCCGGGAGGGCAATGGAGGATGGCCCAAGTGCTTGGGCGCCTGAACCCGCATGGGAGACCGGGAAAAAGGACCTGGCTCCTGGCCTCAGATTGGCACAGTGCGCCAGCCGCAGTGGCCATTTGGGGAGCGAACCAACGGAAGGAAGACCTTTCTCTCTGCCCCTCTCTCTCTGTCTCTCTCTCTCACTGTCTAACTCTGTCAAATGAAAGAAAGAAAGAAAGAAAAGAAAGAAAGAAAGAAAGAAAGAAAGAAAGAAAGAAAGAGAAAGAAAGAAAAAAAAGAAAGAAAGAGAAAAAAGAAAGAGAAAGAAAGAAAGAAAGAAAGAGAAAGAAAGAAAGAAAGAAAGAAAGAAAGAAAGAGAAAGAAAGAAAGAGAGAAAGAAAGAAAGAAAGAGAAAGAAAGAAAGAAAGAGAAAGAAAGAAAGAAAGAGAAAGAAAGAAAGAAAGAAAGAAGAAAGAAAGAAAGAGAGAAAGAAAGAAAGAAAGAGAAAGAAAGAAAGAAAGAGAAAGAAAGAAAGAAAGAGAAAGAAAGAAAGAAAGAGAAAGAAAGAAAGAGAAAGAAAGAAAGAGAAAGAAAGAAAGAAAGAAAGAAAGAAAGAAAGAAAGAAAGAAAGAGAAGAAAGAAAGAAAGAAAAAGAGAAAGAAAGAAAGAAAGAGAAAGAAAGAAAGAGAAAGAAAGAAAGAAAGAAAGAAGAAAGAAAGAAAGAAGAAAGAGAAAGAAAGAAAGAAAGAGAAAGAAAGAGAAAGAAAGAAAGGAAAGAAAGAAAGAAAGAAAGAGAAAGAAAGAAAGAAAGAGAAAGAAAGAAAGAAAGAAAGAGAAAGAAAGAAAGAAAGAGAAAGAAAGAAAGAAAGAAAGAAAGAGAAAAAAGAAAGAAAGAAAGAAAGAAAGAAAGAAAGAAAGAAAGAAAGAGAAAGAAGAAAGAAAGAAAGAAAGGAAAGAAAGAAAGAAGAAAGAAAGAAAAGAAAGAAGAAAGAAAGAAAGAAAGAAAGAAGAAAGAAAGAAAGAAAGAAAGAGAGAGAAAGAAGAAAGAGAGAAGAGAGAAAAGAGAGAGAGAAAGAAAGAGAGAGAAAGAAAGAGAGAGAAAGAAAGAGAGAGAAAGAAAGAGAGAGAAAGAAAGAGAGAGAAAGAGAGAGAGAAAGAGAGAGAAAGAAAGAGAGAGAAAGAGAGAGAAAGAAGAGAGAAAGAAAGAGAAAGAAAGAGGAGGAGGAGGAAGAGGAGGAAGAAGAGGAGGAAAGGGGAAAAGTAAGGAAGAAGAAGTTATTTTTCAAATACTTTCTAGATAAACTTAGGCATCTTGGCAGGAAGGCCTCTGGGGTGAGTACCTACACTCCCTGCCACCATGAACTGTGATCAATTCTCAGCCACTTCCCCGGGAAGCCCTCCTTGACTGGCCCATGCCATTCCCTACATGCTTTGCTCATACCTTCAGCACTTTCCTCCCTGCGGAATGTCTTGTTTATCTTTTTTATTCCTCACAGGAGCCTGGGTTCCTGAAAAGGACTGGGTCTTAATTTTTGGAATGCCCAATGCTGAGACCATCAGAAGACACCACTTGTGCTTAGCTCATTGTGAAAACAGGAGCTGTGCTTGGCAAGCTGCACAAACTGCTGCCTGGGCACCGGGTAGCTACAGCCACAGGGAGGGACGAGCCGAGAGGAGAGAGGAAGAGGCCATCCGTACGAAGAAATAACAACTCTCCTGGATACTTCTCAGGATTGTGAGGAGCTAATCAGATAATGGATCTGAAAGCACCCTAACCTCTATAAAGGAATGTGTCTTGTGTGGCAAACCTGGATTCCATTCCTGGCTCCTGGCTTTGGCCATGACCCACCCTGACGGTTGACTGTCACAGGCATTTGGGGGGTGAACCAGCAGATGGGAGCTCTCCCTGTGTGTTTCAAATAAATAAATACATACATAAATAAATAAATAAAATTTCAAAAAAGCAGTGGGGAAAGTACACAATGAGGGCCTTTTATCAATTTCAAATCCAGCTAGACATGTAAGCTGCAGCACAAGAATCAATTCTGCAGAAAACATGTAGTGTGTGCCAAAAGCCTCTGCTAGAGGTGAATGAGCTAAAAGGGTCAACCACTGAGTTTGATTTCACCCAGCACTCTGCAGGTTTATAGCAAAGGTGCAGAAACAAAACAAGCACTGAGCATGTGCACTGTGTGGCAAGCACAATCATTTAGGATGGAGACAGTTCATTCGCTATGGTCCTACCAGCAACACTGCACAATCCCAGGACTGACGGGCTCTCCACATGGGCCGGAGAGCAAAGCTGCGTTTTAAAAGGACTCTCTGTGCTGCAGCAGATGGACTGCAAACTTGACCAGACTGCAGACACTTGTCCTCCGCCCTCTCCAGTTGCATGCATTAACTTTTCTATCCCTTAACCATATGCCTTATCACACATTCAAAAACATGTACAGCAGATGGTAGGCAACAAAGATGAGATCGATCAACCGAGCAGAAAGTACAAAATCTTGTTCTAAGGGAGGCATCTTAAAACTCATCACCTCCAACCTCTGATTAGATGGGAATATTTTAAATAAGCAAATGCTACTAAGCATAAGTGATTTCTTTCATGCCATCCTTCGGAAGAGATGCAGTGCTTTGGTGTTACAGTATCTGAAATAACAGACCTGCATTTATCCGTTTTCCTAACTCCATAACCACAGATTTTCTTAATATCAGAAACACGGACACAAGGACAGACTGACCAGCAATTCCCTGAGGATGAGTTTCTGTCACATTAAACCTGGAATAAATGCAGGGTTCTGCAACAACGAATTGGACTGGAGAACATATGTCAAGGGCACTGAAGCAGGAAAATGCTCCAAGTTCAGCACACACACACACAAAATAATAAAATAAATAAATAAAACCTGGCCCCTAAGTCTCTATTTTAATAGAAACAACAGAAGGGCCATTTTCATCACTAATTCTGTCTACATGGAGCTTAAAGAAGCCAGATGACAGGCATGGGGAAGTACGCAGGGCAGCAGTATGTCCCCCTGTGCCCCAGGGATATGGCTTCTACAAAGCAGGGGCTCTTAAGAAAGGCCACGAGAGAGAAGAGATGACGGAAAAGGGAGGGCCCCAATGTCAACATCCATTTCTCTCTGAATCTCAAATATGGATCATGAAAACAGCTCAGGACCACTCAATCTGCATAAGACCCACACATCATCCGAAACGCCAAGTCTCGTGTGCCTAACAAGGTCACACGGCACTCAAAATTAATGTCATCAACACTGGGCACTGGGATGGAGACAGCGCGAGCGTGTGCCTCTGCAGGCAGCGAAAGGGGGAGACAGAGTCTGAGCAAGCACCTCCCAGGCAGCGTGGGGCCCACCTCACCCCAACAGGATACTTGTGATCACCGAGCAGCAGCAGGGACAAACCCCTGCCACACGGTGCTCTCTCCTCCCCGCTTCGGAACTGGCTCTCAGAATTCTACAAGAAAAGCTGCAGGCAGTGCTGCTTTGGAGGCAATGAACCTGGTGGCCACAGTCTCCCTACAAGTAGGAGGAGGAGGCCGGGGGGGGTGGGCCAGAGAGCCGCCAAGTACAGCACCTCACACCAAGACACGGAGTGGGCGGCATGCAGCCCCAGCTAACATGGCACTATGTGACAAAGCAGAAACGCTCTGGCTTCATAAGCTTTTGTTCTTACAGGTGCTGGAATAACACTCCTGGCAGCAACACCTGTCTGCACAAGCAGAGGAGATCAAACACCATCGTACCTGCCTGACTTTCTAAACAATACACGCAGTTAGTTACACCTGGTTACACCTGAAGGCATCTCGCTCTGCTAGAAGACCACCCTGCGCACACTCAGCAGTGATGCTGACTTCTGTCACAGGTGTGTTTAGAACATAGTACTATCCTAACATTTAACAGCTATTCGAACATGCTTTGAAGAATTGACTCAAACACTAATACAGTGGTTAGTGAGGTGTCCCAAGTCACTTCTAGAAACAGAGGAGGCATTAGGAGATCCTGAGGACCAGCACTGTGCCATAGCAGGTAAAGCTGCCACCTGCAGTGCTGGCATCCCATATGGGCACTGATTTGAGTCCCAGTTGCTCCACTTCTGATACAGCTCTTTGCTATGGCCTGGGAAAGCAGTGGAAGATGGCCCAAGTCCTTGGGCCCCCGCACCCATATGGGAGACCCGGAAGAAGCTCCTGGCTTCTGGCTTTGGATCAGCCCAGCTCTGGCCGTTGCAGCTATGGGGAGGGAACCAGTGGATGGAAGACCTCTCTCTCTCTCTCTCTCTCTCTCTCCTTCTCTCTCGCTCTCTGCCTGTCTGTAACTCTGCTTTCCAAATAAATGAAATAAATCTTTAAGAAAAAAGAGGGATAGGTTTTGGCTATTGAGACTGGAAACACCTGCATCTCCCAACTGGCTATGCCCTCAGGGCTCCTTTAGAGTGAAGAGAACAAGAATCCCATGATTCCTACCCTCTCCCCTCCTGCTCTACATCTGCAGTGTGCAAATATCAGACATAGGGAAGGGTTATTTTCCTCCTCTCCTGTTCCATCTCCACCTGGCACAGGTACATGTACACACACGCATACACACATGCGGACCTGGGCACACACCTGCCCACACCACTGTTATCTGGTAGGTACGTGATAAAGTTGTTTCACCTAAGCAGATGGGACCTTGACAGATTTGATCATGTACTGGACTAATAATATATCAAAGAAAAATAAAAATTTGCATTAAGACATTGTTGAAAATAAACATAATAGTAAAACCTCCATTTTGGTTACTAAAACTACCTCAACACTCTTCAAAAAATCAAGTGACATATCTGGAAAGTAAAATGTTTACACTATTTTTAAAATCAAAGCACCTGCCCTGAAAATGGCTAAAGTAAAACAGACTAACAATGCCAAATGTCAATGAGAAATTGGTGCAACAGAAAACCTCATGTATGTTTGGTACAGAAAGACACAACCAATTTGGAAAATGTTCTAGCAGTTTCTGATGAAATTAAACATTCACCTACCCTATGATCCAGCAATTCCACTCTGGGATAACATCTCAAGAAAAATTAAAAATATGCTTAGAGAAGAATTGTATACAGGCTGTTAAGCGACTGCCTGCAACGCCGGCATCCCTTATGGGTGCTTGTTCGAATCACGGCTGCTCCACTTTAGATTCAGCTCTCTGCTGATGTGTCTGGGGAAGCAGCAGAGGATGGCCAAAGTGCTTGGATCCCTGTACTCACAGGGAGACCTGGATAAAGCTCCTGGTCCTGGCTTTGGCCTGCCCCAGCCCCGGGTATTGCGGCCATCTGGGGTGTGAACTCTTATTTCAAATAAATAAATCCTTAAAAAAAAGAATTGCAGAAAATGTTCACAGCAACTATATTTGCAATAGCCCAAAACTAGAAATAACTTGTCTGTTAATAAGACAGGATGAATAAACAAACTGGAATATTCATACAGTGGAGTACCTTTCAGCCAGAAACAAGCTGCTGTACTGATACAAACAACATGGAAGGAGCTCAAAAAAATGTTACGAGGAATAAAAGAAGTCAGAGCACCTATTGTCTGATTCCATTGATATTAAGTTCTAATCTCATGTAGAAAAACATCAGAGCATTGGTTGCCCTGAGGGGTGGGGGGCGAGTATCTATTCTGAAGGGAATGCATGATGGTAACATTCTGCACCTCAGAATTTTGGGTTGCACAGGCGCGATGTCAACACTAAAAGACTGGCTTCTTTCCTTGTACACACATTTTCCTAATAGGGAAAAACAAAGTATTGAACACTAATTAATGACATATGTGCTGAAGTACTTGGGAGAAAGGACAGACACCTCACTGTATCAAATTTATGAATACTTAAAAATGTGATGATCAGTGGATAGAGATAATAAATAAATGGACAGGTAAGCAATGAAGCAAGTGTTCACTGCCAAACCTAAGAGCTGTGTAAGTATTCGCTGTGAAATTCTTTCCATTTTTTTATATGACAGTATTTTCATGAAGTAAGTAGGAGGGGCAGGCCTTATGGCATAGCAGGTTATGCCATCATCCCACATTGGAATGCTGGTTCAAGTTCCAGCACCTCTGCTTCTGATCCTGCTTCCTGCAAAGGTACCTGGAAAGACAGAGGATGATGGCCCACATGCCTGGGTTCCTGCCACTCACGTGGGGGACCCAGTTGGAATTCCTGGCTCCTGGCTTTGGCCTAGACCAGCCCAAGCTGTTGTGGATATTTGGGGAGAGAAACAGTAGATAGATGATCTCTCTCTCTCTCTCTCTCTCTCTCTCTGTCACTCTTTCAAATGAATAAATAAACCTTCCAGAGATGGAATTTCTGTTAAAAAAAAAAGTTAGACAAATATCTTATAGTCCTATAATACCATCATTTAAAAAATTAATTTTCTTGATCACTGTATAAGCAAAGAGGAACAAGGAAGCCTTTTTTTTTTTTTAAAGGAGAGAAAATGATTAACTTCTCAAGTAAGTTTGAACACCAAATAAATACTGGCATTTCATAGTTACTTCAGAACAAATAAAGCCCTGCCTTTAGGCCAAAAGGAGAAAAGAGGCATCTCATTAAGCTTTATGAATCCAAACATACCTGAACGACTATTTTACACATAACCACATCCTCCTGTGGCTCCGGCTTGCCAAATGTTGTGTTCAAACATGTTTCTCCTATTATGTACAGTCTGCCAAACACTAATGGGCTTTGAACACCAGCCAGAAGGTTCCCCCAGCCTCCCCTGGGTGGAACCCCAAATCCCACCCTGCTCCTATCGGACCTCCCTTCAGAGCACACGAGACTTAATCTGTGCAAGCTTCTTATCTCTTCCATAGGTCTGGATCCCACAGAGCTCCGCTCTTATGAGCACCTCAGTAAATAACCATTCAAGGTCGTGCTCCACGGTTCAAAGGAGGATGAATTTCTGTCTTTTCTCATAAAAATTGCCAGGCACTGTGGGAGCCCCTTATTTATATGGGTAAAATGTTATCATGACCGCAAGGGTGTGAAATTCTGAGTCCTCCAAGTTATTAAGCAACCTAGTCTGACGGTAGAGGTCAGCTGTACCCCACCCTGCTCCACAACACGGCGGACTCTGCCGATGACTAGGTGATTTCTTCTCTCCGAATCTCTCCTGTAACATGAGAGTGATATTTCCACCTCACAGGGTAGAAGTGAAGATGAAATAAGGCGATCCATCAGGCTACTCTGTAACAGCTACAGCACGCCATAAGCACCCAACACATGTTCGTTCACTGTCACTGCTAGTTGTTTGTGTCCAGGTGAGTGAAGCTGAGCTGTGCCATCTTCATTACACTGATGGAACATTAAGTGCAACAGAGATTTCATAAATAATTACTACTCAAAGAATTTGGTGAACCACTGTTGCCTAAATACATGTCACTTACAGGGTCTCAGAGTCCTAATAAAAAAACTCAGTACCACTTTAACACAGGCTCGATTTTCCACAGCTGCCTGATGTTTTCCTCCTGGGTGTGTCCATGCGGGGTTATAGAACCTCAAGAAAGGAACAAGGAAGTCATTTGCCCAGATTCTTCTCAGGACTCATCCAGAGAATGCCCTCATTAGACTCCTCCTCCTTCTGCCAAATCCCCCCTCCCCTCAGTGGGAGCCATCTGACCACTGGTGACAGCATGACCTGTCGCCTACAGTCTGGCTGTGGCAGGCAGAATGAGCCCTCCCTGGTACCTGCAGCTGTGTCATGCTGAAAGGCAAGGTACTGCAGAAGTGACTCAGATCCTATGACAGGAAGATTCTCCACTCGAATCTACCTTCTCACTGCTTTCGGCTGCAGTGGGAGATGCAGCCATCACTCAATGCAGAGGGATTTTGATGTAGGGGAGGACTCAATGTGCTCATGCTGGCGTGGCAATGACAGGGGCAAGGTGGCAAAGAAGACAGGTGGCTCCGGGAGCAAAGACAGGCTCCTGGCTGACAGATAGCAGAGCAACAAGGCCTTAAGCCCTACACCTGCAAAGGACTGAATTGTGACAACTTGGTGACTGGAAGCAGATTCTTGCTGAGCCTCTCACAAGGGAGGCTCTGCCCTGCTCCTGCCCAGACTGTGACCTTGTGAGACCCCAAGCAGAAACGCAGCTGAACCACACCAGGCCCAAACTTCTAGCCCATGAAAACTGTGAAATAATAATGAGTATGCTAAGATTTATGTATTTGTTTATTTTTTATTTAAAAGGCAGAATGACCAGAGAGGGAGGGAGAGTCACAGAAAAAGAGATCTTCCATCAGCTGGTTCACTCCCCAAATGGCCGCAACAGCCAGGGCTGGGCCAGGCTGAAGCCAGAAGCCTCAAACTCTATATGGATCAACCATGTGTATGTTAGGGGCCCAAGTACTTGGGTCATCTTTCCCTGCTTTCCCAGGTGCCTTGGCAGGGAGTTGGATCAGAAGCACAGCAGTGGGAACTTGAACTTGTGCTCATAGGGGATGCAAGCTTTGCAGGCAGCAGCTTAGGCCACTGTACAACAATATGGGTATTTTAAACCACTAAATGTGTGCTAATTTATTAAGGCAGCAATTGAAAGCTAACACAACACAGTGGTCCTTAAAATAAGTGAAGCTTCCTATGCTTGCTGTGTTTTTTTTCTCTGTGCAACTAAATATTTCCTGGACTGGATCACCTTTCACAAACAAAAGTTTGGAGCTATTCATTTGGATGTCATCCTTCACAAAAACAAAACAACTGCCTGGAGTTCCTGCACCTGGGGAGTTCAGCTATTCTGGAGCTGAGCCTGCAAAGACCAAGGACAACGAGGGGCCTGCAGCAGGGCTGTGTGAGTGCAGGACACACATTTGCTGCCCTGCAGCAGCAAATGTCACCGACTGCAATGACATGGTAAGGATTCCCACAGCATATCAGACCTGAGCACAAGCCTCCCTTCAGATGGGTTCTGGATGGCCAGCAGGAATCTTAAGACCAAAGACAAGCATCCAAGTGTGATTACACCAGCTCATGACACAATAGGACTACGTCCAAATCCATTTTCTTTTTCCTTTCTTTTTTTTTACAGGCAGAGTGAACAGTGAGAGAGAGAGACAGAGAGAAAGGTCTTCCTTTGCCATTGGTTCACCCTCCAATGGCTGCCGTGGCCGGCGCGCTGCAGCCGGCGCACCACGATGATCCAAAGGCAGGAGCCAGGTACTTATCCTGGTCTCCCATGGGGTGCAGGGCCCAAGCACTTGGGCCATCCTCCACTGCACTCCCTGGCCACAGCAGAGAGCTTGCCTGGAAGAGGGGCAACTGGGACAGAATCCGGCGCCCCAACTGGGACTAGAACCCGGTGTGCCAGCGCCGCTGGTGGAGGATTAGCCTATTGAGCCGTGGCACCGGCCCCAAATCCATTTTCTAGAAACAGTCATCAAGCCTTCATCAAGGCAGAGCCACATCTCCCCAGCAGTTCTGGTACCCAGATCAGACTCTCCGCTCACTCTTCGCTTAACTAAGGCTTTAGTCACCTGAAAGATCTTTTCCCCACTGATGAATAGAACTAATTTAATCTATTCTACAACTTTGTTACTGCCATAGTTATAGCTCACAGACAGTTATCATTTCGGATCTAAATTTTTCAAACTTTTTACCTTTATTTCATAAGAAGTATTAGCAATGTCTTCATCCAAGTTACTAAAATATTAATCATAATAATCAATAAATATTAATATAAATTAAGACCCAAGATACATGTGCTTTAATTTGCACATTATTAAGATAAATTTCCACTAGAAAACACTTCGTGTTGACCATTCCCTCCAAGAGAAAAGATTTAAGATTTAAGCTACCAATGTGAAATCAAAGCCAAAGGAAGCAAAATATAACCATACTGTAACACTATCAGTATAAAGAGGAAGGGAGTGAACTCATCCACTAAACTGGGGCTACTAGTGATTGCTTTCAGTTACTACTGTAACTCACCAAGTGCTCAACGCCTTTTAGCACTGAAATTGACATTAAAAAGCCATCCCCTGATACAAATTCAGTCACCTTTCTTTTCAAGTTCTGAGCTCAAATAAGCAAGTCTTAGCAAATTAAAATGTTTATTTGACTTGGAAATAGTTGAGTCTTCATTAAACTGCTCCTTATTTATCCCTATGGTGTACAAACAAGATAACAGTTTTATTATCTTTCAGAAACTTGGTATTAAGTTCTGAGATATCTTTTTTAAGCTGTTTGCTACTTCCTGCAATCCCAAAAGATCTCACCAGTTTTCATATTTGAGAATGTCTTTACATATTTTATATAAAACCAAGGGTTCAAAATACTTGCTGAACAGAGGCCATTATTCTACCTTCCATAGATATGTCAATTTACTTCTCTTAGCCTGGGTTTCCTCATCTCCAGAATAAGAGGGGGAAAAACCCTAAATTTTCAAGATCCTTCTTGTATTGTAAAACAAACAAACAAAAAAAAAGCACTTTAAAAAGGTATTGCTATGGATTCGTTATGAGAGGAGGAGCGCAATGGGGGCAAGAGGCATGGAGTCACCACACAGACCCCGGGAGTCAAGTGAAAGCAGGCCAGAGGCAAGCAGCTTGCAGACTCATTTATTTCAGTTGGTACAGCAGCTTATATAGCCAAGGCAGCCAATCCGGTCAAGGGGCAGTTTATGCCCTAACCAATCACTGCCTGTTGCCAGGCAGGCTCTGTTGCCAGGTGGGTTTCGAAGCCATTCCTGAGTAACTGATGCTCACTTGCCAGGGGCCATCTTGGCATGGCCTTCTCATTCCACCACATTTCCCCTTTTTCATTTATTTTTGACCAACGGGAGGCATGATCTTTGGCCATACCATTGTTGACCCCGTTTCCATGTGGTCTCCATACGTGGCGTGCCTGTCTTAGGTTGTCCCCCAGGGGATCTTACCCGTCGTTGACTAACCAGCCCTCAAAACGGGAGACCACAGGAGTGCCTGCTTAGATGGGGGTAGGAATGAGCAACAATGGTAATCAGGAATGGCATGACCGCGCACAGGCTGTGGATCGTTTGAGTGGCTGACCAGAGCTAGTGGGTATAAAACAGTAGCGGATGTGGCTATGTGCAATTCGTCAGGGTATGATGATAGGGCAGCAGCTTGACAGTTGGTAGCAGGTGCATCCGCTAACAGGGCAGATTCAGTCTTGTTCGCTGGTTCTGGTTGACTGTCAGTTGCAGGCTTGATGTTTCTGGCTGGTACCCAAATGGGCTGTCCAGCATTCTCTGGAAAGACACGAGCATATCCTCGGCCCTTGGTTAGCAGAGGGTGTGGTCCCTTCCATTCTACCTTACACCTTACACAAAAATCCATTCAAAATGGATTAAGGACCTAAATCTATGATCCGATACCATCAAATTATTAGAGAACATTGGGGAAATCCTGCAAGACACTGGCACAGGCAAAGAATTCTTGGAAAAGACCCCAGAGGCACAAGCAATCAAAGCCAATATTAACAAATGGGATTACACCAAACTGAGAAGTTTCTGTACTGCAAAAGAAACACTCAGGAAAGTGAAGAGGCAACCAATAGAATAAGAGAAATTATTTGCAAACTATTCAATTGATAAAGGATTAATAACCAGAAGATATAAAGAGATCAAGAAACTCAACAACAAAACAAACAACCCAGTGAAGAAACAGGCAAAGGACTTAAACAGACATTTTTCAAAAGAGGAAATCCAGAGGCCGGTGCTGTGGTGTAGCAGGTAAAGCCGTCACCTGCAGAGCCAGTATCCCATATGGGCACTGGTTTGATTCCCGGCTGCTCCACTTCTGATCCAGCTCTCTGCTGTGGCCTGGGAAAGTAGTAGAAAATAGCCCAAGTGCTTGGGCCCCTGCACCCGCGTGGGAGACCTGGAAGAGGCTCCTGGCTCCTGGCTTCGGATCAGTGCAGCTGTGGCCATTGCGGCCATCTGGGGAGTGAACCAGTGGATGGAAGACCTCTCTCTCTCTCTCCTCTCTCTCTCCTCTCTCTCTCCCCTTCTCCCTCTCTCTCTGCCTCCACTCTCTCTGTGTAACTCTGACTTTCAAATAAACAAGTAAATAAATCTTAAAAAAAAAAAAAAAGAGGAAATCCAAATGGCCAACAGACACATGAAAAATGCTCAGGATCACCAGCTCTCAGGGAAATGCAAATCAAGACCATAATGAGGTTTTACCTCACCCCAGTTAGAATGGCCTTCATACAGAAATCAACACACAACGAATGCTGGTGAAGATGTGGGGAAACAGGTACCCTAGTCCACTGTTTGTGGGAATGTAAATTGGTAAACCACTATGGAAGACAGTATGGGGATACTCAGAAATCTGAATATAGACCTACCATATGATCCAGCCATCTCACTTCTGGGAATTTACCCAAGGAAAATGAAATCTGCATATGAAAGAGTTATCTGCACCCCCATTTATTGCAGCTCAATTCATAACAGCCAAGACATGGAATCAACCCAAATGCCCATCAACAGAAGACTGGATAAAGAAATTATGGAAGATATACACTATGGAATACTACACAGCAGTCAAAAAAATGAAATCTAATCATTTACAACAAAATGAATCAATCAGGAAACATCATACCTAGTGAAATAAGCCAGTCCCAAAGGGACAAAAAGCATATGCTCTCCCTGACCTGTGATAACTACAGCACCTAAAAGGCAATCTGTAGAAGTAAAATTGACACTTTGAGAAGCAATGACTTGAACTGCTCTTGTCTTGACTGTTGAGGAACAGTTTTTTTTTATATGTACTATTTGTTGAACGCTTTACTTAACAGAGTTAACTATATGTGTATAAAGTCAACTGAAAATAGATTTCAGTAAAAAATAGGAGTGAGAATAAGAAAAGGAGTGGGAGGGTGGGCATGGTGGGAAGAATCACCATGTTCTTAAAGCTTTAATTATGAAGTGTATGAAGTTTGTAACTGTCAAGCTGTATAGTTCTGCATACATTCCTACAGACTTACTTCTAAGGGTACAGTTTAAAAACTTGCCATGGGACCCCCAAATCCCCTTAGGCTAAGTGATAAAAATACTATCTTAAGAGTTAAATTGATCATATGGATAGGATTGGAGTGTCTGGTAATAATAATAGACATAATTAAAAAGGACCAAATGCTCCAAAAGCCCATGAGAGCATTTCAGATATGGAAAGCCAAGACACTGTGGCAAAAAATGTCCTACATGGAGGACCTCAGTGGGTGAGACTCCTGTGGAAAGAAGTGATCATCAAAGAAGGATGGGGCCGGCGCTGCGGCTCACTAGGCTAATCTTCCGCCTAGCGGCGCCGGCACACCGGGTTCTAGTCCCGGTTGGGGCACCGGATTCTGTCCCGGTTGCCCCTCTTCCAGGCCAGCCCTCTGCTGTGGCCAGGGAATGCAGTGGAGGATGGCCCAGGTGCTTGGGCCCTGCACCCCATGGGAGACCAGGAAAAGCACCTGGCTCCTGGCTCCTGCCATCGGATCAGCGCGGTGCGCCGGCCACAGTGTGCCGGCCGTGGCGGCCATTGGAGGGTGAACCAACAGCAAAGGAAGACCTTTCTCTCTGTCTCTCTCTCTCACTGTCCACTCTGCCTGTCAAAAAAAAAAAAAAAAAAGAAACAAAGAAGGATGTACTTTTCTCTGAAGGGAGAAGAGACGTCTACTTTGCTTAGGCCTTGTCTAAATACTAAGGGAGTTTGTGGATTCAAAAAGCTTCCATAGCCTAGGCAGCTCACATCAAGAGCCTTGTGTGATCACTGACATCATACATCAGTGTGTTATTGTTAAATTAACAACAAGAAGGAAAGCAGTAGAGGATGGCTCAAGTCCTTGGGCTGTGAGGGAGACCCAGAAGAAGCTCCTGGCTCCTGGCTTCGGATCAGCTCAGCTCTGGCTGTTATGGTCATTTGGGGAGTGAACCAGTGGATGGAAGACCTCTCTCTCTCTCTCTCCCTCTACCTCTCTCTATAAATCCTCTTTCAAATAAATAAAATAAATCTTAAAAAAAAAAAAAAACCCACAAGAGTCATTCTACACTAACTTCCCATGCAGGGTGCAGGTCTTCTCTCCTCCAAGAGTTGCATTATTATTATGTCAAAGTGGTTGCAAAAATGTATCATTCTTGGGTGCTTCTTTAAAGTTAATTAAGCTTCTGAAAAAAAAGAAGTGAAATTAACTTCAAGATGCAATGTCTTGGCCCACCCTGCAGCTCACAAGGCTAATCCTCCGCCTACGGCACCGGCACCCCAGGATTCTAGTTCTGGTTGGGAAGCCGGATTCTGTCCTGGTTGCTCCACTTCCAGTCCAGCTCTCTGCTGTGGCCCGGGAGTGCAGTGGAGGATGGCCCAAGTGCTTGGGCCCTGCACCCGCATGGGAGACCAGGAGGAAGCACCTGGCTCCTAGCTTCAGATCGTCACAGCGCATCGGCCATAGCAGTCACTTGGGGGGTGAACCAACGGAAAAAGGAAGACCTTTCTCTCTGTCTCTCTCTCTCTCACTAACTTAACTGCCTGTCCAAAAAAAAAAAAAGGACGCAATGTCTTTGGACAGCCTTTGTCTCTACTGTGGAGGAACAGGTTTTTTTTGTCCTTGTTGTTTTTGTTTTTATGCAAATTGTTGAACTCTTTATTTAGTATAGAGTTGGTCTTCTGTGTATCAAGTTCATCGAAAATGGATCTTGGTTGAGAATGAGACTGGGGATGGGAGAGGGATGAGGAGGAGGGGTGGGAGAGTGGGTGGGAGGGCGGGCATGGTGGGAAGAATCACTATATTCCTAAAGTTGTACTAACAAAATGCATGAAGTTTGTGTTCCTTAAATAAAAGGTTTCTTTGGGAGGAAAAAAAAAGCTATTTCATACAAATAAATGGTCTATTTAGAGTGCTGAAGCTTAATTTTAAAAATACATTTAAAGTACAGTGAGTTCCATGTTTGTTAGAACTGATAATTTAGCTAGAGCTGTTGTCTTTAAACATTCTAAAGTTGGGGCAGGCGTTGTGATGTAGCAGGTTAAGCCACCACCTGTGATGCCACCATCCCATATAGGAGATGGTTCATGTACTGGCTGCTCCACTTCACATCCAGTTCCCTGCTCATGGCCTGGGAAAGCAGTGGAAGACAGCCCAAGTGCTTGGGCCCCTGCACCAACGTGGGAGACTGGGAAGAGGCTCCTGGCATCTGCCTGGCCAAGCCCAAGTGGTTGCAGCCACTTAAGGAGTGAACCAGTGGATTGAAGATCTCTCTCTCCCTCTCCTTTTCTCTCTGTATGTCTGCCTTTCAAATAAACAAATAAATCTTTTAAAAAAGAAAAAAAAAGTTACTTGAATCATATGTTGAATAAGCGCGGCCCCTGTGGATTGTGTATCAAACAGAGTTTGGAGATCTCTTAGAGAAAAACTAGAGACCTGAAACTTAAGGAAACCTTATACCATAATATTCCAAGTAGATTCCAGGAACTAAATGATATTTTCTTTATCAAATGAATCTTTATTATGTCATCTGAGGAGACTAACATCTGTAAAATTTCTTGGTATTAGTTTGCTACTTATTATTCAAGATAAAATGTAAGGTTTGGCTTGAGATTCTCTTACTGTAACTGCTTGGAAGCAGCAAAATGATTTCTAGAATGACAGTAGTCACATGACCAATCATGAATTTGAACTAGCTCTAGAATGATTTTTTTATTAAGTGTTTTGCCCAAGTTATTGTGAAGTGTTTATAGTACCTATTTTTTGCCTGGAAATGTTACAGAAACTTTTACCCAAAAGTATTGAGTAACTCTGACTTTCTGCCTCTTCTGCAAAACTGTACCTTGACATCAGCTTGAGGGAGGGGGCTCTTCTGGAAGAGCAGTCGGCTGTAGGGAAGCAATTTTGAAGCCCAGCAGCCCACTTAGTGCCAGAAGAAAGGTCAGGGCTGGGTTAAGGACTTCATGCTCGGCAGTGATCTTATTTGGTTGCTGGGTATTTAACAGCAAGATATTTTGCAATGGAGTGCTAACTTTTGTTCAGTTAAGGAAAGCTACAATCTGTAATAACAGGAGTGGTGAATGGTTGGCTGCGTCTCTCCTCTCCCAGAGGTCTAGTCCTCTCCAAATCAAGCTGCAGTTACTGGATCACCAGGATCAGCTGAAAGGCCCAGATAGCCAGAGGATCACCCCAGAAGCACAACTTATGCTGACATTATCTTAAGAGCATCACATCTAAATAAAACTCACGTCATGGGAAACTATAGGAGCTGGGCATATAGAAGCCACTGAGCTCCACCACAAGCCAGGTGTGAGAACTCCATGCATGAACAATGGCAATACCTAGGGGACTTCTAGGAAGGTCTTTAAAAAAAAAAAAAAAGATTTGTTTATTTATTTGAAAGTTAGAGAGAGAGGAAGAGACATAGAGAAAAAAATCTTCCATCTGATGGTTCACTCCTCAAATGGCAGCAATGGCCGGGGGTGAGCCAGGCTGAGTCCAGGAACCAAAAGCTTCATTAGGGTCTCCCACATGGGTAGCAGAGACCCAAGCACTCAGACGATCTTCTGCGTGAACCAGTGCCTATATGGGATGTTGGCACTGCAGGCGAAGGTTTAACCTACTCTGTCACAGCGCTGGCCCCATTAACCAACCATTTCTATAGTAAAAGCAAAACTCTTACAAATTTTTTGGAAAAAGTAAACATTGAGTTTTTGTTTTGTTTTGTTTTGTTTTGTTTTACAGGCAGAGTTAGACAGTGAGAGAGAGAGAAAGGTCTTCCTTTTTCCATTGGTTCACCCCCCAAAATGGCTGCTACGGCCGGTATGCCACACCGATCCAAAGCCAGGAGCCAGGTGCTTCCTCCTGGTCTCCCATGCGGGTGCAGGGCCCAAGGACTTGGGCTATCCTCCACTGCCTTCCTGGGCCACAGCAGAGAGCTGGACTGGAAGAGGAGCAACCAGGACAGAATCCGGTGCCCCAACAGGGACTAGAACTCGGGGTGCTGGCGCCGCAGGTGGAGGATTAGCCTAGTGAGCCGTGGCACCAGCCTGGATTAGCCTTCTTGAACCTTCAGCCATTCAGGCACTTCCTGAGCACCTACTAGCTACAAAACATCAGCCTGCTGTGGAAAATGCACAGTGAAAGGTGAGTGGAGATTACATGAATTTAACTATGGTTGGCATAGCGATTAAGATGCCTGCATCCCATAACCAAGTCCCAGCTCTGCTCCAGATTCCTGCTTCCTACTCTGGGAGTCCATAGGTTCAAGTAGTCGGGTCCCTGCCACCTACGTGGAAGATGTGAGTTTAGTTCCTGGCTCCTGCCCCAGCTGTTGCAGGCATCTGGGAAGGAACTAGTAGATAGGACCTCTCTGTGTCTTGTCTGTTTCTCTCTCTCTCTGCCTCTCTAACTAATAAAAACTGTATCATAAGACACAGAGTAGTTTAGTGTCAAGATGGTTTGAAGAACTCAGTGGGTTGAAGGTGATCTTTGAATGTTGAAAGAGAAGCTAACCATTCCCTTAAAAATGCTACTTGCTGAAAATCCAGATGCTAGGTAGGGATACTCTGATTTCTGATAGAACTCCTGAGCTTAACTCTTTAAAAAACCATCCTTACCCTAAATAACAATCAAAGAAGTAATTCAAGGGCAGAAATATTCCAAGACATCTCAACTTTCATGCAAACCATACCACACCATATACTAAGATATGCCTACCTATGGCATAAATATCCTAACAGGTCCACCATTCATTCCTTACTTTACAGAGTATTCCATTTCATAGAGTTTAGTCAGTCAATCTGATTTTTAGCAGCAAGAGCTCACTGAGACATGGTCTTAGATCTAAACCCAGAATTTTTTTTTTTACAACTTAAAAAAAAAAAACAAACTGAAGCCGTGTGTTCCCTTATTTTATAAGTGCATGAAGTCAACATTCCCATAGATTGCTATTTCTAGTGCAAAGCAAAAAATCCAACCTTCTTTTTGGAATTAATGGCCTCATTGAAGTGGAAATATCACATTTGCTAAGACAGCTGATTCAAAAAACAGTACAAGGATATGAATGAAAAAGGCTGATGACCTAACATCCTAAACATTCATTTCCTATATGAGGAGACATGTGAGAGTTTTTGTACCTTATCACTGTGCATCCCCCATAACACTCATTACTACATCTATGTACGATTCATAATGGCCACGCTGAACCACAGCTATAGAAGCAGCAATGCATTCAAGAGGTGTCAGCAAGTGATGAACATGGAAACCTTTCATTCCACATATAGGTAATTGGCCTGGCCTCCCCTCCTCCGCTTTCCCATCACAACACCCAGCTCCTTGGCTCCCAGGCACCTGGGGTGGATCAGCTCGAGGAAAGGGGGTTAAGGCAGGGTCCCAGCAACAGGATACTGGGAGGATGGGGAGCCCCTCCTTCATGCAGCCTGCAGGGCAGACTCTGCAGGGTGCACACATCCTTTCCAGAAAAGGCCTCAGGCAAGCGCAGGTCTAGAGCTGCAAAGAACTCACCCCACAGGGGACCAGAGAAGCCAGAGGAAGCCCAGGCAGCTGAGGACGCTCACCCCTGCGGCCCCCAGTCCCCCTTTCCAAAAGACCAGCCACAGAGAAGCTCTCGATTTTGTGCCCAGAAATGCCTGTCAAGGAAGCTTCAGGGTTAGCCGCAAATAAATTCTGATTTTTAAAAACAAAAGGCAGGCTTGTGGCCATTCTCAGAGGTGACCACGTTACTCCCAGGGCTGCAAAGCAGATTTGCAGAGGCCAAAGATTAGACAAAAGGCACGAGCTGGGGACACACAGACCTGGAAATGATTTTTTTCCACCCTTCTTCTAAGTGATTAGGGCCTCCTAGTTCCAATTTTTTCTCCTCTTCTAAGGATGATTCCTGGGCCGCTGGGCAAATTCCCTAAAGGTCTGGAACAGACGTCGGATGGGGTGGGGGGAGAAGACCCCGAAACTTTCCCAAACGGTGGCAGCCTGGTAGCGGACTGCGGCCGTGGACCCCAGCGCCCAGGGGCACAGGGCGCACCCCAGGGCGGCGACCGCCCCCTCCCTGCCACAACAAAAGGACCTAGCGCAGACCTCGCGCCCAGGCTTCCCGGACCCCAGCCCGGAGCCCTGGGAGACCCCTCTCGCTGCGGTGAAGGAGATGGAGCCGCGCGTCCGTGTCGCGGCATAAAGGAAAAGACCCTTGGATGCACTCAGAGAAGCCACTGGCAGGTGGTGCCACCGCATCCCCGCCCGCTGCGGCACCCGGCCCCCCGGGAGCATCCGGCCGGCGGGCCCCGCGTCCCTGGGCGGCGCCGCCCCCTCGGGAGCCGGGCGCGGGGGCTGCAGGCCCAGCGGCTGCGGCCGCCGCCGCCACAATGCGGCCCGGGACCCTCCCGCCGCCGCTACCGCCTCTGCGCCAGGCCCCGCGCGACACAAAAGCCCCCGGCCCCGCCGCCGCCCACCGACCTTGGGCTCCAGCGCCGGGCTCCCGCAGCGTCTTGGTCACCGCCTTCCAGACGTGGCAGCTCAGCAGGCAGAGCAGCAGCGCCACGGACCTGCTCATCTCCGAGCCGCGGGGCCGGCGGGCGGCTAGGGCTCGCCGACGAGCGGGCCGGGCAGCGGCGCGTCACGGGCGGCCGGGCGCCGCGCCTCCCTCCATGTTGCCTGGCTCCGCGCGCGCCGGGACCGCCGCCCGATTGGCCCGGCCCCGCAGCCAGCGGCCGCTCCCTCCTCCGCGCCCCGCGCCGGGTTTCCCCCGAAGAGCCGCGGCGGCGGCGTCGGCAGCAGCGGCGGCGGCGGCGGCGGCGGCTCCGCCAGCGCCTTAACCCCTTCCTGCCCCGCCCCTGCGGCCGGCGGGCGGCGCCCGGGTCCGGGCCCATGGTGCCACCTGGCGGCCGCCGCGCCGCGGGAGCCCGGGCCCCCGCGCCCCTCGTTCCCACAGCGCGCCCCGGGCTCCTGCAGAGAGCCCTGGAGAGAAGAGAGACCCGCCTGTGGGGGCAGAGGCATTTGTGCCCGGGGTGTGACCTCCCGGGGTGTTCCCTCAGTGGAACCCCAACTCGCGCCTCCTCACGTCTCCACCCGCCGGTCTCTCTCAGGGTCATTCGACTCCCGACAGTGAAAGTCGGCGGCGGGAACAGAACCCTCAATCCTGGGTAGGCGCTCAGCACCTGGGCTTTCACTGAGGAGCATCGTCCGGGGGGGAGAGTTGTGCTTGGATATTGCCAGAAACGTGAGGACAGAAAGGAAATTGCCACCGATTGAGGCTCTAGACTTTGAATGACGCCAGTGACGTCTCTCTTGTCTCTCTTCATTACCGTTGCCACAGGTATAGAGACCCCTGCCACTGACCATTGGGGTGAGGACTGGGGTTCGGCTCGCCTGGCACCAGGACAGGCACAAGCAGGACAGGTCGGAGGATGGAAAATTACCAAGAGGAAACACTGGCCTACAGGGGGGATTCTGGCTGAACCCACCTCACGGGCTTCTTGGCCCAAGACCAGCCAGGGGGACCAGACAGGACCCAGAGGACGGTCAGGGGAGGAAACTACTCCGGTATCCAGTCGGGGGTGGGGGGTGGGTGTCTGGATTCTTTAAGGAAGTGCGCAGGTGGGCCTAGGAGAAGGTTCAGGAGCCTACATTTGCTCAGAGGATATTTGTCAGTCTTCACAATATGAGATCCAAGAGGCAGATACCATCATCCTCATTCACAGATGATAAAACAGAGGCTAAGGCGGGACAAGGCATTTGCCTGAAAACACACAGGTCGACAGTGGCAGAGCCAAGATGCCAATAAAGCAGTCTGATCCCAAAGTTGAAACTTCACAAAAACCTCCAGACGGCCCCTAAGTCTAGGGATGCCCCCCTTCCCACCCCAACTTCCCTTTCTCAGCCCTCTCCTGTTTGCCTCCCTCCATACAAAGGCTCATGTCCACCTCATGCCCCAACCAGCATGCCAGGGACCCTCCCACCTCTGCCTGAGATCCAGGCTCTGAAGAAATCCACTCCAGACTCATCATCTCCCAGTGCTGCTTCCAGAGCATGGGGCCAGGAGGAGAGTTAGTGCTGTAATTTTATTAATTGAGCATTAAGGCATGGCAGGCACCATCCCAAAAAGAGAATGAAGGATGGCACTTGCCCAGTTGGCTTATAGTAGACAAATTATTATGACACACAATAAAAACTAGGGGGTGGGGAAGCCCATATGGCTTTGATAGTCACCCTCAGAGCCAGCGCTACCATTTGTGCGAATTGTGCACCTGTACAGGACAACAGGTATTCAGGAGCCTCACAACTCCCTCCTTCCAGCTCCATCATCGAGGACTTGCTGTCACTGCAGGTCCACCTGGGAGTCAGGAGAAGGACACGAAGGGGTGACAGTCCAGCTCGGCCCTCAACTCCAGCTTGGGCACAGCCCACGGGGACGCAATGAGCCCAGGCCAGATGGGTGACTGAAGGGTGGCTTCATGAAGCAGGCTCACTCGGAAGCTCTCATGTCACCTTATTGGGGCGGAGGGCTGCTTCTAAGAGAGGTAGCATTAAACCCATCCCAGAAGTGAGGTTTCTGCCTTCAAATCTTTTGAGGAAGTGCCTTTGACAGGGATGTTGGTTAACAGGACCAGCTTGAGCAGAAATAAATGCATGAGTAAACTCTGGGAGCTTAAGTATCAGGTCTTAAGAAAGCATGAAGGAAACTAGTATCTCGCAGGTCCCTTCCATATGCCACTCAGTGGACTGGAGATATTTCCTCACAACAACTTACTTTGGAGAGATTATTATTTGTAGTTGACAGTTGAACAAACTGAGGCTTAGTGATGTTGAATAATTTGCTTAAAACAGATCTGACGACTGTAAATGCAGATTCCCATGTTAGCTCCATGACTATATTTCCTGCAAATGACTCAGGTTACCTCTCGCAGTGTCCACACTGTTTTAACAACCTGTTCTGATGCGAGTGAGGTCTGAGTCGGGTTAATACTATGGTGCCAATGTCAATTTCCTGGTTTTGATAATGTACTTTAATCATTATTTAAGATGTTACATTTGGGGAAAACTGCAGGACATCTCTCTAGCTTTCTGGGTAGTTTCTTATGAATCTATCATTATTTCAAACAATTTTTTTTTAAAAAAATCCTGTTCTAGACCACTTTTCTAAGTCGCATTGTTGATTCAAAGCATTAGTCCTAGTGTGGAATACTAGGACTTTTAAGGTGGAAGAAGATCCAGTTTGGATCACAATCCTGACTGTAAATGCTCTGATTTTTACTGTTGTGTGTGCCACAAATTTCTGGGGACAGTATGGCCCTTGAGAAGACATCTCTGTACCTGCAAAGCAACACTGAGGCTTAAAAAAATTGTTTCAGACCCCCCCCCCCCCCATCTTGCATATGCTCTTTTGAAACAGAAAGAGGTTAAATCACTTGCACAGGACATTCTCCAAGCCAGTGTCAAAGCCAAGAGAGTCTGGCCCCAGGGAACATTCCCTCATCCCATGGAAATTTTCCAGTTACTTGGGTGGGAGGCTAAACATGCACAAATTCTGCTCCATTCCCAAACAAATCCATTTGCATATCATGTACCCAGAATGACATAAGAATTAAATAATCACATTTATCCGTTACTGAAATAAAAAAATGTGGTTTACCTTTTCTTGTGTTCCGATCATCAAACACCCACACAGTAACTGCAGGGAAAAATATTGCTTGAGAGGGAGTGTTTTCAGAACAATGGTTGTTAGAAGTGTTCTTTCCTTCTAGAACTTTTCCTGTTGCTCTTATTAAAATCTCACATTGTTTGACCAGAGATGAATTATGACTGTACTTATTTGAAATTGCTCAGAAGTTGCTTGCCTGCAGCATTTGATTTCAATTTTCAAGGCCTGTGCCAAAAGAAGTCAGAACTTTTCCTGTCTGAATTCTCCAGGGACCTTGATTTCAGAGGCTCTGGGTCAAGGTTGCTTAGCCCAACATTATTCCATTGAAATTGCTCCTGGTGTCGGTGCCCATGGGGTGGAAATTGTATTGTCTGAGCTTATTTCAAGAGGCATTGTCCTTCCTTCTCCCCTTTCCCTTCCCAACCCCCACCCCATCCACCCCCTCCCAACACACACACACACACACACACACACACACCCGCAAGAAGCTACCAGTAAACATCAAACTGTTTATGAGGACTGCACAAGTCAGGAAGTGTCTCTCAGACATTCCTACTTCTGTCTGCAGGCACTGTGATTGAAGGGAGATATGACATAGCCACAGATAGACGTTAGAAGGATTCGGCATTTTTCCTGAACTCATCTGCCAGCCATTTAAAAAAAAAGATTTATTTTATTTATTTGAAGGCAGAGTTATGGAGAGGCAGAGGCAGAGAGAGAGAGGTCTTCCATCCGCTGTTAGAGGCTGCTTGGGATCTGCATCCCATATGAGAGTGCCTTGGTTTGAGTCTTGGCTCCGTTTTTTATCTCGGCTGCCTGGGATTCTGCTTCCTGCAGGGCAGTGGGTGATGTCTCAAGTATCTGAGTCTGTGCCACCCATATGGGAGTCCCAGATGGAGTCCCTGGCTCTTCATGGCCTCACCCAGACCTGCCTGGCTGTTATGGGCGTTCGGGAGAATGAACTAGGAGATGAGAAATCTGTGTCTCTCTTTCAAATAAAATGAAAATAAGTAATATGAAAAGAGTTACAACTCTTATTTAAAGGGGAAAAAAGGTAAAGAAATTACTGTCCAGGATCTGATGTGTTTAAGTGAACCCTGACACTACCACTTTGTTCTCTGTGCATGCATGGCCCAACACCCACTCTAGGCTACTTGAAAAGGTTGGCAGAAAGTAGAATGAAAAGATTAGTTTATTTTGGTATGAAATGTTTTTGAAATCCAAACAGTTTTTTTCTATAATATGAATTTTCCATGACCTTTTTGAAGACCCTGCATATGCACAGATTTCCATTTTTGCACCAAAATAAACTTATCCTTTCATTCCATTTCCACGAACTTTTTGACATACCCTAGTTTATCAATCCCTGTGAATTTCCAACAGGATTTTTCTTTCAAAGGAATCCTTTATTCTTTCTTACAAGCTTCTTCTTCCACGTAGGTTCTCAAACAGGAGAGACACCTTCTTCAGAGAACAAATCAGCAGATGAATGTCCGATGCCAGCTTCATGTGAGAAGTCATAAAGGTACCTGAGCCTGCAGAAGTGAATCTCAGGATGCATCATTTCAGATGCCCTGCAATATTGTTCTACGTGGTGTGGCCCGAGGAACTGAAGCAGCCTGGGACACATCCCAGGCACTTGATGGTGGTGGTGATGGGAGAGTATTCAGAGGCTAGTAGGGAGCCGAGAATCAAGCTGCTCATCAGTTCTTTTTAGGCCACTGTTCTCTATTGGTGAGCCCGTTCCATTAGAGCTCTATTCTTTGCCAGCCCACTGAAATACCATCCTACAGATGAGAACTCAAGGAAGCAGGGCCGTGAGATTCTGCATTCAAGCTGGAGGGTGTCTACCTGTGACTGATGGTCTGCCTCCAGAGACATGAAAGAAAGGGACATCAAGCAGGCAGAGAAGAGGAAGTTGTGGTTTTTGGTCTCATAGAAAAAGAAAAAAGAGGAAGATAATGAAGAACATAGAGAAGGTAGTTAGCATTAATTGAACGCTTGCTTTGCAAGAGGTACTTTCTTATTGTTTCTCTTTCTCTTCATTTCCTCTTAGTTTATTGTTTAGGCTCCTAACCCAAAGTTACCTGCTGTCACAGCATTTCTGTCAATGACCTAGTCATGTAATTATTAAATAGAGGGTCCCCCTTCAGTAGCAGCTCCATAAACATGGAAGGGGGGGTGAGGAAGAGGTGATTTTCCTCAGCAAGTAATGCAGTCAGTTTGCACAGGCTTACTTGGTATACAAAGGACCTGAGGAGATTGTGAGAAGGTTGAAGGGGTTGTATTGCCCTGGGGGCCTGTCAAACGCTGTCTCGTGGGTCTTGACCCCGTGTTTCCACTGCTGGTGTCCTCTTCTAGTACCCTCTCTGAAGACTAGAACTTTAGTGGACCAAAACAATGTCGTTGGTACAGATTTTCAAGTCTCATGAAAATTTTAGTCAATCTTTTATAGTTGCATTTTTATAAGACCTTCAGTAAGTAAGAAAATAAAACAAAAAAAATTGAAAGGATGAAAAAATCTCATGACAAGCTCCCAACTTTGCTTTCTGTGAAGTTCTGGCTGAAAAGCAATGGTTGTCTTCCAAAAAGAAAGAGGAGGGGGGAAAACTCAATCTTTGAAAGGTCTGGTTTTACATAGAAATATAAGTCCTTGATTTTACAAATAGATTTGCTGCCTCAAAAGGTTATTTACTAGTCAATGGTGTGCCTCATTTAATGTCACGCATTATGGTTGTTAGCTCCTCTGTGCAATAGTGTGCCTGGTTATAGGGCTAATAGTTCCAATCTCAGTAGACCTGAACCCTACTGATATTTTAGCCACACAGCAAGGTATTCCTGGGAGTGCGGGGGTGGGTAGAGGAAGCAAGGAACTCCTTTATGTGGGGAGACATGGTTCTTGGGAACAAAGGGTTTTATGCTGATTTGGAAATAAAGAAGTGAATAATACATTTCAAACTTTCATAACCACAGCATAAAAGAGCTTTCCCTTTTTGTATCATAGTAGAGTATCATTCTGGAAGGGCTCATGTGATAGAAAGTGAAACCTCTCCAGCTTCTTATACAGACATCCGACTAGGAATCAGGCACTTCCAAAACCTGTGGAGGATGAGACAGAACTGAAAGAAAGCCTTCCAGAACAGCCCAAGCTCTGGGAAGCTGCCTCTTGTGCCCCTGTCAGGAAAGTGAGGAAGCCACACGGTCTGTAGAGGTGGCATTTGGAAACCTACCAAATGCAGAGCCCAGGCAGCCACGCTTCTTGCCCCTCTTTCTGCCTGTGACTGGAAGTTGCCACAGGAAGCTGCCCCTGCAGAAAAGCCCAGCATGCCCACCTCAGCGCTGGCCAGCAGCAAGGAGATGGCTCTGTCGTCTCTCTTTGGTGGGCACTTGGCAGAACCTCGCTCCCATCCAGAAACTTAGCTGTGAGGAAGTCTGGAAATGTCCTCTAAAAAGGAAAACCAACTTCTGGAGCACAGAAAAACACAGAAAGGGGAGGTGTAGATGCTGCAGGCCCGAGCCTCTTGGTCATCTGTTCCATCTTGGCTGTCACCCCAGCTCTAGATCTGAGGACAACCACAGATTATCCAGGGGCCGCTTTAGAATGGCTCTGGGATCTTTTCTGCATTTCTGAATGTGAAATGCAATGATAAGAATCATGGAATCACAGAATGCTAGAACTCAAAGGAACTTGAAAAAACTGGTCCATTCCAGCCACTTCACTGAAAAGAAAGCAGGAAATTATAGCAAGACGAAGAAGCAGTCTAAGGCCACTCAACTGATCTGAATGATAGAGGAAACCTTAGCAGAGGGGAAGATAGTGCTCCCTTAGCATCCTGACAAGGAAAGAGACCTCAAGACCCAGTGTGCCCTTGGACCCTTGTGTGTGGACATAGTTCTGTGTCTAGTGTATCCTCAAAGCCTCAGCTTGCACATGCTGCCTTAAGAACCAATACCCCGGCAGGCACTGCGGCTCAAAAGGCTAATCCTCCACCTGTGGTGCTGGCACCTTGGGTTCTAGTTCCGGCTGGGGAGCCGGATTCTGTCCCGGTTGCTCCTCTTCCAGTCTAGCTCTCTGCTGTGGCCAGGGAGTGCAGTGGAGGATGGCCCAAGTGCTTGGGCCCTGCACCCGCATGGGAGACTAGGAGGAAGCACCTGGCTCCTGGCTTCGGATTGGCACAATGCACTGGCCATGGCGGCCATTGAGGGGTGAACCAATGGAAAAGGAAGACTTTTCTCCCTGTCTCTCTCTCTCTCACTGTCCACTCTGCCTGTCAACAACAACAACAAAAAAACAACAACAACAACAAAAAACACCCCATCTGAATTGACCTTCCCCCTCCAAGTTGTCTTTCAGCACCCCATGGTCTTACCAACAGCCACCCCTGTCTGAGACAATCCTACCTATTCGGTTATTTATTCAACTTCTTACAGTCTGCTACCCCTATCTCCACTAAAATACAAGTTCCATGAGAGCAGGGCTTATGTTGAGTTTGCTGTCATGTTCCCAGCATGGAGGAAAAAATGTTTGGCACAGAGATGCTCGGTGACTATGGGCCAAATGGAAAATCACGTCTTAACCTTGAAGAAACCTTATCCTTCCAGTTGGTCTAAATATGCCTGTGCTACACTGGGTTCATGACTTAGCAAGTATTTACCATAGAGTTCTCACCGCAGGCGCAAAGTTTAAAAAGTAACCTAAGACACTCTCCAGTCTGAGCCCATCCAACCTTTCTGGAACTTGTCTCTCATGACAATGGAGATCCCACATGGGATAAGCAGGCAGCACTACCTGCACCATGAAATGAACCTGAGAACTCCCCACTTCAGGGCCTTAACTGATGCTGACCAGCTCCCTGGTACACCTTCCCCAACCCCTCCTCGTCCTTTAAGTCACACCTGTGCTGTGACCTCCATCACTCTCCAACTTCTCTGGCAGGAAAAGTCCCTTCTGTTCATTAACTGCTTTGCAGAGTTAGCTCCTATAATTATGTATTACCATATGTTGGAAATAACTACTTTACACACGTAACTTAGACCCTGTAGAGAAAAGGTACATAGCCAGATTCTAGACTGAATTGAGGTGCACACTGCCCACACCACAGGCTTTCTCTCTTGCACAAAACCATAACATCTGGTACTGCTATCTGGGAATGTTTGTGTAAACTTTTGACCTCTGAAAGTACACTATTCTTGGGTTCTGACATCAGTATTTAGGGTAAAGGTTTATATATGCACTAACGGCAGATACTTCACCTTAAAAAAGAACATCCTTGAGTCATTTAAAATAATGGTATGAAGATGCTTCAGAAGTTTGTGGGAAATGAAATTAAAAGATTAGTTTATTTGGTGCAAAACAATTTGAGATCCATGCATATGCATGGTCTTCAGAAAGTTCATGGAAATGTATATTATGAAAAAAACTGTGCATAAATTTCAAATAGTTCTGCACCAAAATAAATTTATCTTTTGGAACTGTGCTTGTATATATGAAAATCTGGGTGTAATATCTTTTTCTACAACATCATTTTTTATGTTTTTTTTTCAACACCAAGTCCATGAGGGGACTTTCTATTCTACATCTTTGTGGCATCCTCAAGGTCTCAACTATGCCCTTAGACTTGACTTCCAATAATACCACTGACTTACATATTGGCTGGTATAAATAGATGTGATAAGAAACAATTCAGATTAAATGTAAATTGTCATGTGGAAGACTACATTTTGTTGTGTATAAGATCTTATTTAAGAATTATTTAAAGATTATATTTAAAGAAAGGTATCATGTAACAGCAACATTTTTATCAAAATGCAACTTTTTTCCCCAAATAAACATTTTCTTTTAGGTTTACCCATTTTCTTTCCCACTCCATCTGCCAGTTCTCCTCCTAAGAATCTGCCTTAATCTGAGTGAGGGTATTAGCAGAAGATCCATGAGCATGGTCCTGGGGATAGTTCCCTGAAAAGGATGGTTGTCTTGGGCAGGGGTGATGGGAGAGAGGGACCTACAGAAATTAGCTCACAAGGCAGGAGTCCTGGAAAGGGAAGGGAATAGGAGTACAAGCCACAAGGAGGGACCCAGCTTCTTCTTTTTGTGCATGAAAACTAACTCCTAGGATCTTTGTTGGGAAAATACCAAAGAGTAGCATAAAAGGGTAAGATACAGGTATAGATTTATTTGGGAGGCATAATGGAGTGTGGGGAGACTGGAGAGAGAGAGAGATCTCTCATCTGCTAGGTCAGTCCCCTCACCCCCCACACCATGGCCACCTTAAAAAAAAAAAAAAAAGCTGAGGATGGACCAGGCCAAAGCCATGAATCAAGAACTCAATCCAGGCCTCCCCTATGGGTACTTGAGTTACTTGAGTCATCATTTCTGCCTCCCAGTGTCTGTATTAGCGGGAAGCTCTGATTAAGAACTGAAGCTAGGTATGGAACCTGGGCACTCCAAAATGGGACATGGGTATCTTAACCATTAATCTAAATACTTACTCCCAAAGGGTAAGATTTCTAAGCTTATTATTCCTAAAACTGCTGGATACCAAGAATTAAGGAAACAGATGACTCTTTAGCCACAGGAGGGTGGAAATCAATAGTTTCTGGGCTCCTTCACTTGACCTGGGTAGGTGTGAATGGTCCCCCTAACACTCATGTTTTAGGAACTTACTGCACAATGCAAGAGTGTTCAGAAGTGGGATCTTTAAGAGGTGACCAGGTCATGAGAGTTCTGCCCTCATGAGTGCATTAATGCCTTCACACCATAGGACAGGAGTCGGTTAATTGTTGTGGGAGTGGTTTCCTAACAGAAGGTTAGGAAATTCTGCTCCCTTCTCCCATGTCACGCTCACTTTTTCTCTCTTTCACCCATTCTTGCCCGTCTGCTTTCTGCCATGGGATGATGTAGCAAGAAGGCCCCCACCAGATGTCAGCACTTTGTGATCAGACCTCCCAGCCTCCGGAAGTATGAGAAATGAATTTCTACTGTTTATAAATTACCCAGTGTATGCGATTCTGTTATAGCAGCACAAAATAGACTAAAACAGCCCATCATATCTTGTCAGGGGAGGGAAAGCCCCAGATAGGGACAACAGAGAAGAAGGCATAGTGAGGCTTTCATTAGCAAGATCCAGACTGATGTCTAGCAGGGAAAGTCAGGAAGGAAAAAAGCATTTGTACCATGATCTGGAGTCCTTAATGTTAATTTATTTATAAATCCATGTTTTTTTAAAATGCTTAAATTATCAAAATATAAGAATGATTACCTTCTTTACAAGTCCACAAAGAGTGAAATATAACCTTGAAATGGTTCTTTTATAAATGCCATGTCCAAAATATTTTACAAATTAATGCTGAAATATAGGGGAGAAATAAAGCATTTCATTTTCTTGCTGTCCTTGAAATTTCACGTGACATCTTGGCTAAAACCTGAAGGCTAGAGCAGGTACTCATAGCTGCCAGGATCTTAAATGTGATTCCAAACAGTGAATCTAACCATGAACTGCCAAATTGTTGCTGTCAACCTCTGAGCCCTAAACACTCATACCCACACACCAAATAAATGGCTTTTGTAAAGCTTGCATAAGTATGAAAGATGCTTAAACCTGGGAGAGGTGACAGTCCCACTCAATGTTATTGGAATAGTACTTGGAGGTGAGGAGTGATAGGTGAGTTACAAACAGGCAGTAATGGGCTTAGCCACCCAGGCGAAAGGTAGAAGAGAGATGAACAGGAGAGTTGAATTTCAAATCTGTTTCAGAAGTTCTGGAATCAATTTACATACATGAGAGCACAGTGTTCAACTTCTGCTCCATAGAGGCAGCTGCAGGTGTGATTTGTACAGGATGCACTTTTTTTTAAAAAAATTTACTTATTTATTTGTAAGGCAGAGATAGAGAAGAAGATTGAGAGAAAGAGAGATCTTCCATCCGCTGGTTCACTCCCCAAGTGGCTGCAATGGCATGGGCTGAAGCCAGGAGCTTCATCTGGGCCTCCCATGTGGGTGCAGAAGCCCAAGGACTTGGGCTGTCTTCCGCTGCTTTTCCCAAGCACATTATCAGGGAGCTGGATGGGAAGTGGAGCAGCTGGAACTCATCTGCCTGCCCTCAAATGGGATGCTCTCCCTTGGATTTTCACTTGTTGAGCCAATAAATTCCCTTTCTTTTTCCTTAAGCCATTGCAAATTAGGCTTTCTTTATGTGCAATCAAAAGAACCTAGCAGAGGGTGGGCATTTGGCACAGAAGCTAAGACGCCACTTGGGATTCCTGTATCTTGTATTGGAGTGTCTGAATTTCAGACCCAACCCTACTTTTGATTCCAGCTTCCTTCTAATGCACACCTTGGGAGGCAGCAGGTAATAGTCTAAGTACTTGGGTCCCTGTTACTCCACTGGGAGACCTGGATTGAGTTCTAGGCTTGTGGCTTTGGCCTGGCCCCATTCTAGCCATTGTTGGAATATAAACTAGCAGATGGAGTATCTCTGTGTTCATTTGTCTGCCACTCTCTCTGCCTTTAGTAAAATACAAACAAAAATATTAAAATAACCTGGCCAATCCAGTTGGAGAACAGAGAGAGTAGAAACCCACTGTGGTTGGGTGCTGCTTGCAGGATGAGGTGGCATCTCCCTAACTGATGCTCTTTGACTGTGGCTGTTTTCACAGGGAAGAACAACTTTCTGGGAAACTAGATTATTGTAGTGAGGCACTTTTGGGTGTTTTCCAGGTGGATAAGCATGTAGACAGACACACAGCAGTAAAATGAGCTACTCTGGAGGTGCTGGAAAATCCTGTTTTCCAATCATGCTAGGAAAAGGAAGTCCCTAAAAGGACAGTGATTCTTTGTGTGTTGGAGTCTACATTTTTAATATGGTTTGAAGCAGGACCTGCCTACCAGGGTCTACTTTTTTGCTGTCACATGGACGTATGCATTGCAGATGCTGACTGTGACCCATCTGCTATTTCACTTCTGTGGCAGCGACTTCAGTGTCTTCACTATTCCCAAGCAGACACAATCTACTGCCACCCGGGTGTTGCCTCGTGGGTCATAGAAAGGAGGCTTTTTCACGGCATCAATTACAAAAATCAGACCTAATAAGGCACACATAGCTGAAAAACAAGCTTGCAACTATGAATGTCATCCTGGCCAATACAAATAGAGATCGCCATAGAGAAGTTAATTAAACATAATAAACAAGCAGAACAGGAAGCTGCTATTTTTCCTGTCTCCAAAGTTTCCATGAGGGAGGAAGGAAGAGCTAACTAACAAGAGCCAGGAACAGAGAAGAATGCGAGGCTCCTAGCAAGGACCTGGAGGTTGGCAGGGAGGAAAAGCAAAGTAACAAAGTGAATGGGGGGAGGAGGGACTCCAGCCCAGACTGGCAGCAGGGGCAGGGAAAAGAAAATGGTGTTTGTGCAGATCAGTGACCTGCAGAGCTCAGCATGCAAGATGGCAAAGGTTATGGCTACCTAGTGCTGAGAAATGTGGGTGGGTGTCCTCAGATAGCTTTTGTTGCCCAGTCTTCAAAGAGCTTTGAAGACTGAGAAAAAGTAAATGCAGGCAAGGATGTTGTGTAGACAAAGAAGGAGTGGGCAGGAGGGCCACTGTCATGGAAAATGTGGAAGGATTAGGGTGAGAAGTCCTACTGTTGATGTATAGAGTTTAAAAAGGCTCATTAAGAGAACAGAAAGAAAATGCAGTCCACATCAAAGATTGATAGAGCTCAAAATAACTCAACAATGACTCAGTGTTTGGACAGAACACTTCCATAGGATTCTACAGATCTGATGCCCTTCTGCCAAATACAGAGTTCTGCAGAGGCAAGGGAGGTGAGAAGAACATGAGACAAGGAGGGGCCCAGCACCCTGCGCCACCCACCACATGATGCAGAAGTGAGGCCTAGAAAGAACAAGAATTCGCTTTGCTAAATGTGAGCATGCTGGGATGCAGAAACTGATCAGGTCACCTCACGCTGTCCTGGAGGACAAGGCTGTTTCTTTTCCCCCACAACCTGAGGATAGCTGCTCACATCTGTTCCATCTCTCCCCCACTGAGCACACCATCTGTCCCCGGAAACAGAAGAGGAGTGTGTGGGGAGGAGCAGTACCACTGAGCCCCATGACAACCCCAGGGTCCAGCTTCTGAAGAGCAGACTCGAGAAAAACTGCTTGCTATGCTGTTCAACTTTCAAACCCCAGAGCCAAGGAGAGCAAGGGATACATCTTGTCTCTAACCATTGGGGCTGAGGACCTGGGCGCTGCTAGGGTAGTGGTTGTAAATAGGAGACAGAAGGAAAATCTGAAGAGGAAAAAGGACAGAATGACATGTTACCATTCTGATACTTGGTGCACTTACTCATCTGAAATTTGGAGTGCTGAAAGCTGCAGGCAAGCTGGGGAGAATCTGGGAGGTGCTGGGACCTAGCAGGAAAACGAACATCCTGTTTTCCGTGGCTTGCCAGCAAGCAGCTTACATACACATACAGGGATGAAGATGGAAATACATGTTGAGTCATGATAAAGGAATGAAAAAATAAGTAATGAAAGGAAGCAAAAGGAAGAACAAGTATTTATATAAGTTTTTAGAGGACAATAATTCAAATAACCAACTAAATAAAACCAAAATGAAACATTTGCCCAACCAAATCAAGCCAGTAACCAAAGTAGAACTGGTCAGGACGTTGAGAATCGAGTATTTTTCAAGGAAGTGATTATATCTCTTCAACTGGAATGTTCTGCAGTTTGCAGAAGTTCCTCATTCCCAGCTTCGTTGGAAAGACTGGAGACAGAGGTCCTGGCTATTTGCCTGACTTTTACCAAGTTCCTTTCTCTCCCAGACTCAGTTTTCTTATTTCTAAGAAATGAGGGAAAGACAGGCAATTAGCCTAGTGGTTAAGACATTGGTTTGGCTGTCTGTGTCCCACACCAAAGTAAGCTGAGTTTGATTCCTAGCTCTGGTTCCTGCTAATGCAGACCTCAGGAGGCAGTAGTCATGGCTCAAGTAATTGGGTCTTGGCTTTCTACATGACAGACATGGACTGAGTTCCCAGCTCCTGGCTTCAGCCCAGCTCTGGCCATTATGGGCCTCTGGGGAATGAACAAGGAGATGGAAGCTCTTAATAGATACATTTTAAAGGGGATGATAGCAACAAAATACCTTATAAGACTGTTGAGGTGATGAAAGTAGCCATGTATAGACAAGCACTATGCAACCTGAAAGTTATAAACAAATGCTAACGATGACAAAATTATGCAATATTTTGAATTTTCTTTGTCCTTTTGGAGTGATATCTCTGAGAGTCATGGCTGTTATAGTAAATGTATAGATTAGGTGTTCACTTAATTAATTTATTTATTTACTTATTTATTTTCTGCTTTCCTGTTTATTTGTGCTTTACTAAACTGGCATGGAAAGGGTCTCAGCATTTCTCTGGCCTCCTACTACCGGCTCTTGCCAGGAGCAAAGCATTTGTAAAGCAAAAGCTGCACTCCCACATGAAAACAGAAAATGTAGAGAAAAAAAAATAATCTTTTCTGTAATGGAAACAAGTCTGGGAGACTTCTGCAGGAAATCAAGGAAAAACACATGCGAGCTCCACCTCTTACTGAATCCGGTGGTTTTCCCCATTTGAACTGCTCAGTTTTCATGAACTTAACAATATCAGCAGCAAACAAATAAGAGCATCGGTCACAACACACATTTTACATTATATCAATCTATGGGACACAGACAATTCAAATAATTTTTTTAAAAAAATTAGTTTTTACCAAAATTCCACTTAAACATATAAAATGAAACCATCTAAAATCTTGATTTATGTGCTTAAAACAAATACTTAGAAGTTGAATTCCAAGATGGCAGAATAGGGAGGAAGTTTATTGCTGTAGTCAAGGGGAAGATAGTTTAAAAAGTGCAGAGAGAAGCAATCTCAGGGAAGAGTTACGGAGAAAACTGCAGTGGAAACTCCACGCGAGTTAGAGGGATGCTGTGGAACTACATGGAAGGTGTGGGTGTGCAGCATGAACATGGAGACAACACAGGACCCCAGCGGCTGAGAGCCTCAGCACCAACTTTGGAGAGTGAGATGAGAGCAGACTGCAGCAGCCCAAGCCACTGCAATAAAGCTGTGGGGAGAGCCTGGCAGGAGTCTGGCTGGAAGCCCTGTGAGGGCACAGTGTACCTGCCAACCTAGAAGAAAAAAAGAACATTTCTCTCTCTTGTCCACCCGACAGTGGTGTCATGTAACTAGCTGAGAGAGGGCGGGCACCATTTTGGACATACGTAACAGTTGCCTAGGCGTTCACTTTAGTTAACCTTAATCACTGGCCATTGGAACATTAGGAAAACCAGCCCTCTGCAGTAGGCACTGGGGATATTCTGAAACTGCATGAAGCACTGTGGATATTCTCTGGGTGGCTGTCACAGGTGAATCATGGTGCTTGTCCCCTCCTAACAACATCTGTAATAGGGGGTTAGAGTAAGCATTGAAGGAGAGTGGGGTCAGAAGAAGAGTGGTGAGAAGTACAAGGTGGTAGAAGGACACCATTCCTGCAGTTGCTTAGGCCAAAAACCCCATGGTTTCACAGGGCAGGTGAAATGGGGGGAGTGAGTGTTCAATGGGGACAGATTCAATTCTGCAAGATGAAGAGTTCTGTGGAGAGGTGGTGGTGACGGTTGCATAACAACGTGAATGGACTCAATGCCACTGGACTGTACCTTGAAGAATGGTTAAGATGGTAACGACTGGCCGGCACCACGGCTCCCTAGGCTAATCCTCTGCCTTGCGGCACCGGCACACCAGGTTCTAGTCCCAGTCAGGGCGCTGGATTCTGTCCTGGTCGCACCTCTTCCAGGCCAGCTCTCTGCTGTGGCCAGGGAGTGCAGTGGAGGATGGCCCAAGTGCTTGGGCCCTGCACCCCATGGGAGACCAGGAAAAGCACCTGGCTCCTGCCATCGGATCAGCGCGGTGCGCCGGCCACAGCGCGCCAGCCGCGGCGGCCATTGGAGGGCGAACCAACGGCAAAAGGAAGACCTTTCTCTCTGTCTCTCTCTCTCACTGTCCACTCTGCCTGTCAAAAAATAAAAAAAAAGAAAAAAAAAGAAAAAAAGAAAGAAAAAAAAAAGATGGTAACTACTGGGGCCCTTGTTTGTGGGATAGCAGGTTAAACCACTGCCTGCAACGCCAGCATCCCATATGGACACTGGTTCGAGTCCCGCCTGCTCAACTTCTGATCTAGCTCCCTACTAATGCACCTGGAAAGCATTGGAAAATGACCCAAGTGTTTGGGTCTCTGTCACCCACATGGGAGACCTGGATAAAGCTCCTGTCTCCTGTTTTTGGCCTGGGGCCATTGTGGCCATTTAGGGAATGATCCAGTGGATGGAAGACCTTTCTCTGTTTTTCCCTCTCTCTAACGTTGCCTTTCAAATAAATAAAATGAATCTTTTTTTTTTTAAAGAAAGATGGTAACTATTATGTTACATGATTTTGCCATATTTAAAAACAGATAATAAACCAAAAAGACTTTGAGTCACCTTTGACCCTGACATTAAATCATTAATATGATGAGGTGACTGGAAGAGACTGTGAAAGCATGAGCAATGAGGTCTCACCATTGTAGATGGTAACGAACTCTCTGGACGCCCAGGCTGGTTGACCTCCAAGAACCAGACTTATTCTCCCAAGTGCAGGCTGCAGCACGGCTTCTGTCGCCAGAGCTCCGTGCCATCCTCCCTGAATCAGATGGCAGCCTCATTTCTCTTCCCGCAGGCTGGCTCTGGGGGAGGGGCAGCAGAAACAGAGGAGAGAAGTGAAGAAATTTGAAATAAAAGGCAAACAACTCAGGCTTAGTTTCTGCAACAGAGTGATGTGACTCGTAGCAGCTTTGCATGCTGGGTAACAGGAAGACATCAGGCTGGAAGTGCAAAAGTTGGATATCCTGCTCTTGTCAGCTTCTCTGTTAAACAGAAGCAAAAACAAACCATGAGTGCTCTGGGAATATCTTGGCCAGAAGCAGTTTCCTCAATGCTGTGTCAATGGGCAGCGTACAACAAAACGGTCCTCATCCTGGCAGGTCCAAAGCTGAAACCCAAAACAAAACAAACCAGACTAACAGTGGAGCAGGAAACCAGTCAGAAAGCTTCTGAAATTTTACTGTTTGAAAGTTGATCTCTCACGAGGAGCTACTGGCTTCTTCCTGGACGCCTGTTGCCTGCGCAGAGGCCTCAGGCACAGGCTGAGGAAAGTGCCCTTGCCTTTCCCGATGACCCCAGAGAGCAGATCATGGAGGGCTCAGGTACCAAAGACAGCCCCAGACGCTGATCCTGCCCAGGACAGGAGGCTGCACTATGAGACCAGAAATGCTGTGATTTGCAGACGACTAATTACCTTCAAAGGGAGTATACAGTCTACCATTTCAAGGTTCTTACACATGTGTTTGTTTTTAAAATTGCTTATTCTTGGCCCAAGAATTTCACTATAAAAATCCTCCCTGTGAAAATAGTCAAGTCTAGGATTTTTTTTACAGCATTGCTTATAATTGCAAAGACAACATTGATTATAACATAAATATTGTATTGTTTAAGTAAATGATGATATTTCTATACAATATAGTACTAGGAAGGTATTAATGTGATGGTGGAAATCTTTATTTATTGATCTGAAGAAATACCTGTAGCTTGGCAACATGTATCAATCAATGCTTCTAAGAAAGTTGATATATTTCAATTCTTTCTCTCTGAGGGATTTATTTCCAATTAAGCAAATTCAGGATGTTCAGCACTGCGATGTTTACTACAGAAAATTGCAGGAATATGAAGGCTTAATAATTGGGATTGGCTAAATTATGATATAATTACTATACAGTATCATGCAGGCCTTAAAATTATGCTAGAGTTTATCTTTGTTACATAGAAGGGTGGCTAGCCATAATATGAGTATTAAATAGAAAGAAAACAACATTTAGAAAATATAATTATTGCATGATTTCATGTTTGAAAAACTTTTGACACTTGATCTTAGCCAAAAGGCTGAGAAGCAACTGAAAAAGTTTCTGGAGAAAGAAGCACACAAGGACACGTGATGATGATCTTGTTCTTTTCAGGCCTTTACCTAAACTAACTCGATGAGGGTCACATTTTGGAGGGCAGTCTGCCTTACTCAAAGTCCATCAATTTAAATGTTAATCTCATCCAAAATCACCCTCACAAGAGCATACAGAGTAATGGGTTTGATCACATATCTACTGTGGCCTAGCCAGGTTGACACATAAAATTAACCATTAAAATATGTATGTGTGTAGTTGAACAGAAATCCGGGATAACAACTAACGTCCGCTGCCAACACTAGCTCAGAACGTCTTCCAGCTTCCTAAGCCAAAAAGCCCAACGATTGTTGAACAGGTGGACTTGACTGTGCAGACAGCCATGTCCAAATAAGCAGGTTTTGAATCCCTAGGATGTGGTCATCTGCCCCAGGCCGCAGAGGCTTTGTCTACGCAGCCCTTCATCTCTTCTGAGTGTGTCAGGCCTGAGAGGACTGAATTCCGGAAGAGCCAGTTCATTGTTCCTGTAGTTATTCTGTGTTCTAAAATTGAGGTATCTGAATTAATTTGAAACACGTTTGTGTTCCTTTAAAAGAAGGTAGCTGTTAACCAAAGCCTGGGATTGTATCCTGTTCCTTACCCCAGCGCAGAGTAGAAATGGTGTGTGCTTGGCCCCTCTGTAAAAATATATATATATATATGTATGTGTGTGTGCATACATGTACCTACACAGTATGTGAGTATGTTTATATATGACTATACTTATATACATACATATACATGCATATGCCATATGTGAAGGCAATAAAAACACACAGAGGAAAGCAAAATAGTGGTGGGTACTGAATTCAGAGTGCCAGTCATCTGAGCTGAGAGGATGCAGGAAAGTGAGGCGAAGAGAGGACTGTGCACTGTGGTCTTTTGGGTGGTATGTTCATGACTTATTATTTCATTATTAAAAATAATAAAATATGGCTGGTGCCGTGGCTCACTAAGCTAATCCTCCGCCTTGCGGCGCCAGCACACTGGGTTCTAGTCCCAGTCAGGGCACCGGATTCTGTCCCGGTTGCCCCTCTTCCAGGCCAGCTCTCTGCTGTGGCCAGGGAGTGCAGTGGAGGATGGCCCAAGTGCTTGGGCCCTGCACCCTATGGGAGACCAGGAGAAGCACCTGGCTCCTGGCTCCTGCCTTCGGATAGGCGCGGTGCGCTGGCCGCAGCACGCCGGCCGCGGCGGCCATTGGAGGGTGAACCAACAGCAAAAGGAAGACTTTTCTCTCTCTCTCTGTCCACTCTGCCTGTAAAAAAAAATAATAATAAAATAAATATAAGCAGGTCACTGCTGGATCAATGATGAGCATGTAGCCAGGAACCAAGGACTAATCAACTGATCTCAATCTGTGCCCCTGAAGTTACACATGTTTTCCAGTATGATTTTTCCTACATTTTTCACATTTCCAGTAGGGGACATGTATCTGTCCTGTGGTCAGAAAACAACCTAACATGTTGCTTTAAAAAAATGTGGTCTGTCTAAAATTTAGTATTTGAAATTCTTTTCTTTGCTTTATAATTCATGAAACTACTATGGAACCTGCAGCCTGGGTGTTCCTACTCAGTAATGTATACTGTGTCTGTGGAACAGCTATTGGACTAGTTCTCCTTTGTCCTCTTGCTACATTTTTTTAGGCTAAATCTCTTTCAGCAGCATCAAGAAATGGGCAATAGCAAGTGCCTGCCACTGTCACTGACTCACCCATCCCATGCTTCCCTGTCAGGGACATTGGCAGGACAGATGCCGCTGAATTCTGTGAAGGTTAATTTTAGCTGCCTACTTGATCAGATTAAGGAATACCTAAAGTCAAGGTGTTCCAACAGAGGCTAGCACGTGAGTCTGAGCGCTGGACATGTGGAGGGTCTGCTTTCCATGCTGGTGGGCATCGTCCAATGGGCTGGGGCCTGGAGACAACAGTAGTGGAAGTCTAGGTGTCCTCTCCATTTAAGGGCTGGGGTAGGCTCTTGTTTTGCTGCCTTGGACATTCAGAACTCCAGACACTCTGACCACTGGACTCACCCCAGCATCTCCTCTGGCTCTCAAGCTTCTGGCCTCTGACAATCATGCCATCAGCTTCCCTGGTTCTGAGGTTTATGGACTTGGACTGAGCCACGCTGTCAACACCCAGGGTCTCCAACTTGTAGACAACCTGGTGTCAGATTTAGCTGCCATAATGGGCATGAGCCCATTCCCCTAATAAATCCCTTTTTGTTTATCTATTTACATATCCTATTGTTTTTTTCTGTCTAGCCAATCCTAACACAATTTCTACATCTCTATGCTAATGTGCTTATAGCAGTTTATGGAGGATACATATACTCCTCAAGAGTGAAAGGAAAAAAAATAAACAAGCAGAAAATCACTAGTGTAAGATGATGAAATTATATCCGCATATCAAAAAATAGAATTTGCTTCCAGTTCAGACTTCCAGAAAAAAACATAAAGGAAATCAGAAGGAGTCATGCCACCTGTTTTCCTTGGCTCCTTTCTTTTTTTGTTAATCTCTGTCTCTCTTGCATAAGTGTACACATTTAGAACATTCATGATGTAACTTGATTTTTAAAGCACAGACTGTAAATGGATCTGTGTGTGGATGTCAGGGAGTTGTGGAATTCCTGTGAGACAACATCTTACATGCACAATGGCTGCTGCCTCTGACAATTCCAGAAATCAAGGAATGAAGAAAATCCACTGCAGATTGGACTCTGGGTGCTGTGTTTTGCCAGGAGTTTTAGGGTGTTCAGCCATGGTCAAATGAAGGGTGCCAAAGTTCAGACCACCTTAAAGACCCAATACTTGCTCTCAAAACAAAATCTCAGACTGCAGTGTCTTGAGTATCAAAATGGGTTGAGGGCTGAGTCCCCTGAAGAGGAATTACACCTGTTTCTGCAGATGCCTTGTAAGTGGAAAATTCCCAGCTTTCTAGACTACAAGTAGAGTGAATTCACTTCCTAGGCTTCCAGAGGACACATGATCAGGGGAGTGCCCCTCCCCCTCATACAACCACTCGAGCTTCCTTGCTATTGCCAATGAAGGCACAGTGGCTTTTCTCCATGTTGTATTCTCTGAACCTACAGCACAGCCTGGTCTGAGTCAGGTTGAGGGGGTGTTGTGATCCGACATCCTGTCAGTTTAAGTCCTCGCTTTGTCTGCTCATCTTTTAAAACATTATTTATTTATTTATTTATTTTTGTTTTATTTGAAAGGCAGAGAGAGAGAGAGAGAGAGAGAGAGAGATCGGGAGATCACCCACCCTCTGATTTACTTCCCAAATGCTCCCAGCAGCCAGGGCTGCATCAGGACAAAGTCAGGAAGCTGAAACCACATCTGAGTTTCCCACATGGGTGACAGGAAGCCAAGTACTTGTCCCAGGATGTGCATGAACAAGAAGCTGGATCAAAAGTGGAGTGGTGTTGTGTTGAAGGTGCGGTATGGTGGTAAAGCAGGTTAAGCTGCTGCTTGCAATGCTAGCATCCCACGTGAGGGTATAGGTTTGGGTTTCAGCTACTCCACTTCTGATCCAGCTTCCTGCTAGTGTACCTGGGAAGACAGAAGATGGCCCAAAGTATTTGGACCCCTGCCATCCATGTGGGAGATCAGGATGGAGTTCCTGGCTCTTGGCTTTGAGCTGGCCCAGACCTGGCTGTTGTGGCCATTTGGGAAGTAAACCAACAGATGGAAAATCTCTGTCTCTCTGTTTCTCTCCCTCTCCCTCTCCCTCTCCCTCTCCCTCTCCCTCTCCCTCTCCCTCTCCCTTTCCCCTTGCCTCTCCCTCTCTCTCTCCCAATCTCCCTCCCTGTCATTCTGACTTAAATATACAGATAAATCTTTAAAAGTAAAAGCAGTTATTTTACTTTCACCATGCTGGACCAGGAAGAGGAAGACATAGCAGAGGTTCCCTTTCCCCAATGTGCTTAGTGAGCAGAAGAGGAAAGGAATGAAGAATATGCACGTGAAGAACCCCAAATCAATCAAGTAAAGTATACAGGCAGAGTGTCGTTCTTCTGTCTTTTGGTATAGGAAAGCTTAGCATTGTTATATATCATTGGACTTGATGTCATTCGACTGTAAAGTCATTTTAATGTAATGTAATATAAACAAGGACATTTTGAAGGCCGCCTAGTGGCAGTCCTTGGCGATTAATCATACGATGACCCTGTTCTTAGGGAGTCTGAGATGCTGGTGATGTGGATTTCGTTTTCCCCATACATGCACCCACACTCCTGCCCCACTGGTCTTCGGCAAGGCTCTTTCTTAAACAAAATTTACAAAGAGTTTAGGATGCCACACAGAACATTAAGGCCTTCATCATTAGTCTTTCCCAGATGCATAACCTTCTTTCTATTGTCCCACATTATTCTTTTGATGACTTAGAACAACTGAATGGTTAGGACCAGGTATTACTTGTCTCTTGGAAAGGCTTCTAACAGGAATCCCACCTATGAAATGGAATATTTAACAGTCGCTTGGCTTTGTCTTGATGTATCATCATTTAGATAAGATGGTATTTCTCTGAAATAGAAAATATTATTTGCACATTGTACTGGAGTTGGCTGAGAGTTGCAGTAGCTGCTCAAATTCTTGCTGGCTTATCTTGAATGACTCCTTTTGTTTTGATGACTCTGCTTATGTAAGCTGTCTTTATTTTCATTGGAAAGTCTATTACAAGCAAGATTACTTGTTAATATTAGACCGATTTCTTATTCCACTTGGCAGGGAACTCGCTGTTGACCCTCTTCCTTTTCAACATCTAAGGTTAAGAAAGTACAGGCCTCCTCTACAACTGCGGATCTCATCTTGGAGAACTGAAATGTTGACTATTTCTACCAATGCCTGGGGACACTATTTTCTTTTTCTTTTATTTTTTTTGACAGGCAGAGTGGACAGTGAGAGAGAGAGAGAGACAGAGAGAAAGGTCTTCCTTTTGCCGTTGGTTCACCCTCCAATGGCCACCACGGCTGGCGCGCTGTGGCCGGCGCACCGCGCTGATCCAATGGCAGGAGCCAGGTACTTATCCTGGTCTCCCATGGGGTACAGGGCCCAAGCACTTGGGGCATCCTCCACTGCACTCCCGGGCCATAGCAGAGAGCTGGCCTGGAAGAGGGGCAACAGGGACAGAATCCGGCGCCCTGACCAGGACTAGAACCTGGTGTGCCGGCGCCGCTAGGCAGAGGATTAGCCTGGGAACACTATTTTCATTACAAGAATTTCCTGTTATTTCCTAAATTAAAGCATGGGTTTTCCTCTTAAACCAACAACTTACACAAGTTATTTTAGTGAATAATCTGACAAAATGTAACTGCTTTAGTTGCATTGCTGAATTGTTCAATATTTTATGCTTTTTATGAAATCAAAACAACTATTTTGATCCATTCAGATGGCGATTTATGAATTAAATAAAGCAATTTTAAAAGCACAGGCAAAAGAAAAAACCCATAAAACTGTTATTTTGAGAATTTATGCAGCCATCTCTCCAAACCTGATTCCTAAATTTTTCATTTTTCAAACAATACTGAGTTGTCTTAAATGGGACAGGAATCACATTAAGGCCAGACACTTAAAAATATTAGAGAATCTCTGTTTTTCCCTTGGCTTTCAAGGAGAAAGGGCCCAAGGACTGCTGGGGTTCAGCAGTGGGGTTGTCTTTTGCTGCTGGAAGATGTGTGTAAAAGATCAGGAGGAATCTAGAGATGCTTACATCTAGATCCATAACAAATCAGTATAGATACAGTAAGGATGAAATCACTTAGAAAAGGCAGAGTTTGGAGGAGATTTCATTGCTTATTTTGAAGAAGGAGAGAAAGAAAAGGTGAGATGGTAAGCAGTTGCCACACAATGTGGGACTTCGAGGCGAGAAAGGAACTAAGAGGGTTTTCAGACAAGTTTTTGGCTGTTGAACAACGTCATCTTCCCTTTGCTGCTCCCTCCTGAGACATTCAGTAAGGACTGAGTTTACTTTTCGGGCCACTTTGAGTTGAATAGGTTCCTTTTCATTGTGCCACTCTGGTCATCCTGATATTAAGGTGATCTGTTTTCATCAGATTTTAATCTAAAGGTTCTCGTCTGTATGAGTTTGCTAGAGTTGCCATAACAAAATGCCATAGGCTGGGTGACTTACACAGCAGTCGTCTCACAGTTCTGGAAGCTGGAAGTCCAGGTCAGAGCCGGCAGCGCCTTGCTGCCTTGTCACGTGGCTGTGCTTTCACACAGGCATGGCTGCACACTCACCCCTGGTTTCTCTCTGTAGCTCCTCCAACTCTTCTCATAAGCACACCCGTCAGATTGCATTAAGACTCATGCCAACAGTTTAACTGAATTGTGTCTTTATTTTGTAAACATATTTTTAAAAATATTTGTTTTTATTTATTTGAAAGGCAGAGAGAGACACAGAGAGGGACACACACACACACACACACACACACACATCTTCTACTGGATCACTCCCTCAACTATCCATATTAACCAGGGCTGGGCAAGGCTGAAGGCAGAAGCTGGGAACTCCATGTGAATCTCCCACATGAGTGGCCATTTTGGGGGTGAGCCAACAGAGGGGGGACCTTTCTCTCTGTCTCTCTGTCTCACTGTCTAACTCTGCCTGTCAAAAAAATAAAAAAAATAAAATAAAACACAACAGAAGTCTAGGGCATTCTATGGTTCACCAATTAATCCAGGATCATGGACTAGCAACCCTGGGTAATCATAACTTTTTACTGTTTTATACTTCTTAGTGATATAATAAGAGTAACTGAGGTAGTCTCTCAGATTTCTTTTAACATGATCCTGAATTACTCAGTGAACCACACGATACCCTAGAGGAAAGCTGTCTCTTGGGAAAGGGTTGGATATTGGAAAACTGTTTGAATTTTGGTGTGGTCTGAAGCTTTGAAGTGCTATTTGTCATCTCCTTTCTTCCACGCAGCTCACCATTCAAGTGTGAGAGAACTGGTAAAATACTAGTTGGGGTGAATCTTGTTTGCCTACACTCATCTTTGTATAAATCCCATTTTGTTTTCTTCTTTTTTAAACAGTTTTTTAGCTGATGATCATGAAAAACCTAGAATTGCGAGCACCTAGAATTGTGTTGCTAAGGAAAGGAGATTTCTTCTAGGAAGGTGTCTTTCTTTTCAGAGCTGTGTCATACCATCCTCTGGGCCCTCTGCTGGAAAAGTAGAGTCACATCTCCAGAGATGCCTTTTAATTGTATCCTCTAGTGTTACAGATACAGAACAGTGCATCTTCTCTGTGAATGGAGCATACCCTCTACTGCTTTATGATTCGGAGTGGTGACCAGGCTTTGTTAAAGTTGTTTTTGGTGATGTTGTTCTAGAACATTTTCTTTCCAGATGATGATTGAGAAGCTAATACAAAAAAGCGGGGCCGGCACTGTAGCTCACTAGGCTAATCCTCCGCCTTGCGGCGCTGGCACACCGGGTTCTAGTCCCGGTCGGGGCGCCGGATTCTGTCCCGGTTGCCCCTCTTCCAGGCCAGCTCTCTGCTGTGGCCAGGGAGTACAGTGGAGGATGGCCCAAGTGCTTGGGCCCTGCACCCCATGGGAGACCAGGAGAAGCACCTGGCTCCTGCCATCGGATCAGCGCGGTGCGCCGGCCGCAGCGCGCTGGCCGCGGCGGCCATTGGAGGGTGAACCAACGGCAAAGGAAGACCTTCCTCTCTGCTTCTCTCTCACTGTCCACTCTGCCTGTCCAAAAAAAAAAAAAAAAAAAAAAAAAAAAAAAAAAAAGCGGTGCTAGGTACCACAAAAGTAACAGAACTTTGCTGTTTTTGGAGTTTTATTTTTTATCTTTTCTTCCTTTAAAAAAAAAACAGAGTGTGCTAGAGGTCTCCTTAATTTTGTTCAGATCACTGCAGAACCTGGAAGAGGTGTTGCTGCTATTGATACCTAACACAGTGATACTACTGGTCATATATATACATATATATAAGCATATATATGTATATAAACATATGTAATTGACTTTCTGAAAATTTTAGTTGTGCTGTCAACTTTGAAAAAAGTATCCCAGTATACCATGTTGAGTTGGCATTGAACAGAAAATAACAGCTATATTTTTTTTAAGATTTATTTTTATTTGAAAGTCAGAGTTACACAGAGAGAAAAGGAGAGGCAGAGAGAGAGATGGAGGTCTTCCATCTGCTAGTTTACTGCTCAACTGGCCTCAATGGCAGGAGCTGTGCCAATCTGAAGCCAGAAGCCAGACGCTTCCTCTGGGTCTCCTACATGGGTGCAGGGGCCCAAGGACTTGGGCCATCTTCCACTGCTTTCCCAGGCCATAGCAGAGAGCTAGATTGGAAGTGGAGCAGCCAGGACTTGAACCGGTGCCCATATGGAATGCCAGCATTGTAGGCAGCCACTTTACCCACTACACCACAGCGTTGGCCCCAGCCATATTGTTCTAGAAATGTTAAACTCAATTCTTTTCCATTTGTACAGGAGTAACACACTGTATTAAAAATGTAAGGTCTTATCTACAAGGGTTTGGTTACAGAAACTAATAAAGCATTCTCTAAATAATGGGGGAAATGTTGCTTTTAATATGAGATTAGCAAATTTTCTTAAATCAGCCTATCAGGAATAGCAATTATTTTGATCTTGATGCATTTCTCTAATTACCTACATTCTCAATTCTTTCCTGAACTCACATGTGCTTAAAAAAAAAGTTTTATCGGGGCCAGTGCCGTGGCTCACTTGGATAATCATCCGCCTGTGGCGCCAGCATCCCATGTGGGTGCTAGGTTCTGGTGCCGGGTTCTAGTCCTGGCTGTTCCTCTTCCAGTCCAGCTCTCTGCTGTGGCCCGGGAGGGCAGTGGAGGATGGCCCAGGTGCTTGGGCGCCTGCACCCGCATGGCAGACCAGGAGGAAGCGCCTGGCTCCTGGCTTCGGATCGGTGCAACGCTGGCCGTAGCAGCCATTTGTGGGGTGAACCAACGGAAGGAAGACCTTTCTCTCTGTCTCCCTCACTGTCTATAACTCTACCTGTCAAATAAAAAAAAAGTTTGATATTACTTTTAAAGCAAGAACAATTTAAAAGAAAGCGAAACAAATGTCTACATTTCCATGGAAAAATTTCTTAGGCTCAATAGGCATTATAATCCCCCATTAGAGAAAACACATAGGAAGTCACACCTAGGCACAGCAGAGTAAAACTGCTTTAAAAATAAAGTCCTAGAAGTTGTCAAAAGATGACTAAAACATAACACTGTTAAAGTAGCAGCAATAAGGCCGACCACTGGCCTCAAATCAGGAACAACAAATTAGTAATTCAATGCGATGATACCTTTTTAGTGATGAAAGAAAATAACTAAAATCTTAGAATACTATAGGTAGTAAAGAAATCATCTAACATTATTATGAAATTAAGATACTTTCAGGGAGAATTCATTATTTATTCATTAAAGTTTATTTAATTGAAAGACAGAGTGACAGAGAGAGAGAGAGAACGAGAGAGAGCAAGCTTCTACTGCTGGTTCACTCCCCAAATGCCTATGATGGTCAGGGCTGGGCCAGGCTGAAGCCAGGAGTCAGGAACTCCTTCTGGGTCTCCCACACAGGAAGAAGGGACTCAGTTACTTCAGCCATTATCTGCTCACCCCCAGGGTGTGACTTAGCAGGAAGCTGGATCAGAAGCAGAGACAGGGAGCCGGCGCTGTGGCGCAGTGGGCTAAGCCTCTGTCTGTGGCGTCAGCATCCCGTACAGGCACATGTTCATATCCCCGCTGCTCCTCTTCCCATCCAGCTCTCTGCTATGGCCTGGGAAAGCACTGGAAGATGGCCCAAATGCTTGGGCCCTTGCACCCAGATGGGAAATCCGGAAGAAGCTCCTGGTTCCTGGCTTTGGATCAGCTCAGTTCTGACCATTGTGTCCATTTGGGGAGTGAACCAGAGGATGGAAGACCTCTCTCTTTGTCTCTCCCTCTCTCTGTTTGTAACTCTGCCTCTCAAATAAGTGAATTCTTAAAAATAATAATAAAAAAAAAGGCAGACAGGATTTGAACCCAGGCACTACAATATGGAATACATATGTCTAAGTGGTTACTTAACCTGCTTTGCCACAGACTCACCCCTCAGAGAATTTAGATACCAATATACTTGCACTAAAAGAAAAAAAAAAGACTAATAAAATGGATTTTTCTCTGGCTAGGTAGATTAAGGGAGGAACAAGGAGAAGGCACAATCAGTAGCAGGAGTATAAAGAGAACATAAGGGAAAGGTTGATCAGTTATAGTGAGCTAGCAATAAGAAGTTCTGGGTTCTATTGCACGGTAGGGTGACTATTAATAATGTTAATGTGCTGTATATTTCTCCATTAAAAATAACAAACTATAAGATAGGATTTTGAATGTTTATACAATAAAGAAATGTTAAGTGTTTGAGGACATAGATTTATTTATTGGATATTATACAACGAAGTATCACATGACATTCCATAAATATCACACAGTACTACATAAATATGTACAGTTTTTATGTGTCTGTGAAGAAAATTTATAAAAGGGGAGAGCATCTGACCTAGTGGTTCAGATGTTGGTAAGGATGTCCATGTCTTGTCCTGGAGTACCTGAGTTCGATTCCTGGCTCTGACTCCTGATTCCAGTTTCCCGATGCAGACCCTGGGAGGCAGTGATGATGGCTTACATAGTTGGATTCCTGCCACCCATGTGGGAGGCCTGGATTAAGTTTATGGCTCCTAGCTTTGGCCCAGCCCAGCTCAGTCCAGGGCATACCCCATTGTGGACTTTTGGGGAGTGAGTCTTTTTCTCTGCTTCTCAAATAAAATTTTTTTAATTTAACATAAAATTCTAAAGTAATAAACAAAATTACAAACAACAAAGAAAAGGCAAAAGAAAAAAAAGAGAGAGACTGCTGTGGTAGGCGGAATAATGGTCTCCCTAGGCTGTTGTAGGGATTCAGCTTGACATGAGTACAACCATCTTGGCCATAAACACCCTCTTTCCCTTTAGGTAAACTCGATAGTCATCCTAAACCTCATAAGATAAAGGAGAAATTGTTAAGATAACATGCTAGGCTTGCATTGCCGGGCAGGATCCTGAAATGTTTTTTTCTAATGCCTGGAATATGAATTTCCTTAAGAAGTCCAGGTTCACTTAGGTTAGCTGCATACCACTGACTGGGACGGGGGATCCACTGTGCTGCAGCTGTCTGAGACCGGGTTGCTGTCTTGAATTTCCCCAGCAAACTGCAGTGTGTGTTTCTAAAAAAAAAAAAAAAAAAAAAAAAAAAGGGAACAGCACTATAGATCTTACAGATATGTTGGGAGAACCTTATAAACTTTCTACCAATAAATTAGACAAGGTCATAGAAACAGGCAAATACCTTGAAAAACACAATTTACACAAACTAACAGAATAAGCAATGGAAAAACTAAATACTATTATATATGTCAGATAATTTGATTTTATCATTTAAAACCTCCCAACAAAGAAAAATACAAGATTTATAGTGTTACTAGTGAATTATTCTAAACACTTAAGAAAGATATAATACCAGCCGGTGCCGCGGCTCACTAGGCTAATCCTCCGCCTTGCGGCACCGGCACACCGGGTTCTAGTCCTGGTCAGAGCGCCGGATTCTGTCCCGGTTGCCCCTTTTCCAGGCCAGCTCTCTGCTGTGGCCAGGGAGTGCAGTGGAGGATGGCCCAAGTACTTGGGCCCTGCACCCCATGGGAGACCAGGAGAAGTACCTGGCTCCTGCCATCGGATCAGCGATCCGATGGAGGGTGAACCAACGGCAAAGGAAGACCTTTCTCTCTCTCTCTCTCTCTCTCACTGTCCACTCTGCCTGTCAAAAAAAAAAAAAAAAAGATATAATACCAATCTAACACAAACTCTGCCAGAAAACAGAAAAAGAATGAAGAATGGTTTTCACCTTTTATTTTTCAATGAGTCTGGTATAACCAGAATATAAAATCTGGCAAGAACATTAGAAGGGAAGACAATCACAAACCAATCCTTTTCATGAACACAGAAGCAAAACTCCAACACAAAATTCCAGAAAGTTGAATCCGATTATATAAAGATAATAAATCTTGACCGAGAGAGGTATTCTTAGAATGTAAAATCAGCTTAAACTTCAAAAATCAAACAATTGAATTCACAAAACTTACAGAATAAATCAGAAAAAATATGATTCTTAATAAATACAGAAAAACCATTCGATAAATTTTTGATATCAGAAACCTTTCAGTAAAATCAGAATACAAGGAGGCTTTCTTAATCTGCTAACAGACATCTACAAAAAGAACGCTATAGGTAAGGTCCTACTTAATGGTGAAATAGTGACTGCTCTTCTGGTGATGATGGGAATCTCAACTAACACTGTGCTAGTCAGCATTGTACTGGAGGTGATAGCCAATGTAATAAGGTATATATAAAGCATAAGAAATAAAAGCTCTAAAAATCATAAAGGGATCTGGCTAAAAAGCCCATGAGAGTATCTCAGGCATGGAAAGCCAAGCCACTGTGGCAAAAAATGACCTAAATGAAAGATTTCTGTGAGTGAGATCCCGGTGGAAAGAAGGGGCCATTCTCTAAAGGGAGGAGAGAACTTCCACTTTGATTATGGCCTTGTCTAAATAAGGTCGGAGTTTGTGAACTTAAGAGGCTTCCATAGCCTTGGCAGCTCATGACAAGAGCCTCGAGTGATTACTGATGTCATAAATAAGAGTGTCAACTGTTAAATCAACAACAGGAGTCACTGTGCACTTGCTCCCCATGTAGGACCTCTGTCCTTAATGTGTTGTACTATGTGAATTAATGGTACAACCAATCTTCAAAAAAAAAAAAGATCATAAAGGGAGAAAGAAGCAAATTGTCATCTTTATATATTATCTGATTGTTAGGTAAACAACCCAATAGAATGAGTAAGCAAACTATACATTTGATATGTTAGCTTAACAAGGTTGTCAGACACAGGTTGAGAATATAAATATCAATTGTATTTCTATATGCTAGCAATAAACAATTTGAAAATAAAGTTAAAAATAGAATTGGCAATAACACCAAAAAGTCCTAAGATATATAGGAATAAATTAAAAAGATGGACAAAGTGTCTTACTGAAAACTACAAGGTATTACTGACAGAAATTACAGAGGACCAATTAAATAGAGGAATATCCTAATTTCATGGTTTGAAGGCTCAGTGTTGTTGTAGTTCATCCCAAATTTATCCATAAAGGCAATGCAATCCAAATCAAATTTGAGCAGGATTTTTCTATTTTATTTTAGTGAAAATTCACAAGTTGATTCTAAAATTTAAAATGCCAAGGACCCAGAATAGCCAAGCAAGACTTTTAAAGGAATTACAAAAAAGAATAGAATTTATTATAAGATTATAGTACTAAGATAGGTGTTGGTATTGGCACACAGATAGTCAAACAGATTTTTACAACAGAGTCAAGTCCATAAATCAACCCAGATGAGTACTTAGTTACCTGATTTGTGACAGATTCGCCATCGAAATTCAATGGATAAGGACAACTGTTGGAAAAAACAATGATGTTAGCTCAAGTGGATAGCCATATGGGGAAAACTGAAGCATTTTTCTCCTTATATCCTTTCCTTTCACAATATTCTACAATTACAGATAGATTGTTTATCTATGAAATGTAAGAGGAAAAAAGCCTTTAGACAACAACACAGGATATCTTCATGATGTTGGAATAATAATTATTTCTTAATTGTTTGTATTTATTTTCTTTGAAAAGGAGAGGCAGAGAGAGAGAGAGCAAGTGTGCCTATCCATGCTGAGACACAATTAATTCGAGGCATCACTTACTGTCTTATAGGGTTCACATGATCAGGAAACTGGAATTTAAAGTGGAGGCAGGACTTGAACCCAGGAACTCCCATAAGGGATGTGGGCATCCCAAACAGTGACTTAACTACTGCACCAAAAGCTGCCCCTAAATAAGAATTCTTAAACAGGAATTGCACTATATTGAAATAAAGAAAAAATATATACATATACAAAAAAAAAAAAAACAAAGAAACTGAGGGCAAAAAGCAACTTGAAAGTAGTACAAGATATTTATAACAAACACAAGTATAACTAAAGGCTTATTTGCCAAATATATGAAGAACTCTCTTAAATCAATATGAGCATATACCCCCATAGAAAAATGGGCTTGAATATATAGTTTTTTTTAAAAGAGTCCATATAAATGGTCAATAAAAATATCAGCATGTGTTCATCTCATTAGTAAGCAGATAAAGTAAAAGTAAACCCACAATGGGATTTTTCATAATATTCATTTTTTACAAACTGTTTGCAGTACCTTCATATATACCAGAATGGTCAAAATTAAAAAGATAGATATAAAATTGATGAGGAAGTAGAGCTATTGTATTTCTTGTATGCTGTTGGTGGGGATAGAAATCCCAAAAGTCACTGTGGGAAACTGTCAGCTTCCTCTCCAGCTGGGCCAGAGCAGCCCTTATGTCTAGGTGCCTAAGTCTTGGCCTTCCCTGAACAGTTCTGGTCTATATATACTTTCTTGGAAAGCTGTTCATTTTAGCATTTGTCCTGAACTTTTCCATTTTTTAAATGAACTTGTGTCATCTTTGTTGCTATTACAACACACAAGGTAAGGTATACTGGGTTACAACTTTATTCTTGCAGTTATGGCCATGAACTTGTCTAATAGCTTGGGTGCATAAATAGGGACTGTGACTTGTTTTTACTTTTTTTTTAAGATTTATTTTTTTTATTTACCTGAAAGTCAGATTTAGAGAGAGAGGAGAGAGGAAGAGGGAGAGAAAGAGGGATGAAAATGTTTTGGAAATAGATAGCAGTAATTATTATACAACACTGTGAATGCAAATTAGTGACACTAAGTTGTATGGTTAAACAGTAAATTTTATGCCACATCTATTTCACCATAAAAAAGTGCTATTCTACCAATCTAAATTGAAACTATGCTTTTCAGAATTTCATGTACACACAAGTAATCTCTCTATTTGCTGCCCACCACTCATCAGATTTTACAAATGTTTGAGTATTTGAATAATTACTTTGTTAGTCAGCCTAAATGTCCTGCAATAGTATTGAAAATTTTGGAAGAGAATCCTTGAAATTTGGTTGAATTTTGTTCAGAATCCATCAGAAATGTCAATCAAAATGTTAATCAAAAATTGAGCAACCAGGGTTGGCGCTATGATGTAGTGGGCTAAGCCTCTGTCTGTGGCGCTGACGTATGGGTACCAGTTCATATCCTGGCTGCTCCTCTTCCACTTCAGCTCTCTGCTATGGCCTAGAAAAGCAGTAGAAGATGGCCCAAGTGCTTGGGCCCCTGCACCCACATGGAAGACTTGGAAGAAGCTCCTGGCTCATGGCCCAGTCCAAGCCTTTGTGGCCATTTGGGGAGTGAACCAGTGGATGGAAGACCTTTCTCTCTGTCTCTCCCTCTCTCTATCTCTAACTCTACTTCTCAAGTAAATTAAAAAAAAAAAGAATCTCAGCATACTGCAATATTGAAAATCACGCTTGGAAACAGAAAGACATTAATATATGTCCTTATAAAATCAAGAGGGGAGAAGAGGAGTGAATCAACTAAATGATGAGAACTGAAGAACTGTACAAGATTTAATTTTGAAATTCTGAAGTTGTACATTGGACCATATTGACATATTTGATAGAATTCTTATTTTTAATTGAATGTATCTGTATTCTAAATCAGAAATTAATGGAAGGAATTGAGGCTTAAAATTTTGTTGCAAATGTATGTGGCAAAACACTTGAAAGAGTCGACACGACCGATTATGTAAATTTTGTATATAAAATATTTATTGGATAGAGACAAAAAGGTAGTATCTGTGGAAAATACTTGGTATAAATATTTATGCATTTCAATATGACAAAAACTAAGACTGAGATTATTCACGACTTAACAGATTTTGTTCTGAATTTGTAAGGTACCCCAAAACCTATTGAGAACATTTTCTGCATTAAGAATACATTCTCTGGGGAAAAAAATCTGTTGAAGGTGTTAGAGACCAAATTGATAAGCATAAAATGCAATTTTGATGAATTTTGCTAGCAATTTTACAAAAATATTAATAAGACCACATTAGTAGGTGTATTATTTAGCAAAAGGCTAGAAGTGATTAAGAACTAGTTATAAATGAATATATACTCAAAAAAGTTACTGTATTTTCAAAAGTATTCAGATTTTCAATATAAATATTCAAACAATTTTACTTTAATGTCTGTGGAATATGCTATTTTACTATTTTAGAAGGCATTTTACTCTGGAAATCAGTTTTTAATCCTTATTTTTTTTATGTCTACCAATTTATTAAACTGATTTGATGGTCAATAATTTCATGTGTTTTTTTAATCTTCCTTTAATCTCAAAGTACTCCAGTTTGGATGACTGAAATATAGGCTCACTCTTCTCACTCTTCTCTGTGACCAAGCAATTGTATTCCTAGGTATAGGCCCAGCTAAAATGCTTAAGACCACCCAAGACATCTGTAAAACTATACTGGAAACAACCAAGTGATTATGAGAACACAGAAAGGAGATAGTGCCCCCACAGAGTGGAACCCAGCTCGGTCTCCCGGTCTGTCCCGGCCATAGCTTTGCCAAGAGCTGAGCAGACTGCACTCCCGCCCTTGGGGAGCCGGGCCTGAGACCGCTTTACAAGGAGGAACGTTTTCCTCTCCAACAACAAAGACAGGTGTTTTTTTTTTTTTTTTTTTTTTTTTTTTTTTTTATAGGTAGAGTTACAGACAGTGACAGACAGTGAGAGGGAGAGACAGAGAGAAAGGTCTTCCTTCCGTTGGTTCACCCCCCAAATGGCCACTGCGGCCGGCGCTGTGACGATCGGAAGCCAGGAGCCAGGCGCCTCCTCCTGGTCTCCCATGAAGGTGCAGGGCACAAGGACTTGGGCCATCCTCCACTGCCTTCCTGGGCCACAGCAGAGAGCTGGACTGAAAGAGAAAAAGAGAAGTAACTAGGACTAGAACCCAGCGCCCATATGGAATTCTGGCGCCAAAGATGGAGGATTAGCCAAGTGAACCACGGCGCTGGCCCAAAGGCAGGTCTTAACTTTGAGCTCAACTCCTTCTCGTAGGGCCGTTAGCAACCAAATCAGCGCGCCACCTGCGGCTTCCCTGGGCAGACACGAGGCAGGGCTGTTCCCACACTCTCTCCGGCGCAGCACGGGAGGGGTCCCCCAGAAAGAAGCCCCTGCGCCTGGGACCCTGGCCGGGGCTACCGCTGCTGCTCCTCCTCAGGTCTTAATTCACCAAGCGAAATCTCCTTTCCTGGGAATTGTGTGGTTGGAGCTGAAAAACGTCTCGGGGGTGACGCCTGTTTTTTTCAGAGTCGGAGCTAGAGGGTTAGAGGTGCCGTGATTTGCACCGCGTGGTGGGCGGGCCCGCAGCACGCGCCAGGCGGCCGGGAGCGCATCGCGGCGTGGGCAGGGAGCCCACGCTGCAGTCGCCGCGCGCAGTGGGAGAGCTCACGGCGGAAGGAGGCAAAGCCACGAACCAGCGGCCGTCCCTAGCAGGCTGCTCTGTGGGCGCCTCCTGCCTGAAACCGTAAACCTCACTACTCGGAAGTAAGATACTGAGTGTTTTTCTGTGAGTAATACTGTCCCAGCGTAGTAGTTTGTAAAGATTTAATAGCTTAAAAAGAAAAAGCGCAAACACTGGAGTTCCTACAGCTGTACAGCTGTTACAGTATTACTGTTACCTGTGCAGCGTAAATGCTTTACTTGGTGTTAAAGAATAAGGTATAGTTCAGTTATGCGAGTTCTAAGCAGGCATTGTGCTTACGTTGTGTGTTTTACCTCAGCTACTTTTTGCCACATGTGAGTCCCTCTCTCAAGTTGCTGTGCAGGAGGAGCCAGGATTCGATAGATGGCGCTGCTGCACTGTCTGGGCGGATTTCAGTCTTGCTTAACTGGGACGCCGGCGCCACGAAATTTGTAACCGGTAAAAAGGACAGGGGTGAGGAAGGACACCAGCTCCCTCTCATCTCTAATTCTAGGCAGCTGACAGCTAGCATTTTACGTCTCACTTATCTAAATGCTCTAAAATTCTGTACCTGGACTTAACAGCAGTATTGTGAATATGTCTGTTCCTGGGGGCATTTATCTTTTTATTGTTTAAAGATTTATATATTTGCAAGGCAGAGTGATGGAGAGGTTGGATGGAGAGTGAAGAGAGAGAGAGAGAGAGAGAATATCTTCTGCTCCCTGCTTCACCCTTCCCCCGACACATCCTTCAAATGCCTGCATCAGCTGGGAGCTAGCCAGGCCAAAGCCAGGACCTCCATCAGGGTCTCCCCCATGGGTGGCAGGAACCAAGCACTTGGGCTACTGTCTGCTGCTTTCCAAGTACAGTAGCAGGGAGCTGGATCAGAAGCACAGAACAGCCAGGAGTTGACCCAGGCACTTGTGGGACGGTGGTGTCCCAAATGGCAGCCTAATGTACTTTAATAGAGGCAAAACATGTATCTTCAGTATGTCTCATGTGAAGGTGTTCTGCTAACATATTCTCTCTTGGTCTTACAACTTAAGTAGGTGAACCCTGTCCCCATTCTTTTGACACGTAAGACACGTCCAGAGAAGTTGTGTTACTCTGAAAGCTGAATTTTTACACCTAGAAAATTCCCTTTCAATTAAAAAAAATTACTGCTGCTCTGAGGGCAGGAGAAGCGGGTGCTCTAAGGAACAGGGCAGGATGCTGTATAGAAGGTGACAGAATGTGTGCTGATCTGGCTACGACATCTTTCTTGCCACCTTCCGGCCTGCCATTTGAGCTGGTTAGTAGGCATCAACTTACTCAATTTCCTTCTTTCTTCTGTTTTGTTAAGTATTTTTTGGATCCAAAACCAGATAGAAAATAATATACATGCACCCACCACTCTTACAGGACCTCACAGGACACGCCAACTCCCTAGGTGTTCATCCCTGTTGCGTTCACTGCCCTTGCTTTCTGATAGTTAGAGGTCAACTTTTCCATCTGTGTCCTTGTCACCTATAGTACTAAGTTTGTTTGCAGTTGGCTCTTTTTAAATGAAACATTGTTTTGGAAAATTTTCCGTATTTACACCTAGTTTATTTGTTTTTAAATTTGCACAGTGTTCCATTGAGTGACTTTTGCATGTTTTGTTTAAATGATTCTTCCTTTGATGTATACTTATATTGCTTTCAACTTTCCACTGTTGCTCACAGCACACATTCTTGTTTATGTGTGACATAGTCTTATAAACCTAAATATTTTTGTCTTAAATATTTCATAATAATCCAATATAAAATTTCAGTCTTGTAGCTTGTATTACTTCTTATAGAAGTTCAACAATTTAAAAATATTAGAACAGAGTTTTAAAAATCTATGGGGTGATTCTGCCTCTCAGAAATTCAGTTTTCTAAAAACCTAGAATTGGCATGGTAGGGTTGGAGGTGTGCATGTACCAGGGGTCTCCAAAAGGTTCATGGAAAAATGTATATTATGAAGAAACAATGCATGAATTTCAATTTTTTTATATCAAAACATTGAATTCCATTTTTTTCCACAAACTCTTTGAAGTATCCTCATATTCTACTTCACTTCAAAATGCCAATTGACTCTTTGTGGCAGCAGTTCCTAGTCCTACCCCCTGTGTGTGAGAGCACCCTTTGCCCATCACCTTCCTTAATCTCTCCTCCACTGTGTAAATTTTTCTTATTGAAAATTTCAAATATATACAAAACAGGGGAATAGAATAATTTCCTTTTATGTTCTATCATATTAAATAACATAAATTCCCTGAAGAATAATGTATTTATGCAGGAGTGACATTGTCAGGAGGAAGTTTTTTTTTTTTTTTTTTTTTGACAAGCAGAGTGGACAGTGAGAGAGAGAGACAGAGAGAAAGGTCTTCCTTTTGCCGTTGGTTCGCCCTCCAATGGCTGCCGTGGGTGGCGTGCTGTGGCCGGCGCACCGTGCTGATCCGAAGCCAGGAGCCAGGTGCTTCTCCTGGTCTCCCATGGGGTGCAGGGCCCAAGCACTTGGGCCATCCTCCACTGCACTCCCTGGCCACAGCAGAGAGCTGGCCTGGAAGGGGGGCAACCAGGACAGAATCTGGCGCCCCGACCGGGACTAGAACCTGGTGTGCCGGTGCCGCTAGGTGGAGGATTAGCCTGTTGAATCACGGCGCCGGCCAGGAGGAAGTTTTTAAAGGCGAAATGAGGAGGATTACATAAGGTATCTTGAAATAATCCTTGGCCAGAAGGATCAGTAGCAAGGGTGGCATCAGTCCAAGATTAAGCAGATAAATGATTGTTGGGCAAAGTCCTTGAAGCAGGATTGTTGTGTAAAGTTATGGTGGCCTTTGAGCAAAGTTGTGGTTCTGGCAGCCTTTTGTGAATAGTTCTTATTATCAAGCATATATGCATGAGATCCCTTCCTTCATAACCTCTCAGATTTATTTATTTATTTTTGGTTTGAGCCTCAAAAAAATTCCATTTTGATTCGGACAACTTTCTCAGTTCCTGCCTTTTTTTTTTTTTTTTTTTTTTGGACAGGCAGAGTGGACAGTGAGAGACAGAAGCAGAGAGAAAGGTCTTCCTTTTGCCGTTGGTTCGCCCTCCAATGGCTGCCGCGGCTGGCATGCTGCAACCGGCGCACCGCGCTGATCCGAAGCCAGGAGCCAGGTGCTTCTCCTGGTCTCCCATGGGGTGCAGGGCCCAAGCACTTGGGCCATCCTCCACTGCACTCCCTGGCCACAGCAGAGAGCTGGCCTGGAAGAGGGGCAACCGGGACAGAATCTGGCGCCCCGACCGGGACTAGAACCTGGTGTGCCGGCGCCGCAAGGTGGAGGATTAGCTTAGTGAGCCGCGGCACCGGCCAGCCTGCCATTTAATTTTAATAATTCATTTATGACCAATCATGAACCAATAAATCTATTCTCTATACTCCCAGATATTTGAAGCAAATCTTACCATTTCAGGATATTACTCTAAAAGACAAAGTCTCTTTCTTTTAAACATAACCACAGTAACCATGTTCACACTTAACAAATAATCAACACTCATTCCTTATTAACAGAAAGTGACCAGGTAGGGTTCAAATACACAACGGTCTCATAACCTTTTTATGATGGGTTGAAGTCACAATCCAAGATAAGATCTAAAAATGGAAGTCATTGATGTGTCACTTACATGTCTTCTAATCTGTGGGTTCCCTTCACCTCCTTTATGTCTTGGTATTTATGTATTGGGAAAACTGGGATTGTTTGTCCTATAAAGTTTCTCACTCTAAATTTTGCGCCATATTAACATGCTCCCGTTTCTGTATTTTCTGAAAATTGCTGTCAGATCTTGATCACATTCACATTCAGGTTTTTTTTGGTGCCATAGTTTGCAAAGTGCTCTGACACATACTTTAGGACCTGCTTCCAGTCAGAGAATTGGGCTTTCCTGCAGGAACGAAGTCTATGTTTCAAACACTGAGAGGCAGCATTCTCAGCCTTGCTTATTCCCACTCTGTGTGGTTGTTTATTTCTCTCCTGACCTACATTTGATGACAATATTATAGAGGAGTCTTCAGATGGAAACATTTCCTGCATCAAAATATTAGTTTCTAAGTTCCAAGCAATTCCCTGTGTGATTTGGATCTGGCAGTCCCTGTGCCTTGATCAGTTGGGAATCTAATTTCACCATTCATCCATCCAATGAATTTAAGATTGGAGTCCAGGAAACTGGAAATTCTCCTTTATTGCTCTTTTTACTTAATAAAAAAAGAATAAAGAAGACATCCATCCATGTTTCCAGGCTATTTGGCTGAGTCAGGAGAAGGCAGACAAATAAAGTGAATGTTTGTTGTCCAAAAATATCCAGAGAAAAGTAGATGATATGACATCTTGTAACCCCATTTATTACAGAAAAAAATGAGATATTTAGTATTGTTGAAATTTATTTATCCCCTTTCCACTTTAAATTCTGAATGGAGAGTTGACAGTTGACCTGCCAAACAGAATGAAACATGAAAAAAGGGAGAACTTTCTGGTTTAATTTTATATAAAGGTCACAAATCTAATGTGAAACCTGACATTTTCATCTTTGTTCTAAGTACCTAGGAGATTTCAAATTGTCACTGAAAACCTAAACACAATTGGGGAAAACTCTGTTTCTACGATTGGGTTGGTAACAATGCCAGACTTCCGTTGGCAGCTGGGCTTGGTTGAATAGGGGAGGTGGTATTAACAGGAGCACCCTTCTTGCTGCTTACTATGTTATCTTATCAGAGCAGAATGCTCTGATGTGTACTTAATACCTCTTTCCAGCCCCATATGTAAATATATTTTTGGAGTATGGAAGGCTTTATTATTTTTTTTAAAGATTTAGTTATTTAATTAAAAGTCAGAGTTACACAGAGAGGAGAGGCAGAGAGAGAGAGAGGTCGGTCTTCCATCTGATGGTTCACTCCCCAAATGGCCGCAATGACCGGAGCTGTGCCGATCTGAAGCCAGGAGCCAGGAGCCTCCTCCTGGTCTCCCATGTGGGGGACTTAAGCCATCTTCCACTGCTTTCCCAGGCCACAGTAGAGAGCTGGATCAGAAGTGGAGCAGCCAGGTCTCAAACTGGTGCCCATATGGGATGCCAGCCCCTTAGGCCAGGGCGTTAACTGGCTGCACCACAGCTCTGGCCCCGGGAGGCATTATGTGAATCATTGTTTATTAGAGTACTAAAAATAATTTTCAATGGCCTTTATTGTTTAAATTCAGTCAGCAAAATATCCTCTAAAACCAAAGTCTAAGTTTTGAAAATAACTGGGTGAGTGATTAAAATAAACTATACTTTGAGACTGATGAGGCAGACTGCATGTACACACGAATATTCTGCAGGATGGGGATATTAATTAACTTTGTGACTATACACTGAACTTTCTAAATTATACTAGCTAGATTATTGAAGAATTTCCTTTATGGGAATTATGAACACAAAGAGCTCATTTGCAGGTGAGCCATCTGTATTACACACAACAAATAGATGTAAGATAGGAGTGAATTCTCTAGTATGTTTATGGCCACAGCCCAGAACACACAATTCAGATAAAAAACAAACAAAAAACACCTGCATTAAAGGAATTTCCCTAAGCCTTTGCAACTACACACTTGACGGATCGCAGTACCAGCAGCAGAATCGTCTTTCGGAGTGGAGAGGAACAACATACAAGCACACATGCACTTTACAATACTAATTCTTATGCTCTGTGTGTCAGCCACCAGAGGGTGACATGCACTCTCTCCTTGTCCCTTTCCCCTTATCCCATGGACAGGGTCTGCTACTGCAGGAGGACCAGCTTTGTCCTGCCTGTTCCCCTGCCTTGCTGCTCACCTTCTGCTCCTCTCGGCTGGGCTGCTTTCAGAGAGCCTCCTCTGCTCTCTTGCTGCCCCGACATCTATGGCCAGAGAGCTGTTTACCACTAACATGTCTTTCCTGTTTACGATCCTTCTAGGACAGACACTCTTCTGGGATTCAGCGACACTTTGACGTGTCTGTATCTTAGCCATTTATCACATGGAACTGCCATGATTTGTCTGTGTGCCTACCTTCCACACTAGCAATCTCCTCTAGGATGGGGATCTTGCCTCCCTCCCTCCTTCCCCCCCCTTTCTGTAGCCTAATTACTGCTTTGATACCTGACACTCAGCATGCTGTTGACTGAGTAACCACTCATCATTGAGCAGTCCTATGTTTTTGACTCTGATGCATTTTGACAAACATGTATAAGTTCACTCTCTTTGCTACTTCCCTGACCTACACACTAGGGGGTGAGAAGGGTCCTGTGTCCCTGCATCAACCCAGGCACCCTGTTTCACATCTCTTTTAAGAACACTCTATAGGTAAACTATTGTTTTAAACATATGTTTATATATTTAAAAAAATTGAACATTGTAGCAAGGAGTACCAGACTAGAGACTGGCAGAGTAGGGTTGGAGTCCTTGGAAGGAAAAGGGGTGGAGAACGTGGTGTCCCAAGGGATGTTTCTGATGACCTATTTAAACCTCACGACCAACCCACGGTGCTGGCTTTGGCTGAACCATCAGCAGCTTCTCATTGACCATTTTTTTTTTTTTTGATAGGCAGAGTGGACAGTGAGAGAGAGAGACAGAGAGAAAGGTCTTCCTTTGCCGTTGGTTCACTCTCCAATGGCTGCCACGGCAGGTGCGCTGCAGCCGGCGCACCGCACTGATCCGATGGCAGGAGCCAGGAGCCAGGTGCTTTTCCTGGTCTCCCATGGGGTGCAGGGCCCAAGCACCTGGGCCATCCTCCACTGCACTCCCTGGCCACAGCAGAGAGCTGGCCTGGAAGAGGGGCAACCGGGACAGAATCCGGCGCCCCAACCGTGACTAGAACCCGGTGTGCCGGCGCCGCTAGGTGGAGGATTAGCCTAGTGAGCCGCGGCGGCGGCCTCATTGACCATTTTTGAACACATGTGCTCTGTTTTGCTAATCGTGTAACAAGGACAATTCAGATAAATGGTTGATTTAAGAAGTTCTCACTGCTATTTTTCTTTCCCTACCTGGTAATACATATGCATGGTAAAAGAAATTCAAGCAGCATAAAAGGGTAACTAACAGGTATTTTTTTTCTTTTTGTTTTTATTTAACAGGTAGAGTTATAGACAGTGAGAGAGAGAAAGAGAGAAAGGTCTTCCTATCCATTGGTTCACCCCCCAAATGGCCGCTACGGCCAGAGCTATGCCGATCTGAAGCCAGGAGCCAGGTGTTTCCTCCTGGTCTCCCATGCAGGCACAGGGGCCCAAGCACTTGGGCCATCCTCCACTGCCCTCCCAGGCCACAGCAGAGAGCTGAACTGGAAGACAAGCAACCAGGACTAGAATCCAGTGCCCATATGGGATGCCAGCGCCGTAGGCAGAGTATTAACCAAGTGAGCCATGGTGCTGGCCCCAACTAACAGGTATTTTTTAAATGGCAATTCAGTACCTCTTGCTTTAACTTGTCTATTTCATCCTGATTATTTTGCCTCATTTAAAATGCTGCACCCCCAAAGCTCAAAATAAATTCATTTTGTAAAATATTGGTCTACAGCCATAATGGTTTTAAAAACTGTGCTGATTACAGTTTTAAGGAGGTTGTATCTAAAATGTGTCTACATATTCTCCCATGTTTATACACCTTCTTTTGAAGTGAAGGTAAACAAAGCTCATGACCCACTTACTAACGTCAGCAGTGGGCAGCTGATATAGGGGATGTGCCAGAAACAAGTGTGACAGGTGAACTAGATTTGGTTTATACCAACTGGTTGCAAAATCAGTGATAGAGCAAAAAGATGACAATAGTGCGTCTGAGTTTCCAAACTTTTCCTTTTCACGATTTGCTGAGAATCATGGTCAGGGTGAAAAAAATCTGAGATTAAACAAGATGATCATTCTGTTTTGTCTAGACACAACACTATGCCTACACTCTTTTGATCTTAGAAGGAAAGGTGAAAGCCATTGCTAAATAAGTCCTAGTTGTAAAAGATCTCAAGATGAAAATTTTCATGGCATGCTGATCTTTCAAAGATGTACTCTAAGGAGACTTTTCTGTTTTGAATCTGAATGAGTATAATTACTTCATTCTTATTCTATTTTGAGAATATAAATTTATAAAGGGTGTTGACAACTTAAATATTCCTTAATGTGGTCCCTATTGCGTTATTCTGAAAAGCTGTTGAAATAGAAAAAATGAGTTCAAACTAGAGACATGTTGAAGTTTTGGGGAGAATCCAGTGTTTCAAAGGCATGTGATAAAATGAATCAAAAGAAAATATTTTGAGACACAAACCAAGAGAACTGAATGTATAAAAGGAACTTTATGACAATTTGAGGCTTTCACGGCATGTTAACCTCAACAGTTGTGGTCCAAGATGAAAGTGTTTAGCATGCTGCTCAGTAAATATTATTGTTGGTGATGAGAAGTTTATTATGAACAAAAAGGGAATTTTGTGGGTGAAGAAAAATACACTTGTAAGGCAATATGTCCAAATGTCTTCAGTGGCTTGAAAATAATTGTTGAAATGTAGGTAATAGAATATTTTCTTCAAGTATGCAGTAGAATTTGAAGTGATAATCTGAGCAAATCATTCCATTCTCACCTAAAATGTTCCAGATAGAAATTGGCACCTATCTTAATTAAAATTGTATTTACATAAAACATTCTGTGATTAATGTCAGCCTGGTAAAAGCTTGTGTTGGTGATGATTATTCAGACTTGGAACAGAATATTTGCAATGTATCCTGAATGCCCGCATACTGAACATTCTTTTTTTTTTTTTAAGATTTATTTACTTATTTAAAAGAGTTACACAGAAAGAGAAGGAGAGGCAGAAAGAGAGGTCTTCCATCCGCTGGCTCACTCCCCAGATGGCTACAAATGGCCAGAGCTGTGCTGATCTGAAGCCAGGAGCCAGGAACTTCTTGTGAGTCTCCCATGCAAGTGCCGGGGCTCAAGGACTTGGGCCATCTTCTGCTTTCTCAGGCCATAGCAGAGAGCTGGACCAGAAGTAGAGCAGCCAGGACTCAAACCGGCACCCATATGGGATACTGGCACTGCAGGCGGAGGCTTTACCTGCTGCGCCACAGCACTTAGGAACCATCTCCACATTGATTTCTTCCACGGTGTCTTTTTCCCTAGGGAGCATCTCTTTGGTTACAATATTTACCTGAAGACAATGCCTTGCTGTTTTCCACTCTAAGGGATCACAATTTGTTGTAGGAGAGTCCAGAATGAGAAGAACAATGACTGTTGCCAAAGCATCTCTCCCTTAGTTTCAAACTTGGTGCCCTGAAGTTCCTTTTCTGGCCAAAGTCCAGCTGGCCAACCTCCCTCTCCATGTTCTGCTGATTTTGTTTGGGATGAAGGCATTGGAGAGACAGTTGGCAGGGAGCTGAATCTGAAGTTAGCAGCCAGGGAAAGCAGGAGAGAGAACTGCCCTTTCACTCCCTGCAGGAAAAGAACCTTGCTGCAGGCAGATTTCATTTCTCACTGAAGGCCAGCGGACTCCTTCCCCTTGGGCTTTACGCTCATTTGTGTGCTCTCCAAATCACCCTGCTTATCTTTAGACAGATTCCCAGCAATCAACTGGACAGAGCTCCAACTGCAAGAGTTCACTGACCCTCCTTGTGTGCAGAATTCCGAAGCTTAACTTTTGTGAGGGAGGGAACTCTGTGTTTAGTCAGTTCCATGGGATATGCCGACATTGCTGGAAACTGGTCCATGCCAAAGCAGACACACACAGCTCTCCTCCGCTTCCGGGGGAAGATGAGGGCCTGAGTGAGCCCGTGTAGGCTCCGGAAACAGAGGGAGAGGAACTTCCAGTATTTTCTGGTGTGTGTTCTTTTTGCTTGATAGAGCCAGGAGAAGTAAGAGTGGAAGAGAAAGTAGTTGAAAAGGGAAAAGGTTCGTGCTTCCATGACTAAAAGCAGTTTTAGTAGAGTTAGGGCTGCGAAGTTCATCAAGAATAGTTTCACTTAGTTAATTAAAACTGTTTCTTGAGTGGGTTTCTTTTTGCCAAGAATCCTTTAGGAGCTGCAACTACAGGAGTGAAGTACCACGGCCCTGCCATCATGGAATTTATATTACAGATAATATATAATATATAACCCAGGCAAGCAGACAACAACCACATAAACAAATAGACCACAATTTTAGCTAGTGATAAGTACTATGAAGAAAAAGAAGATCAGGAAATGATATACTTGTGTGCATTTTATTATTATTGTTATCATTATCATTATTACTATTACTATTTTGAGAGGCAGAGAGACAGATCGAGCCCCTGTCCCTGATAAAATCCCCAAATGCCTTCAAAGGCTGGGGCTGAAATCAGGAGGTGGGAACTCAATCCAGATCTACATGATGGTAGGGACCCAGTCACTTGAGCCATCAACTGCTGCTGAGATTCTGTGTGGAAAGCCCCAGCCCCCACCTGCCAGAGATGAGGCAGCAAAACCATGGTTTTGCAAAGACTGTGCAGTGGCAGGAAGCAGGCCAGAGACTGGCACAAGCCCGTTGGATCCAACGTGGCACCCAGATTAACTGCTGCCTGACCTCCAACCTCATTATCCCCTCATGGTAATACATTAGCATGGGAAAAATCACCCCGCCCTTGTGCTATGGCAGTTTACGATTGCTAGGACAACCCATGGAATAACCCTATGAGGACAGGAGACAGGAGAGGAGTGGAGCCCAGGTTCCTGGAAACTGCTGCCCCTTTCATAAAAATAGATATTCCTCCCAAATATTAACGTAAATGTATCAAACCCCATAAAAGAGGAACCAAGACAAGCCACAGGTGCTGCTCTGTCTGTGGAACAGCCTGTTTTTTTTTTTTTGCCACTTTCTCTAATGAAAAGTAAAAACTCTTGGTTTCACTTTGCTGACTCACAACTGATTTCTATCTTAAGCTGAAGCCAAGAATTCAGCTGGGGCAGGGGGAGGGGGCAGCAGCATGGAGACCCACAAGGGCTCCTCGCGTGCAGTAACACTGCCTCCCGTGGTTTGCATAAGCAGGATAGTACAGTCAGGAGCCAGAGCTGAGCACTGAACCCAGTCACTATGATATGGGACACAGGTACCCTAACTGGCATCATAACTACTAGGCCAAGTGCTGCCCTAGTGTGTATACATTTTAGATAAGCTGTCGAGAAAGCTTCTAGGAGGAAGTGTTTGAACAGAGAACCTGGGGTGAAGGAGTGAGCAAGCCATGTGAACATTTTATCAGGAAAACTGGGGAGTACTTTCTTCTTCCTCTAGCTTGGGATGCATCAAAATGTAGTTTGTCCCCACCTGAATGAGAAAGACGGGGGAATTAGAGTCCTATCTTCTATTTGCAGATACAAGGTGGGGACATTCGCTTGGGGTGTTGCCCAACAATCAGCTTCCAACTTTTATTACCTGTGATGAGTAAAGGATGTGGGGGAGTGCTAGTTCCCTAAAGAAACTGCCTCCTCCAAGAAGTACGCCAAGCTATTAGCTAAGGGTTAGGGGAGTATCCAAGATAAAGAAAAGGGGGAGTAGGAGAGTTCTTCCTGCTTGCAATATTTTATGCCATTTTTGTTCAGAGATCTAACTCATGAACCATTGGAAGGAAGAACTCTATGTGTGTCTTTCAAGTAAAATAGAAATAACTGTAGAGTATGACTGAACTGTTTTCTTGCAGCTTGCTCTGTTTGTAGTGGCCTGGGCCCCTGTAAGTGCAATGTTGCAAGACAAACCTTCTGGAACATCCCCTGAAAAACAAGCTCAAGTGAGCAAAAGGTTTCAGATTCTCTGCCAGTGTTCTAGTGCCTCCTTCTGTAAACACTGCATTCTTCAGCTCTACTGCACCCAAATGGGGTCCCAAGGTCTGAGCTGTAGCTGGGCTGAAGCCTGGTGGTACAGGGGAGAGGGGAGGGCAAGGATTCCAAGTCCCATAGAGTTGCCTACATTACAAGCTGGGCTGTGGGCAAAAGTGACGTAGTTGGCTGGGGGGAGTATAGCATTTGAATCCCAACACAGCTACCTCAGTGTGGTGCCCTGGGCAGGTTATTTAACCTCTTTGGGCATTCACTTCTTTATCTGGAGGACAGGATTAATAAAGGTCCCTCTGTCACAGAGCCATTGTTGGGATTAATGGAGCTAATACACAGGGGTCTTCAAAAAATTCATGAAAAATATGTATTATGAAAATACTATGCATGGATTTCAAAGTTTTTGACTCATAACCATCTTTTAATTCCATTTTTTTCAACAAGTTTTGAAGTACTCTTGCATACGCAGTCTTGAGTACAATGAGTTCTACAGGTGTCAGCTGTTACTAATGACAGGTTGATTTTTTTTTTCCCAGCAGGCCAAGGCACACAGGCAACCAGGACTGCCTTAGCAGTGATTTATTGGCAAAGTTTTACTTCACAAGGCAAGGGCTGTGCCTTAAGAAGCAACAGCAGCGGGCGAAGAGGAGAGGAGAAGTCCGCAGAGAAGAGCAAACGTGTGCGTGAAGTGGGCAATGAATGTATTACTTTCCAGTCTGGATTCTTGCCTCCCACAGAGATGGAAGTGCTAAAGAGAGGCTGGTACTGTGTGCAAATACGAACAGAATTTAACAGTGAGGAAATAAATTCACATTCACATGGGAGTGTGGGCCGCCCCACACTGAGAAATACCCCTCATGAGTGGGCTAAACAGTTGCCCATAAATGAGAGAGAAAAGTGGTAAATCTAGGTGAGGGCGGGGGAAGGCCCTCTGAGCCTGGTCTGCAGTGGGAAGACAACTTTCCCCTGCGTTTCACCTCTTTTTATAAGGAAGGGGGTGACACCCCAGGCAGATACACCCCCCAGGTGAGCTCTGAGCATGCACCTGGGTAGGCAGACACCTCCTGGGAAGGCGGGGTACCAAGCGGACAGTTAAAGAGGTAGGGTTACATTGCAGGGGTATAGGAGTTCCGGAGTTCCAGCTCGCCTAAACTTTAACTGCCTAGTTTAACCATATCGTAAGGAAAAGAAGCAACAACCTGGGAGGCTGGGGGAAGAGAAGAGACATAAAGAAAAGAGACTTCATGGGGTGGGCTGTTCCTCGAGGGGCAACAGCAATGAGAGGGCGTGGGGGCTGCATTTGTATCTGCTGGGGCTTATGATCCCTGGAGCTGACGCTGACAGTGGCATCTTGCAGGTCTTGTGGTCGCATGCATAGGCAGGACGCTCTCAGGGTTGGGGTGTGGGTAAAGCAGCAGGCGGTCCTGTCCTGTGGCGAGTTCTCCAGGATAGCCAGGTGTGAAGAGTTCTTGTAAAAGAGGTCTCGGAGAAAAGCAAAAATGAAAGACAGCTGCATGTCTCCAGGCGTCCGTGGAGTCATTTCTGCTCCAGGGAGGCCCTGCTCTTTCTTCTGTATCTGGGTTCCTGCTCCTCTCCAGTGCTGCTTTAGCAACTGCCACTTCCTGCTTGCAGATGGTGTCCCTGTGTTAGGGGCTCTGAGCGCTCATGGGTTGCCTGGCCCCTCTCTACCCTCAGTGGCAATCTGAGTTTGTTCAGTGGAGGTATATTCTCTGTTTTGAATTGAAAGGGAGGCTATATTCCCTAACAATTAGCACATTTCCCACTGTAGGGACACTGAGTTTTCTTACTCTCTCCATCCCCCTACACCTACTCTTGGAAAGGTCAATTAAGGTCTCCCTATGACAGAGCCATTCTTCTACCCCCTTGAAGGCAGCTTCTCCAGGGCCTCCCATGGGCCCTGCAGCTTTCCTTACTGAACCTTACAGTAAGGCTGAGTGTCTGCTCCTGCCAAGCAATGGGCATCCCAAGGGCAGATGCAATGGGTGTTTTCTGACAACCTTTCCTAACTCTTGGAAAGGATTTCTTCTGTGGGAATGGATGCAACCTTCTAAACTTTTTCTACCTAGAGGCATGTCAAAAAAAAACAAAGATTTTGTTGGCCAAATTTAATCTTCCTTGGGAAATCTAAGTACTTTAAATCCTTTTATGGAGAATGGTATTAAATAGTATGCAGGAAAATACAAAGAAATGGAAAACCTGGTGATTGTTTAAAAAATGCTGATACAGTCATGACACTCTACATTAGGCATTTTAATATATATTTTAAAAAAATATTTATTTGAAAGAGTTATGAGAGGCCGGTGCCACGGCTCACTTGGCTAATCCTCCACCTGTGACGCTGGCACCCTGGGTTCTAGTCCTGGTTGGGGTGCTGGATTCTGTCCCAGTTGCTCCTCTTCCAGTCCAGCTCTCTGTTGTGGCCCGGGAGTGCAGTGGAGGATGGCACCTGGCTCCTGGCTTCGGATCGGCGTAGCATGCCGGCAGTAGTGGCCATTTGGGGGTGAAGAAGCTGAAGGAAGACCTTTCTCTCTGTCTCTCTCACTGTCTAACTCTGCCTGTCAAAAAAAAAAAAAAAAAAAGGAGAGAGGTCTTCCATCTGCTGGTTCATTCCTCAAGTGACTACAGTGGCCAGGGCTGAGCCAGGTCAAAGCCAGGAGCTTCAACCGGGTCTCCCACATGTGTGGTAGGGGCCCAAACACCTGGGCCATCTGCTGCTGCTCTTCCCAGGCCGTTAGAAAGCTGAATCAGAAGTGGAGAAGATGGGACATCAACTGGCACCCATATGGGATGCTGGTGTCACAGGTGGTGGCGCTACCTGCTGGCATCAATGCTGGCCCCAGCATTTTAATATTACAAGCGGCCCACTGATCATTGTCTCTGGACAATGTCCACATAAGCTTGAGAACCTTCATGCTCTGCCCTTACTTGCCTTTCTAGCTTCATTGCTCCACATTCTAAATGCCTCTCTGAGCTTCTCTCATCACTGCAACCAGCCGACACATTTTGGTCTCTGGTTTTGCCATTTGCTGTTTCTTCTGCCCAGAGTGTTGCTCCCGTTCCCCCAGGCCCTGTGATCCTGTACCTGACTAACTCAGGTACAGGAGTTAGACCTGGAAGATGAGGTCTCAGCGGAGTCATTTCTGCTTCAGGGAGGCCCTGCTGGGTCTTCCATGTCTGGGTTTGTGCTCTTCTTGGATGCTGCTTTAGCAGCTGTCACTTCCTGCACAGCAGGTGGTGTCACCCTGTTGGGGGATCTGAGCATCTCATCGATGTACCCATACCCCCCTGCATTCTCCATGGCAACCTGGAGAGAAACCGATGAATTTGTTTAATGGAGGCATGTTCTGTGCTTTCTAGGAGTGTACACTCTGATGATAGAGCCAAGAAGTACACTGAACACAAATAGAACTGTAAAGCTAATAGCTCAGCTAGTTTCCCCGTAGATGAATTTCTTTTTTTTAAATTTACATGTATTTGTTTAAAAGAGAGATTTCCCATCTGCTTGCTGCCTGTGACAGCCAGAGCTGAGCCAGGTCTAAGTGAGGAGCATAGAACTCATTCCAGATCTCCCATGTATATGTGGCAAGGGTTGTGGCAGGGACCCAGATACTTGGCCATCACTGCTTCCTCTCAAGGTGTGCATTAGCAGGAAGCTGGAACTGGAAGCAGAGCTGGAACCTGAACCCAGGTATGCTGATATGGCAAGTGGGCATCCAAGCAGCCTCTTAACTGCTTTGCCAAATGTTCATCTCATGAGTGGATTTCCATGAAGATTTTGCTCAAAGTTAGCTGGAGAATGGGTGGCCTGGCGGGGAGCGCTGAGGGGTGAGGTGGGGAAGTAAGCCGAGTCCAATCAGGAAGGCCTTTGTAAGTGAGACTGAGGACTTGGAATGTTGTTGGAGGATGATGAGGAAACAAGGAAAACTTCTGAGTCAGGGAAATCCACCGACCTCAAAGCTTCCCATGACAAAACAATTACGCACTTCTTGTCTGCAGAGTCCACCTCTAACTAGCATCTTTCCCCACAAGGTATTGGGAAGCCTCCATGTTTCAGACTTCTCTAGATCTGTCACATCCCAGCTGTGCCTTTCATCAGCTGAGTGACCTTATGCAAATGAGTTAAGATCTCCAAACATCATTATTCTTGGAGATAATATATGTGAAGTACTTAGCACAGTGAGTGGAACAGAATAGTCAGCAGCAGTGACTGCGTTGGTACAGACATGGTGCAGATGATCTTTCAACATGACAGAATAAAGGAGCCACCCCTGGGGTCATCACTCTGGGAAGTGGGAAAAGGCCCATTGTTTGGCACAAGTGTTTCCTGGGGTCAGGACACAGTGAATCTCCCCTTCTCCTTCTCCTTCTCTTTCCCAGGATTGACACCCATTCAGCAGGGAGCTCACGGAGAGCAAGGACCCATGAGAAGCAGAGTCTGGAGACCAGGGATAAAAGGGAGGAAAGGATGAAGGAATGTGGGGGAGGGCAGGAAGACTGAAAATCCAAGAGGCTTGTCTTGCTACAGTTGGTAATTAGCCATGTTTGTCCCCAACATAGCATACATGTTTGCATGGATATGAACACACACACATACGCTCAACACACCAGGGAAATGTCTAGGGGAAGGGAAGCTTTTGGCACAGTAAAATAGCTGTTCTCCAGCTTCCACTGCAGACTAGGTAATAGGTTAAAATGCACTTTGAGTTAGACCATTGTATGTGAGTTTCTGCATCCAATTTGTGTGAGCATGTGGGGTAGGGCAGCACTGTTCACTTGTTCCTCTGGGCCACGCTGCAGGGTGTAGTGTCAGGCACATTCTTGTTGCTGCTGCTGTCACTGATTTTGTGTGAATGCAGAGACCCTCCACTGAAGTTGTGAGAGTTCTGATTTCCTTGGGTGATCAAAGGGGAGGCACAAGGTGTGAAAAATGGAGGTCAACTTGGGGTCAGTTCTCTCTGGAAACGTTTCTGTATTTGAACCCAGCCTTATCTAAAGACTATGAGAAAGGGCAATCATTCTAGTATAGTAGGCTGTACATCCTAATAAACAAGCCTCTCCCTGTACCCACACCATGCCCCAACAAAGGAATTAGGCTCTTTTAAAATTCACAATGGCCAGAGCTGAAGCTGGGAACTGGGAACTTAATCCAGGTCTCCCTTGCTGGTGGCAGAAACCCAAATACTTTGAACCATCATCCGTTGCCTCTCAGGCTGTGCATTGATGGGTAGCTGCAGTCAGGAGGCTGAGCCAGGCATCAAATTCAGACACTATGATGTGGGATGGGGACATTGTAAGTACTAGGCAAAGTGCTTGCTCCACCTCTAGACTCATCTCTGCTGTTTAAATTTCAATCCATTTTAAAAAGAGAATGGCACAGAGAAGAGTATTGAAACTCTTTCAGTTTTTCCCCCTAAGAAAAAGATTAATGTCTTTTAGCATTCATTGCCCATTTTCAGCTTGATGCAACTGTTCAGACTCCTGACTTGACACCACTGAAAATCTGCTGCACATATGGAGCAAATAGGGAGCCACTCCCAAGCACCAGAGTCACAACTGGCTGTGACCTGGGCTTGCCTTGGCCTTTCTTTCCAATTTCTGGGCCAGAGATTTCCAAATTCTGTAGATGAGACAGCAAATTAAAAAGAAAACGGCGCAAGATGTAGCTGTGATTTGTAGTGCAGCAAAAGGGGTTAAAAAAAGAATGTGGGCCTCACATGAGAGCTTTGTTAGGGTGCAGTTTTCATGGTAATGGTGTCACAGTGTTCAAAGTGAAGCGGGTTTTAATAGAAAGCAAATAGAACTTTTCAGAATGAGTACTAACTCCATGTGAGTTTGGCATAACAGCCTGTTACCATTACCCAGATTGATTTACTTTTCCTACTGATTTTAAAGGCTGAAATGTTGGCACGTTTGGATGATTCCATGATGGAAACACCTGTACTGTGAGCCTAGTGATTGGTTCCAAACATAAAGATGTCCCAGCCAAAGCCAACTTATTGCGCATGGCCCTGGGAAACACCTGGTGTGCTGAAGGCAGGGGAAATTGGGCTGTGGTCAAAGTATATGCAGAGAGATCATCTAAAAGTGCAGGGACAACAAGATCTGTGACAACCAGACTGCTCTGGAGGAAGAGAGGACCTACCACCTGCTGAGTAAACTAGGGAATACATAAGAATAGTGATGCCCATGGCTTTTCTTCACAGGGCTTAATAGTTTGCTGAAGCATCATTTGGACCAATGACTGATGCTATCATTAAATAAAGGTCAATATTCAACTAACCTGAACTAAATAATGATACTCAATGGCGGCAGAAACTCTGTGTTGTCTCTTAGTATCTGCTTTCCTCCTTGCATACTGGTGAAGTTACTGGCTGAGTGTGACACCTCCTCCCTGGTAGCAAGGTGTGGCTGGCACCAAGACAAGCTAAAGGCTTACAAATCAAAGTGATTTATACCTTCTGGTTTCTCCCTTAAAGGGCAAAGCCATGACCCTTTCTTGTTCTTTATTTTTTTTCTGCTAGCTAGAATGCAGTCATGATGGACCAATCAATATAAACCATGAGCTGGAAGCTGTGTTTTGAAGATGGCACAAAAAAGAATATGGGAGGCCGGCGCCGCGGCTCAATAGGCTAATCCTCCACCTGGCAGCACCGGCACACCGGGTTCTAGTCCCTGTCAGGGCGCCGGATTCTGTCCCGGTTGCCCCTCTTCCAGGCCAGCTCTCTGCTGTGGCCAGGGAGTGCAGTGGAGGATGGCCCAAGTGCTTGGGCCCTGCACCCCATGGGAGACCAGGAGAAGCACCTGGCTCCTGCCTTTGGATCAGCGCGGTGTGCCGGCTGCAGCGTGCCAGCCGTGGCGGCCATTGGAGGGTGAACCAATGGAGGAAGACCTTTCTCTCCTTCTCTCTCACTGTCCACTCTGCCTGTCAAAAAAAAAAAAAAAAAAAAAAAAGGGAGTGGGCATTTGGTATGCCAAAAGTCACCACTTGAGACACCCACATCCCATCTCAGAGTGACTGTGTTTGAGTCTCAGTGGCTTCCAGTCTGCTTCCTGCTAGTGCACACCCTGGAAGGCAGAAGGTAGTGCTGAGGTGTTGAGTATTGAGTTCCTGGCTTCAGCCTGGCCCAGCCCTAGCTGTTGTGTGTATTTGGGGAGTGAACCAGTAGATAGAAGGCCTCTCTGTTTCTCTGTCTCTCTGCTTCTGAAGTAAAATGAGAATAAGTAAAAAAAATTCACCAGAATTTATTGTTTGTTTATTTCTGTATGAGAGCCATTCTCACTGGGATTAGGTGAAACCTCATTGTGGTTTTGTTTTGCATTTCCCTGGTGGCTAGTGATCTTGAGTATTTTTTTAACTTTTATTTAATAAATATAAATTTTGAAAGTACAACTTTTGGATTATAGCGGTTTTTTCCCCCATAACCACCCTCACACCTGCAAACCATCCCATCTCCTACTCCCTCTGCCATCCCATTCTTCATTAAGATTCATTTTTAATTATCTTTATATACTGAAGATCAACCTAGTGCATACTAAGTAAATATTTCAACAGTTTGCACCCACACAGACACACAAAGTATAAAGTACTGTTTGAATACTAGTTTTACCATTAATTTGCATAGTACAGCACATTAAGGACAGAGATCCTACATGGGGAGTAAGTGCACAGTGACTCCTTTTGCTAATTTAACAACTGACAATTATTTATGATGTCAGTAATCACCCGAGGCTCTTGTCATGAGCTGCCAAGGCTATGGAAGCCATTTGAGTTCGCCAACTCCCATCTTATTTAGACAAGGCCATATTCAAAGTGGAAGTTCTCTCCTCCCTTCAGAGAAAGGTACCTCCTTCTTTGATGGCCCTGTTCTTTCCACTGGGATCTCACTCACAGAGATCTTTAATTTAGGTCATTCACATGCAATCTACCTAAATTGAACCATGAAGACATAGAAAACCTAAATAGACCCATAACTGAAACAGAAATTGAAACAGTAATAAAGGCCCTCCCAACAAAGAAAAGCCCAGGACCAGATGGATTCACTGCTGAATTCTACCAGACATTTAAAGAAGAACTAATTCCATTTCTTCTCAAACTATTCAGAACAATTGAAAAAGATGGAATCCTCCCAAATTCTTTCTGTGAAGCCAGCATCACCTTAATCCCTAAGCCAGAGAAAGATGCAGCACTGAAAGAAAATTATAGACCAATATCCCTGATGAACATAGACGCAAAAATCCTCAATAAAATTCTGGCCAATAGAATACAACAACACATCAGGAAAATCATCCACCCAGACCAAGTGGGATTCATCCCTGGTATGCAGGGATGGTTCAACATTCGCAAATCAATCAATGTGATTCACCACATTAACAGACTGCAAAAGAAAAACCATATGATTATCTCAATAGATGCAGAGAAAGCATTCAATAAAATTCAACACCCTTTCATGATGAAAACTCTAAGCAAATTGGGTATAGAAGGAACATTCCTCAATATAATCAAAGCAATTTATGAAAAACCCATGGCCAGCATCCTACTGAATGGGGAAAAGTTGGAAGCATTTCCACTGAGATCTGGCACCAGACAGGAATGCCCACTCTCACCACTGCTATTTAACATAGTTCTGGAAGTTTTAGCCAGAGCCATCAGACAAGAAAAAGAAGTTAAAGGAATACAAATTGAGAAGGAAGAAGTCAAACTATCCCTCTTTGCAGATTATATGATTCTCTACTTAGAGGATCCAAAGAACTCTACTAAGAAACTATTGGAACTCATAGAGGAGTTTGGCAAAGTGGCAGGATATAAAATCAATGCACAAAAATCACCAGCCTTTGTATACACAGGCAATGCCACAGCTGAGAAAGAACTTCTAAGATCAATCCCATTCACAATAGCTACAAAAACAATCAAATACCTTGGAATAAACTTAACCAAGGACGTTAAAGATCTCTACGATGAAAACTACAAAACCTTAAAGAAAGAAATAGAAGAGGATACCAAGAAATGGAAAAATCTTCCATGCTCATGGATTGGAAGAATCAACATCATCAAAATGTCCATTCTCCCAAAAGCAATTTATAGATTCAATGCAATCCCAATCAAGATACCAAAGACATTCTTCTCAGATCTAGAAAAAATGATGCTGAAATTCATATTGAGGCACAAGAGACCTCGAATACCTAAAGCAATCTTGTACAACAAAAACAAAGCCGGAGGCATCACAATACCAGATTTCAGGACATACTACAGGGCAGTTGTAATCAAAACAGCATGGTACTGGTACAGAAACAGATGGATAGACCAATGGAACAGAATTGAAACACCAGAAATCAACCCAAACATCTACAGCCAACTTATATTTGATCAAGGATCTAAAACCAATTCCTGGAGCAAAGATAGTCTATTCAATAAATGGTGCTGGGAAAACTGGATTTCCACTTGCAGAAGCATGAAGCAAGACCCCTACCTTACACCTTACAGAAAAATCCACTCAACATGGATTAAAGACCTAAATCTACGACCTGACACCATCAAGTTATTAGAGAACATTGGAGAAACCCTTCAAGATATTGGCACAGGTAAAGAGTTTCTGGAAAAGACCCGGGAGGCACAGGCAGTCAAAGCCAAAATCAACTATTGGGATTGCATCAAATTGAGAAGTTTCTGTACTGCAAAAGAAACAGTCAGGAGAGTGAAGAGACAACCGACAGAATGGGAAAAAATATTTGCAAACTATGCAACAGATAAAGGGTTAATAACCAGAATCTACAAAGAGATCAAGAAACTCCACAACATCAAAACAAACAACCCACTTAAGAGATGGGAGAAATCCAAAAAAGAGGAAATCCAAATGGCCAACAGGCACATGAAAAAATGTTCAAGGTCACTAGCAATCAGGGAAATGCAAATCAAAACCACAATGAGGTTTCACCTCACCCCGATTAGAATGGCTCACATACAGAAATCTACCAACAACAGATACTGGCGAGGATGTGGGGAGAAAGGGACACTTACTCACTGTCGGTGGGAATGCAAACTGGTCAAGCTGCTATGGAAGTCAGTCTGGAGATTCCTCAGAAACCTGAAGATAACCCTACCGTTCAACCCAGCCATCCCACTCCTTGGAATTTACCCAAAGGAATTTAAATTGGCAAACAAAAAAGCGGTCTGCACCCTAATGTTTATTGCAGCACAATTCACAATAGCCAAGACCTGGAACCAACCTAAATGCCCATCAACGGTAGACTGGATAAAGAAATTATGGGATATGTACTCTTTAGAATACTATACCGCAGTAAAAAACAATGAAATCCAGTCATGTGCAACAAAATGGAGGAATCTGGAACACATCATGCTGAGTAAAATAAGCCAGTCCCAAAGGGAAAATATCATATGTTCTCCCTGATTGGTGACAACTGATTGAACACCAAAAAGGAAACCTGTTGAAGTGAAATGGACACTATGAGAAATGGTGACTTGATCAGCCTAGCCCTGACTGTTAATGAACAACTTAATACGTTATCCCTCTTAGTATTTTTTTTGTCTGTTCTACTTAATACTACTGGTTTAATTCTGTAATTAATACACAGTTATTCTTAAGTGTTAACATTTAACTGAAATGTGATCCCTGTTAAATATAAGAGTGGGAATAAGAGAGGGAAGAGATGTACAATTTGGGACATGCTCAAGCTGACTTGCCCCAAATGGTAGAGTTAGAAACATACCAGGGGATTCCAATTCAACCCCATCAAGGTGGCATGTACCAATGCCATCTCACTAGTCCAAGTGATCAATTTCAGTTCACAATTGATCATTGTCACTCCCCCTCTTCGTGGAGGAACGACACAGGACCCTGCGCTGTTCTTTTGTCTGCTCGGCCCTCCCCGGGTTTGCTGCTGGTTCTTCCCGGGTTGGCTGCCGTCCCTTCCACCTCCGTGGAAGGGCGGTTCCCCCTGCCACATTCCCCACTTCCACGGGGGAGCGGCACACCGCCGGCCGGCTCTCTCGGGGGCTGCACAGGTGTTCCCTCAGATGTTCCTCGTGCATGTTGTCTCTCTCCTCCTATATAGTCCTCTTCCACCAATCCCAACTCTGCTACCCACACGCCGAGTACCCTGCTCTCCTCCAATCAGGAGCAGGTCCTACAGTTTATTGGTTGAACTGGAGGCAGCTGTGTAGAAGCTGTTTCTCCCTTCTCAGCACCATATTGTGGGAGAGCAGATGCATAGAATAAGTCTTAATTCCAGTAACTTAGTCCAGTCTGGGTTGCTCCCCACAATCATAATGAAAGGACTAAGAGTCAAAGGGATCACATAAACAAGTCTAGTACCTGCTAATACTAACCGATAGAATAAATAAAGGGGAGAGCGATCAAACATGGGAAGTGAGATACACAGCAGACTCATAGAATGGCGGATGTCCTAAACAGCACTCTGGCCTCAGAATCAGCCCTAAAGGCATTCGGATCCGGCTGAAAAGCCCATGAGAGTATTTCAGGCATGGAAAGCCAAGACACTCTGGCAAAAACAAAAAACAAAAAACAAACAAACAAAAAAAACCACAAACCTAAATGAAAGATCTCTGTGAGTGAGATCCCAGTGGAAAGAACAGGTCTTCAAAGAAGGAGGTACCTTTCTCTGAAGGGAGGGGAGAACCTCCACTTTGACTATGACCTTGTCTAAACAAGATAAGAGTCGGAGAACTCAAAAGGCTTCCATAGCCTTGGAAACTCATGACTGGAGCATAGGGAGATTACTGATGCCATAAACAGGAGTGTCAATTTGTAAAGTCAACAACAGGAGTCACTGTGCACTTACTCCTCATGTAGGATCTCTGTCCTTAATGTGCTGTACATTGAGATTTAATGCTATAACTAGTACTCAAACAGTATTTTTCACTTTGTGTTTCTATGTGGGTGCAAACTGTTGAAATCTTTACTTAATGTATACTAAACTGATCTTCTGTATATATAGAAAATTGAAAATGAATCTTGATATGAATGGAAGGGGAGAGAGAGCAGGAAAGGGGAGGGTTGTGGGTGGGAGGGAAGTCATTGAGCAGGGGGAGCCAATGTAGTCCATATGCTGTACTTTGGAAATCTATATTCATTAAATAAAAGTTAAAAAAAATAATTTAGGTCATTTTTTTGCCAGAGTGTCTTGGTTTTTCATGCCTGAAATACTCTCATGGGCTTTTTAGCCTGATCAGAATGCCTTAAGGGCTGATTCTGAGGCCAGAGTGCTGTTTAGGGCATCTGCCATTCTATGAGTCTGCTGTGTATCCAGCTTCCCATGTTGGATTGTTCTCTCCTTTTTAATTCTATCAGTTATTATTAACAGACACTGGTCTTGTTTATGTGATCCCTTTGACACAATTCTATGTTTGTGATCAATTAGGAACTTAAACTGATCACTTTTGACTAGTAAGATGGCATTGGTACATGCCAACTTAATGGGATTTGGAATCCCATGGCATGTTTCTAGCTTTACCATTAGGGGTAAGTCCGAGTGTGTGCCAAACTGTACATCTCCTCCCTTTCTTATTCCCACTCTTATTTTTAACAGGGATCAATTTACAGTTAAATTTAAACACGTAAGATTAATTGTGTGTTAATTAAAGAGTTCAACCAATAGTATTAAATAGAACAAGAAAAAACTAGTAAGAATAAAATAGTAAGCTGTTCCTCGACAGTCAGGACAAAGGCTGATTAAATCATTGTTTCTCATTCTGTCCGTTTCACTTGTACAGGTTTACTTTTAGGTGCTTAGTTGTCTCAGATCAGGGAGAACATATGATATTTGTCCCTTTGGGACTGGCTTATTTCATGATCCTGAGTATTTTTTCATGTGTCTGATGGCCATTTGAAATTCCTCTTTGGAAAAATGTGTGTTCAAGTCCTTTGCTCATATATTTTTTTAAAGGTTTATATTTATTTGAATCAGAATTACACAGAGAGAGGAGAGGCAGAGAAAGGGAGAGGTCTTTCATCCAATGGTTCATTCCCCAGTTGGCTACAATGGCTGGGGTTTTGCTGATCCAAAACCAGGAATTGGGATCTTCCTCCAGGTCTCCCATGCGGGTGCAGAGACCCAAGCACTTCGACCATCTTCTACTGCTTTCCCAGGCTATAGCAGAGAGCTGGATTAGAAGAGGAGCAGCCAGGCCTATGCGAAATGCTGGCACTTCAGGCCAGGGCGTTAACCTGCTTGCCATGGTGCCAGCCCCACTTTGTCCCCCCTTTTTAACTTAAATGTTTCTTTTGCTATTATTGTGTGTCTGGATATTAATCTATTATCAGTGGCGCAGTTTGCAAATATTTTCTCCCATTCTGTCCATTGCCTCTTTTCTGAGTATTTCCTTTGTAATGCAGAAGCTTCTTAGCTTGAAATAATTCCATTTGTCTATTTTGTCTTTTATTGCTTGGGCTTCTGGGGTCTTTTCCAAGAAGTCTTTGCTTAGCCAATATGTTGCAGAGTTTCTGCAAAGTTCTCCTCTAGTAATTTGATGGTGTCAGGTCGTGGTCTCAGATCCTTGATTCATTTTGAGTTGATTTTTATGGTAAGATAAGGTTCATAAGATAAGTTGCTTCATACTTCTGCATGCAGAGATCCAATTTTCCCAGCACTATTTGTTGAAGAGATTGTCCTTTCTCCAGAGATTAATTTTAGCTCTTTTGTCAAAAAATTAGTTGGTTGGAGATGCATGGATTTATATCTGGAGTTTGTATTCTGTTTCATTGATCTAATCTACATGGCTGTTTTTGTGCCAGTAGCAGGCTGTTTTGATTGTAACTGCCCCATAGTATTTCTTTTTTTTTTTTTTTTTTTTGACAGGCAGAGTTAGAGAGAGACAGAGAGAAAGGTCTTCCTTCTGTTGGTTCACCCCCAAAATGGCTGCTACGGCTGGTGCGCTGCTCTGATCTGAAGCCAGGAGCCAGGTGCTTCCTCCTGGTCTCCCATGCGGGTGCAGGGCCCAAAGACTTGGGCCATCCTCCACTGCCTTCCCGCGCCACAGTGGAGAGCTGGACTGGAAGAGGAGCAACCAGGCCAGAACCGGCGCCCCAACAGGGACTAGAACCTGGTGTGCTGGCGTCGCAGGCAGAGGATTAGCCTAGTGAGCCACGGCGCTGGCCTAACCCCATAGTATTTCTTAAAATCTAGTATTTTGGTGCTTCTGGCTTTGTTTTTGTTGTATAAGATTGCTTTAGCTATTTGGGGTCTCTTATGTTTCCATATGAATTTTAGCACCATTTTTCCAGATCTGAGAAGAATGTCATTGGTATTTTGATTGGGATTGCATTGAATTTATAAATTGATTTTGGTATTATAGACATTTTGACATCAATTTTTCCAATCCATGGACATGGAAGATTTTCCCATTTTTTTGTGTTTTCTTCTTTAATGTTTTGTAATTTTTAACATTTTTTTTTGACAGACAGAGTGGACTGTGAGAGAGAGACAGAGAGAAAGGTCTTCCTTCTGTTGGTTTACCCCCCAAAGGCCACTGCAGGCAGCGCGCTGTGGCCGGCGCACTGCGCTGATTGAAGCCAGGAACCAGGTGCTTCTCCTGGTCTCCCATGTGGGCACAGGACCCAAGGACTTGGGTCATCCTCCACTGCACTCCTGGGCCACAGCAGAGAGCTGGACTGGAAGAGGAGCAACCGGGACAGAATCCGGCGCCCTGACCGGGATTAGAACCCGGGGTGCCGGTGCCTCAGGCGGAAGATTAACCTATTGAGTTACGGCGCCAGCCAATGTTTTGTAATTTTTATCATAGAGATCTTTTATTTCCTTGGTTAAATGCATTCCAAGGTGTTTAATTCTTTTTGTAGCTATTATGAACAGGATTGATCTTAGAAGTTTTTTCTCAGCCATGGCATTGTCTATATATACAAAGGCTGTTGATTTTTTAATGATGATTTTATATCCAGCCACTTTACCAAACTGTTCAATGAGTTCCAGTAGTCTCTTAGTAGAGTCTTTTGGATCCCCTATACATAGAATCATGTCATCTGCAAATAGGGATAGTTTGACTTCCTCCTTCCTAATTTGTGTCCTTTTGATTTCTTTTTCTTGTCTAAGGGCTCTGACTAAAACTTCCAGGACTATATTGAATAGCAGTGGTGAAAGTTCCAGATCGTAGTTTTTTTCCAGAAAATTTTTTGATTTCCCTTTTGATTTCTTCTATGACCCAGTGCTCATTCAGGAGCATGTTGTTCAGTCTCCATGTGCTTATATATGTTCTAAAGATTCTTGAATTGTTAATTTCCAGCTTTATTTCAGTGATTCACTAGATTTTTGAAGTCACAGTTGGTTTGAACTCTTACAGCCAAACTCATATCCTAATCAGCATACCCACATCTGACATTTAATATGAATGGGAATTGTGGTTTTTTTTTTAAAGATTTATTTATTTGAAAGTCAGAATTACAGAGAGATGGAAAGACATGCAGACAGCGAAAGAGCGAGAGTGAGAGCAAGTGCTTCCTTCTGCTGGTTCACTCACCAAATGACCCCAAAGGCCAGGGCTGATCCAGGCCAAAGCCAGGAGCCAGCAGCATCATCTGGGTCTCCCATATGGGTGCAGGGGCCCAAGCACTTGGTCCATTTTCCACTGCATTTCCAGGCACATTATCAGCTAGCTGGATTGGAAGTGGAGTAGCTGGGACTCAGATCAGTGCCTATATGGGATGCCAGCACTGCAGATGGCAGCTTAACTTACTATACCACAGTGCCAATCCCAGTAGTTATTCTTTATGCTAAAGAGATTGTGATATCCTTTCTTGTTTTTCTTTTTCTTTTCTTTTCTTTTCTTATTTATTTATTTTTTTGACAGGCAGAGTTAGACAGAGAGAGACAGAGAGAAAGGTCTTCCTCCATTGGTTCACCCCCCAAATGACTGCTACGGCCGGCGCACTGCGCTGATCCGAAGGCAGGAGCCAGGTACTTCCTCCTGGTCTCCCATGCGGGTGCAGGGCCCAAGCACCTGGGCCATCCTCCACTGCCTTCCTGGGCCACAGCAGAGAGCTGGACTGGAAGAGGAGCAACCGGGACAGAATCCAGTGCCCCAACCGGGACTAGAACCTGGGGTGCCGGTGCTGCAGGCGGAGGATTAGCCAAGTGAGTTGCAGCGCCAACCTCTTGTTTTTCTTTTGCAACACATATTCAATGTGATAAATTTAACAGACACAGATTTTGATGTTATGATATTTGAACATCATTTGATCTCTGTAGTATCTAGGCATCGAACCCTCAATGGTAAGCAAAGTCTCTATTCTTCTTTATGAATTAGGTGGTCCTGTGGATTCATCTTCAGATATTTGACAAGTCCACCTTTCAAATTAGGTGGACTCAGACTTAAAGTGGACATGACAAAACAGAGAGCACTGCATGCAAAGAGCATGCTGTTTTGTGCTGGCAACTATTTGACTTGCTTCAGAGGGAATTTTTAGGAGGAAAAGATAGAGTTGAGTTTTAAGCCAGACTTAAAAATCTCTTTCAAGTTTTTTTTACTCAACTTACTATAGTAAGAGGCAAGTAAGCAAAATTGTCCTCTATCAGAAGCATAGAAAAGTAACTAAAGATTTTCCGAGCGTTCGTGTGCCCAGAATGATGCTTGGGGTATTATGTGCATCGTGTCATAAAGCCCTCACAGTACAAGATAGGTAGTACTAGTATTAGCTACATTTTTCAAATGAGGAAGCTAACACTTAGACAGGCTTAGTGACTGGCAAATTTAGACCGCTGGCCATTTCTTAACTTGACTTCTAGACACTAAATTCTCAACTCATCTATGTATTGTGTATTTATGCAAATGTTTAAAACTGATGGACTTTTTGTGGTGTTCCTCATAGCTTCTCTCTCTCTTTTTTTTTTTTTTTTTTTTTTGATAGGCAGAGTTAGACAGTGAGAGAGACTGAGAGAAAGGTCTTCCTTCCGTTGGTTCACCCCCCAAATGGCCGCTATGTCCGACGTGCTGCGGCCAGTGTGCTGTGCCGATCCGAAGCCAGGAGCCAGGTGCTTCCTCCTGGTCTCCCATGTGGGTGCAGGGCCCAAGCACTTGGGCCATCCTCCACTGCCTTCCTGGGCCACAGCAGAGAGCTGGACTGGAAGAGGAGTAACTGGGACTAGAACCTGGGGTGTCGACACCACAGGCGGAGGATTAGCCAAGTGAGCTGCAGTGCTAGCCCCTCATAGCTTCTTTCTCTGGTCCAGCTATCAGTACACTGTCTTTACCTAGTCTATGCTGTCTAACTTGCTCACGATAAAACAAAAAGTCATCTGAAAGGTGTGATTGGTAGCCTCTCCTTTCTATTCTCATGATAAACCAAAACTCAGAAGGGTAGAATCACTACTTCCTTGTTATTATGATAAAACTGGAAACTCAGAGGTGGGATTCCACACTTTTATCCTGTTAAAGATAACTTTTAGGGAGAAACAAGCATTTTGAACCCTCTTAAAAAGATTCCCCCCCCCCTTTTTTTTCATTCCCATAGGGAAGGGCCTATGTGCCTATTAACCCATCCATCTCCTCACACAAGCAGGATGCCTAACCCTAACTGTCTTGTAGTTAATGTAAAGAAGGTGCAAGCTAGAGGCTGGAGGAAAAAAAATGTTGATTGTAGAATGATAATGTAAATATTGTCAATACAGAAATATTTTAACTTTGGCTTGGTTTTGACAATGGGGATAAAAGGTAGAAATTTTTTTAAAAGTGATTTTTTTTTTTATTTGACAGATAGAGTTAGACAGTGAGAGAGAGAGACAGAGAGAAAGGTCTTCCTTCCATTGGTTCACTCCCCAAATAGCTGTTATGGCCAGAACTACGCCGATCAGAAGCCAGGAGCCAGATGCTTCCTCCTGGTCTCCTATGTGGGTGCTGGGGCCCAAGCACTTGGGCCAACCTCCACTGCCTTCCTGGGCCACAGCAGAGAGCTGGACTGGAAGAAGAGTAACCAGGACTAGAACCCAGTGCCCATATGGGATACCGGTGCTGCAGGTGGAGGATTAACCAAGTGAGCCATGGCACTGGCCCAATATTTTTTTGAATGATTTATTTAATTTATTTGAAAGAGTTACACAGAGAGAAGGAGAGGCAGAGAGGTCTTCCATCCGATGGTTCCCTCCCCAGTTGGCTGCAACAACCGGAGCTGCGCTGATCCGAATCCAGGAGCCAGGACTTTCCTCTGGGTCTCCCATGTGGGTGCAGGGGCCCAAGTCCTTGGGCCCATCTTCCCCTGCTATCCCAGGCCATAACAGAGAGCTGGATGGGAAGAGGAGCAACCGAGACTAGAACTGGTGCCCATATGGGATGCCAGGGCTTCAGGTTAGGGCATTAACCCACTGCACCACAGCACCAGCCCCAGAAGTTAGAAATTTTAATAGTAACTCCTTTTTTAGTATAACTAAATGACATTATGGTTTAACAGTGAGGTCATTTTTTTTCCTAAACAAATGTAGTATTCACAAATTAATGTTGTATCTTTATTCCTTTTTGCCTCTGTTTGATCAGAACACCTTTGGAACTCTTATTTGAAAAGAGCCTTTAAAGATTATAGTAATCAAATGTTCTTTATGGGTCAAATATTGGCCCTTTGATGGGAACTTCTTTGCACAACATCATTAAGAAATGAAACTAGTTAATAAGTGTGTAAGCCAGATAATTCTGTTTGATTCCTTGAACGAAATCAAGGTGTAAAATGAGACAAATTTTCTTATGTGTGAGTGGCTTTGAGGGCTATGTTTCAAAAATGTTTTAAGTTTGACAGTAATGCTGGAATGATTATATAGTTTTTTGATAACTACTTTAGCTATCTTAGTTTTATTTATTTGAGAGACTCATGGGGAAATAGATAAACAGAAAGAGACAGAGAACTTCCATATGTTGGTTCATTCCCCCCATGCCCTCAACAGGTAGGGCTGTGCCAGGCTAAAGCCAGAAGCCTGGAATTCAGTCCGGGTCTCCCATGTGGGTGGCAGGGACCCAATTTCTTGAGCCATCACCTGCTGCCTTCCAGGGTACATATTAGTAGGAAGCTGAAATCCGGAACAGAGCTGGGACTCAAACTCTGGTACTACGATATGATCTGAAGCCAAGTCTTCATCACTGGACCAAATACCCACTCCTGGTAAACTACTTTAAAGAAACTGTTGAGAGGGCTGGTATTGTGGCGCAGTGGATTCAGCCACAGCTCATGTGGTCAGCGGGCTGGTTTGTGTTGGAGCTGCTCAGCTTCCTCTTCAGTTTCCAGCTAATGTGCATGGGAAAGCAGCTAAAGATAGCCCAAACACTTGAGGCCCTGCCATCCAGGATGGAGGTCCAGATGGAGTTCCAGGTTCCTGGCTTCAGCCTGGCTCAGCCCAGACTGCTGCAGCTGTTTGGGAGTGAACCAGTGGATGGAAGATTTGTCTCTCCCTCTCTCTGTCACTGCCTTTCAAATAAATAAATAAATCTTTAAAAGAAAAAAAAAAAACAGAAAAAGAAACCATTGGCATACAATGGACTTCTGGGATGCTAATTTTTAAAAAGTAACGAAATGCAGAAAGTGAATTCATAGATAGTAGAATTGAATCAGAGTTTCCTGTCTGGTTAAAATTCTTCCAGCTACCAAATTGCTTATATATTAGTATGATTACTTAGTAAGTACAGTGATTCCTCCTCTTTTTCCTACTACTTTATTTTAAATTTTTAAAAAAACACTAGAAGACACTATGGCACCTAAAGAGCTGCTGTTCTTCCTGTTTAATTTTCCTATGTTCTGGGAACTCTAGGAGATGTAAAATCCGGTGATAAAGAGACGTGACAGATATCTGAAGAGGTGACAGAAGCTCACTTTCCAAAATACAGTCCAGGAGGCCTTTGTTATTCAAGTGTGTGACACTGGTGCACTGCCCTTGTTAATATCCAGGGCCAACAGAAGGATAGCTCAGGAGAGGGATCTCTGATAACAGCAGTTCTTTGCCTGCAGCCATCCGCAAGCTGAAGTTTGCTGATAAGCACTCCATAAATTGTAACATTAACAACCCGTCCTCCTGTTCTAGATGGAAGCCAGCTTATACCAACTGCACAGACACCAGGTTTTCAAGAAGAGAAATGGTTATAAACACAACTTCCTCTTTGTCCCTGCGTTCGCTGTAGTGCAAAGGTAATTTGCAGAAATGACAGAGTCAATGAAATCATTCCCAGTTTCTGCAAATTACTCTAAGAGTGAAGACCAACAGTGTAACCTTTTCCAAGCCACATAGCAGTGTCATAGACCATTAATCACTGTTGCTTGCACTGGAAGATCCTTTGGTTGATGGTGTTACTTCCTGAGCTGACTTCTCACTATCAACAGGATTTATGCTTCATTATTCTCTTGGCTAAAGGATTTCTTGAATTTCATAAGGTTTTCCTCTTCCCACGGATGAGGAGGAAGAGGGCAACTCCCATTCTAGGTTATGCTTTGTTTTTTCCTTTGAATTGTGAGTGATCTGTACTCCTCCACCTCTTTAACTGTCAATGTTATTAATGGGTGTTGAGATTTATTGGTTCAATTAAGACTCTATCTACATGACACCAACTAGTGGATTTGGTCCAGTTCCTGAAAAAAGTAATTAATTAACTCAGTGGGGGGAAAACATTGATCCAATTGCTGATGGATTGAACAGAACCAGTCAGAGTAGCCCCTGACTGTGACTAAATAACCCAGGGAACAGGCTACTGCAGTGAAATGGAGAGGAAATCTGGAGCCTGCTCAAAATACCTCTGTGACATGGTGCCTCCTTTATCATGTTTCCCTGTGGCACAGCAGTTCTAGTCTTGTTTTTGCCAGGCTGGATGTTCTTATATAGCCAGCTGTCCATACATGAACCACCTAGCAGGCTAAGTAACCTCCCCACTTTTAACAGATGTGTGGTCAACCACATTCTCCAGGTCTTATGTCATAGACTATCCATCCAGAGGGAAGCATTAGGGTGGAAAATCAGTTGATTCAATAATTAAAACAAGCACCATATCTGACACTGTGGATAGTCTAAAAGCATGTCGTTTCCCCAATCTTCCTTCCTAACAGAACCCCAGAATGTTGAGGCATTTGGAGGGAGTGTGCTTGGTAGGTCCTCATGGTCCTAGGGGTGAATATTACACAGAAATTCCACCTCTCTCGCTCCTCCCAAATTGAGGTATTGTTTTGGAGTGGGTGACTCTTGATGTGGGAAGGAATTTGAGGTGAGACCTAGATAAAGGTGAACAGAAGACTAAGATGTATTAGTGAAAGTGAAAGTACACACACAGGAGGGAGTGAGGGCAAGTTCTAGAGTGAGCTGTAGTCCATTAGAGTCAGTCATCCTTTTATGTGACCTGGAGGCACAAGGGGTTGTATTTTGGGCAGAATTTTCTAGGAAAAGGTGAGGATTTGAGGAATTTGGTGGCTGTTCCATTTTAAGTATTTTTAGGAAGTCTGAGTATTGTGGCATCCAGTGCATTATGGGAATGGAAATGTCAGCTCTGGTAAGTTTGTTATAACAGGCCACAGGTCATTGAGGGGATGCAGTCGGAGCCATGCTGGGTATTTTCCTCCAGCACCAGTTCTCGGTGTCTGTTTTGCTACAAGGGCGCCAGCCATGGGAAGTTTTAGAGGCAGCCCTCAGCAAGAATGTGGTGACGTATTTCCTCTGGCCCTTCCTCTAATCACCGAGTATCTCCTTACTTATGACAGTATGGGCTTGTGCCATAACTTTAGTCAGTGAGATATGAGAGGGAATCTGTTGGGAAGATTCTGAGAAAGTTTTTTTTTTTTTTTTTTTCTCAGTACAAAGCGAGGAACAGTCTTGCCTGTCTCTGAACAGTATGTGAGGAGGTGACCTTGAGAGCTGCCACAGTTCTCTTGCCACACTGGAAGGGGGTAGATGGAGGTTTCAACAAGCTAAGGATGACAGAGAAGACACTGTTAGACCCTCGGAGTGAGGATGCTAACACGTCAAGAGGCACACCCCAGAGACTCAGACTCCAGACCAGCTGATGCAAAAGCAAGAGGATTTATTCGGCGTCTGTGCAGACGGGCCTCCTGAACTCATGAGTCCGGAGAGTGCCCCCAGTACAAAGCCACACGGTTTATATACCTGCAACGACCAATCAAAAGCACTATAGAGTCCATGCACACAGCAGTCCAATCCGCGAGCTGATCATGTGAAGGGCATGCGTCTTCTATCCAATCAGCTACGGGATCACATGGGAGGCATGCACCTCGTCGCCATTTTGTTGTTTACTTCTTTAGTAGTTCCTTTCCTTGCCAGCGCCATCTTGGTCACCCTGAGGGGGGACAACGTCTTGCTCCCTTTGTTCCCCTGGTGGGAGAGTGGTGTCCCGCTTCCCACACCGTTATTTGAGTATTAGGAGGTATACAAACTGGGTTAGGTCTTAGCACAGCCAGGCACAAGTGTCGCAGCTAGCTAAGCATAGGGTCCCTTATTTTATAGCTGCACCTAATTTTAGCTTTGGGGGAAAAAGTTTAGGGCTGTAATTTTAAACTTTAATTTTTGTTTTGGGCAAAGGTGACTTCTTGTTTTTAATGGTATTGGCTTAGGTCACTCCATCTTGGTTTGATTTTTAAGGTTCTTCAGAAACTGAACAGAAACTCATATCCTTGAAGATCTCACCAAAGCACTGAATTGTGCTTGAACCACCTTACCTTTGGATTTCTTGTTACAAAGATAACATATCTCTTACTGTACAACATGGCAGTACTTTCTGCTAACAGACACAAGCACAAAACCAATGCCATGTTATTAGTTTTATTAGTCTCTGAAACCTTGGGCAAAACCAGTCTTCTTGGCTTGGGAATGATTTGATGTCCCATCAAAGAAAAAAAAATTAAGTTCTAGACTAAAATGTCAGGAAGGATATCTCTAATGCAAAGAAATCAAACCCAGAACTTTATATGAGGGCACAATGATATTGATGTTGACTTTCAAGACTAAAACAAGGCACATTATACTAAGTGAAAGAAGCTAGACATAGAAGGTCACATATTCCATGAATAAATTTATATGAAATGTCCAAAATGGCCAAGCCTGTGGAGACAGAAAACAGATTGGTGTTCTTTAGGGGGCTGGGGCAATGGCAGTGACTGTTTAATGGGTAGAGGGTGTCCTTTAGGAGTGATGGAAATGTGCCTTAACTAGACAGCGATTAGTACAAATTTGTGAATGTGCTAAATTATACCTTTAAAGTGATTAAAATGTAAACTTCATATTATGTGTATTTTATAATTTTTTAAGATGTATTTATTTAAAAATCAGAGCTACAGAGACAGAGAGGTATAGAGACAAGATCTTCCTTCTGCTGGTTCACTCTTCCAAATTGCTGCAATGGCCGGAGCTGGGCTGTTCTGAAGCCAGGAGCCAAGAGCATCTTCCGGGTCTCCCATGTGGGTGCAGGGGCCCAAATACTTTGGCCATCCTCTGCTGCTTTTCCAGGCACATTAGCAGGGAGCTGGATTAGAAGTGGAAAAGCTAGGACTTGAACTGGCACCCATATAGGGTGCCAGTGCTGCTGGCTTACCTGCTATGCCACAAAGCTGACCCCACAACAATTTTTTTTAAGATTTATTTATTTGAAAGGCAGAGTTATAGAGAGGCAGAAAGAGAGGGAGAGGGAGAAGTCTTCCATCTGCTGGTTCACTCCCCAAATGGCTGCAACGGCTGGAGTGGTGCCAATCTGAAGCCAGGAGTTTCTTCCTGGTCTCCCATGTGGGTGCAGGGGCCCAAGCACTTCAGCCATCTTCTTCTGCTTTCCGAGGCAACAGCGGAGACCTGGATTGGAAGTGGAACAGCTGGGACTTTAACCAGTGCCATATGGGATGCTGGCACTGCAGATGCCACAGCGTTGGCCCCAAAAATTATTTTAAAATGAACTAAGCAATGACAATGACATGACAGGGGACACAGTTTTTCATGAGCTAAATTCTCATTAAATTTGTGAAAATGTTTATTTTTTAGTTAGTATTATTAAGTTTTTTTCTTAATTTAAGGAAAATTAAATGGTGGCTAACCAAAAAGATCTTGTCAAATAATTTGATTATTTTTAACTTAAGGAAATGTTGACTGAGGGTCAGGTGTTGTGGCCCAGTGAGTTAAATTGCCCCTTAGGACACCTACATAGTGAATTGGAATGCCAAGGTTTTTCTTTTTTTGTTTTTAAGATTTACTTTGTTTGAAAGGCAAAGTAATAGAGAGAGAGGGAGAGATTACGACTGAGCTCTTCCATCCTCTGGTTTCCTCCTCGAATGGCCACAATGGCTGATGCTGGACCAAGCCAAGGCCAGGATCCCAGAACTCCATCTGGGTCTCACACATGGGTGACAGTGGTACCCGAGATTTTCTGGAGAAGCTGGTCTTCTAAATTTGGGAACAAGAGCAGTTTTTCTGTCTTCAAATATACACTTGGTTGGGACATCATCTCTCTCAGAGGGCATGTGGTGTTGTGCCTCCCTAAATGTGGACCAATTTGAAGTGGACATGGGTCATCTTTGTTGAATATTTTTGTGTACAGATTTGCAAGTTTGTCTACAGTGGATGTGGTCTCCCAGCTCACAGTATTCCCTCTGAACTAGAGTGGTTTGCGATAACATCCTAAAATAGAGCAGGGAACTCCTGAAAACAAACACAAAACTGGGAATCTCAGTGGCTTTGAGAAAGATTGCTTCGGAATGGCTGTATTTCTGCTTGGTATGGAGGTGTGACGAAGGAATGCCGTGTAGCTGAATTTCTAAATTTTTTTTTATAGGGAACAGAGAAGTCTCTGAGCTGGAGATTTGTGGCCAGTGTTTAGTAATTTTCCAGCAAGCAACAGAGGATTCTGGTCATAAATCTCAACAGAGAATAGTTCCATTCCCTCTCCTGGAAGCCAGCCTCATTCACTCAGACTGTTAGGGGCGGGAAGCAGCCCCAAATCCCCAGTGGCCTCTTCTGAGTCACATTGTCCCGTAGACTAAGAGGCCATGGTTAACAGCCCATGCTTTTTCTTGCAGAGGAGCAGCCTCCCTTTGATCTCAGTGCTTGGTTTTATGGCAGCCAGCCACATCCCGGAAGGAAGAAGCACCACAGCGTCAGGGTGGGTCACATTTATTTTAGAGGAAGATGAACAAATAGGCCATACAGCAGAATGGGGCAGAAACCTGGACATGTAAGACAAAAAGACACACCTAAATCCCAACCTATCACTGTTCACAGGAACCAGAAACACTGTCAGGGAAGTGGCACAGCACTTTAGAGATTTTGTGACAGCCAGAGGACAAGTGTCGAGAAATCCAGGGACCCACTTGCCTCACTAGTTTAATTTCCTAAGCCCCAAATTCCCTGCTTGTTATGATAACTGGCTTCTTGTTTGACTCCTTGTAGTGCCAACAGCAACACACAGTGTTTTAGGGATCTGTTGTAGATAGGGCTTTCTCCCAAACAGCTGCCTCATGTCCTGTTTTGAGAGCATAACCTTCTATAAATCAACAGGAAACTCTGCCTGTCTCCTGGAGCAAAGAGTGGCCCTGTAACCTCCTTTTCATGAAGTGGGACTGAAGTCATCTGCACGTGCACTGAAGGACCCAGCTTGGGTCCGCTGTAAGCCATCTGCTCATTAGGGATGGGATGACCTGCTCTCTGGGGACACGATGAGTGGGCATTTTGCTTTTAGACCAGGTCAGGTTACTAAGTTTGTTTTCTCTGTGATCGCAATCAAACCACAAAAACCTGATTTTAGTTAAGGAATTCTTTATTGGAAAATACACTCATGGGAGGATGCTGGTCAGGCTTTGTGCACCCCATCACCCACCCCTGATTTGGAATTAGAGACCTTCCAAAGACAGTTGGAAGTGTATGCTGCCTCCTCTGATTTGATTTGGTGGGGTAGTCCATTATTTAGTTAAACAGGTCTTCCCACAATGGATCTGTATTAAATGAAGAAGATATAAATCGCTGAAACTAGAGTACCTCCAATGATTAAGTGCATAATTACTGTAAGTAAATTCCTTCAAACGACTCTGGAGGACTATTGAACTTTTTTTATTTTGTTAACTATCTTAAAATATTGCCTATTATTTAAATCCTCCTAACATTGCATTTTTCATACTTTATAGAAATGTATCTTTTAAAGTGCAGCTAATATTAAGTTTTGTTAGGAATGAATAACATCGGGTTGGGTGAGGTGTTTTATTTAGGTGTCCCTCTTTCCCCATTTTGGTAACCATAAAGAAAAGGCATGGGAACTCAGCACTTCGTGCATCTTTGCTGTGGACAACTTCTCTGCTTGAAGTTACCTGGATACAAAGTAAAAGTCTAAATTCGTTACACAAAAGCCCTAGAAAATTTGGTAGCCTTCACACATAAAAAATTGTTTTTGTTAGTATGTTAATTGTGGGCTTAATTAAAAACCTACAATATATTTTTAAATAATGTTAATGGCCTGCAATTTTTTAAAAAAGACTTATTTATTTGAAAGGCAGAATTACAGAAAGAGAGTGAGATCAAGAGATCTTCTATCCTTGGCCGGTGCCGCGGCTCACTAGGCTAATCTTCTGCCTTGCGGCACCCGCACACCGGGTTCTAGTCCCGGTTGGGGCGCCGGATTCTGTCCCGGTTGCCCCTCTTCCAGGCCAGCTCTTTGCTGTGGCCAGGGAGTGCAGTGGAGGATGGCCCAAGTGCTTGGGCCCTGCACCCGCATGGGAGATCGGGAAGAAGCACCTGGCTCCTGGCTTCGGATCAGTGTGGTACGCTGGCCACAGAGGCCATTGTGGGGTAAACCAATGGAAAAGGAAGACCTTTCTCTCTTTGTCTCTCACTGTCCACTCTGCCTGTCAAAAAAAAAAAAAAAAAAAAAAAAAAAAAGATTTTCTATCCTCTAATTCATTCCCCAAATGGCCCCAGCAGCTGGGGCTGGATCAGGCTGGAGCCAGGAGCCTGGAACTCCATCCAGGTCTCTCACATGGGCAACAGGGGCCCAAATACTTGGATCATCTTCTGCTGTTTTCCCAGGTGCATTAACAAAAGCTGGATTGGATGTAGAGCAGCTGGGACTCAAATCGGCACTTGTATAGTATACTGGTATCACAGGGGGTGGCTTAACCCACTGTGCCACAATGCTGGCACAGGTATACTTATTGTAATAGCATGTGCTTACTGCAGAACATTCTAGAAATTCAGAAAATACCAATGAAAGAATAAATACCACTAGCCATCTGAATTTCTTGAGATGCACTCCTTTCAATGTTTATATATGTAATTATAAAATTACACATCTACATAACATATAAAACCATCATTTTTATAGACAGCTATGTGATTTTGTATCCTGTTTTTTAATCACAATCTTGTAGTGTTTTAAAATTATTAAGAAACCCTTTGGGGTCGCCTGAAATCATCTGATAGAATAGGTGAGCTAACTTTGCTTCTGCTGCTTTACTCTATGAGATTAAAGTCGAACTATGTTTTCCAGCTGTTCTCCTATCAACTACCCACACACAAGCTAAAGATTTCTTCCAGGGCTTCTGCTATCCTTCCACGAACCTCCAAGCTCCTGTTCTGTGATTCTTTAAGAATCAGCGCCTCAGGGTTTCTATCAGCTGCTCTGCAGTGGGAGTCAGCGTCTGGATCCAGGAAGCCATGTGTGCCTTCTCACAGGCTTTCCAGCCACGTGGCTCCTGGGCTCAGGTTAAGTGCACTCTAATATTTTGTAACTCATTCTGTTATCTGCACTGACACTCCACTGAAGTGGTTGCCCACTGGGAAAGATCATCTTTGTCTCTTTTTAATCTTAAAAAAAAAAACAAAAAAAACAAAAACAGAAAAGAAGCATTTGACGTGTCTGGTCTTCTGTTATTCAGTTTTATACAATAAAAATTTTCAAGGGGAGCTATCCTTGAATACATGTGAGGGAACTTCAAAAAGTTCACAATACTGGAATTAAAAGGTGAATTTACTTTGGTACAGATCTCTTTAAAAATTTATTTTTTGAATTATCTGAAAGGCAGAGTTACAGAGGGAGAGAGGGAGAGACAGAGATGTCTTCCATCAGTTAGTTCACTCCCCATATGGCTGCAACAGCTGGGGCTGGGCCAGGCCAAAGCCAGGAGCCAGGAGCTTTTTCTGGTTCTCACATGGATGCACAGCCCAAGCACTTGGGGCGTCTTCTACTGCTTTTCACAGGCCATTAGCAGGGAGCTGGATCAGAAGTGGAGCAGCTGGGACATGAACCGGTGCCCATACGGGATGCCAGCATTGCAGGAGGAGGCTTAACCAGCTATACCACAAGCCCAGCCCCCAGAAAAATTTTAAAATCCATGTATATGAGGGGTCTTCAAAAGAGTTCATGAAAACTGTGTATTATGAAAAAAGTCATGCATGGATTTCTTTTTTTTTAACTTTTATTTAATAAATATAAATTTCCAAAGTACAGCTTTTGGATCCCCCCCCCCCCATAACTTCCCTTCCACCTGTAACCTCCCATCTCCCGCTCCCTCTCCCATCCCATTCACATCAAGATTCATTTTCAAATATCTTTATATAGTGAAGATCAATTTAGTATATATTAAGTAAAGATTTCAACAGTTTGCACCCACACAGACACACAAAGTATAAAGTACTGTTTGAGTACTAGTTATAGCATTAATTCACATAGTATAACACATTAAGGACAGAGGTCATACATGGGGAGTAAGTACACAGTGACTCCTGTTGTTGATTTAACAATTGACACTGTTGTTTATGGTGTCAGTAATCACCCGAGGCTCTTGTCATGAGTTGCCAATGCTATGGAAGCCTCTTGAGTTTGCCAACTCCGATCAAGGCCATAGTCAAAGTGGAAGTTCTCTCCTCCCTTCAGAGAAAGGTACCTCCTTCTTTGATGGCCCTGTTCTTTCCACTGGGATCTCACTTGCAGAGATCTTTCATTTAGAGGTTTGTTTTTTTTTTTTTTTTTTTTTTTTTTTTTTTTTTTTTGCCAGAGTGTCTTGGCTTTCCATACCTAAAATACTCTCATGGGCTTTTTAGCCAGATCAGAATGCCTTAAGGGCTGATTCTGAGGCCAGAGTGCTGTTTAGGGCATCTGCCATTCTATGAGTCTGCTGTGCATCCCACTTCCCATGTTGGATTGTTCTCTCCTTTTCAATTCTATCAGTTAGTATTAGCAGACACTAGTCTTATTTATGTGATCCCTTTGACTCTTAATCCTATCATTATGATCAATTATGAACTGAAAGTGATCACTTTTGACTAGTAAGATGGCACTGGTACATGCCACCTTGATGGGATTGAATTGGAATCCCCTGGCACATTTTTTTAAAATTTTAATTCTTTATTTTTGACAAGCAGAGTTAGAGAGACAGAGAGAAAGGTCTTCCTCCGTTGGTTCACCCCCCAAATGGCCGCTACAGCTGGCATGCTGCGCCCATCTGAAGCCAGGAGCCTGGCGCCCCCTCCTGGTCTCCCATGTGGGCGCAGGGCCCAAGCACTTGGGTCATCCTCCACTGCCTTCCCGGGCCACAGCAGAGAGCTGGCCTGGAAGAGGAGCAACCGGGACAGAATCCGGCGCCCCGACCGGGACTAGAACCCGGTGTGCAGGCGCTGCAAGGCGGAGGATTAGCCCAGTGAGCCGTGGCGCCGGCCCCCTGGCACATTTCTAACTCTACCGTTTGGGGCAAGTCTGATTGAGAATGTGCCAAAATGTACATCTCCTCCCTCTCTTATTCCCACTCATATTTAACAGGGATCACTTTTCAGTTAAATTTAAACACCTAAGAATAATTGTGTATTAATTAAAGAGCTTAACCAATAGTATTAAGTAGATAAAAAAATGCTAAAAGGGATAAAGTATGAAGTTGTTCCTCAACAGTCAGGACAAGGGCTGATCAAGTCATTGTTTCTCATAGTGTCCATTTCACTTCAACAGGTTTCCTTTTTGGTGCTCAGTTAGTTGTCACCCATCAGGTAGAGCATATGATATTTGTCCCTTTGGGACTGGCTTATTTTACTCAGCGTGATGTTTTCCAGATTCCTCCATTTTGTTGCAAATGACCAGATTTCATTTTTTTTACTGCTGTATAGTATTCTATAGAGTACATATCCCATAATTTCTTTATCCAGTCTACTGTATATGTATATGAGGGGTCTTCAAAAAAGTTCATGAAAACTGTGTATTATGAAAAAAGTTATGCATGAATTTCAAAATATTTTTCACCAAGAGAAACTTACCTTTTATTTCTATTTTCTGCATTTAAAAGCATCCTTGTGTATTTACAAACATATATCCTTGATACATATATTTATCCCTGAAAGTTCTATGTATGTATTTACATGTGAATGCATATATATATATATATATATATACAGCATATGTGACTTTTTATACCCACATATATGTACAGCATAGAATCTGAGAATTCCTTTTTTTTTTTTTTTTTTTTTTTTTTTTACAGGTAGAGTGGACAGTGAGAGAGAGAGACAGAGAGAAAGGTCTTCCTTTGCCGTTGGTTCACCTTCCAATGGCCGCCGCGGAGGCGCGCTGCGGCCAGCGCACCGCGCTGATCCGGTGGCAGGAGCCAGGAGCCAGGTGCTTTTCCTGGTCTCCCATGCGGGTGCAGGGCCCAAGCACTTGGGCCATCCTCCACTGCACTCCCTGGCCACAGCAGAGAGCTGGCCTGGAAGAGGGGCAACCGGGACAGAATCCGGCGCCCCGACCGGGACTAGAACCAGGTGTGCTGGCGCCGCTAGGCGGAGGACTAGCCTAGTGAGCCGCGGCGCCGGCCCTGAGAATTCCTTTTTTTTTAAAAAAGTATTTTATTTGAAAGGCAGAGTTACAGTGAGAGAGAGACAGATACTGAGACAGATCTTCCATCTGCTGGTTCACTCCTCAAATGGCTACAACAGCTGGAGCTGGGCCAATCTGAAGCCAGGAGCTTCTTCCCAGTCTCCCACATGGGTGCAGGGACCCAAGCACTTGGGCCATATTCTACTGCTTTCCCAGAGCATTAGCAGGGAGGTGGATTGGAAGTGGAGCATCTGGGGCTCAAACTGGTGCCCATATGGGATGCTGCCCCTGCAGGCAGAGGCTTAAGCTAATACGCCACAGTACCAGCCTCTGAGAATTCCTTCCTATACTGGTATATTTTACATGAAGTTCAGTAATCTGGATGAAAAACAAAAATTAAGTCAGTTACATCAGTTTGGATATTTAAAAATTAGTCCTCAAGGGCAGCATTGTGGTGCAGCAAGTTAAGCTGCTGGCTGCTCTCCTGGCATCCCACGTGAGCTCTGGCTGGGAACTCCAGCTGTCCCGCTTCTGATCTAGCTCCCTGCTAATGTGGCTGGGAAAGCGGCAGAGGGTATCCTGAGTGACTGGACCCCTGCCACCCATGTGGGAGACCCGGATACAATTGCAGGTTCCTGGATTTGGCCCAGTGCGCCCAGATTGTTGTGGCCATTTGGGAAGTGAACCAATGGATGGAATATTTCTCTTTCTCTCTCGCAATCCCTTCCTCCCTCTCTGTAACTGCTTTTCAAACCAATAAATAAATGTTGTTTTTAAAAGTTTATCCTTCCAGAAATCTCAAGATATCTTGTGGGGCTCATTAGAATGATTTAACAAAATAAAATGATCGGATTTGCCATACCTTATACTTTCTCCAGAAGCACTGTCACAGTGTTCTTATGATTGTGCCTTCTTTTCTGAGGCTTTTCTTTTCTGATTTTTTTTTTAAAGAATTATTTATTTATTTGAAAGTCAGAGTTACACAGAGAAGGTGATGCAGAGAGAGAGAGGTCTTCCATCTGCTGGTTCACTCCCCAGATGGCTGCAATGACCGGAGCTGCGCTGATCCGAAGCAAGGAGCCGGGAGCTTCTTCTGGGTCTCCCATGTGAGTGCAGGGGCCCAAGGACTTGGGCCATCTTCCACTGCTTTCCCAGGCCATAGCAGAGAGCTGGATTGGAAGTGGAGCAGCCGGGTCTTGAACTGGCACCCATATGGGATTCTGGCACTTCAGGCCAGGGCATTAACCCCCTGCACCACAGCACCAGCCCCCATTTTCTGATATTTTCATGTTAAAAACAATGCCCAGAGAGTGTCATTTCCAGGGCCCAGGAGTAGCCCTTGCTCTCACTGTGTTCACTGAGCTCCTCTTTACTGTGCTGTACTAGGTCTTTCCATCTCAGGTGAGATTGCATGCATGCTGTTAGGGGACTTAGCCGTCAGTGAGCTGAAGCAGTGAGTCTCCCATCAGTAGTATGGTCAACCAGTGCTGTGGGAGCCCTGGCTTGGTGGCTCTCTTAGCCAGCCAGCCTGGGAATGGCCAGGACCAAATGGGTTCTGGAGTTTGCTTATCGCAGGACATGCAGTGCAGCTGGAAGAGGGAGTCTACCAAACTCCAGTCTAGGAGGCAGATGACTGACTGTAGTGGCCCTACCATTCAGCTGTGTGACATGTGGCAAAATGACTTACCCTTCCTACAATTGAATTTTGTCACATGTAAAATGAGACTATTATAGTGCATCCCACTTCACAGGGGAGAGAGAACTCCGTGAGATGCTGGGTGTGTTGGCACTGTGTAAAGTATAATACACTGTACTATTCCAGGGTATAAATTATGGTTATCTAAAGTAGGATAGGGTTAGAGTTACTGCAAGAACCCACATACCGCATATTGGATACATTGAACTTCATGTTGTATAATTTGCAATTTTATATTCTGTAAATTATATTACAAAGGCGTATGTTTTTAACGGCTTAAATGATAGTTGTTTATTTAGATAATTATGTATACGTTAAGAATAATTCAGGGGCCGACACTGTGGCCAAGTGGGTAAAGCCACTGCTTGCAATGACATCATCACATATCGGGGTACAGGTTTGAGGGTCCCAGCTGCTCCTCTTCTAATCTAGCTCCCTGCTGACGTGACTGGGAAGTCAGTAGATAATGATCCACAAGCTTGGGCCCTTGCTGCCCATGTGGGTGACCCAGATGGAGTTCTGGGTTCTTGTTTTTGCTTGGCCCAGGCCTGGCCATTGTAAGCCCTTTGGGAAGTGAACCAGTGGATGGAAGATTTCTCTGTGTCTCTCCCTCTCTCTATCACTTGGCTTTCAAACAAATAAAGTGTATCTATTTAAAAGAGTAATTAATTTACAAAGAATCTTTTGAAAAGAAAAACAGGTCATATGAAAGTTAAGTCTTGGGGCTGGTGCTGTGGCATAGTGGGTTGATGCCCTGGCCTGAAGCGCCAGCATCCCATATGGGCCCCAGTTTGAGACCCGGCTGCTCCGCTTCCTGTTCAGCTCTCTGCTATGGCCTGGGAAAGCAGTAGAAGATGGCCCAAGTCCTTGGGCCCCTGCACCCGCGTGGGAGACTGGGAAGAAGCTCCTGGTTTCTACCTTCGGATCAGCACAGCTCCAGCTGTTGTGGCCATCTGGGGAGTGAACCATCTGATGGAAGACCTCTCTCCCTCTCTCTCTCTGACTCTCCTCTCTCTGTGTAACTCTGACTTTCAAATAAATAAATTAATCTTTTAAAAAAAGTTAAGCCTCAAATATAGATATTTTGCTAATGATGAGCCTCAGCATTATCATTGTAATGTGGTTTTAATTCCTGCTTTTCTTTTGCTTTTGGTCTCAAGTATCAGAAAATTGTTTTAAATTTACTTCATTTAATTTTTCTTTCCCTATCTGTTTTGTTTTGTTACTGCAATAAAAAATCAATCAATTTCCAAGTTGAGATGCAGGGCAGGGAGTGGTTTGGCACCCTGGTTAGTGGTGCAGAGGCCTCCTGGGACAGGTGCAGCCTGTGTGGGAATGCCTGGTCGTGAGTCCTTTTTCCACGCTCGATTCCAGCTTTCTGCCAGTGCACATCCTGGGAGGCAGCAGGTGATGCTTCAGAGGTTCCATGGGAGACCTGGATTGAGTTTCCTGCGCCACTTTGGCCTGGCCCAGCGCCGGCTGATGTGGGCATTTGGAAGTGAACCAATGAATGAGAGATCTCTGTATGTCTCTCTGCCTTTCAAATAAATAAAACGTTAAAAATTGAGATACAATCCACATACATAAAAGCTGCTCTTTCGAAGTGTGTATTATTTCTTTAAGGACAGTTAGAGTTGTAGTTACTCTCACTTTCTAACTCCAAAGTGTTTCTACCACCCCAAAGCAACTCTCTCCATGTTAACAGTCAGTTCCCATTCCACCCTCCCCTCCTCTGGCCACCACAATTTACTTTCAACTGACTTGTCCTCTCTGGACAGTTCATACGAATGGACTCAAACAATTTTTTTTGGGTGTGTGTGCATGTCTAGTATATTTGACAGTGTGTTTTTAAGGTTAATTTATATTACAGGCTGTATATGTACCTCATTTCTCTTAAAATTACATTATCTGGATATAGTACCTTTTGTCCATCCATTCATCAGTTGATTGACATTTAGATTGTTTCCACATTTTTGGTTCTTGTGAATAATGCTAAGGTGAACATTCATATATGAATTGTTATCTGGGCATATGTTTTTGGCTGTCTTTGGTATAGGAGGTCACCTCAAAAGAAAAGTCATGGGAAAATGGAATGAAAAGATGAGTTTGTAGGAGTAAGCTTTTGGTCTAGTAGTTATGACACCATCTAGTATCCTGTATCAGGGTGCCTGGATTCAAGTTCCAGTTCCATTCCTGATTCCAGATTCCTGATAATGCACATTTTGAGAGCCAGCATATGATGGCTCCTGTCGTTGGGTACCTGCCACCCATGTGGGAGACTTGGATTGAATTCCTGGCTCCTGTCTTTGTCCTGGCCCAGCCCTGGCCACTGCAGGCATTTGGGAGTGAACTACTGTGTAGGAGCTGTCTATCTGTCTCTCTCTCAAGACTATAAAAAATTCATAAAAATTTTGAAAAAAGATGAGTTTGTTTTGGTGTAATAAATTTTGAAATCCATGCAGAGTATTTTTTATAATATGCATTTTCCTTGACCTTTTGGAAGACCTCTCATGTAAGTAGGAGTGGAATTGTTGGATCACATGGTAAGCCTATGTTTAACTTTTTAAGAAGCTTCCAAATTGTTTTCCGTAGCAGCTGTACCTTTTAACACCCCCACCAACAATGTTTGAATGTTCCAATTTCTCCCCATCTTTGCGAGCACTTGGTATAAATGTCTTTTTTTTTTAAAGTTTTATCGATTTATTTGAAAGACAAAGTGACAGATTGGTCTACCATTGGTGTTTCATTGTCCAAATGAACACAGCAGCCAGGACTGGGCCAGGCCAAAGCCAGAAGGTAGGAATTCCATCTGGGTCTCTCATGTGAGTGGTAGGAACTGAAATGACTGGAGTATCATCTGCCTTCCAGGAGAATTAGCAAGTTGGATGAGAAGCAGAGGTGGGCCTGATCCCAGGTGCTCTAATACAGGATGCAAACGTCCCAAGAGGTAGCTTAATCTTCTGCAAAGAACACTCACCCCTTACCTGTCTTTTTGAGTACAACCATTCTAACGAGTGTGAAGTGATATCTCATTATGGTATTAATTTGCGTTTCCCTTCAGGATAATGATGTTGAGCTTCTTTTCCTTTAATCATTTGCCACTTGTATATCTTCTTTGGAGAAGTATCTATTTAAGCCCTTTTCCCATTAAAAATATGTTATTTGTCTTTTCATTCTTGCATTTTAATAGTTTTTAAAATATTCTGAATACTGGCTGGTGCCATGGCTCACTAGGCTAATCCTCCGCCTGCAGCGCTGGCACCCCGGATTCTAGTCCCGGTTGGGGCACCGGATTCTGTCCCAGTTGCTCCTCTTCCAGTCCAGCTCTCTGCTGTGGCCCAGGGAGTGCAGTGGAGGATGGCCCAAGTGCTTGGCCCCTGCACACGCATGGGACACCAGGAGAAGCACCTGGATCCTGGCTTCGGATCGGCGCCGGCCATAGCGGCCATTTGGGGGGTGAACCAACAGAAGGAAGACCTTTCTTTCTGTCTCTGTCTAACTCTGCCTGTCAAAAAAAATATTCTGAATACTAGACTTTTATTATGATTATATGATTATGTGATTTGCAAATATTTGTTCCCATTGTCTAGATGTACTTTTCTTCTTTCTTTCTTTTAAAGATTTATTTATTTATTTGAAAGGCAGTTAGAGAGAGACAGATATCATTCCCCAAATGGCCACGACAGCCAGAGCTGGGATGATTGAAAGCCAAGAGCCAGGAACTTCTTCTAGGTCTCCCACATGGCTGCAGGGGCCCAAGTACTTGGGCCATCTTCCTTTGCTTCCCCAGGTGCATTAGCAGGGGGCAGGATTGGAAGTGGAACAGCCAGGAGTTGAACCAGTGCCCATATGGGATGCCAGCACTGCAGGCGGCGGCTTTACCTGTTATGCCACAGTGCTGGCCCCACTTTTCATTTCTTGATAGTATCTTTTGATACACAAAAGCCTTTAATTTTTATGAAGCCCAACTTACTAATTTTTCCCTTGGTGGTTTATATGCTTGATATCATATTTATGAAACCGTTGCTGATGAAAATATTCTGGATCTAGACAGTGGTGATGGTTATACAATATTGTGAATGTATTGAATGCCACTGGATTGTACCTTTTAAAATGTTAAGATGGTAAATTCTAGGTCATGTCTACTATACCACAATAAAGAAAAAGTAACCTCTGTCTTATGCAAGATGTACATCTATATTTTCTTCTAAGAGTTTTATAGTTTAAATTTTTTATTCTCTTTGAGTTAATTTTATTTATGGGGTGACAGAAACCCAACTACTTGTTTTGCATGTGGATATACACCTGGCCCAGCATCATTTTTCTATAACTTTATTATATCATTTGTCACAGTCTACTCTGTATATATGTTATTTGTGTATGTGTCAGTCCACCCCCTCTTTTTCTAACCTCCTCTAGATTCTGGGCTTTTTGTGTGGCTTTGTTTAACTTTTTTCCTCTTACTACACACAACCCAGATGTCTTTGGGATGTTGCATACCGTAGATGATCAGTGAGTTGTTATTCTGAATTGACATTTTAAACAAACAAAAGATATACTTAATGGGATTTTATTATGAATATTTTTGGAAACTTATCTCTGTAAAAGATGCTTTCCATCTTCACATCTGTTAGTTTATACACACACAGAAATACATATATACGATGAGGGTGGGTATTTGGTGCAGTGGTTAAGTTGCTGCTTGGGATGCCCACATCCCAGTCAGAATTCCTAGGTTTGAGTCCCAACTACTCCACTTCCAATCCAGCTTCCTGCTAATGTGTATCCTGAGAGGCAACAGGTGAACACTCAAGTATCTGAGTTCCTGCCACCAGCATGGGAGACCTGAACTGAGTTCCAGGTTGCTGGCTTTGATCTGGCCCAGCTCTGGATGTTATTGGCATTTGTGAACCCGACAATGGAAAAATCTCTCTGCCTTTCAAATTAAAAAAAAATGAGAAAAAAGTTTCAAAGTTTCTTCTGTCTACACATTGGGACTTTTAGGGAGACAATAATTAGCACTTGTGTCCTTGGCTTTAGAAACAACTAAAAGATAGACTCAGGAGTCAGCTGGGTATAAAATATTCTCCTTTGTTGCTGGGAGAAGGTGATGTAGGTTTGTAGCAAAATGGGATTGCCAAGACTTCACTTGGAATTAGATGTCCTTTTTATTAAGATTTATTTATTTGAAAGGCAGAGTGACAGAGAGGAAGAGAGAAAGAGTTTAATCTTCCATCTCCTGGTTCACTTCCCAAATGGCCACAACAGCTGGCGCTGGGGCAGGCTGAAGCCAGGAGCCAGGAATTCCATCCAGGTCTCACACGAGAGTGACAGAGGCCATCATCCGCTGTCTTCCCAGGCATATTAACAGGGAGCTGGATCAGAAGCAAAGCCACGACTCAAATAGGTGCTCATTTGGGATGCTGGCCACAACACCCCAAGTGTATTTTTTTAAGAGCTATTGGCACAGTGTGACAACCATAGTCCCCTCCCACCCTCCCCAACAGGCTAGACTGCTTCTCTTTAACAAAGAGCTGGTCAGGACACCATCTAGAGAGGAAAAGAAAGGCCTCAGATGGGATGATTAGGTTTTTTTCCAAATTCACTGATTCATGGAAGAAGTTGAGTGAAAGACAGGATGAGAAGATGGAATCTGTAGTGCTTATAGTCTTTCAGTAGGTGGGTTTTATCCGCTGAGAAACATGACCCAGTGCCTGTCACCCATGAAAGCTGTATATATCTACTGTGAGAGGGAGAATGCAGGATGGAGCAACAGGCCAGAAGTGCTCCACTTCTGGGATCCCTCCACAAGGAAACACAGAGCGAGGGAGAAGAGTTCCACCCAGCAGTGGGCTCAGCTGATGTCTCGCACTAAGGCTGTGCTTTGATTGCTCCTTGGGTTACAGTCTCACACTTTACCATGAAGTGCTGAAGAACCACTCAAAATTAGGGCTAGAAAGACGCTGTGAGATTAACTTTTTTTCTTAGCTACTTTTTACTCCTGTTGATTGTGTGATAAAGTTTGTAACTCTTCTCATGAAGGAGAACATTTTCCTGTCTTCATTTACTTAATAGAAAGAATTGTCTTCATCGTTTCTTAGCAGACATCTCTTTTTCCTGACCACTTTCTAAGTAGCATTCAGCAATCTTTTATTTTATAGGGATTCTAATGTCAGCTGAAGTAAGTTCTGTGAGATCAGATCATAGATTCTATCTGCAGCCTATCAGACCATTCAGTTTTTATTTATGAAAAGTAAGGAAGTTCATAATTCTGTGTTTTATGAAGGAAACTTTTTTGCTGTAATTTCCTTAAACAATAGTTATATGGATAAAGTCTTTTCTGTGATTTTTTTAAATTATTTTTTCCCTTAAAAGCCACTTAACATAAGCTTTAAACTTGGAACTTTTAAGAGAAACCCACTGGAGTCATGTGAAATCATTGTTTCTGCTCTCAAAAATGTATTTATGAAATAATGAATTGATGTCTGGAGGTTACACATAATGCCTGGCCCAAATCCTGCCACCCACATTATCTTCTCTACCTGGGCTGGAAGATCCCACTGAAGCTGTTTGAGGGAAGGAGTCTGACTAAAACCTGGCCCACCAAAGGAGCTCAAGGGATGGGTACAGAACAACTGAGAAGCTGGTGCGGCTTATGAAGGTTTAGGGAGTACTCAGCCTTAGAGGCAAGGAACGGAGGAAGAAACAAACAAATAGGAATCAGAGAGGGAAAATAGGTAGAAAAGAGAAATAAGACAGAAAACGTTGTTTTTAAACACATCTGCAAGGTTGAATACTTCTGTTGAGGGATGACAGTTCCATGCCCCTGCCCTTGACTCTGGGCAGACTGTGATGATTTGCATATAACCTGTCAAATGCAGTAGAGGTGCTCCTTGTAACTCCTGAGGGTTGGTCTAAGGGGAAATGCAGCTCTCACTTTGCCCCTGGGACATTTGCTTTTGGAGTTTTGAGCTATCGCATAGCAAGTGTGACTGCTCAGGGCTGCCATGCTGCCAGGAAGCCCAAGCTCCGGGGAGAGGCCTTGGCTGGTGCTCCCTGAACAGCCCAGCTGACCCCCCTTTCCCAGCCCCAGTCGGCACCTGCGCACGTTCTGGGTGATTGCAGCCTCACTTTGTCCAGACCTCCTCAGTCCTTGAGTCTCTGGAGCTGAGGCCGCAAGGTCGTGGAGGAGAAACCGGCCACAGCGCCCTTTCTGAATTCCTGAGCCTCAGGAACTCTGAGCACCTTAACATTGTTGTTTTACTTTTGAGTGGTTCGATAAACAACAGTGAAAGAGAAGTAAACAAATGGATTCAGTCTGGAATGAGGAAAATCTTCTACAGTGTATCCTCTGTGAATGTGTTATACAATAAGCTGGCAAACAAGAACAAAGAAATGGTTTTTGAAATAGAAAAATGAGCACTGCTTTATTGTTTCTAAGAACCTCCATCAACACTTTTTTCTATTTCAAAGGATAATAAATCCACTATTATTTAGTAAATATTTCATTAATAATAAATGAAATAATTTTTTATAAGCTAGTTGTTATTTTGGTAAATACACACACAAAAGAATCTGGGGTAATTTTTCAACACTGAGAAAGGGTGTTATTTGGGGTGATAAAAATAGCTAGTGATAACTTCAAAATTTTCTGGATTAAAAAGAAAAGTAAGACCTTAAAATCTTGTCCTTTACCTTTAGAAATATTTTTCATTGAATACCTACTATACATTAAGTCTTCTGCTAGCATGCCTAGCACCAAGTAGGTGCGCAAAAATTATTCCTCGAATGAAATTCTTCCTTTTTCTTTTGATACTTTATTAAGATGTCAGTATCCTGGGCCGGCGCCGCGGCTCACTAGGCTAATCCTCCGCCTAGCGGCGCCGGCACACCGGGTTCTAGTCCCGGTCGGGGCGCCGGATTCTGTCCTGGTTGCCCCTCTTCCAGGCCAGCCCTCTGCTGTGGCCCGGGAGTGCAGTGGAGGATGGCCCAGGTGCTTGGGCCCTGCACCCCATGGGAGACCAGGAAAAGCACCTGGCTCCTGGCTCCTGCCATCGGATCGGTGCGGTGCGCCGGCCGCAGCGCGCCGGCCGCGGCGGCCATTGGAGGGTGAACCAACGGCAAAGGAAGACCTTTCTCTCTGTCTCTCTCTCTCACTGTCCACTCTGCCTGTCAAAAAAAAAAAAAAAAAAAAAAAAGATGTCAGTATCCTTGGTGAGCCTTTTTTCTTTCCTAGCTTCTTTGATTTTGGGGGAGGGGGGAGAGGAGAGTGATTTCCACGAAGAAAATCATTTAATTTTAAACAATTTTTGAAAAATAATTTATCACTAAATTTATTGTTCTTGGATGTCATATGCATATAATTTTGCAACCAGAATAGTGTTAAAAGACATAACAAGGCCGGTGCCACGGCTCACTTGGCTAATCCTCCACCTGCGGCGCTAGCACCCCAGGTTCTAGTCCTGGTTGGGACACACCGGATTCTGTCCTGGTTGCTCCTCTTCCAGTTCAGCTCTCTGCTGTGGCCCGGGAGTGCAGTGGAGGATGGCCCAAGTGCTTGGGCCCTGCACCACATGGGAGACCAGGAGGAAGCAACTGGCTCCTGGCTTCGGATCAGCGCAGCACACCAGACGTAGTGGCCACTTGGGGGGTGAACCAACGGAAGGAAGACTTTTCTCTCTGTCTGTCTCTCTCACTGTCTAACTCTGCCTGTCAAAAAAAAAAATTAAAAAAAAATAACAAAAACAATGGCCCCAGGCCAGTGCCGTGGCTCACTTGGTTAGTGCCGGCATCCCATATGGGCACCAGGTTTGAGTCCCAGTTGCTCCTCTTCCAGTCCAGCTCTCTGCTGTGGCCAGGGAGTGCAGTGGAGGATGGCCCAAGTGCTTGGGCCCTGCACCCCATGGGAGACCAGGAGGAAGCACCTGGCTCCTGCCTTCGGATCAGCACAGCACCTGCCATAGCGGCCATTTGGGTGGGTGAAGCAACTGAAGGAAGACCTTTCTCTCTGTCTCGCTGTACCTGTCAAAAAAAAAAAAAAAAAAAAAAAAAAGGTCCCATACTCTCAGCTCCATGTGTTCCTCCCTACAACACTTCACAGAAGCAGACTCCTGCAAACTCTTCCCTGAGACAAGCTGGAGTCCTAGAAAAACAGAACCGAGAGTGCATGTTTGCGCCCTGACAGCTACTAGGAGTGGCAAGTAGCAGACCCTTGCTGTTGCTCTCCAGGGAATCTGTAGCCAATCACAGCAAAGGAAATGGGAATGTTTGGCTCCCCAGTAGAAGGATGGTTTTTAAGTATGTACCAAGAACTAGCCAGCCTTTTCCAATGCCCTGAGAGGATAGCCAGAGAGATTTAAGTCACCCCCAGAGTAGGATTTGAGAGTGGATCATTAAAGGAACAACTCATGAGATCTGCAAAGAAAGCAGTGTTCACCAGCATCTGTTCCCTAAGAACACAGTCATCGTGTGATATTAAACCCAAAGCATACCTAGGATGGCACATGTTGAGCGACCTGCTCTCAGCAGTGGGGTGTGTAGGTTACTAGCCCAGGGAATGTCACTGGTCTTCTGGATTTCAACAAGGCACACGATGAGATCACACATGATATCCTCACGGATGAAATGGAGGAAAGTGGTGAAATACCGGTACAACCCTGAAAAGAGGGAGGTGGTATCTGCATTCTAGAACTTGAAGTTGAGTAGGACTCACGAGGGAAACCCCTTTCAGTTCAACATTAAGACCTTTCAGGCAGAAGGAACTGCTCCAGTAGGAAAAGCAGAAGTGCCTCTGGCCTTAGGGATATTTGCACCAGGTTGATTGGCACTTGCCGGGGAAAGTATAGAAAGGACCTGAATCCTTAGGAGCTGTGAATTTTGCATCTGTAGCTGATGGCATGTTTGGGTGAGATTATGTTCTCAGCTCCCAGATAGCTTGTACTGGGTAACTCAGCCATGTTCTCATGGGCATGTTAAACAGCGTGTGAGCTAGCAAGGGCAAAAACGTCTTAATTACAGGAAAAGTCCAAAGAATTCTATCTCCTACCAACAGTGACTTTAGTGACTTCAGCTCTCATCATGGAAGACCTGGAGGACTTGTGTTGTCAAAGCCATTTTCCTGGCTGGGTCACGATGATGACCAGCAGGGGGAGATACAGCACAGCTCATGGAGGCTATAATGTCAAGCTAATGTCATAGCCTTGTCAAGGCAATCTGAACCTGAGAGCAAAAGGATGGGGTTGGAGACCAGGAAAGGTTCCTGTCTGGCTTGTGATTCCAAGACACAGTGACTCGGTGACCCAGGAGAAATGAGGATTTCCTGTTAGGCCAGGACTCTGAGCCAGAGCTGACCACCCACTCTCATCAACCTCTCTGTCGGGGAAGAAGCAACAATCTGCCTGTCAACCCTAGGAGCAGCAGCCGTGGCCCCGTGGCCTGAGAGCTTCTGTCTGGTGTGTCCGAATTCTCGGGAGGAAACGGTTGCCCTGAACTTTGGATGCGGCTAATAGCATTCTCATGACTTTCTCGCTCGAGGCCTGCCCCGTCACCTCTTCTGATTAGGACTGGAAGTTTGGAGTCTGGATGGCTGGCTTCCTGCAGGCCACGCTGAGACGCTGAGCTACAGCCGGCAGTTGTTGGAGGTCACTGGGTCGTTGTTCTTCTCTTCTTTCCCCCTTGTCCCCTGAAGCATCATTTTGAATAAACAATTCTTTCCTCTCACAAACCAAGATACGAGAAATCCTTCTGGGGCCTCACTCACTGCATTGCTAGCGCTGTTTCCTGTGCTCTGCTCATACTTTCTGATTTCTGCCCTGTTAGAGTACATCCTCCTGACCCAGCAGAGTGGGGCAAAGAGGCCCCAAGCTTCATACTATTCCATTGGAGAATGGTCTTAGTTACAGAAACCTCTCCTGTGTTTGGAAAGACACCGTGTTTTCTTAAAGGTCTTTTTCTTGCGGCAATCAAGATTGAAAAAATTCCACAAAGAAATATTTCCATTCTTGGTCATGCTTGATATCATGCATCAGTTAAAATTGGATGAACATAATTAAAACAAGCAGGAGATTCAAATGCACGCAGAAATATCAAGACTTCTGAATGCCAGCACAGGAATATAAAGTTGGCGTCTCTCATCAGCAATGCCTCTGTTCTCTTTTCCCAGTTTTATTGTCTCCATCAATAGCTGCATGTGTGTGTACGACCAACAGGCATGCATGCACTACTAAACTATGCAGCTGCTGACTATACACAGATCCCGGATTCCTGATGATGGTCTCTTCAGCACAAACAAACAGAAAACGCTTGGAGAAAAAAAAAGTTCTTAAAATGTAAATAACATTTGGAAAGCCAGTCTGACTATTGCATGATTAAAAATCATTCTGTGTTCTTGTTTATTCCATGTTCATTATTTACAGACCAACAAACCTGGAGATTCAGAACAAGTTATCTATTCATGTGATTTCTCATTGGAAGTCATCTACTCATGAGATATTTGTCCCTTCTTTTTCACTGTATGTGCATGTTCTAAGTTGGGAAAATTTGGTGTCTTTTATCCTCTGATCTCCTGGTTCATTTATCCACACTAAATGGCAATGATTCCATCTTTTTTTAGCTTAAATTCATTAGGGGCAGTCTGGCTTCCTCTGAGCTATTGTGAATTTTTTTTTTTCTGGAATGTTTAAGGCTTTCTAACAGTCTTAATTTTGTTCTTCAAGAGTCCATTCTCCACATGGCAACATGAGAAATTTTTAAAAAGAAGGAAAAAAATACACCAGGAAATTAGATTATATAATTCTGTTTCTTAAAGCTCATCCCTGGCTTTTCATCACACTGAAATCCAAATCCCTTATACGGTTTACAATGCCTTCTCTGATCCAATTCCTGCTTTCCCCTCTGACTTTATTTTTTTTAAGTACTTTATGTTTTGCATTTTATTTATTTGAAAAGCAGACAGAGGGAGAGGGAGAGATTTCTTCCATCCCTGGGTCACTCACCAAAGGCCAGCAACAGTGGGGATTGGACCAGACCTAAACCAGAATCCTGACACTCAGTCTGGGTCTCCCACATGGGTGGAAGCAACCCAAGTACTTGAGCCATCATCTGCTACCTCTTGGAGTACACATTAGCAAGAAGCTGAATCAGCAGCTGAGCTGGGACTCAAACCCAAGACTTCCAATATGGGATGTGGGCATCCCAATGGCATCTTTATCTCCGTGTCAAATGCCTGTCCTATGTTTTGAATTTGAGAAGATTTATCATTTCCGCAACAATCATAACAATCCAGTTTTAGAAGGTTTTCACCCTATCAGATCATATTTCACCTACCTTACCATGAGATCGTTATCATTTTCTGTCCATCTCTGTTCTTTTTTTTAAGATTTATTTTTATTTATTTGAAACACAGAATTACACAGAGAGAGGTAGAGACAGAGAAAGGTCTTCCATCTGCTGGTTCACTCCCCAGATGGCTACAACGGCCGGAGCTGTGCTGATCCGAAGCCAGGAGCCAGGAGCTTCTTCCGGTCTCCTACGTGAGTACAGGGGCCCAAGGACTTAGGCCGTCTTCTACTGCTTTCCCAGGCCACAGCAGAGAGCTGGATTGGAAGAGGAGCAGCTGGGACTAGAACTGGCGCCCATAAGGGATGCTGGTGCTTCAGGCCACGGTGTTAACCCACTGCGCCACAGCGCCACCCCCCCATCTCTGTTCTAACCCCCAATTCCCAGACAAGCATGAGGCTGTTTTCTGTCTCTGCATGGTTACCCTTTTTGGACATTCCTTATAAATGGAGTGAAACAATATGCAGTCTTTTGCATCTGTCTTCTTTTACTTAGCATCATGTTTTTGAGGTTCATCCGTGTTGTAGCATGTATCAGTATTTCATGCTGTTTTATTGCTGAACAGTGTCTCCTTCTGTATACATGTTGTCTGTCCAGTCTCCAGTTGACCAGCACATGGATGTTTTGGCTGTAGGAACAATGCTGCTGTGAGCATTCACACCCAAGTGTGTGTGTGTGTGTGTGTGTGTGTATGTGCATATTGATTCATCTTGAGTACATTCCTAAGAGCGGGCCTTTGGGGAGTCCTTGTCAACTTTTTAAGAAACTGCCAAAGAGGTTTTCAAAGTGCAAAGGAGGTTTTCACAGTGGGTTTTACATTCTAATCAGCAATGATTGAGGCTTCCAGTTTCTCCACATTTGGGGTTTTCTTTCTGCATCTATTGAATTGATTATATTAATTTTGTCCCTTATCAATATGGCATATTACATTAATTGATTTCTGGATGTAAAGCCAATCTTACATTCTTGGGATAAATCTACTTAGCCATGGTATATGCCCACATATGTTGCTGAAATTCCTTTGGTGATATTTTGTGAGAGATTTTTATATGTGTATTTATGAAGATATGGATTGGTAATTTCTACTTATGTATTGCCGTGTTTGAATTCTATATATTTTGATGTGTTTTTAAATTTTTGATCTGTTTAAAATATTTATTTATTTATTTTTTTGACAGGCAGAGTGGACAGTGAGAGAGGGAGACAGAGAGAAAGGTCTTCCTTCCGTTGGTTCACCCCCTCAGTGGCCACTGTGGCCAGTGCACCGCGCTGATCCGAAGCCACGAGCCAGGTGCTTCTCCTGGTCTCCCATGTGGGTGCAGGGCCCAAGCACTTGGGCCATCCTCCACTGCCTTCCTGGGCCACAGCAGAGAGCTGGACTGGAAGAGGAACAACCGGGACAGAATCCGGCACCCCAACTGGGACTAGAACCTGGGGTGCTGGCACCGCAGGCGTAAGATTAGCCTATTGAGCCGTGGCGCCGGCCTGTTTAAAATATTTTAAAAATTTTCTCTTGGTTTTATTTAAAGTGGTTATTTAAAGGTGTGCTGTTTAATTTCTGAATATTTAAAGATTTCTAAAATGTATTATTCCTGTAAATCTCTCGTTCTGTTGTGGTCAAAAACGTATTTTGTATGATTTAAATATTTTTACATTTACTGAGACTTGTTTAGTGAGTCCACATCCATCTGTCCTGCAGACTGTTTTATGTGCACCTGAGATTTGTGATTTATGCAGTTGTTTGCTTGAGTATTCTCTATGTGTCAATTTGGTTGATAAGCATTGTTTACTTCTATGTCATTAGTAACTTTTCTGCCTAGTGTGTCTATCAATTATTGAGAGTGGAGTGTCGAAAAATCTTCAGCCATTGCTGTTGAATTTGTCGTCTTTCGTTTATATCAGTATATAGTTCATATATTTTAATGCTCTGTTACTAGGTGTAAAAACATAAATCAATGTTCTACCTGATGAATTGATCACGAGGCTCCTTTTTTTTGTCTCTGTTTTGTCTGATGTGCATAAAGGCATTTCAACTCTTTTAGAGACCTGCTTCACATGATATATCTTTTTGTCTATTCTACTTGGAATATATTTATGTCAGTGAATGTATGTGTGTTTCCTGTAGACAGCAGGTAATTGAGTTCTGCTCTTTTATCCAATTGGTCAATCTGTATTTTGAATGAGGACATTTTGAATTTACTGTATTCATTAATATGAGTGGATTTCTAAGCATCATTTTATTTTATATTTGTCTTAAATCATTTTATAAGAGAGGGAGAGAGGGAGGTAGGGAGGGGGAAAGAGGGGAGAAGGAAGGGAGAGAGGATGCTCCCATCTGGTGGTTTACTCCCCAGATGTTCACAACAGCTAGGACTGAGTCAAGGTTGAAGCCAGGGGCCAGGAACTCAGTCCAGGTCTTCTACATGCGTGGCAGGGACCCAGACACTTGAGCCATCACCTGTTGCTTCCCAGGGTCTAAATTGGCGGGAAGATAGGAGGCTAGAGCCAGGAATCTAACCCAGACACTCTGGTAGGGGATGCTTGTGTCTTAAGTGCTTTCTCAACTGCTTGGCCAAACACTCACCACTAAATCTTAAAAAAAAATCTTAACAACAAATTCTATTAGTCTTTGTTTATCTGGTGTCATTTTAATTTCACCTTCATTGTTGAATGATAGTTATGATGGGTATAGAGTTCTGGGTTGGCAATTCTTTTATTTTAATAATTTGAGAAGGTTATCTACTGGCCGTCTAAAGACAGTGCTGCATGCATGTCGTCATGTTCCTGCGTGGCACTGGTATCTGGATGAAAGGCATGGCACTCGGGCTGAAGGATGATGGGGTGGCAAACAAGCTTTGGAAATTCTCAAGGAAAGGCTTCAGGAAAGATTTAGACATCTCCCCCAGAGACTGTTATTGTCTGTATTTTAAAGGGTAGTACAAACTTCCCTTTATTCCTTCAAAGATCTGTTTACATCCTAGAATAAAGGCTGCTTGCTTTCTCTCTCGGAGGTGACATGCCAAAATTTCCTATACATTTCTGGGGTTCCCCTGTGTGGTATAAGACTTATTGCATGTGCATTGTCTTGAGGGAACTGGAGCATGGGAAATTGACCTAACCTGCTCTGTAAAAAAAAAAAAAAAAAGGCCTTCCCATGGATCTAGAAGTCTCCTGTTTAGTGTGTGTGTGTGTGTGTGTGTGTGTGTGTGTTTAGACATTGATCATCATTCACGTTGTTACATTGTGGTTTCCACGTTCAGAAGTGCTTTATCTCTTGCTTCTTTTAAGATTTTTCTCCTTATCGTTCAGCAGTCTGAAAGTATACATCCAGAGACAGAGATGCATGTGGATGTCTTTCTAATTATGCTTCTTGGGTTTAGTGAGCTTCTAGGATTTATAGATTAATGTTTGTCATAAAATTTGTGAAGTTTTTGGCCATTTTTTCTTAAAATACGTTTTTCTGCCCCCCTTTCTCTTTCCCATCGTATGTATGCTAATCCTTGATATTGCTCTCAAGGCTCTGGGCCTCTGAATATTTTTCTTCCATCTTTTTTCTCTGTGTTCATCACATTAGATGATTTATGTTCTGTCTTTATGTTCACTGATTTTTTTTTCTTTTGCCATCTCAAATGTACTACTGAGACCCTCTAGTAAATTTTTCTTTTAGTTATTGTACTTTTTAATGTCATGGTTTCCATTTGGTTTTATAATTTCTAGTCTACATTGAAGTTCCCTATGCATGGAGTCATTGTCATCATACTTTTCTTTAATTCTTTAACCATACTTATGACAGCAGCTTTGAAAACCTTCCCCCACCAAATCCAACATTCTAGAGTGCTCAAATAGTTTCTTCTGACTGTTCCTTTCATTCTGAAGATAGATCATACTCACACTTTCTTATTTCTGCTTTTAAAAACATTTATTTGAAAGGCAGATGTAGACAGACAGACAGACAGACACACACAGGTCTCCTCATCTATCAGTTTACTCCCCAAATGTCTGCAGTAGCTGGGGCTGGCTAGGCTGAAGCCAGGAGCTCAGAGTCCCATCTGATCTTCCATGTGGGTGGTAGGAGCCATCTTCTGCTACTTTCCCTGGCACATTAGCACTGAACTGGATGAGAAGCAGAGCAGCCAACACTAGAATTGGTGCTCTGATGTGGGATGATGGTATTGTAGGTGGCAGCTTAACCTGTTGCACTGTAACACTGGCACCATTATTTCTTTATATCTCTTCTGATTGAATATTTAATATTTAATATTTCAGATAGTATATATCAGCAACTATCAGTTATAACTTTTTTCTTTCTGAGGGTTATTGTGTTGTTTTTTCTTTAGTAATTTGCCATGAAGGAATCTCTGAACTTTGTCTCCTGTAAACTGTGTGGACCCTCGTTGTTTTCTTGCTTTTATTTCCAACTCTGGTTTTTGAGGAGTTTCTGTTTGTTTGCATAGTTTATTGTGTAACTAAAATTTTACCAGTGGTTTTGCTCTAACACCTCAAGCCTGTAAGGCTGTCATCTACTCTGCTGAGATATTTATATGGGGACTGTGGAGAAAATTCACATCTTAAGCCCTTGTCAAGTCTACTTTGGTTTTTATCCCACAAGCTCTATTTCTGTGTCCTCTGCGTGTGTGTATATAATCTGTTCGCTGGGGATGTGGAGGTGGTTTGAGCTTACTGTGGTCTCTGCTGTACATTCAAACAACTTCTAGTCAACCTAGAACGTTATAGAAGGGGTTTCAATCCCCTTGGGACTAAGTCATTTTCTGGAACTCCATGTTAAATCCACAGCTAGGGGGCCGGTGTTGTGGCACAGTGGATTAAACCACCACTAATGATTCTGGCATCCCATATTGGAGCACCGGTTCACATCCTGGCTGCTCTGCTTCCGATATAGCTGTCTGCTAATGCACCTGGGAAGGCAGCACCCTTCCTCCCATGTGGGAGACCCAGATGGAGTTCCTGGCTCCTGGCTTTGTCCTGCCCCAGGACAGGATTATTGTGATTATTGTGGCCATTTGGGGAGCGAACCAGCAGAAGGAAGAACCTCTTTTTCTTTTCTGTCTCTCTCTCTCTCTCTGTCGCTCTGCCTTTCAAATAAATAAGTGAATATATATATATATATATATATATATATATAGAGAGAGAGAGAGAGAGAGAGAGAGAGAGAGAAAGCCATTTCAGGTTACCACAAATGTCTTCCTGAGCAATGGGAGCCTTTTTCTCAAACATGAGGCAATAGTGGCCACCCCAAGGGACGGAGGACTCACATGCATTGATTGATGGTAAGTTGCAGATGACCACTAATTGGCTTGAGCATCTCTGTGGAGGGTATTTGTTGCAGAAATGGTATGGAAACTTCTTCTGGACTCACTGTGTCCTTTCTTCTGCCTCACCTTCCTCTTCCCTGTTCCCATTCTCCAGCTCTGGCATGTGAAGAAATGCACGTCTCAGCATTCTTGGTTGTAATGGATGTTTGCTGAGAAGGAAGATGCAATGGTGTGGGCACATTAATAGAAAGACTACTAGAATGATCAGGGAGACTAGAGAGAAGCTGAAGGAACGCAGTTGAGGGGAAGGGTACTCACAGGATAGTCAGGATTCCTTGTAAAAAGTATCAGGTCATCTGCTTTCTGAGGGGGAGGCAAGGACAGAACTGGACCCCAGGCAAAGGTGCTGTCATGAGAGTGTGCCGGCAGTTCTACGGTGGTCCACGGGAGGGCAGCCCTCTTTGTGGTGGAAGTGCGTGGGCTGGGGCAAGAAAGAAGTTTCCAAGGATGTCCAGCCTGGTGCGAATTCTGCGGGGTTGGAGGCTTTGCTGGGCTTGCTGGGGAATGAGTGGCCGGGCATTTCACGAGTAGTAAGGAACAGACAATCCACTTTATAATTGCTTTTCAGCGTTTGTGTAGTTTAGTCTGACATGATGTCAGCTTTGAGCACGTAACAAGTGAGCATGAGGGGAGGAGGCCTCTAGTCTGCCCCAGGTTAAAGAGTCAGCAAGTGAGATTCTGACTGGACAACTCTTAGAAATATTTGAGTGATGATTGCACTAATGTTTTATTAAGAAATCTCCATTAAGCACACATTTACAGAGATAATTTCTCTAATGTTTCCTACATAAATGCTATAGGTGATAGTTTTGCTTAGTTTGGATTGCCCAAATGAATTGTCATTTGTCTATTCATTTAGGTAAATCTTTACTAACACAAATGACTTTTTTTTTTTAAGATTTTATTATTTATTTGAGAGGTAGAGTTACAGACAGAGGGAGAGACAGAGAGAAAGGTCCTCCACCTGCTAGTTTACTCTCCAAATGGCCAGAGCTGAGCCAAGAGCTTCTGGGTCTCCCACGTGGGTGCAGGGGTTTTTTCAGGCCATCTTCAGCTGCTTTTTCAGGCCTTAAGCAGAGAGCTGAACTGAAAGAGGAGCAGCCAGGACACAAACTGGAGCCCACATGGGATGCTGGTGCACAGGCGGAGCCTTAGCCTACTATGCCATAGCACCAGCAAAGGTGACTATTTTTTTTTAATATTTATTTATTTGAAAGGCAGATTGATAGAGAGGAGAGGAGAAATAGATCTTTCATCTGCTGTTTTACTCCCCAAATGGCCACAATAGCTGGAGGCTGTTCAGGCTGCAGCTGAGAGCAAGGAGCTTCTTCTGGGTCTCCCATGTGGGTGCAGGGGCCCAAGCACTTGGACCATCTTCTGCTGCTTTCCCAGGTCATTAGCAAGGAGCTGGATTGGAAGTGGAACAGCTGGGACTCAAACTGCACTCATATAGGGTATGGGTGTCTCTGGCAGTGGCTACCTCAGCTGTGATAAAACACTGGCTCCAACACAGTTGACTATTTTTTTTTTTTTTTTTTTTTTTACAGGCAGAGTGGACAGAGAGAGACAGAGAGAAAGGTCTTCCTTTGCCGTTGGTTCACCCTCCAATGGCCGCCACGGCCAGCACGCTGCTGCCAGTGCACTGCACTGATCCGAAGGCAGGAGCCAGGTGCTTCTCCTGGTCTCCCATGTGGGTGCAGGGCCCAAGCACGTGGGCCATCCTCCACTGCACTCCTGGGCCACAGCAGAGAGCTGGCCTGGAAGAGGGGCAACCGGGACAGAATCCAGCACCCCAATTGGGACTAGAACCTGGTGTGCCGGTGCCGCAAGGCGGAGGATTAGCCTAGTGAGCCGCGGTGCCGGCCCCAACACAGTTCACTATTAAAGCAAGTAATAAGAACAAAGAGGCCGGCGCCAAGGCTCACTTGGCTAATCCTCGGCCTGTGGCACCGGTACCCCGGTTCTAGCCCAGTTGGGGTGCCAGATTCTGTCCCGGTTGCTCCTCTTCCAGTCCAGCTCTCTGCTGTGGCCTGGGAGTGCAGTGGAGGATGGCCCCAGTCCTTGGGCCCTGCACCCGAATGGGAGACTAGGAGGAAGCACCTGGCTCCTGGCTTCAGATTGGCGCAGCATGCCGTCCGTAGTGGCCATTGAGGGGTGAACCAATGGAAGGAAGACATTTCTCTCTGTCTCTCTCTCTCACTAACTCTGTCTGTCAAAAAAAAAAGGAAAAAAAAAAAAAAAAGAACAAGGAGTCATATGGGTGTTGGTTTGAGTCCCGGCTGCTCCTCTTCCAGTCCAGCTCTCTGCTGTAGCCCGGGAAGGCAGTGGAGGATGGCCCAAGTCCTTGGGCCCTGCACCCACATGGGAGACCTGAAAGAAGCTCCTGACTCCTGGCTTCGGATCTGCCTAGCTCTGGCCATTGCAGCCATTTGGGGAGTAAACCAGTGGATGGAAGACCTTTCTATCTGTCTCTCTCTCTCTGTCTGTAACTGTACTTCTCAAGTAAATAAAAATAAATCTTAAAAAAAAAAAAAGAACAGGGTGTGTAAGGAAGTGTGTTCAGAGCAGCCTGGTGAACCTTGATTAAGTGAGTAATTATACTACCGGATACTCTGAATCATGACAAAATCAGCCCGACCTCAAACAAGGGTGGAGTGTTAGGGAAGATGTCTCCATCATTATCTTCCTGAAATATTTCTTTGTCTCTATCAGTCCTCTGACCACACCTAAAATAAGACTGACTGCCTTTTGCTTACTATTCTAGAGCAGTTAGGAGCAAATGTGTGATTGTCAAATCAGTGAGGTGTCTTAGCCAGCCTTCCCTCCTGACTCACTGTAATCAGACAGAGGGGAGAGAGAAATCAGCTGCTTCCTCCTCACCCCAAAGTACATGATTGGAGCTCAAGTACAAGATAGAAAGTTAGAACCCTGTAAAGTTTTTCTGTATAGAATGGCTCAGGAGTGGCCTGGATGGAGACCATGGAGGGGTGGGGGTGTGGGAAAGGGAGTAGTTGCCATGGTAACTCTCTTAGCCTGAGGCTGTGAGGAATTGTGTGTGAAGACTGGGCTGGGGCAGGGCAGGAGTAAGACAGCACCAGCCAGCTTTCTTCCTCCCGCGGCAGCCTTTCCCCCCTTAGGGGCCCTGGTTACTCCTCTGTCTCACTTAGGAAACAGCGACCTTGCTGATGGAGGGACACAAGTCAGTGTGGAAATTGAGGGACTGCGGCTTTATATAACAGAGCACGTCTTCCCTCACTCCAGCTTTTCAGTATGTGGTCTTCAGAGTAACCCACAGTTATTTTCTTCTTTGAAAAATATACTGAAGTCTTCAGACGAAATATTTAAACATTGCTTTTTGGATCACCAGTGTGTGGAGTCTTCACGCCACCTGTCTGCTGCAAAGAATATATTGGGAAAATGAGTTACACACGGTGTCCTGCTCAGACGATCTGGCAGAGTCTTGGTGGCAGGCACTTTCTTGGGAGATTTAGGTTAGATTTGAGAAGGCTTCAGAAAGTTCGTGGAGATGTGTATTATGAAAAAAATATGCATAGGTTTCAAAAATATTTTTTTTCAACAAAATAGGCTTATCTTTTAATTTCATTTCCATGAAGGGTTTTTTTTTTTTTTTAAGGATTTATTATTTATTTGACAAGTAGAGTTACAGAGTGAGAGAAAGAATGAGTGAGCAAGATCTTCCATCTGCTGGTTCACTCCCCAAATGGCCACAATGACGAGGGCTGGGCCAGGCTGAAGCCAGGAGCCAGGAACTCCATCCATGTCTCTCATGTGGGATGGCCCGGCCATCTTCTGCTGTGTTCCCAAGTGCAATAGCAGGGAGCTGATTAAGAAGTGGAGCAGTGGGACTCCAACCAGTCCTCAAATGGGATGTTGGTGTTGCAGGCTGTGCACCAGGATCCCAGCCCCTTCCATGAACTTTTTGAAGCTCCTGATAGTCAACAGATTCTATGCACTGCACCTTTGAAATGTCTGTCTCATCTTTTCTTTGGAATATTTCTCTTCTTCCTCTCTCTCTATCTCTCTCTCTGTTGCCATAACCGCCAGTTTTTTTTTTTTCCCCAACTTAACTTTCATTATCCATATCTGGATTTTGGTGCTTCTTTTAACTAACTAGTTAGTCTACTTCAAAACTTGAAGTGGCTCCCTATTTTTCTATGATGAAATGTATTCTGCCGCCGGCGCTGCGGCTCACTAGGCTAATCCTCCACCTTGTGGCGCTGGCACACCAGGTTCTAGTCCCGGTCGGGGCGCAGGATTCTGTCTGGGTTGCGCCTCTTCCAGGCCAGCTCTCTGCTGTGGCCAGGGAGTGCAGTGGAGGATGGCACAGGTGCTTGGGCCCTGCACCCCATGGGAGACCAGGATAAGTACCTGGCTCCTGCCACTGGATCAGCACAGTGCGCTGGCCGCGGTGGCCATTGGAGGGTGAACCAACGGTAAAGGAAGACCTTTCTCTCTGTCTCTCTCTCTCACTGTCCACTCTGCCTGTCAAAAAAAAAAAAAAAAAAAAAAAAAAAAGAAAAAAGAAAAAAGAAATGTATTCTGCCTAGCATTGATATAGAAAAACCTCAAAATTGGTTGGAGGAGTTGCTGTAGAACCCCTAAACCTGGGTCTGCTTGCTGCATGCATAGAAACCAGTGACACTGGGGAGGTAGAAGAAAGGAGGTGTCCATTGCGGAGCAAGGAGCCAGGAGCCAGGAACCAGGTAGCAATCACTAAATTCTTTGAGGGGTTAGGGGAAAAGGATCTTAGGGATTGAAGTTGAACCTGAGAGGTATGTGTTCAGAACATGTACAGGTCCCTGATTGGCTGGCATGCTGGTGGTCTTCCTTTGGTTGGTTGGTGATACTATTTTTTTGGCGGGGGGGGGGGGGAGGATTTAAAAATTTTTATTTATTTATTTGAAAGTCAGAGTTATACAGAGAAAAGGAGAGACAGAGAGATCTTCCATCCACAGGCTCACTCCCCAAATGACTGCAACAGCCGAGATTAGGCCAGGCCGAAGCCAGGAGCCAGGAGCCAGGAGCTTCATCCAGGTCTCCCACATAGTAGAAGGGGCCCAAACATTTGGGCCATCTTCTGCTGCTTTTCCCAGGCTATTAGCAGGGAGCTAGATTGGCAGCCGGGATATGAACTGGTATCTATACGGGATGCTGGCATTACAGGCAGTGGCTTTACCTGCTAAGCCACAACTCCTTTTTGGGAATTTTGCTGGCAAAGTAGGCCTCAGTTGATCTGGAATCTCTGTGCACATGGTACTTAGTTTTGTTTGGAGCTGGAGTTCCTGGTACATGAACACCTTGAGACAAAACTGAACATCAAGATCCTATCTATTGGAGAAAAAAATGACCTCGTGGGTCCAGTGATTGCAGCATTGTAGAGCCCGATGTACTACTCCCAGAATCCAGTGAGGCCGTTTTAGTAAGCTGTGGATTTGTTTCATATATCAGGGCAAGGAACCTTTACGCTAAGGGAGGGAGGCTTGGAGACAGGGACCTCATGGGATCCAGTGTCTACATTCAAGACACCATATGGGGCTTGGGTTCTGCATTAATGCTCTTCTCATCTGACCCCACATTAGCACTCCCGGAATGTTCAGGTCTGTACTTTCATCGCAGACCTTGTGCTCTGATGGGACCAGTGTCCTCACCAACCCCTGGGCCTTTCCCTCAAGGCCTTGCTTGATATCTGATTTTGTTTGTGGGATTGCCCTTTGCATTCTTTCTGCCTGCTCACATCTTCCCCATCTTTGCGGAAGCCTCTCTGGACGTCCTGACTTCTCCAGGGCTTCCTGGCTAGACCTGCAATTCAATACAGCTTTGCACTGACTTCTGTTGCCCTCTACATGTTTTCAAAGCTGGGCTCGCAATTTAAGAAAGGTTTTGTAATGATTCCTTTGGGCGTAGGACTTTTCCTGGGCTAACATTTCACAACTTGAATTCCTGTGTTTCTCTGTGGATTTTCTTCAAATTCTGTGTACTTTCTCTATTCTTCATCTTCTAGGCTTTTAACAAAGATGCCCAACACCACTGCTAATATTTTCCTCAAAGAAATATCCTGTCAATTTGTCACAAATCTGATTTCTCAAGAAAATTACATGATGTGTCCTCTTTATTCATCTTAGCATCGGTTAAAGTTTAAAAGAAGATATTAATCTATTGACAAATATTTTCACACTAACTTATATACCGTGGGACCATCTGATCTTACTGTTCTGTTTAGGTTTAAGAATTTAGCTTCACAGTGATTTCTCAGTACTGGGGATAGTTTTAATTCAGCTGCTAATCAGCAAATCATTCAGAAATATTCTCTGAAGATGTACGTGTGTGAGATAAAAGGATAGAAGGGCTACTTTTTGGAAGCTCTGTCCGTAACAGAATATGTGGCTTACCCCAAATCCTTAAACACGGCCAGATGTATCTTGCCTCTTCTGTCATCCAGGAGACTTCATAGTCCTAATGGCTTCAGCCTTTTTCATCATTGTTTTAGTTACTAACTCTAGGACTGTCCCTTCACCCACACCCACTGCTTGATTTCTTCCATGTTAGGAGACTTGCAGTAGTGTTTAGATTTAGAAAGAATACTTTTGGAAGGAAGGGATTGTACCCATACCCATGGGGATAAGATTCCTTACTTCTTAGTGAGGCTATTTGTAGACCAAGATTAAACTTGATTCACCTCAAGTGTTCAAGGTTCAGCTGAAGTTTACTAAGAAAACCCCAAACCTTGCCCTAAGGGTATGTGGGGATTTGGTGTTAGTAAGATCTTGCTTTTAGGAATGAAGTCGCTGTGTTGCAGAGTGGCCTGGAGCAAGCCCAGTGGCCTGGTGTGTATAGTTGGCGCATAGTGGGTGCCTGGAGAAACTGATCAGAGTGCAGCAGGCTAGAGAGACAGGCTCCTGCCTGCTGTCTACAAGCAATTCCATCCCCATGGGTATGGGTGGAATCCCTTCCTTCCAAAAGTGTTCTTTCTAAATCTAAACACTATTGCAAATCTCTTGCTCTTTGGTACTTGTTTGGTTTTCACCACTGTTTATTTTGGAAATGTCACAATAAATAACCGAGGAGAGGATATGAGAGAAGGCCTCCTTGAGGAGGGCTGCAAATTCTTCAGGCACATAAAGCCTCCTGCCTGTGGCCTCTGATAAGAGGAAATCATTGTGGATAATATTTGGTTTTTCTAAATTCCCTGAGGACAATAAAATAGAAATGGGAACAAGCAGCAGAAAAAAAAAATCTGTTCCTTGTTTGCCCAGCAAAGCCTTCTATTTTAGTCATCTGGGTTAAGCCAGGGAACAAGGACACTGGATCCTGGCTGACTCAGTGCCCTGAAATGTACTGATCAGATCTGCTGGGAAGCCCAGGAGTGAGATGGTTTTGTATCTGGTGGGGTCAGACCCACCCTCACTCCTCTACCACCGGCCCAGCTCTCTGGAGGAACTGATCAGGGCTGTGCTATCGGGACCAGGTCTCCAGTCCATCTTGCCTGCCCACATCTCAGAATTTCTGGTGCAGAGTGAGTCTGGAGAAATGTTTGCTGCCTTGGCCAACAGGGAGGAAGGGTGGAATCAGAGCACCTCTCCTGGCCGTGGTGGCTCACGCTGGGGGTCTTTCTCCTCCTCATCTCTTTGAGCATCGCATCGCTCTGCAAGGTTTTGGCACAGGCCCAACAACCACCACAGGAATCCATGAACCAGAGCCAACTCTGACATCACCGAGAGGAGGAAGCCTGCCCCGTGGAAGACCTGCAGCCCCAGGGCCTGCTGCTCCGTGGGGGGGAGAAGCCGGTGCTGGCTGCATCCCCAGGACCCCTGCCCCTCACTTGGAGGAGGAAACATCTCCCGAGGAATCACTGAATTCCTCAGAGCTCATCAAAGGAAGACGGCACTTCCCCGTGGAGTTGCTTGTTTTTCTTCCTAATTACTGAAGTAAAAGGGTATCTTTGACTGAAATGCTGATTGGGGGAGTCTAAATCTCTGAGGCTGCCTTTATTTGGCTTGTAAAAGAGTTAGATTCTCAGCGGCTGCTGGCCCTTTCTGGGGACTTGTTCAGGTGGACAAAGGATGGACAAATCCCCGTGAAAGGCGGAAGTCACTGCATTCAACGGAGAGGACTTTAGCATGAAAAGGTCCCCATGGTCACCCTAAGGAGCATCACACTAGGATGAAAAGGATTAATTATACTTTAAATCTCAGCGGAGACTCCTCTAATGTACATGACAGGAATAAAGACTGAACTTTATTATCTGATCTGAAGTGGGGAGGCGGAAGTTGCTGAAGAGACACATATGGCTGATGGGGAGGAAGGAACCAGAGCAAGTTTAACATAAGCCCAGGAAAGGGGGTTGCTGCTGCTGCTGCTGCCTTTTTTTTTTTTAAACACATCCAAAAGTAATAGACTACTACTCTGGACTGGGGTTGACATTTGCTTTATTTTTAAAATTTTTAAAATTTACTTATTTATTTGAAAAGCATGCACACACACATACATACACAACAGAGAGAGGCATCTTCCATCTGCTCGTTCACTCCCCAAATGCCCGCAATAGCCAGGACTCGGCCAGGCCGAAGTCAGGAGTCTTGAACCCAGGTCTCTCTTGTTGGTGGCTGGGACTCAAGTACACCTACTCTGTGCTTTAGCAGGAATCTGGAATTGGAAGCAGAGGTGGGACTCGAACCCAGGCACTCAGATCCAGACTTTTGGATATGGGATGTGTCTCTTTACAAAGGAAGAAAACAACAGCCATCAGCTGGGTTTCCAGGTTCTCTGAGGTCCTCCTCAATCTCTGAAGGCACAGCTGTACTCTGTGGAATTGCCCACAGGCTGGGTCCTTGGAGAAGGTGCTGAGAGTAACGTGTGAAGATCTGTCTTGGGGACCCCGTCTGGGAGAAACACCGTGGGAGTCGGGAAGAACTGAGCGGCCGTCACACCGCTGAGCAAATCTGAGCCAGCATGAAGGGGTCAGGGAAGGAAGGTTGGGTGGGACCATCCAGGACTGCTGCAGGTCACAGGAGGTTCAGCAAGGCCGCTGGGGAGTCCCTGAGCCCAAGTCAGGTCCCACATCTCAGAGAAAAGCCCTTGGTGCCTGGTGTGCCATGTTGTGCTCAGTCATCGGCTAGGATCAACTCATTAGAGACGTGGCCTTGATGCAAGTGTGGCCATGGATTTCTCAGATCATGCAGCTGGACCCCTTGGTCAGTTACACTTCCTGTTGTTGGAGATTTGTAAGAGGCATTGTCCTCACCTCAGCACTCATTCAATCTAGTATCCACGGCAGCAGTACAATCTGCTGCGGGACTGGATGGAGCTATGAAGATCCGTGTGCCAGCCTTCTCCCCGTGCAGTGAAGACTGGCGTACATGGGGCTGTGTGGCTTTCAGCGCTGGGCAAGGCTGCAGTGGTAGAGCTGGTTTTTCTCTTTAGAACATTCAGGTTCTTAGAGAAACTCCTTCTCCAGTGCTCTCTCCATGGAGCCAGTGGCACTAACATGGTTGTGTGCTAGGCCATAACTGGTTTTTTAAAATTTATTTTTGTATTTTATTTATTTGAGAAGCAGAGAGACAGAGAGTGAATGTGTGTGTGTGTGAGAGAGAGAGAGTGAGCGAGAGAGCGCACAAGTGAGTTCATGTGCGTGCTCCCATTCAATGGTTCACTCCCTAAATGATTTAAAGGCCTGGGCTGGGCCAGACTGAAATTGAGAGCTGAGAACTCAGTCTGGATCTCCCACAAGGGTAGCAGGGATCACCTGGTAACCCCCAAGATGTGCATTAGCAAGAAGCTGAAATTGGGAGCAGAACTAAAACTGGATCTCAGGCGCTCTAATATGGGATGTAAGCATCAACTCAGCATCTTAACTGCCAGGCCAAATGCACATTGCTAGGCCAGAACTCTTTACAAATGAACTTTGTTGGAGGCTTCTGACTTAAATAAATCTTGCTTTTCTTTTAGAAAAACAAACTTTGTGTTTCTGATGATAAAAATTTATAACTTCTAGTTAATTTAGAAAATAAAAAAAAGGAAAACATTACTCAGAATTCATCCAACCATCAAATTCTTAACTATTCAGCAATTTCCTTAGTTTTTTCTATGCATTGATTTTTATGCACTTTATACTGACTATATTGTATTTTATATTTCTATATATGCATTTATATGTAGCATAATTTTATACATAAAATATGAATCCTGATTTTTTTACATATGCTTTCATAGGTCTTTCTCATGCTGTAATACTTTATAAATTGGGGCTGGCGTGTGGCTCACTTGGTTAATCCTCTGCCTGCGGTGCCGGCATCCCACATGGGTACCAGGTTCCAGTCCTGGTTGCTCCTCTTCCAGTCCAGCTCTCTTCTGTGGCCTGGAGGGCAGTGGAGGATGGTCCAAGTGCTTGGGTCCTGCACCCGCGTGGGAGACCAGAAGGAAGCATCTAGCTCCTGGCTTCGGATCAGTGTAGTTCCAGCCATAGTGGCCATTTGGGGGGTGAACCAACGGAAGGAAGACCTTTCTCTCTCTCTCTCTCTCTCTCTCTCTCTCTCTTTCACCGTCTAATTCTATCTGTCAAATAAACAACAAAAAATTTAAAAAATACTTTATAAATAATATGAATGGCTATATAACATTCATATTTTGGTTGACTTACAGTGAATTTGGGAAAATTTAAAGACATTTAAATTGATCATAATGTTTCAAGGAGAAATGTGTTGGTTCAACCTGGGATATCTATCAGCAGAGCAAAATTTATAATCTTTCTATTTCATTCTTTAGAATATCCTTTCTCAGACTGACTTTTTAAACTTTCTTCATACTTCTGGACAAAACATTAATACCTTTACAACTGCTCCAGAATACCTGTCTTTCACATGATGTCCTCCCTTGCCATTCGTGTTGCCACAAATTCAGGATTTCATCATTTTACAGCTGAGTAGTATCCTATTGCATATATGTACCACAATTTATTAATTTATCTGTCTATGGACACCTTACTTGATTCCATATCTTGGCTACTGTGAATAGAACTGCAGTAAAAATGGGAGTGCAGGTATATCCTTGGTATGATGATTCCATTTCCATTGGATATCTACTGAGTAGTGGGATTGCTGGATCATACAGTAGTTCTATTTGTAGTTTTGAGATTTCAATAATTCTTATTCAATTACAAGTCAATGATTCTTCTCATCCTCTTTATAGAGAATTTGTTCCATCCTTAGGACGATTCTAATAATGTATGGCCCTGTTGTATTGGGTACAGATAATGGGTCACGAGTGGATATGTGTCAGAAATTTGTCACTGGGGAACAGAGACCAAATTTGTTACTGCAGGAAGTTGAGCTGAAAGATAATGTAGACTCAAGTGCTGATGAGGGTAGCCATTGTGAATCACCAAGAAACATGTAAGTGAGCAGAGAAACAAGGTTGTAGAGAAATCTGAATGAAGTCGCCATAAAGTGAAAATGAGAGGAGAGGGGGCTAGCGCCGCGGCTTGATAGGCTAATCTGCCTGCGGCGCCGGCGCCCCAGGTTCTAGTCCCGGTTGGGGCGCTGGATTCTGTCCCGGTTGCTCCTCTTCCAGTGCAGCTCTCTGCTGTGGCCAGGGAGTGCAGTGGAGGATGGCCCAAGTGCTTGGGCCCTGCACCTGCATGGGAAATCAGGAGAAGCACGTGGCTCCTGGCTTCGGATCATCGCGGTGTGCTGGCCGCAGCAGCCATTGGGGGGTGAACCAACGGAAAAGGAAGACCTTTTTCTCTCTCTCTCTCACTGTCCACTCTGCCTGTCCAAAAAAAAAAAAAAAAAAAAGAGGAGAGGGGTAGAGTGAGTGAGTGAGAATGCCCAGTGGTGGCGTTGCTGTAGAACCCGCAGAAAGGAATGCTGTCTTTGGAGTAGGGAATGTTCTACTTTCTAACCACTCCTTTTTGGCTCCAGCAACTGTGGCCATGCCAGGTGCCGACCCTCTTCCATGCCTGTCTCATGGGAGTGCAGATCTGCTGCTGCTTCTTGGATGCACTGATGGCCGAGGGCCTCTGTAGCACTTACCGTAGAGTGCTTTAAAGACATGGGAAAGTGAAATGACGTTCTTTCCCTGATCTGGGTCCCTCCTCAGACTTGCTCAGGCATGAAAGGGACCAGAGTTTGGAGCCATTTCAGAAGAAAAAGAGGCTAGGGTCTGAAATTTGAGTAAAAATGCCCCATAGGCCAGGAGATAAGCCTTCGGCAGTTGGGCAAGGGGTGGACAGTGGGAATCCCCTGCATATTTAAGTTGGTGTCGTTTTAAATCCTGTCCCCTTCTTTACTCCTTTTTAAATATCATATGACACCCAGAGGTAACTGGTCTCTGGACACCCTGAGGCTGAGACAGGAAAGCCAGTGGCTTCTGTGGGCAGGTCAGGGGCATGGAGTGGAAGGAGAAGCTGGTCTTAGTGACTCAGTGTAACAGTTTGGACGCTGGGCTCTCATCAATCCCTTCCAGTTATTTAACGCTTTGAACAGTGGGCAACAGAAAATGCCATTTGTGATGACCTTTGTGCTGAGAGCCTGGGACAGGAAGAGACCCCATGAAACCAAAGCTGAAGGATCATTCCCTTCACAGAACAACTGACGGTGGTATACAGAGACACAAAGTCTCCTTGTTAACCTCCTTGTTTCCTGGAGAGAGTTAATTAAATGGCTCCGTAGGAGGCAGCTCCTCTGATCCTGGCTGGGAGCAAGAGCTCAGCTGGATTCTTCTGAGCTTGAGAAGTGGAAGGTATACCATTTTGGCCATTGTCGGTGGATATTCCACTTCCCCAGAAAGATGCTGAAAACGTTTCATAGACGATTTGAGTAATTGCAAATAGAATTATTTTTCAAAAGCCAGTGGTGGGCCTTGGAGAACATCCAAGTTATTGTAAGACGCTAAGAACATTGCTGGGAGCAGTCTGAGTAGTTACTAGAATTATTACAAAAATTATCTCACAGGCTGTCTGGAATTGCACAGTCTTGATAAATACTGTTTATCTCACGTGAGTAGTGTATTTCGGAGAAGACTGCAAAGCGGAAATTCGGTGTTAAAAATTAAGCCTGCTTTCTGTTGAGGGATCATTAGAGTAGTGGCCAAAGGTGTTCAACAACCATGGCAATTATGTCTCTAAATTACATTTGCTATTGAGAATACTACTTGGGTTAAATGCCAACTAGGCTAAGTGATATATGAAGTATTTAAATTATCCACACTTAGCTTCAGTTTCTTGTCGAGCCATGCAAAATCTTAAATGGGGAGAGAGTCAATGAATTAGGGTAGAAATTACAGCAATTCCAAGGAGGTTGATTTTTTTTTTCTGCTAAACACTGGGATCAATAGCTTCTGCCTGTATAGTTTTCATTACCTCAGGTTAAACTTACAATAAAATCACTTCTGAAAAGGATCGGAATAAAACAGTATTCTTAGTTATTTGAGCTATCGTCGTCACCCCTTTGACCTCTTTGTCTTACACAGTGTGAGAGGTCAAGGCTGGCACTGTTGTGCTGTGGCATAGTAGACAGGGCTGGCATCTCATATGGGCACAGGTTCTTGTCCTGGCGGCTCATCTTCCAATACAGCTCTTTGCTATGGCCTGGGATAGCAGTAGAAGATAGCCCAAGTGCTTGGGCCCCTGTACTCACATGGGAGACCTGGAAGAAGCTCCTGGCTCCTGGCTTTAGATTGGCTCCGGCCATTGCGGTTATCTGGGGAGTGAATCGGGGGATGAAAGACCTTTTTCTCTATTTTTCCTTTTCTCTGTAGCTCTGCATCTCAAATAAATTTTTTTTTTTTTGACAGGCAAAGTGGACAGTGAGAGAGAGAGACAGAGAGAAAGGTCTTCCTTTGCCATTGGTTCACCCTCCAATGGCCGCCTTGGCCGGTGCACTGCGGCCGGCGCACCGCGCTGATCCAATGGCAGGAGCCAGGTACTTCTCCTGGTCTCTCATGGGGTGCAGGGCCCAAGGACTTGGGCCATCCTCCACTGCACTCCCTGGCCACAGCAGAGAGCTGGCCTGGAAGAGGGGCATCTGGGACAGAATCCGGCGCCCCGACCGGGACTAGAACCCGGTGTGCTGGCGCCGCAAGGCGGAGGATTAGCCTAGTGAGCCGCGGCGCCAGCTATTTATCTATTTACTCAATATTTAGATACAACAAGAATGGCAAAATGTTCACAGATTTGGATTCTGGGTGACGAGTCTATGTGTGGTGATCCTTCTGATCTTTGCATATGCTTGAAGTTTTCCTAATAATCACTGGAAAAGGAGACATAGCAGATGTCTACAATCCTGGGAACAAATGTGACCTGCCGTTGTCATCATGTTCAGGCTGCCCTCCCGCCAGAACCACACTTGATCCATGAGTATTGGGCAGTCATCTTTCCTTCAGGAAAGTATTCCTCTGTCTTGGCAGCTCAGTCTGCCTTTTCATAATCCTGGCTGTCAAGAGGTTTGCTCTTAGCTCTATTTCATTTGGTAACTGAACCTCTTGGTTATTTTGCTCTCTTCCGACTTCGAAACTTAGGGGTTTGGAGAAGATACTCAATTTTTACTTTTCCCCAGGAATGAAATTCCCATTCTGTGAAGGCTGGTAGGGCAGACTCCTCTCCAGTGTGGTCTAATATTTATCTGCAGACTCTGAAGGGAGACAGAATACAGGGTTATGACGCAGAGCCAGACAGCCACATGGTTTCCTCTCCTACTCTGTTCACTGCTCTGCTCTGGTGTCATCTCCTCAGGGAGGCCTTTCCTTTGCTGACTGCCTTATCTGAAAGAGTGCCCCATTACTCTTTCTCTATTTCTTTGATTTGCTTTTTAAGAAAACGGCATTGATCATTGCCTGACATCATATTGTGCACTTCTAGGATCTTTATTGCCCGTCTCTCCTACCAGAGCATACACTCTGAAGGTGGGGCCTTAGTCCTTGTTAGTGGTTTTCTAAGTTGATTGTGCATCATTACTGCCTGTAGTGCTTGTTAAAAAACAGACTGCCGAGGTCCCACTCCCACAGTTTAGAGTGCAATTAACTCTGAGGTAAAACCTCCAAGACTGCATTTCTGGCACAATCTCAGGTAATATTGATGCTCCTGGTCCATGCTCCACATTTTGAGAGCTACAGGTTCATTCTTCATCAATGTATTCCAGCATGTAAGAACTCCATAAATACTTGTTGAATGGTTGAATGAATAAATGAATGAATGATGAATGGGCGAAGGTTGGTTTGCTGATATTATCATTGGGCTCTGGAAATGGGAGGACTTTGAAAGTCAGATGACAAGCAGTTGAGGAAGGCAATGTGGATCCCATGCGGGAGGTCTTGGATTTGGGAACTGCCTGCCTTGCTAGGAAGGGCTTGGGTGTACAATCATTACTTGCAGTCATTCAGATTCTTGACAAAGATTTTATGAATGCTTAGGGTCATTTTACACATTGAAGATGACATTATAGAAGACAAAATCTGTCTAATTCCTTTTAGTGCCTTTATCAAAAAGAAAATATGGAAGTGGATGAATCAATGCCCTGTGAATGTATTGTAGGACATTCCTTAGTGACTTTGGTGCCTTCCTAAGTTTCATGTCCTTCATTCGAGATATTTGCTTTTTTTTAAGATTTATTTATTTATTTGAAAGAGTTACACACAGAGAGAAGGAGAGGCAGAGAGAGAAAGGTCTTCCATCTACTGGTTCACTCCCCAGATGGTCGCAATGGCTGGAGCTGTGCCTATCTGAAGCCAGGAGCCAGGAGCCTCTTCTGGGTCTCCCAAGCCAGTGCAGGAACCCAAGGACTTGGGCCATCTTCAACTGCTTTCCCAGGCCCTAGCAGAGAGCTGGATTGAAGAGGAGCAGCTGGGACTTGAACCGGCTCCGGTATGGGATGCAACACTGCAGGCAGCGGCCTTACCCACTATGCCACAGTGGTGCCCCCCCCCGGGGGGGGGAGATATTTTATTTTAGTTAGCTCCATTCTAAAGGAAACATTGTTATAAAGATACCGCATTTGGAGCTGCATGCTTGGGGATAGCTGAGTGAACATCAAAAGGCCATTTATCAATTGTATTTCAGCTCTGCAACCTCACGGAAAGACAATAGCTTTAGCTAAGTGCCCCAAATACTGTCCCTGAAGCTATGTTTGATTGTTTTTCACTGATACAAACAAAACATGCCCTCCACCAAGTAGAGAACTGAACAGAACAATCATAGGTATTATTAGACGCATGTTGTATTTGTGTAAAATGATAGTTTCCAAATAACAGAAATGAACTCCTCTTCCTCAGAACTTTTCTGTAGTAGGCAGTTTAGTGTTTAAGGAAGTATTGGCAAGTTGAGCAATAGATGTAAGTTTGTTGGTCAAGGCTATGTGCCCACATGCCCTGTGGTAGTAAGTTCTCATCTGAAAATCCATGTGTGTGCGTGGGTACACACACATACATGCACACACACAGAGGCACTACAAGAGTTTGCACGCTGGAATCCAGGCTGAAGGAAGCCGGGCTGCCCTGGGTGTGCTCAGAAGGTTGGAGAGGGGGGTCTGGTATGTTTTCAAGGTTCTGTTTTGGTGTCAGATTGAGTGGAGATAGAGCAACCATTAATTTAGCAGAGCATCTGGGATCTTTAAAGCCAGAAGGAGCCATACAATTTATCAATCTTAATTTGCTCGCGCTGCAGTTAGACAGAGATGATCTCTGGGAAACCCTGACAGGACCCAGATGCTCTCCATTTGGCTGATATCACACACACCAGCAAAGACTGCACACCTCCCACCCGACTTCCTCAGCCCCCTTTCGGCCTGGTCCCATGCACATGGGCCTGCTGTGTTAACGCCTCGCAGTGTTGAGTAGCAAAAACACACTCCTCAGTTAGGTCTCCTCTGGGTGACGTCCTTGCAGCAGGAAACTACTTGGTCGTAGGTCGTTGACACTGGGGCCAGGGTGACACTTCCAATGGAATGTTCAGTAAACTGAGTTAGAAAATCAAGAAGGAATTGGCCAACTCCCCTTGCGTCCAGGACACACACACACAGATCTTCAAAATGTGCTTTTGGCTCAGCCATGTTTGAGGAAGGGTTATTGTTCTCACCTCATTATTTTAAGTTCCTTAAAGGTAGAACATGAGTTTTACACACCTTTTACCTTCCTACAGCTTCTCCAGTGGTGCCTTTTACAGCAGTGCTCAATGAGTGTGTGCCTGATTGTCATCACTGGGTCCCTACCAGCACGTGCATTTTGAGACATTCACCTTGTCCTTGAAAATGGGGTCATTAGTTCCTTAGGATTAAAAACAAACTTCTCTATTCTTTAGGGCTGGGTTCTGGGTATATGGAAGGATATAAGGAAGGCAGCAATTTTGACTACAAAAAGTTTCAGTATGATAGTTAAGACAAAGCAGATAGCTGTTGTACATAGAATGATGAGTGCTGTTGTGGCAGGGAGGGGGAGGTACTGGATTTTGTGAAAGGGCCTAGATTTTTTTTTAATCTAGTCTGGGGGTTAGAAACATCTATTTACTTAAATTATTTATTCATTTTATTTGTTTGAAAGGCAGAAACACACATAAGCACACACACATACACACACACACAACACACTGATATACTATCTACTAGTTCATTCCCCAAATGCTTGCAGCAGCCAGGGCTGGGTCAGGCCAAACCCAGTAACCTGGAACTCAGTCTGGTTCTCTCAAGTGGGTAGCAGGGACTCAACTACTTAAGCCAACATGGTGACTTCCCAGGGTGCACATTAGCAGGAAGCTGACTGGAAAAGAGCTAGCACTTGAACTCCTATATGGGATGCCTAAGTCCCTAGCAATGTCTTAACTGGGAGGACAACTGCCTTCCCCGGCAGCATTTATTTTGACTCCTAAACATAAGAAGGAGAGAAGCCAGGTAGAGCTGTGGGGTAACGCTTAGCACTAAGTTTACAAAGGAGCTGAGACATGGATTTTGTTGTGGCTGTAATTGCTTTGATTACAGGGAAGAGGGTAGCACTTCCCTTTCACTTTCCCAGTGGTGACCTTGGCATGGAAGGATGAGGTGACTTTTTCCGCTGCACACTTGTAATAGACATAAAGTTCTTGTCATTTGTACCATTCCTTTGAATTAAACCATTCTATTTCAGAAGGCTCTAGGAAAAATATCAGTGCTCCCCAGAAGAAGTAATGCAAAAATCACTACCCATTAGCAACTTCAAATGAATCAAATTATTTATCTGTGGTGTGTGGCCATCTCCCTAGGCACTGAGGGCGTTGGGTTGACTCGTTGTTACCAAGGAATGGCTTATTTCTTGTGTTAATATGTTCTTAGCTGAGCTCTTGTAGAGTTGAAATATTTTAGCTCTGAAAATATTTTAGCTTCCCTAATTTATTTATCTTTTCTAATTTGTTATTTTACATTATGCTCCCTAAAATAAGGTAGACTGATAGAATGAGCTCCTGCAGCTTTCTGGAAAAACGCTCAAACTATGTGTATAAAAGTACCACTCAATTCATCTTGTCCACTTGACCTCCTTTATCTCGCTTAGCTTATCAGTTCATCTTGGAAACACACTTTCACCAAGCTGACCATGACTATTTATATAGACTTGGAGGACATTCCACTGGAAATTACTCTCAAAATGTTCTGTTCGGTACAACAAGGAAGTGGTAATGGTATCCTACTGTTTCATCACTGTTTTCCTTAAAATAGTTTCCCGCGTTGTTATCAGCTAGTTAAGGATTAAGAGACTCTCCTGCAGGCATTCCAAAACTTCCTTCCAACTCCTGGGTTCTTCCAGAACAAGAAACATTTAGATATTTGGTAAATGCTGAGAAAGCAAAATCTAAGATTGGATGGGGGTGATAGAGCTATTTTTCTTTGTGTCCACTATTGAGATGTCTGCCATGCACAGGAGACTCCATTGGGACTGCAGAACGTGTGGAATGGAGGTACAGGTATGGCTACATGGCCTTGCTCCCAGGAGGCCAACAAGAGCAGAAAGGAAGATATCTACAGAGCTGATTACCCATCAGACAGATGTAAGCAAATACGAGACAACGACAGAATGATGGCCCTGGCTGCACAGTCTGAGGGGGTAGAGGGAGAGTTTTCTGAAAAGACTTCGCGAGAGAGGTTTGAGGATGGATGAGATTTCACCTTGAAGTCAAGTGGGGATGATGTTTCTCAGAAGGCAAGAATGAGAGCAAAGGGGTGAACCTAAAGTGTGTTCAGGAGGCACTTGGCCAGTCTTTGGATGGTAGCACTCCCCCATCCTGTGATGTCAGCTACAAATCAGTGGTCACCCTGACCTTTCTGTTTCTTCTATACTGCACACAACAGAGTCCCAAGTCCTAGGGATTTTATTTCCTGATAATCTTTCAAACTCAGCAGTGTTCACTCTGCTTCATCTTTCCAAGTCTATCTGTCTTCCTGCAATCAGCTCCTAACTGATTTCCCCTTTCCTGCCCTGGCTGCCCCCAATCCCCTCTCCACACCACTGCATGCCTTCCACAGTAGCCCATGGCTGCCCCAACAGAGTTGAAATTCCTGACCGTGGCCTGGGCTCCATAGATGGTCCTAGACTAAAGTTCCAGCTTTTTTGTAAGATTTATTTATTTATTTGAAAGTATAAATAGAGAAAGAGAGAGAAGGAGAGGCAGAGAGAGAGAGAGAGGTCTTGGCATCTGCTGGTTCACTCCCCAATTGGCTGCAATGGCTGGAGCTTCGCTGATTCGAAGCCAGGAGCTTCTTCCAGGTCTCCCACGTGGGTGCAGGGGCCCAAGGACTTGGGCCATCTTCTACTGCTATCCCAGGCCATAGCAGAGAGCTAGATCGGAAGAGGAGCAATTGGGAGTAGAACCAGCGCCCATATGGGATGCCGGCACTGCAGGCAGTGGATTTACCCACTTCGCCACAGTTCTGGCCTCAGTCCCAGCTTTTTTGTTTCAAGTCGTGTGAACAGCTACGTTAACCTGAGCCGTGTAACCAAATTTGCATTTCCTCATTCAGAAAGTGAGAATTATTAGTAGCCATCATTAATATTCTTGTGACTGTGTTTCTCTCCAGCACTTTCCCTGCACAATTCTCACGTGAGTCCTGCCCCAGCTTTTGTCAGCAAATGCATAAAATTCTCTCTTGCCCACTCTCTGTCCTCCCATCCCTCCCCTTCCCTCCTTCCACCCATCTCTAGAGATCACCTCCAGCAGCTCCTCCTCTTGGACATCTGCCTGACCCTTCTCTGTGCTCCATGGTCCCCAAGGGTCTGTTGGGTGTCTGTGCTCCCCTCCCACACTATGCTGTGTCTTCATCTCCCCTTCCTGGCTGTTTTTCCAGGACAAATTCCCAGCAGCAGAATTTCTGCTCAGGTGAAGTATGTACGTGAATTCAGATACCCGCAGCCAGCCTGCCCTGGAGGAATGGGCATCATTTCCACTCCCACCAGTGGATGGAAGGATCTCTTCCTCCAGCTGGTCAACTCTGCACAGTATCACTCTGCTTAGTCTCTGCCACTCCGATAGGTGAACTCTGGTACGTCACTGTTCTTCAATTGGACTTTCTTGGATCTCTAGTAGCTTTTTGTGGTATCTGCACTTCTACCCTTGTGAATTACCTCTTTGTTTTTCACCCATTTTCCAGTGAGGAATTTCTCTTTCCCATATTAATTTGTAAGAGGCCATTACGTTCACCTTTAAAAAGATGCATTGCAAATGTGTTTCTTGACTTGTTATTGAACTTTAAACTTACGTGATATCTTTTTTGGCCATTGTTAAGTTTACAACTTCTGTACTACCAAATCTGTCTCTTGCAAAATCTGAGCAATCTTTTCATACCTAAAAAGGCGTCTCTCATGGTAGGATTGTCAGAGATTGCCTTCTATTTTTTCAAATATTTTAAAAAATATTTACGCCTCAATCTACTCAGAACTTATTTGGACAAAGGATATAAAAGATATTTATGGGCCAGTACTGTGCCATAGTAGGCTTAGCCTCTGCCTGCAGCACTGTCATCCTGTATGGGTGCTGGTTCATGTCCCAGCTGCTCCTTTTCTGATCCAGCTTTCTGCCTGTGGCCTGGGAAAGCAGTGGAAGACGGCCCAAGTGCTTGGGGCCCTGAACCCGCATGGGAGACCGGGAAGAAGCTCCTGGCTCCTGGCTCCGGATCTGCGCAGCTCCAGCAATTGCAGCCATTTGGGGAGTAAACCAACAGATGGAAGACCTCTCTCCCTCTCTCCATCTCTCCCTCTCTCTGTCTGTAACTCTACATCTCAAATACATAAATAAAATTTTTTTTAAAAAAAGATAGATAGGAAGCCCACATTGTGGTGCATTGGGTTAAGCCACTGTTACTGACATGGGCATCCCATATCAGAGCACCAGTTTGAGTCCTGGCTGCACTGCTTCTAATCCAGCTTCCTGCTAATGTACCTGAGAAAGCAGTGGAAGATGGCCCAAGTAGTTGAGCCTCTGCCATTCATGTGGGAGACCTAGGTAGAATTCCAGTTTCCTGGCTTGCAGCATTTGGGGACTGAGGCAACAGATAGAAAATCAATTTCTTTCTTTCTCTCTCACTCTCTCTTTGCCTTTCAGATAAATAAATCTTAAAAAATGTTATATAGCAATCTTCACTTTTCTGCCAAACTGATAGTCCATTATTTTTCAATAGTATTGGATAACAGTCCTTTCTCCATAAATAATCAATGTAAAATATTTGCATCATATAATAAATTCAGTGTGCATATGTATATGTGTATGCATGTGTGTATGTGTGAGTATATGCATATATATGTAGGAGCAAGTGTGTGTGTATATGTGTATCTCTGTGTATGTGTATGCATGTGTCTCTGTGTGCATGTGTATTTATGTGTGTGTGTGTCTGTATTTTTTGTGTATCCCTTTCTTGGATTCTTCCTTCTTTTTTGTAGATCTACCTCTCTATTTGCATATGACTGCTGTACTATTTTAGTGGATGTTGCCTGACAGTCTGTTTTGCTATCTGTCAAGTCAGCCTCAACAATCTTATTCTCTGTAATTTCCCTAGAGCTACGGCCTGATCTCCAGAGTGAGGAAAGGATTCACAGCCATCCACAGTCTTAGGAGATGCCTGGGTTTTAGGTATGCCGGAGACAAGAGCAGACACAGATGCTCTGGATTGCTGTACTTTTCCAGAAGTTCTCAAGGCTCAGATCTCAGGACACGTGCAGCGTCCTGGGGTCTCAGTGCTAGTGTGGTTCTCTGCAAGGGAGGGTGGGGTGAGGTGGGGCTGTGGAAATCTGGGCGCCCTGTCACAGTGAAGGTTCTTGGGTTAGCTATGCACCTTCTGAGGGGTGCTGACAGCGCAGAGCGAAGGTGGTGATGAGGGAGGGCCAGCAAAAGCACGAGAGGACTGACCTCTGCTCTCACTCAGTCTTATACTCAGTACTCCATGCTCCCTACAAAAGGAAAATTTCCACACTCATAAAGTTAGTATCCTGAAACTGCTGTATTATTCGTAAAATAAGAATGTAGGAAATGATGGATTGCAAACACGAATGCTGGTGACTAGAACACTGTGTGAAATGAGGTGTTGTTTATTCATGCTGTGCAAGCCTTATAGCATTTTTAGGGCCAAGAGGAGGACCTCACCCAGCACCTTCTATGGGTCCCATCTCTACCATTCCTTGAAGAAAGAGCCCTTGGGTTCACCAAGTCTCCCTTCACACGACTGTGTTTCTAGCTGCTGACACTGCCTAGCTATCTTAACTCAGTCCAGTCCCCCAAAATACCATCGGCCAGAAACAGGTCAGGAAAAGCAGCAAGTGAGGTTTGGATTAAGCCTGGGAGGAAGCCCTGCTACAGAGCTGCTGGGCAAGGAGGGGGACGGTTACACAGGTCAAATTCCACGGAGGCAAGTCTTGGTCTAAATCTCCTGTGGCCTGTGCTTTCCTAGTGAGCAATGGTTTTCCTTGAAGTTGGTTATCTCCTTGGGCTGCAGCCATCTTTTGTTATTGTGCATTTTTGTGCTGACCAGATTTAACCTATAAATAGAGCTTGCATGACTCTGTCCTGGGAATTAGGAACAAATCAGCTCCCGCCTCAGCTTTCGTAGGTGACTTGTCAGGTTATGAGCAGGGCACAATTTCTCTTTCTTAGGAAAGAGTGATAGTTTCATCTGAATTGGCAATCCATAGAATTTCCCTAAAATGCTGTGACAGTGGCAGGATGTCTTCAGGCAGCTGATTCTTGCTCTGAGTTTACAAAATGAAACACAGATTTTTCCTTCTATAGATGTAAACAGATTTACTCCCATGTAGAAGCATGGCCAGGGTGAGTAAAAATAAGAACTTCATTAGCTTCCAATTGTATTCTATTATTTTCTGTGTCTGCATTCTTGAATACAATCAGTCCTTCGGGAAAGGAAAAATTGAATCTTTCAGTTTTAACTCTTCTAGTATGGGAAAATATCTTGCTTGACCATTAATAGTCCAAAAAAATTGATCTTCTCAAATCAAAATAATGAGATTTGGTATGCAATGAACACATCAGTGTGCGTCTGGTGTTTCTTTTTTGCTTTGTTTTGTTTTTAAACTGGCATCTTGTCTTTGTTACAAATTCTGGGAAGCTATGACAGTCCCTTCATGGTAAGCACAAGACGTGTGTTGAGCCCAGACATGCCAGGGCTCAGTAATAGGCTCTGGTGACAGGAGGCAAACACAGAGTCCCACCATAAGGGCTGACAGCTGGGCACGTGGAGGAGCGAGCATCTGTGGGGAGACGGCAGCAGAGCAGCAGCTAACTCCGGTTAATCCCGGGGCCAGGAGGAGTCGCCAGAGGCTTTCCAGAGACGATGAGATGATGTCAAGGGCTCTCCATGAAGAAGCAGAAGTAGGCCAGATGAACAGAGGGAATTAGAAAGGTGTTCCAGGCAGGAGAAGAGCACTTGCAAAGCCATGAAAGCATGGTTAGTAACCCAGTGTAGGAAGCCCAGTGGTGCACAAGATTCTAATTTCTCCATGTCCTTGCCAACTTTTATTTTCCTTTTTTCTTTTTTTTTGAGAATAGCCTGGCATTTGTTCTTTTATATTCCCTCTCTTTGGAGCTTGTAGCAGGTTGCTCTGTCTACCGAACTTCATTTTTCTTTTGGGTACTGTAGCTGGACCACAGGCCCTGGCATCCCTTGTAGTTAAAAGGGCTGTGTGGGCCGGCGCTGTGGCTCAATAGGCTAATCCTCCGCCTGCGGTGCCAGCACACCGGGTTCTAGTCCCGGTCGGGGTGCCAGATTCTGTCCCGGTTGCCCCTCTTCCAGGCCAGCTCTCTGCTGTGGCCCAGGAGTGCAGTGGAGGATGGCCCAAGTGCTTGGGCCCTGCACCCCATGGGAGACCAGGAGAAGTACCTGGCTCCTGCCATCGGATCAGCGCGGTGCGCCGGCTGCAGCAGCCATTTGAGGGCGAACCAATGGCAAAGGAAGACCTTTCTCTCTGTCTCTCTCACTTTCCACTCTGCCTGTCAAAAAAATAAATTAAAAAAAAAAAAAAAGGGCTGTGTGGCTGATTTCTGTCTGATAGAGTGTATATGCTGCTCCCACACCTGGGCCATGAAAGGTTCCTACTGATTTCTTATCGTGTCCACTGACTGAATGGAAAGGCCCAGAGATCTATAGGAGAGCAGAGCCACAAGATGAAAGGAATTCGGTGCTGGGCATGGCTTACAGGCAAGCTGCTGAAGAGAGCCACCAGACCAAGGAGCCCTGGGTAGACTGCTAGGAAGCGGACGTCCAGTTCTCTTACAGTTGCTGAAGTTTGGGGGTGTTGCAGAAGTTACCTCACCCTACTACAGGATTGCACCATCTCTCACCTTTGCTTTTCTTAGCACTGTGGCTTCTTTTCCTTAAAGCTTTGACTTTCTTTGCTTTGGTATATGCGAGGTGGCAAATGGCCTTCCCGGAATTGTGGGTTCTCACTATCCTTTCAATGTGATTGTAAGTAGAGATTATTAGCATCACTGAATTCCAAGTTCAATCCCTTGGAATGGAGATTCTGATAGACCCAACTTGAAGCAGCCATCCTCCCCCATGCTGATCCATTATGGCTGGAGCATAGCTCCACCAAATATAGACTGTGAGTTGCTGTGGGTCCCACCATGGGAAGGGAGTTGTGGGATTAATGGGCACCCCTTAAGTATTAACTAAAATATTATTTCTTGAAATGTGGTCTAACATTTCCCTGACTTAGCATTATTACCTAATGAATCTCAGGGGTGGGGTTAGGTGGGGTGGCCCCAGAAGTCTGCATTTCTCTTCCTCCTTCTCTACCCCCTCCTCCTCCTCCTTTTCCTCTGATTTATTTATTTGAAAGTTGAAAGGCAGAGTTGCAGAGAGAGAGAAAGAGAGAGAAAGAGAGGTCTTCCATCCACTGGTTCACTCCCCAAATGGCTTCAATGGCCAGAGCTGGGCCGATCCAAAGCCAGGAGCTAGGAGCTCCTTCCAGGTCTCCCAAGTGGGTGCAAGGACCAGAGGACTTGGGCCATCTTCTACTTCTTTTCTGGGCCACAGCCAGCACCCATATGGGATACTGGCACTGCAGTCAATGGCTTTACCCACTATGCCACAGTGCTGACCCCAGAAGTCTGCACTTTTACATGCACTCCAGGCGATGCCAGTACACAAAGTTAGAGCATCATGCTCTTGGACTCTCAATAACATTTTAATGCCTACTGTTGATGAAAGTTTAAACAAACATCATCCAAAGCATAGTTTAAAATCTCACTATTAAAGATTGTCACAGATGGGATGGTGAAATCTCTCTTCGGTTGAAAGTTGTATGCTGTTTCTTTACATTTAATCCAAGTATTTGAAAAACATTAAGATCCCTTGTGGCTATATACTGAGGACTGAATTGGGCATTGCAGATGCAGAAGCATTTAGGCAGATATCATAAATAAAAGCAGCAGCAGGATTTAAGACCATTCGAAATGAGGGGGCCCATGGGAAACAGAATGTATGCCCCACATAAAGACTTCCGAAGTCAGAATGGTGTTAATACCATGGTCAGACCAAATTCACATCTCAGAGCTGCACTGAGAGAGTGATGCTGTGAATCTGGACCTTCACTAAGTAACGTCCTCTTTCTTCCTAACAAGAATGAGTCCAAGATGGCACTGTGGCACAGTGGCACAGTGGGTTCAGTCTCTGCCTGCGGCGCTGGCATCCCATATGGACGCCGGTTCTAGTCCTGGCTACTCCTCTTCCGATCCAGCTCTCTGCTGTAGGAAAGCAGTAGAAGATGGCCCAAGTGCTTGGGCCCCTGCACTTTCATGGGAAACCCTGAAGAAGCTCCTGGCTCCTGGCTTTGGATCGGCGCAGCACCAGCCGTTGCAGCCATTTGGGGAGTGAACCAGCTCTCTGTCTCTCCCTCTCACTGTCTCTAACTCTACCTCTCAAATAAATAAAATCTTTAAAAAATATCAATACTAATTGATGTTATATTGCAGAGATATTTTGGTTTACCTCTGCACATAGTTCTGTAGACTAGATCTCAGTCAACAAGTACTGCTGAGTCATAAGTTAAGGGATATTTAACCCTTTAGTATATATTACCACACAAAACTACCCATTTGTATTCCAACTCACACTCTATGAAAAAAAAATTCTCTTGCCAATACAAAATTACAATCTTTTAATTTTTGCTGATGTACTGAGTAAAAACAAATGGCATCTCCTTAAGAAATTTTGCATGTACTTAATTACTAGTGAGGCTTTGATGTTTTTGGTCATTTAAATCTTCTTTTATGTGAATTGCTTACTAAGGGCCTTTGCTGATTTTTCTACTAAGTTCTTTATTTTTTCATATTCCTTTTGGGATTCCTTTAGGAATTGTGGGTATAAAGGCATTGTCTGCTTCAGCTAGCATTCGAAAGCCTGAGCGGCAGTGTAGAGTACAAGGTTATGAGCATAGTCCCAGAAGCCAGGCTGCCTTGGTTCTAATCCTGGCTGGACCACTTGCTAACTGTGTGGTCCTGGCCAAATTACTTGACCTTTCTCTATTTCCCGGCCTGAAAAATGCGAAGGATAATCGTGGTGCCTATGTCACACCCTTGTAGGATTAAGTGGGTGAGGACACATTAGATCAGCATCTGGCACATGGTGAACATTTTAGGAAGCAGTTTTTATTGTTATCTGTTGCAAGTATTTTCCTATATGCTGCTCATTTTTCAACTGTGCGCAGTATTTTATAATGAGGAAGTTCACATAAGAATAGAGCTCATTGGTGTTTCTTTTCTGAGCCTCTGGATTTCAGGACTTTCCTGGAGGAGGCCTTCTCCACAGGAGGGAAAGTCACTGGTGTGGAGGCCACGGGTGGCTCTGGCATTGGCCCATCACCCCTCACACACGCTCCGTGCTGTGTGCCTGGAAGTGACCTCTCAGGCCTGCAACTGCCCAGTGTTGCTTGCCCCATGGCCTCTTTGGGTCTGGTCAGTGAGACACATTGGTGTGAGAGCAGGAGATGGGATTAAAGACAGAGAAGTCCATGTCTTCATTTGCTTTCTCTTTCCCTTAACAACCAAAGGTTTACCCTCTATAAATAATTCTTCTTGGGCCGGTGCTGCAGCTCAATAGGCTAATCCTCCGCCTGCGGCGCCAGCACACCAGGTTCTAGTCCCGGTCGGGGCGCTGGATTCTGTCCCGGTTGCCCCTCTTCCAGGCCAGCTCTCTGCTGTGGCCAAGGAGTGCAGTAGAGGATGGCCCAAGTCCTTGGGCCCTGCACCCACATGGGAGACCGGGAGAAGCACCTGGCTCCTGCCATCGGATCAGCGCGGTGCGCCGGCCGCGGTGGCCATTGGAGGGTGAACCAACGGCAAAGGAAGACCTTTCTGTCTCTCTCACACACTGTCCACTCTGCCTGTCAAAAAAAAAATAATAATAATTCTTCTTTTACCACTTGTCAGTTCAATCCTTTGTAAGTCCTATAAATGTCTAGCTGGGCCTTTGATTAATAAAGCAATTGAAATGAAATGAATTAAAATGTAAGACTACAAAGTTTTAGTTAGGAGGAAAGCACTCTTGTCCCAAATCTATGAGTTACTGAGCAACATATTGGATAAAGTCTATAGTTCCTGGCCGCTCATATTTTCTCATTCATGCTGAGAGAAAGCTAACTGGTTGTTTCAGCAATGTAAGGAACTTGGTTGAGATTTAAGGCTGTGCTCATGTGTTGGAGTATGAAAGCATCCTCCAGGATGAATATTTGTGTTTTTCTGTTGGAGGAGGAAAGTGTACTAGGGAGGGAGGGAGTGGATGGTGCTGCTGTCAACACATAATTAAAAGGATTTTTTCCAGGTCATGTTTTTAAGGGACCTATGATTCTTGTGAGATAACAAGGATAAAATGTGGCTTGAGCTACAGAAATATTAGAAGAATTTTTAGTGACTGTATACAGAACCTTTGGCCTGAGTCCTGAGATGAGTTCCGAGTGCTACACTCCTTTACAATGACCCCATGATAACTGTGTGAACATTGCCACTTTAAACCCATCTTTTATAAATATGAACACCATACCATAGACTTGGGCATGAGTAGAAAGACTGAATTAGAGGGGCCGACGCTGTGGCATAAGCGGGTAAAGCTGCTACCTGCAGTGCCGACAACCCATATGGGTGCTGGTTGAAGTCCCAGCTGCTCCACTTCTGATCCAGCTCTCTGCTATGGCCTGGGGAAGCAGTAGAAGATGGCCCAAGTCCTTGGGCCCCTGAACCATGTGGGAGACCTGGAAGAGGCTCCTGGCTCCTGGCTTCGGATTGGCGCAGCTCTGGGTGTTGCAGACATTTGGGGAGTGAACCAGTGGATAGAAGACCTCTCTCTCTCTCACTGCCTCCTCTTCTTTCTACGTAACTATGACTTTCAAAAAAAAAATGACTGAATTAGAAATGTAATTCTCTATGTAATGGTATATTACAGACAAATAATATTTAAAAGTAGAAATCCATTCTCCATCACTGTGATTATTACCTGCTTGTCCTTCATTCATTTAGGGACGCTGTCCCCTTCCTCCTATCTAATTTGTTCTGAGCCATTTGGTATTTTCTTTTTTTTAAGATTTATCTATTTATTTATTTTAGAGTCAGAGTTAGAGATGGAGGGAGGGAGGGTGGGGGGGGAGAGAGAGAAAATGAGAGAGCGAGAGAACAGATTCTTTCATTCTCTGGTTCACTTCCCAAACAGCCGCAACTGCGGGAACTTAGCAGAACTGAAGCCAGGAGCCAGGAGTTTTTTCTGATCTCCCAAGTAGGTGCAGGGGCTCAAGCACATGGGCCCTCTTCCACTGCTTTCTCAGGCCATAGCAGAGAGCTGGATCGGAAGTGGAGCAGCTGGGACATGAAATGGTGCCCATATGGGATGCTGACGCCCCAGGGAGAGACTTAACCCGATGAGCCACAACGCTGACCCCATGGTATTTTCTACTAAGTCAGTCTCCATGATGTTAGCTATGAATAAAATGTAAATGTAAGTACCCTTGAACTGCTGCTCTGGCAGGGTCTGGGGGCCCTGGGAGGTGTTGTTCTTTAAAGATTTATGTGAAGAATCAGGACCACCTGTTTCTGTTCCATGAAATCCGTTTCAGCTGGGACTCTAGGCACGAAGGGCTGCTCTCACACCCACCAGGTTTGGTGAAGGCCATCTCCTCCCTATAGTGCCCTGACTACCAAGAGGGAAGATGGACATCGAGTTAAGTTAGGAAAACAAACAGTAGAATTTGTAAGATATAGCCAATATTTTTGAAAATTATTTGGAGACAAAAACCTCTATAGAAATAGATGAGTTAAGTACTTAAATATTGCTTACTGATTAGCTCATTTATATTTTGTTCATCCATGACACTGTAAACTCTGAAAGAAGGGGAATATCTTGTTTAACATTGTGTGTTCAGCATTTAAACAGTAGTAGGCCTCTGGTAATTACTTAATGGCTATTTATTAAATGAATAAACAAACGAATTCATGAGCAAGGACTTAGAACAAAGAACTCTGAGGAATGAAGTTCTGAGCAAAGTGTAGGGTCGCCTCGAAATTACAGAGGAGGATTCTGTGGCAAAGTCACAGCCCCCTACCCCTTGGGTTCATGTCTGTATCCAAGGAGCCTGTGATTATGTTGTTACATGTCAAGGGGACTTATCTTTATGCTGATCTATCTGCTCTTATTTTTATTTTCAGAATTTTGCCTATTTTTTGAGAATTTTTTATTTGAGAGGCAGAGACACAGAGAGAGAGAGAGAGAAAGAGAGACCTGCTTTCTGCTAGTTCACGCTCCAGCGGTTGGGGCTGGGCCAGGCCGAAACAGGGAACTGAGAAGACAATCCTGGTCTCCCATATAGGTGGCAGGGGTCCCACTACTTGAGCCATTCCCTGCTGCCTCCCAGAGTCTGCATTAGCAGGAAGCTGGAATTGGAAGTGGAGCCAGCACTTGAACCTAGGTTTTCCAACGTGGGATGCAAGCATCTTAACCACTAGGCCAAAAATCTGCCTCTCCACTGATTTTAAAGTAAGGAATTAGGGGCAGGCACTGTGGCATAGTGGGCTAAACCTCTGCCTGCAGCACCGGCATCCCATGTGGGCGCTGGTTCTACTCCCAGCTGTGCCTCTTCCGATCCAGCTCTCTGCTATGGCCTGGGAAAGCAGTGGAAGATGGCCCAAGTCCTTGGGCCCTGCACCCACGTGGGAGACCAGGAAGAAGCTCCTGGCTCCTGGCTCCTGGCTTCAGATGGGCCCAGCTCCGGCCATTGCGGCCATTTGGAGAGTGAACCAGCGGATGGAAGACCTTTCTCTCTGTCTCTCCCTCTGTCTATAACTCTACCTCTCAAATAAATTAATAAAATCACTAAAAAATAAATTAAGGAATTATCCTGAGTTATGGGCCCAATGTAGGAATAAAAACTTTTAAAATGACAGAGGGAAACAGGGAGAGGTCAGGATCAGAGAGACTGGAAGGTTCTGTGCTGCTGGAGTTGAAAATGCAGGAAAGGGCCATTTCCTGGAAGCTAGCAAAGGCAAGGGAACAAATTTCCTATGGAGCTTCCAGAAGGAACACAGTCTTGCTGGTACCTTGATTTTAGCCTGGTGAGACCCATTTTGGACTTATAACCTACAGAAATGGAACACAAATTCGTGTTGTTTAAAGCCATTAACTTTGATAATTTGTTATAGATGTAATAATAATAATCCCCCTAGTTGGCAGGTATTTGTTGATATTCACCTGTCTCCTGCTACTAGTATTCCTGACTCTGCTCTAGGTACTCCCTTTCTCAACCCTCTGTTCCTGGACTTTGGGTAAAGTCAGTTTCCTCCTTCAGACCAGATGTGTGCATGTGATTCAGATGTGACCAGTTGGAGATCTGTGTTTGGTCATAGTCATTAGTTAAAGGATGGACATACCTGAGTGTGTTCCATGAGCCAAAAAATTCCTTTGTGCCTAAACTGGATTTTTTCCCAATTCTATCACCATGTTTTTAGTGAGGAAGCATAGGAGAGTGATAGAAACTGTATATCTATATGTATAGACACAGAAGATCCTGAAACTCTTTACTATTTGAAAACATTCGCTACTACAAGTCTTAATTATTACTAGGAAGTCGTTTTAAATATATGATAACCTTTGTTTAGTGATTTGTCTTCATTAGAAATTTTCACTTGGATTTCTTGTGGTTTATCTTTATTTAATCTATTTCTTAAAAACTCATCAACTTTATTTTCTACATAACAGTGAACTTAAAACATTTATTTGAATAGTAGAGAGAGACAGACAGACATGTCCTGTCCACTGGTTCTCTCCACAAATGCCTACAACAGCCTGGCTGAAGCCAGGAGCTAAGGATTCAGTCCGGGTCTCCCACATAGGTGGCAGGGACTTAACCACTGGAGCCATCAACTGCTGCCTCCCAGGGTGTGCATTAGCAGGAAGTCAGACTAGAGAGCAGTTGGGACCAGAACCTAGACACTCTGATATGGAATATGAACATCCCCAGCTATGGTTTATCTACTGTACCAAGTGTCTGCTCAGTAGATTTTTAAATTGAGGCATATCTTGCTAATGAGTTATTCAGTATTAAAGAACAAAGATTTCTGTTTGTGTGGAAGCCTCTCTTCTGAGGCTTCAGCTTAGATTGAAGGCTTCCCTGTTTCTCAAGGGCTGAACTTACTAAGGCCAGGTGGGTAATGCACTATATTGGCTGGGGGTGGGGGTGTGGTACTATGGTTGACCAGATGGCCTAAGTCTGTCTGGCAGTGCCCCAGTCACTCAGGACTAGTGCTTGTTGCTGCAGAATGTAGACACTTGGTGCTGATCCTTTGACTTTCAAAAGAGGCCAGAAATCTGGATATTCATAAAAAACCTTCAAAGCTTTGCACTTATATTCAGATTTCAACAATAATAAAAACTGTGTGGGTCATATCCTAAATGCACAATAGGAGTCATGCCTACAGGCTGTACTGTGGCTCTTAGGCTGCCAGTCTGCTTTCTAGAGTGTGTGGACTCACTCCTGCTCAATAGACGGTGTTAGTCTAGACATGATCATTGGTCTAGTTGTGGTTACTGTGCTTGTGACTCGCTTTCAGGTGTTTTGGGACATTATTAACCCTGGCATGTTCAATCTGCAAAACTGATGGCTCTATTTAAAACATGTGTGACAAGGCTGGCACTGTGGTATAGTTGGTAAAGCCACTGCCTGCAGCACTGGCATCCCATATGGGCACTGGTTAGAGTCCTGGCTGCTCTACTTCTGATCTAGCTGCCTGCTGGTGCACCTGGGAAAGCAGGGGGAGATGGCTCAAATCCAAGGACCCCTGCACCCATGTGGGAGGCCTGGAAGAAGCTCCTGGCTCCTGGCTTTGGACTGGCCCAGCTCTGCCATTGCAGCCATTTGGGGAGTGAACCAACAGATGGAAGATTTCTCTCTCTGTCTCCCTCCACCCCAACTCTGCCTTTCAAATAAATACAATATTAAAAAAAAAGTGTGTGAGGAAAGGCATACAATTGTGATTGAAAGGAATTAGAAGCAAAAACACAAGAAAATGATGAGAAAAGAGCCAAAGTTGCACATGCCTACTAGATGAATTATTTGAGTTGGCATGATTCAGAAGAGCAAAAGGATCCAACAACATGTGTAAAGTACATACGCACACACAAAATTAGCAACAAATGAAGAAAAATAGTTGACAAAACAGAAAAAATATTGAGTGTTTGAAGAATTTAACATAAAAATAGATACCAGTTAATCTAATACTAACTTAGAATAATTCTAGCAGTTTGTTGAGGAACTTAAACACCTTGACCATTTTGCTGATTCCACTTTTGTGGCAAGCCATTGTTATAACCATTGGGTCAAAATTCATCTTGATTATGAACTGGCCAAAGTATGAACACTGTGGCTACTGTGTAGCTATAAATGTGACACTTACAGATATGATCAGTGGAGAGGTTTGCCTCACTGATTTTCCATATTGATGAAGCTATTCTTTTATTTATTGTGATAAATATTACATAACACAGACTGTATCATTAGTTCAATGGCATTAAGTACTTTCACGTTGTGTGCAACCATCACCACTACCAACTTCCAGAACTCTTCCATTATACTCAGCTGAAATTCTAAAACTGTTAAATGCTGCTTCCCCATCCAGCCACCTGCTCCCCAGCCCCTGGGAACCACCATTTTCTTTTTTTGCCTATTTCAGTTTGATTTCTGTAGGTGCCTCATATAAGTGGAATCATATAATATTTGCCTTATTGATGTCATCCTTTTCTACAAAAGGATTTATTAAGTTAACAGATATTTATTAAACTTTTAGTATATGCAAAACACAGATTTACTTGCTGAATCCTCAATGGTATGGTCTTTACTATTTGCATAAGGGACAAGGGAGGTGCAGATGACAAAAATATATTTATTTTATTTGAAAGTGTTACAAGAGAGAGATCCTCCATCTGCTGGTTCACTACCCAAATGGCTGTGACAGCCGGGGCCAAAGTCAGGGGCCAGGAGCTTCATCCAGGTCTCCTACATGGATGCAGAGCAGCTGGGATGCAAACTGGAGCCCTCATAGGAAGCCGGTATGATAGGCAGCAGCTTAGCCCGCTATGCCAGAATGCTGGCCCCTGAGTAAATAAACCTTTAAAAGAGAGAGAAAGAGTTGTGCATGAAAGAGAGAAGGAATGTGGGAGTAAGAAGGAGAGTGAGAAAGACAACGTGTGTGGCTAAGCAGGAGAATCTATAATGGACACTGTGGAGAGACTGCACAGGGGCTGTACTCGGGGAGTGAAAATGCAGCATCCAGGAACATTCTAGCAGCCTGGGCGCTTGGTGGTAGAGGAGGGCAGTGCTTGGGGAAGCAGCATGCCGAGAAGTCTTGCTGAGAGGGGTGGGAGTTTCCTTCAGGCAACACAGCGATTAGCAAAGGGAAGGTTTACAGAGCAACAGAGGTGACCCCAGGGGAGCAGGGAAGAACAGAAATCCCTCTGAAGCGCTCACCTCAGGGTGCACCTTGCACGGACAATGAGGAAGTAATATTCAGCGTGGAGGCCACGCTGCCTGTCCTCCTCCATTGTGGTGCTGCCGGTGACCCACGTCATGGGATTCCATATGCCCTTCAGCAGGACACTCCCTAACGGCCCCATTCTCCTCTGCCCTTGGCCACAGCCAATAGCACTTGTCTTCCCCTGACCCTTGCTTGTGAGTCCAGCCACGTGATGTGCTCCAGCCAGTGGGCTGTGCACAGGTGAGATGCAAACATATGGAAAAGGCACAGGCATGACAGCAGTTGACCTCTTTCACCTCTCTCATCACCATGTGGACAGACCAGGGTGATGCTCCTTGACCCAGGAGGAGGGTGAGTGACACAAGCAGCAGAACCACTTCTACAGAAGCCAGGGAAGGTGAGATGACCTCCTGCCAACCTGCAGGCTCACAGGAACGTGGATACATCATACATACATACACCTAAATTCATATACTTACATAATTTTTTAATATAGGGCTTGCCTGCAAGAGTGGGGGCCCGAATTCAGAATCCACTCGTGACCCCACAGCAATGCCTCTGGGGATAATGATGCAGGGGAAATCAGGGGAAGTGTGGCTTGCCCTGAAGCCTCACCTGCACCATAGCTGACTGAAGGCGGCAGCATCCCACTGAGGCAGCATGGTCAAGAATTCCCAGCGGGAACAAGGGCCTGTGGTGACCTGGGAGCCGGAAAGAGACTGCCTCCTCTCCCCCACCCACTCCCTCGTGTGCAGAGTCTTGACAACATTCTTCCTAATAAATATCAGAGGAGGGATCCCTCACAGAGAAACAGGAAGCCACTCGTGAGTTCCGTAGGTTGCGATTTCGGTACAATGAAGTAACTGCACTACCATATATGTATCGAGCACTGTAAAGCATGTTGGGGATAAGTGGACAGATCCACGAGGATTCTTCACACACAGTCAGTCACATAGCAGTCATCAGGCCTCTGGTTCTTGAAATCACCCAGTTATCCCCACGTGAATGAACCCATCTAAGCATGGTCTCCCCCTCTGTGAGAGGGAGTCATGACAAGTGAATTGTCCTATTTGGAGTGGGTTCATTTGGATATTTATTTATAACATCATTTGTGGGCTATATAAAATTATCAACTTAAAATGTGATCTGCTGTACATTTATTGAATTTTGAGTCTTGCCTGCAGTTGCCTTGGAAGGGCCAGACCAAGATGCTCCCGTGGGCCTCAAGCAGCCCATGGGCCACGCATCCCTCATCTCTGTAAGAACCAAGCTTTTCCTTGGATATGACTGATCTTACTCTTTAAGTCTGGTCCTTTTGACCCGTCTGCATTCAGGGAGAGCCCACTGCCCTTATACGGACATCCAAGGGCGAGACAGAAACCGTGTCTTCCCAGTGTTCGTCACTGCAGCCGCAGCTTGGTGTCTCCCGCTTTAGAGTTCACAGGAGGGAAAAGAAAACTCTCTTTGAGTTGTTTTACTCAAGACAAAAATTATGAGGAGGGAGAAGGAGTGATGGGTTCCATCTGGAGAGAGTTAAGTTGTGAGCTGGGAAGCAGCTGGGAGGATAGTCCTAGGGCCTCGCTGGCGCAGCCATTTCGCTTCAGCGTGAAAATGTGTGTGTGTTTGAATGGTTGTGAGTTTTACTGGGAGAGGAAGAAAACAATGTGTTTTCGGAGAGGAAATGTAGCAGTTTATTTATGCTGTTAAACTACTTTTTGCCCTACATTTATTGACCAGGCAGATGCTGTTCAACTGCGAGGTCTTAGGGAAACTGAAGTTTGCTCAGCAGTACAATAGCGGACACGACCAGAGCTTCGGATAAGGTTTTGTGGAGTGCCTCCTTCAAATGGCTTGAAAACGGGTCTTCATGTATCTGTTCCTTTCTGACACCTGCTCTGTCATCCAGGCTGACGTCATGGAAGGACCATGACTAACCCTAGAGTGTTCCCACCCAAAACGATCTCCAAGCCCTCATATCTTTGTTAAAATCATCAGAGAAAATGTCATATTCTCTTACCTGTCTACCTACACCACCTGACTAATAAAAAAAAATAGTTCTGGCATACGAAATCATCCTGAAATGGGGAATTCCATCTGAGTATAAAATAGCATTTTGTTTATGCTAAAACCTGATCTGTGGCCAGCGCCGCGGCTCACTAGGCTAATCCTCCGCTTTGCGGCTCCAGCACACCGGGTTCTAGTCCCGGTTGGGGTGCCGGATTCTGTCCCGGTTGCCCCTCTTCCAGGCCAGCTCTCTGCTGTGGCCAGGGGGTGCAGTGGAGGATGGCCCAAGTGCTTGGGCCCTGCACCCCATGGGAGACCAGGAGAAGTACCTGGCTCCTGCCATCGGATCAGCGCGGTGCGCCGGCCGCAGCGTGCCGGCCGCGGCGGCCATTGGAGGGTGAACCAACGGAAAAGGAAGACCTTTTTCTCTCTCTTCTCTCACTGTCCACTCTGCCTATCAAGAAAAACAAAAACAAACAAACAAAAAACCTGATCTGTGATACAAATCACTGTCCCAACTTGCTCAGAGGGGGAAAAAAATGACAAAATGTTTTAAACTCTTCCTCTTTTTTTTTTTTTTTTTACAGGCAGAGTGGATAGTGAGAGAGAGACAGAGAGAAAGGCCTTCCTTTGCCGTTGGTTCACCCTCCAATGGCCGCCGCGGCCTGCGCGCTGCGGCTGGCGTACCATGCTGATCCGAAGGCAGGAGCCAGGTACTTACCCTGGTCTCCCATGGGGTGCAGGGCCCAAGCACTTGGGCCATCCTCCACTGCACTCCCTGGCCACAGCAGAGAGCTGGACTGGAAGAGGTGTAACCGGGACAGAATCCGGCGCCCCGACCGGGACTAGAACCCAGTGTGCTGGCGCCGCAAGGCGGAGGATTAGCCTAGTGAGCCGCGGCGCCGGCCTTAAACTCTTCTTCAGGTTTGATGAGAGAGAATCGTTTAGAGAAACTCTCTTATTTACAAGTAAGTTTGGTTCCCAGAAGTGTTTCCTATGTGGATCTGTGATTAAGTTCAAAGGGGCGATGTCTGAGGCATTTCCTCAAAAGAGAGAGCAAGTAGCATCTTTGAATCTTGGAAGCTGGGCACAAACTCCTCCTGCTTTCTGGGAAATACAGTTGTCCCTCAGCATCCATGAGGACTTGGTTCCAGGCCCCCTCGGATGGCAAAATCTTTCGATGCTCAAGGTTCTTACATGAAAACTCCCCAAGAGTTGTCTGCAGCCGTCACTCCACTTTCCCCACTCCCCCAGCACTGCCTGGGATCTTGCGGCCAAAGCCAATGGCCATCTTTTATTGCTCATCCCCAGTTCCACACAGTATTCAGCTTAGCTGGCCACGTCACCCTTTTGGAAACAGTCTTCCTCTGGCTGTTTCTTCACCACATTCACTTTTTGCTCACTTTCCTCCCTGGTCTCTTCTGTGGTTTCCTTCTCTCTTTTTAAAATTAATCCTTAGTTTTTAACAGATTCCATATAGCTCCTAGACACAAGTCTGAGAATACAATGCTATTCCCTTCCTCCATCTCTATTTCTGTCTTTAGTTTTTGTGATAACATTTTTATTTTACATTATAGTCAAGGACTTAGTGCTCCCCTTAATAAAATAGTTCAAAAAGTTAAAAACAAAAAGTACTTAGCATAAATATAGGCAAGGGCTGTAAACAGTAATCAAATGGAAAGATGACCTTTTTCAGGAAATCTCGAAGTCATCACAGACTGTTAAAACTCCAGTAGCATAACATTCTCAGCCACTGGTTTGACAAAGGTATAAAACAACGTCCCATCCCTGGCCCTCTTGCTTGATGTCTACACTCTCTCTAGATCACCCACCTGTGCAGGTCCATGGGTCCAGATGCAGTCTCTGTGATGCAGGCTCCACTTCTGTACCTTCAATATGCCCACAGGCTCATCTACCATCCAACTGCCCATTCAACATTTCCACTTGGACACCTAGTAAGACTCACAAAGTTTATACATTCAGAGTGCATGGTAAAATTATCCTGTTCATTTTAGGTGTATTTCTTAAAAAAGATTCATTTTTAAAAAAGATTTATCTATACATTTATTTGAGAGACAGAGAGAGAGAGAGAGAGAGTGAGAGAGAGAGATGTTCCATCTGCTGGTTCATTCTATAAATGGCCACAATGGCCTGGGCTGGGAAAATCTGAAGCCAGGAGCCTAGAACTCCATCTATGTTTCTCATGTGAGTGACAGGAGTCCAAGCACTTGGGCCATCTTCTGCTTCCTTCCCAGGCACATTAGCAAGAAACTGGATCAGAAGTAGAGCAGCCGAGACTCAAACCAGTGCCTATATGGGATGCCGGCATCACAGACAGTGGCTTAACCTGCTGTGCCACAATGCTGGCCCCTCTCTCACTCTCTGAAACACGTACGTTTTCTCTCCATCTCTCTCATGCACAATTCTCTCTTGCCCTTACACAGCCACACACATCTCTCTCGCTATTTCTTACAAATGACCTCTCTTCCTCACACACTTTCACTCTTTCATATACACATTCCTTGTTGCCCTCTCGCTCGTGTGCATTTTCTCTCTTGCTCTTTGTCTCTCAAACACACATGATCTCTTGCTCACATTCTTTCACATACACGTTCTCTTGTTCTTTGTCTCATAGTATCTTTGCTCTCTCTTACGCACACACATTCTCTCTCATATGCTGTCTCTGACACACTCTCTACCTCTTTCAAACACAGTGCTCCCTTGCTGTCACTGTAACACACATGTTTCTTTCTCGCTCTTTCTCTCCCATTCTCTCTGGCTATCCCACAGACATTCTCTCTCACATGCTCGCGTGCATATTCTTTCCCTGTCTTACACACACACATTGTCCCTCCCCCTTCCTCCCTCCCTCCCTCCCTCACAATTCTCTCTCTCACACACATTGTCTCTGCCTTACACACACGTCTTTCTCTCATATACACAAAATTCTCTTGCACATACACCTCCTCTTACACACTCACACACACACATTCTCTTGCACTCTCTCACACAGTCTCTCTCTTTTTCTCCTACACAGGCACACAGTTTCTCTGCAGACATGTATTCTCTTTTGCATGCTCTCTCTTACACACACACACACACACACACACACACTCTTCACACACATCCCTCCCAGCCCCTAGTGGTAAATATTAAATCTTGAAGACAGTGTGGTCTAAACACAGAAAGAGAAACAAAACTACTTGCTGTATTTCCCTCTCTTTCTATCCATCCCAAGTGAAATGTTGTCAGCCCCAAGACAGCTTCTCATCACAACATCTAGCAAAGTAACAGCATTATTCATTACCTTTCCTTTTTTTTTAAAAAAAATGTATTTATTTATTTGATAGGAAGAGTTACACAGAGAGAGGGATATATAGAGAGGTCTTCCATCTGCTAATTCACTTCCCAAATGGCCACAATGACCAGGGCTGGGCCAGTCCAAAGATAGGAGCCAGGAGCTTCATCTGGCTATCCCACATGGCCACGTACTTGGACCATCTTCTGCTGCTTTCCCAGGTACATTAACAGGGAGCTGGATCATAAGCTGGGCAGCCAGGATTTGAACTGGTGCCCAAACGGGATGCCGGCACTGTAGGCGGCAGCTTTACCTGCTCTACCATAGCACCTATCCCTTACCTTTCCTAGACCCAGAGTTTAAGCCAAAAAGGACTTTTTCCATCTACCAGTCTCAATCCTACAGGGATTGAGTTAGGAGAGATTTAGTCTTCAAATTATATATACTGTATCTTGATTTAAAAAAACGAATAGCATCTCAACATAACATAATCTGAATTACATAGGAATTGAGATGAATGCAGTTAGCAGAACTGTTCTTGTAGTTAGTTTGGAGATTACTTTGGAATTTTATTTTTTAGGGTTAATACTTTATTATTTTTGGTTTCTAAAATATAAAAATAAAATATTAGATTATTAAACAGCAATTATTTGAGGCCATGGTAGCATATTTGTTTGAGATTTTCTAAAATGAAACAAAAGTCTACATTTATTATTTTTTAAATTTTAGGGGCAGACACACACATACACAGAACGAGAGAGAAAGGAGAGTTCCCATTTGCAGTTCCATTTCCCAAATGTCTGCAATGGCTGGGGTTGGATCAGGCCAAACCTGGAAGCCAACAACTCAGTGCAGGTCTCCGCTTGGGTGTCAAGAACCCAGCTGAGTCATCACCTGCTGCTTCCCAGGCTCTGCATCATCAGGAAGCTGGAATCAGGAGCCAGGGCCACCAGTTAAACCAAAGTCCTTGGATGTGGGATGTGAGTGTCCTAGCTAACATCTTACTAGCCAGGCAAAACATTCACTCTAGAATTTTTGATTTGGCAAATTAAATTTTGTTCCACCATGTAGGCTTCTAACAAGTAGCTTCTTTGGTGTAATGAAAGTGATTCAAAATACATTGTTTCCAGATTCTCCATATCTGATCAATGTGCTCATCCTATGTGGTGGAATGAGAAGGCCATGCCAAGGTGGCCACTGGCAAGCATCAGTTACTCAGGAATGGCTTCGAACCCACCTGGCAACAGAGCCTGCCTAGCAACAGGCTGTGATTGGTTAGGGCATAGACCACCCCTTGACCAGATTGGCTGCCTTGGCTATTTAAGCTGCTGTACCAGCTGAAATAAATGAGTCTGTGAGCTGCTCGTCTCTGGCCTGCTTTCACCCGACTCCCAGGGTCTGTGTGGTGACTCCGCGCCTCTTGCCCCCACCGCGCTCCTCCTCTCAGAACTAATCAACCTCAACAATCCTCTGCCATCCTCCAGGGATTATCTGAGCCCCATGGTCAAAATCTCCCTTACTCCTGATGTTGTCTCTTAGGAATTTTCCATACTTGGCCTCCACCCTGTTCCTTGGCCACCAATCCTCACTTTTCCTTGCTGAATTCAAAACTGAGCCCCATTTCCTCTACCACAAAACCCCACCATGGTTGTCCCTACACCTGTTGTGAGGGTCCTGAACCAAGTCTGCTTTATTGCTTTAACACACATCAGAATAAGGTTTTCTTTGAAAGTATCTATCCCGTGTTTGGTGAGGAGTAAACCAAGAAAGGCACATAAAGCACATAGTGGGGGACTTGGTACACAGTGACTATGTCATATATTTCCATTTTCATTGTCATCGCTTGTAATTTTTAAGAAAAGATTTACTTATTTGAAAGGGAGGGAGGGGAAGAGAGAGAGAGAGAGAGAGAAAGAGAGAGAGAAATAAAAAGGTCTTCCATCCACTGGTTCACTTACTAAAAGATGCGACAGCCAGAGCTAGGTCTATCCAAAGCCAGGGGCCAGGAGCTTCTTCCAGGTTTCTCACATGGATGCAGGAGCACAATTACTTGGAGCATCCTTTGCTGCTTTCTAGGCACATTAGCAGGGAACAGGATCAGAGGTAGAGTAGCCAGGACTCAAACCAATGCCCGTGTGAGATGTTGGCATCGCAGGCAGCAGCTTTACCTGCTACGCCACAATGTCAGCATCCCTTGGTACTTTTATTAATCCACCCTCAACTCCTTCCTACTTTTCCTTCTTCTTCCTCATAATAGTCTTTAAGATTCTTAGAGTCAATATTGCCCCTAGATATTCCCTTCTTTTGGTTCAACGACCCCAGATCTCTCTGGCATTCTTGACATGGTCTGGGTGAGGCATTTTTCAATTATGAAATTCTTGGTAAATGAAGCTGAGCCTAGGGCTCCTGGGCTGAGAACAACTCCTGAACCCCAGCGTGGGCTGAGAGACCATTGGCTGAAGGAATATATTCAGTGTCCTTCTCCTGGAAGGAAGATGGTGGGAAGAGCCAGTGGGTGGAGCAGTGTGAGAGAGGTTAGCTTACCAGCGCTTACTCTGGGCTTTTGCTCAACTGGGAGCTCCAATGTCACAGACAGGCATTTTTCACTCCCATCTGTGGCACAGAGGGACCTGCCTTCTTTTCTTGGGTAAACTCCCTCCTCCTATCACAGGTATGTGGCCTAGCATCGCATATAACATGTGCTCAGAGAATGCTACTTACCTTTGTTTTTTTTTTCCCCCTCAGTTGTGGGTCATTGCAGATTTAACCAGTACCTTCTTGGTGTGGACCAATGTTGCTAGGGATCAAGCCCTATGACCCAAAGTCAAGGACTTTCTTTCTGCTTCCCACTAATTCAGTGTTATGCAGACCATGATATGATTGTTGTTCTGATTAAGAGGGGAACCACTGGTAGAGTCACACAGTGGTGACAGAGGAGATGCTAGGACACCTAAGGAGAATGCCGTGTGAAGAGGGCACTTTGGTGTGATGCATTTACAAGCCAAGAAGCACTTGAGATTATCAGAGGCTGGGAGAGAGGTATGGAAAATGGTGCTCACCTGGCATCTACACTGGGAGCATGGCCTTGCCAAGACCTTGAATTTGAATTTCTGAATTTTCTCCAACACAGTGAAAATGCATTTCTGCTGTTTTAAGACCTGTAGTTCATGGTACTAGGAAACTAATACTGCAGGGAATTAGGAGTTTTAAAAATCCTTAAAGAAAGAAAAATTGGAAGTATTTATTTATGCTACAATTGAGAGAATGAAAACTAGCATCTAAAACTAAAACCAAAGAAGTCTACATTTACTGCTTTAAAAAAAAATCGCACCTGATGATTGGAGAGCTGGGCAATTTTCTGATGACTTGATTGTTTCTACAACACGGTGCACAACCAAAATAAGCAATGCACTGAGATGGTAAGAACATTCCGGTCTTGTCATTTCATGGCGCCAGTAGAAGTTAAATTCAAGACTTTTTATTGTCAAGAGACCTGGCATCAGGCTACATTTCCATTTGGATTTTGGTCAAGAATCATAAATAACAAAGAATTTGCTCATAAACAATTTCCAAGGCAGCATGTCAGTCAGATGGTATTGTGGGGGCTGGGGTGAGGAGAATTTAAATGGAAGAAGAGTTATACCCTATGCATGCTGGTCATTTTTTTTGTTGTTGTTGTTATAAAGATTTTTATCTATTTATTTATTTGAAAAGCAGAGTTTCAGGGAGAGAGAGAGAGAGAGATGTTCCGTCTGCTGGTTCTCTCCACAAATGGCCCCAACATCCAGGGCTATGTCAAGTTGAAATCAGGAGCATGTAACTCCATATATATAGGTGGCAGGGGCCCAGCTGCTTGGTCGATCTGCTGCTGCTGTCCCTGGGTGTGTTAGTAGGGAGCTGGATTGGAAGCAGAGCGCCTGAGAATTGAACTGGTACTCCAGTATGGGATGTCCACATCACAAATAGTGGCTTAACCTGCTTCACCACAGCACTGGCCCCATGCCAGTCATTCTGAACTCGCCATCTATCAAAGCATCACTGGGGTGAATTATGGTTTTGCTAAACTCCCAAATGAGTCTAAAATGTCAGTGCCTTAAACTTCTCACGTTAAAGGGATCAATCACTTAATGTAATCAGAGTTCTGAAGGAGGTCTGTTACATTTGTGGAAAGGAGCATCAGACCTTGGGGAGGTACCAGCTTAGCATTTAGTGTCAATCAAAAGTTTTCATGTTTTATCTCTTTCTGAGGTCACCAGGATGTTCTTTGCTATAGGGGTACCATATGAGGGTTGTGTGAATTTCATAAAAGTGTAAAATACAGAAGAGAATTCTACCTTATCAGGGAAATCTGGGAGGAGTGACCCTTCTCCAATTTTGCCCAGTCTAGGCACCCAAATCTCAACTCAATATTTGGAAATTACTGATACGGTTAAGTGTCTACATATAAAACAAGAGGAGGTGGCAAAGATATCAAGAGAATTTGTTGGGCCGGCACTGTGGCTTAGTGGGCTAAGTTTCCACCTGTGGTGCTGGAATCCCATATGGGCACCAGTTCATATCCTGGCTGCCCCTCTTCTGATCCAGCTCTCTGCTGTGGCCTGGGCAGGCAGTGGAAGATGACCCAAGTGTTTGGGCCCCTGTACCCAATGGGAGACCCAGAAGAAGCTCCTGGCTCCTGACTTCGGATCGGCTTAGCTCCGGCCATTGAGGCCATCTAGAGTGTGAACCAGTGAATGGAAGACCTCTCTCTCTCTGCCTCTTTCTGTAACACTACCTCTCAAATAAATAAATAAATAAATAAAAATCATTAAAAAAAGTATTTGTTGAGAAGGCTTAGCTGCCACCTTGATCATATAAATACAGAACATTTTACTACTATGTGATACATGGTAAAATTTCCCCTGTTTCCTCACCACAAGTATGCACAGGCCTTAACCGGTGACACTGACCTAGGATGGATCCTTCAGTATTGCCTCTGACAAAATATACCAGGTTGAGTGCTTTGATCTTCAGGACCAAATATCACTGAAGCTTACATTTGGTTTTGAAGTGACACCCTGACAAGAGGGACTCCATTTTAGAGCACCCAAGAGTTCATCTTGAGAAAGCACCCCCCACTGTGAGACTCTGGTTTGAAACTAACCACGGTCTACAACTAAGACAATAAGGTAGGGCCCTGCACCCCATGGGAGACCAGGAAAAGCACCTGGCTCCTGGCTCCTGCCATCCGATCAGCGCGGTGTGCCGGCCGCAGCGCGCTGCGGCCATTGGAGGGTGAACCAACGGCAAAGGAAGACCTTTCTCTCTGTCTCTCTCTCTCACTGTCCACTCTGCCTGTCAAAAAATAAAAATAAAAAAAATAAAAAAAATAAAACAGATAAGCTACACCTGGATTAATGTTAAGATTGTACTTTGTCTATTGTCAAGACTGTAATTGGTATTAGTTTCCCATAGGCCTTAGGTCAGCTTGACCCTAGTAACCGTGTATTCTCCCGGATTCTAGCAACCATGTATTCCCCTCCCATCCTTATGGGTTTTGCCTTTATAAACCCTGTCATTTGAGCTTTGGTGTCAAGAGTTCTTTAGGTCATGGCCCTCTCTCCACCATCAGATTTTGTTAATGTGTGGTGCCCGTTTGTTTGTACTCACTCAGGTACAACAGTTTTTCATATGTTCTTCCGGCATACACAGGCACCTTTGGACCAACATAAGTCTTTAGATATGTTTAGGTTTTGAAGTGTGAGTGCTATATATCATGAAGAGAAGGATTTCACCTACTGCTTGCTCTAGGCTCCAGGAAATCCCCAAGAAATGGATTCTTCTCAATGAAACTCATGAATGCCAGTCAGAGAAGCAGCAAGTATTTAAGTATCTTATGTGGTATGGCCAATAAACTAATCTATATTGAATGTCTAGAGTTCAAAATTAAACGTGTACATTAAATTTACTGAATTCTAATGGCATATAAATTAAGACACTAAACTTTAAAAATAAGTGTAAAGGCCGGCGCCGCGGCTCACTAGGCTAATCCTCCGCCTAGCGGTGCTGGCACACCGGGTTCTAGTCCCGGTCGGGCGCCGGATTCTGTCCCGGTTGCCCCTCTTCCAGGCCAGCCCTCTGCTGTGGCCAGGGAGTGCAGTGGAGGATGGCTCAAGTGCTTGGGCCCTGCACCCCATGGGAGACCAGGAAAAGCACCTGGCTCCTGGCTCCTGCCATCGGATCAGCGTGGTGCGCCGGCCGCAGCGCGCCGGCCGTGGCGACCATTGGAGGGTGAACCAACGGCAAAGGAAGACCTTTCTCTCTGTCTCTCTCTCTCACTGTCCACTCTGCCTGTCAAAAAAAAAAAAAAAGTGTAAAGGAAATGCTAAATTAAGTGATTGAGTCTCCTTATGAAAAACATGTTTTCAAGAGCTACAAAAATCTTCATATAACTTGACCAATAAATCTTTTGCTAAGTTTACTCATTGATGAGGCTGATGCTGCACAGTGGGTTAAGTTGTAGCTTGTGAGGCTGGCATCCCATATTGGCATTGGTTCAAATCCTGGTTGCTCCATTTAAGATCCAGCTCCCTGCTAATGCACCTGGAAAAGCAATGCAAATTGCCCTAAGTGCTTGGGCCCCTGCCATCCACATGGGAGAATCAGGTGAAGCCCCTGGCTTCAGCTTGGCCTAACCCAGGTCACTTGGGGAGTGAACCTGCAGGTGGAAAATGTCTCTCTCCCTCTCTCTTCCTTTCTTGCTCTCTGTATTATTGCCTTTCAAATAAATAACTCTTTTAAAAAGTTCATTCATTGGAATAAACAAAAAGAACCCCCATATATGAAAATAATCAACTTAATGCTTTTTTTAAATTTTTTTTTATTTTGACAGGCAGAGTGGACAGTGAGAGAGAGAGAGAGAGAGAAAGGTCTTCCTTTGCCGTTGGTTCACTCTCCAATGGCCGCCGCGGCCGGCGTGCTGCGGCCGGCGCACCACGCTGATCCGATGGCAGGAGCCAGGAGCCAGGTGCTTTTCCTGGTCTCCCATGGGGTGCAGGGCCCAAGCACCTGGGCCATCCTCCACTGCACTTCCTGGCCACAGCAGAGAGCTGGCCTGGAAGAGGGGCAACCGGGACAGAATCCGGCGCCCCGACCGGGACTAGAACCCGGTGTGCTGGCGCCGCAAGGCGGAGGATTAGCCTAGTGAGCTGCGGCACCGGCAAGAGGAGAGATTTAAACAAATTATGGTTCACCAGTTAAATAGAACATTGGTAACTATTACACAGATATTGTCCGTATCCAAAATGCTTGGAGCCAGAAGTGTTTTGGATTTCAGTTTCTTTCTGATTTTGGATTACTTGTATAAATATGAGATATTTTGGGGATGGGATCCTAAATACAAAACTCATCTATGTTCTATATATTTAATATACACATAAGCTGATGGTAATTTCATATAACATTTTTAGTGCACCTGTGTTTTGACTGTGACCTGTTACATGAGGTTAGGTATGGTATCTTTCACTTGTGGCATCATGTTGGCACCCAAAAAAGTTTTTAATTTTGGAGCATTTTGGATTTTCAGATTAGCAATGTTCAACCTGTGATAGCATTGCAAGTAGGAAGATGTAGGCACGTCTGTGTGTCCTCTAGTGCTTCGTGATGAACGTGGATCACACAGGTGTGTGTTCACCATGATTATTACTGTGCACAGATTCCCTATCCATTCCTTCACTCTAAAATGCTGCTTGTTATAGGAAACAGATGAAAAGATAGGGTTTCTGCTCTCAGTGAGGGTCAGTCATGCTGAAATATGGTTGTGAAAAATAAATGGAAATTGTAGTCATTTACAAAGCACTGTTGGAGGACAGGAGGACTCTGAAGTTAGCCAAAGATGCAAGAGAAGTCTCCATAAAGGAGCTAAAATAGAAGAATGGACACACTTTGAAAGGCAACATGGAGAAATTGGTTGTATAAGAGTGAAAGTACTAAAAGTGACTTTAAATACTTATGCTTTTGAAAATAAAAGCGGAATGGGGCAGGGAGAGAGAGATTGATCCTATCAGTTCCAAATGCCTGCAAAGGCCTGGGCTGGACTAGACTGAAGCTGGGAGTTGGGAGATCAAATCCAGGTCTCCCATGTGCTTGGCCACAGCCATCTGCTGCTTCCTAGGGTACGCATGAGCAGGAAGTTGGAATCAGTAGTGGAGCATCCCAATGGGCATCTTGGCTGTAGGCCAAATGCCTGCCCCTAACCTCTTTATTAAGATATAATTCACATGCTATAAAACTCACCTATTGAAATTTCACAACTCGATAAATTTTCGTGTACTCGGAGTTGTGTAACCATTGCTGTGATGTAAGCAGAGATACATTCTCATCATCCCAAGGAGCATTGAAGTTATGCTCTTTCAAATTTCTTCCAAAGTTAAATGTTTTTATAATAAAGAATCAAGGTTGAAAGGTGGAAAATTTTGATGTCTTCATTATGGGAAACTTTTTGCACATGAAAAAAAAACCATAGATAAGCTATTGTGTCTTTAATTTTTAATTTTATTAGTGACAAGGTAAGTAAGTACATGAAAATCTTCACAGATATCTACACATATACTTAAATAAAACAAGAGTTGAATTTCTAAGAGGGATTTCAGTGGTAACTAGCACATATTAATTACTGTATAAAAATCTCCAAGTTTATAAAACTCAATTTTCCCATTCTTCCTGTGTCTTAAAAACCAGCTGCAAGAATTCAAAAGAGGAATTCTTTGAAGAGAAACACAGATAGACTGAAAGAGGAGCACAGCCCATTGTGAATTATGGACGCTATTGGCAGTGCTGTAATGAGAAGCAGAATGTGCAGTGCATTGTTGGGGTGGCCTCTGCTGAGGGCACGCTGAGGAGCTGGTCACCTAGGGCTCTGCCTGGCCCCACTTTGCTCCCTCCCTTCACTTGTCTCCACATATAAGGCACAGAGGGCCATCCTGTGCACTCGTGTGACAGGCCATAAGTAGCAGCACCTGCAAGCAAGTCAGGGTGCCCACCCTGTCTAGGGGGAGACCACTCTCGGTAGAGAGGGTAGGAAGGCCAAATTTCCTTAAAGCCCCGGTGCTGGGCTCCGATCCAGTCTCAGGCTGCCTCGTGGCATCTCATGTTGCCTCTGGGTGTCCATAGCAACCAGTTCTGCAGGGCCCTCTGTTGGATCTACCAGGGAGGCCTAAGAAACCATTTGGTCTGGCTCTGCCAAGGCAACTGCAGGTGGGACTCAAAGTTCAGTACATCTGTAGCAGGGGAACTTGTAATCGCTGGTTTCGTGTGGCCCGTGGATGATGTCATAAATATCCACATGGCCTTTGGCAGCAAGAAGGTTCCCCAAGAGGGAATAGCTCAAGAGGGCCATGGTCCTTCACAAATGTTACCTTAAAGGCAAGGAGTGCTTTTCTTAGGGGACCTTTTGTGACCCCACATCCCAAGAAGCTTATCCTTCTACTGGTCAACGTCAGGCACAACAATAAGAATTAAGGCACTGACTGGGGCAGAGAGCTACAGATGGCTGCCTACTGTCAAAGTCAAGTCCACCCACAGGATTAACTGTGAGGACCCCAGCGGCCAGTGTAGGATCCTCAAACACTCTGAGGCGAGAGCACACTGCTCAGCCAGTGTCGAGTACACAGACTGCTCGGTTCCTCACAGACAACAAACTGTCCCTCCCCCCACGGCAGGATTTCGTTCACAAGCAGCAAGAAGAAGGATGGCAACAGCGTGTTCTGCCATGTGCCTTTTATTTGCTTCCCAACCAAGTTCTGCAGCTGGAGCCCCATGGCTTTCCTCCAGGTTAAGGCCTGGTGTAAAATGTAGTGCCTGTGAGTGTGGCTCATCCTTCAGATAACGTGTGATTGTTGAAATTGGGACACAATTTTTTTCAGCTGCTGTGTAAACGTATGGATTTTGGTCAGCTTCTATCATATGTAATCTTCCTAAGGTATTAATTAAAAGTAACTAATGCCAGTGTAAACATGTCTCAGATATATAGGTTTATAAAATATTGCACATAAAAATTTGTTCATTTCTTTTCCATAGCAATATTTCATTATTATAAAAAGGATACAAAATTGTCAGACTATGAATTTAACTGGTCAATTTTACTTCAAAACTGATGATATTATACATGAATATGGATTATTTACAAGAGTTTTAAACATCCATTCTCCTTGATGGTTAAATTCAAGAGGATGAGAAATAGCTTAAATAAAAGAGTATTCTCCAAATTTATGTAATATAAGCATTAGCAGTAAAAATGAGCAATATGCTGGAATGAGAAATTTTAAAGAAAATCCTTAGGAACCAGCTTTGTAGAGTTGCCTCCCCCCTGCATAACTTTATATTCCCATCCTCATTAGCAGAGAAAATAATCTCAAGCTAAATATTGGCATTGCTTCTTATGAATAATGAAAAACAATGTTTATCCGTATTGTTAAATGGCTTTTTAAATGTTAATGAGCTCAGGAAATTTTAACCACCACACGGAGTGGAGAGTATCTTGACATTCATGTATTAACCAAGTCAATGCAAAGACTTTTATGAATATGTAAAAGGAAATATAGAAGTAATGCTTTTCAAAGTTAGTTTAAGCAGATGTGAATTCCTGAATAGTGTGACTAAAAAGTAATTTCAACTGGAAAGCTGCAAGGTATGAAATAAAATTGACTCCTGACACCAATTTGCATGATTCTGAGGAAGCTTGTTAAGTGAGTTACCCACAAAGTGGTTATCTTGGGAGGAAACTGAGTGAGTGGCTTTGAAAAGGAGCTAACCCAATGTCCATTTCCACATCCTCTCGCTGACTGCATACTCAACAGGGAGGGATGGGGAAGAAAGAAATGCATGTTTATCCCCACTTGCAAGCTGTCTCTGTGGCTTCACCAGTATTTCACAGCACCAACAACCTGTTGCTGCCCCCCCCCCCCCCCCGCCACAGTGCCATTAGAAAGGCTTCTCTGCCACAGGCAGGTGGCCGACGTTCCACTTGATACAGTAGTGTTGGGCGGTCTGAGTTCACCTTCTCAGTTCAAGAGTAATTCAGACATCTCATCTATGTAACTGACGTTGGATTCACTTGGACAGCAGCCTAAGAGCCCATCGCCACGTCAAGGTGTCTGCCAAGCACAGAGTGAAGAGGGCGAAAGAAATCGTCCACAACTGCTGATTGTTGGTGCCGTGTTGGCCACTCGTTTCTCAAAGGGTTCCCTGGGGCCCCTGACAACTTCTCCAAAGCACACTGCAGACGAAGGGACGATTTCAGGGGCCTCTCCATTTCCAAGGTCATGGGCAGGTACAGGACATCCTTTATTGAACCCTGATATTCTTTCTTGTCTTTGAGCTGGACCAGTATTTGAGTTCTTTGAAATTGTGTTGGTCCTTGTCATGCCTCTGGGGTCTTGTCACTTGTCAGCTGTTCCCGGTCGGTCATATCATCCTGAGGCGGCCTTGCTCTGTCGAAGAATCCACACTACAAAATAGATCAGAGGGCTATAAAACCCAGCCACAGCGTGGCTCGCGAAACCCCTCATTTGAAGAAACATACACTTCATTGAATCTGCAAGGAGTCGGGACCTCTGCAGAAATGGTCCACCCAGTTCTCCCAATGCAGACGGACCCGCAGTGCGTTGGTAGCCTGTAGAGAGGAATTACTGTAGGGGAACGTCCCTGTCTCAAATCACCTCCCGGGGAGACTACCCTGGGATCACTGCAGAGTGTCCCAATCCCGCTCTGCTTCCCTGGGCCTGTTTGGGGAGCTGGCAGCAGTACTGACTGCTGACCAGGATGGGAGGAGGGGGACATTGCCCCCTGAAGGTAGCTTCTGGCTACCTGGGGATGGAGCGTGGGAAGAAGTGGGGAGATGCCTGCCCCTCTCTCTGCACTTGGTGGAAAGTGCAGTGTAGTCGGGACAATTTGGTTTGCTGTCTCAACTCCAGAATTAGGCAGACACAGACAACTGAGTGACGCTCCAAAGATTAACCAGCAGCTAAGGGAAGAAGGGATTCTAGAATTTTCCTCATTCCAAATTTCGAGTTAGTGTTTTGCCAACTTTTCCTAGAAACCTGAAACCTCAATTTCTATCTATTGTTTCTCAGGTTGGAAGCCCAATGCACTCAGTTTGGCTATGCAATCAAGTCATCTTTGTGTCACAGGGCTGGAAGAACATTGTCTGTCACTTGGCACATACGATTGTATCTTTTTTTTTTTTTTTTTTTTTTTTTTTTTTTTTTACAGGCAGAGTGGACAGTGAGAGAGAGAGATAGGGAGAAAGGTCTTCCTTTACAGCTGGTTTACCCTCCAATGGCCGCCGCGGCCGGCGAGCTGCAGCCGGTGCACCGCGCTGATCCGAAGCCAGGAGCCAGGTGCTTCTCCTGGTCTCCCATGGGGTGCAGGGGCCAAGCACTTGGGCCATCCTCCACTGCACTCCCTGGCCACAGCAGAGAGCTGGCCTGGAAGAGGGGCAACCGGGACTATAACCCGGTGTACTGGCACCGCAGGTGGAGGATTAGCCTATTGAGCCACAGCACCAGCCACGATTGCATCTTATGGTCATGGTAAGAACAGTGAATTTAAATAACAGGATAACATAAAATCTATTTCTAAGGGTATTAAATACAGTGTGGGCTCAGGATGTCAAAACAGACAAAGAAACAAAACCCTGCCGATAGTGATCAAAAAAGCTATTGTTTAACTTAGACCTAAGGTTTTCCTTTCTTTTTTTTTTTGACAGGCAGAGTTAGTGAGAGAGAGACAGAGAGAAAGGTCTTCCTTCTGTTGGTTCACCCCCCAAATGGATGCCATGGCTGCCGCACTGCGCTGATCTGAAGCCAGGAGCCAGGTGCTTCCTCCTGGTCTCCCATGCAGGTGCAGTGCCCAAGCACTTTGGCCATCCTCCACTGCCTTCCCGGGCCACAGCAGAGAGCTGGTATAGATCCACATACTGTATTTTAAATTTAAAATGGTTTGAGAGGCAGAGAGAACGATCTAGTGAACAAACTCCCATCTGTTGCACCTCCAAATGCCCGCAATGGCTGGGGTTGGTCTAGGCTGAAGCCAGGAATGAGGAACATAATCTAGGTCTCCCATGGAGACCAGGAACTGGCAGGAACCCAGTTACTTGAATCCACTTCTTCCCAGCATCTGCACTGGCAAGAAATTGGAGTCAGAAGGCAGAGACTGTGATGTGGGATGCAGGTGTCTTAACTGCTAGGCTAAATGGCTGCTTCTCTATTTTGTTTTAAAATGAAAATATACTATGTTTTTGGAGAATCATGACAATAGTGAGTAAGATGTGACTGGTCATGTAATTATGACATTCTAGTTTGGGAATGGAAGGCTCTGGGAAACTTGGCAGTTGTGTAGGTTATTGCAGCAGAAATTAATTCTCATAGACTTTAGAATGAACCTCAATAAAAATTGATTAAAAAGTAAGTTAGAGTGAGTTAAGGCTTCCTAATGGAAAAAGCTAAGTGGCAAGAAATAAGTGCAGTAATATTCTAACATGTATGATCAATTCAGTCTAATTGATGGTTGGAATAAAAAAATCAGAATTGACCTATATTAATTATATCTGTGTAGTGCTTACTGTGGGGAGCAACTCGGACTAGACTAAGTTACTGGAATTAAGACTTGTTCTGTGCATCTGCTCTCCCACAATATGGCGCTGGGAGAGAAGAAAACAGCTTCTACACAGCTGCCTCCAGTTCAGCCAATAAACTGTAGGACTTGCTCCTGATTGGAGGAGAGCAGCGTACTCGGCGTGTGGGCAGCCGAGTTGGGATTGGCAGAGGAGGACTATAAAGGAGGAGAGAGACGGCATGCACCAGGAACATCTAAGGGGAACATCTAAGGGGAACACCTGTGCAGCCCCCAAGAGAGCCGGCTGGCGGTGTGCCGCTCCCCCGCGGAAGTGGGGAAAGTGGCCAGGGGGAACCGCCCTTCCACGGAGGTGGAAGGGACAGTAGCCAACCCGGGAAAAACCAGCAGCAAACCCGGGGAGGGCCGAGCAGACGAAAGAACAGCGCAGGGTCCTGTGTCGTTCCTCCATGAAGAGGGGGAGCGACACTTACAAAGATAAATCTCAAGGGATCGATGGTAGGCCCATGTCAATAAAAAACTTAAGATCTGGGTTGATTGAAAAAGAAAAACAAAACTCATAACATTATCACTCCAAGTATATTGAAAAGAGAATCACAGGTTTTAGTTAAGAAAGTCTTATTCCATATTTATTTATAAGAAATCTTAACTCATTTTTAAAAAGAAATCTTAAGATGAAAGCAACATTAAACACCATCGATCATCTTAAATGTCAGCTACACAAGCATATTAAGTAAGCCAAAGCAAACAAGACACAATTTTCTCTTTATGTCCTTCACACTGTTCAAAAAATCCAAATCTTGCCTCCAGCATTGTATTTTTATTTTTATTTATTTATTTATTTATTTTTTGATAGGCAGAGTGGACAGTGAGAGAGAGAGAGAAAGGTCTTCCTTTTGCCGTTGGTTCACCCTCCAATGGCTGGCGCTGCTGGCGCACTGTGGCCAGCACATTGCGCTGCTCCGAAGGCAGGAGCCCGGTGCTTATCCTGGTCTCCCATGCGGGTGCAGGGCCCAAGCAGTTAGGCCATCCTCCACTGCACTCCCTGGCCACAGCAGAGAGCTGGCCTGGAAGAGGGGCAACCGGGACAGAATCCGGCGCCCCGACCGGGACTAGAACCTGGTGTGCCGGCGCCACAAGGTGGAGGATTAGCCTAGTGAGCCGCGGTGCTGGCCGCTTCCAGCATTGTCTATTTAAACCCCCAAAATACCCTTTTAAATACCCTTATTTCCAGTCCAAAAGGAAATAAAGTAAATCAACTTACCTTCCATAAAGCTAAGGTTAAAATGGCCAGAACCAACAATCCAAGAAGTATTGCTAGTATTATTACCCAGAGTGGGATTGAGAAGGAGACATTTGGGGTTGCCCAAATAACGGACGTCTTAATCTGAAACGGAAAATAAATAAAGCAAATGAGTAAAATGAAACAGTAGTTATCAGTATAATACTCAGAATAGTTCTGCAAGGACCCACATAACAAAATCATCCCAGGGGAGACTGGAGAGGTTACAGCACTTGGAAACAAGCACTTCCCAGGCCTGGCACACTGGCGAATGCCTCATGACAGACTCTTGTTGGGTGGCTGGCTCATAACCACAGTACCCCAGAGTAGAACCAGGTGGGCCAAGAATCAACAACGTGTATAGGAAGAGTCTTAAATTGGGTTGGGCTTTTTTCTAAAGATGTTTTTTTTTTTATTTGAAATAATTACACAAAATGAGGAAGCAGGGGGAGAGAGAGAGAGAATGAGAATCTCCCATCTGCTGGTTCATTCCCCAGATGACCACAACAGCCAGGGCTGGACCAGGCCAAAGCTAGGAGCTGAGGATATCATCCGGGGCTCCCACGTGGGGTGCAGGGGTCCCAAGCACTTAGGCCATCTTCTGCTGCTTTCCCAGGCACATTAGCAGGGAGCTGGATTGGAAGTGGAGCAGCCAGGACATGAACTGTCACCCATATGGGATGCTAGGGTGGCTTTACCTGCTATGGCACGATGCTGGCCCCTGGGCTAGACTTTTTATGGCAACAACGTCCACAAGTAGACTCTAAAGAACACCAGGTCTGTCCACATGTTGCTGTGAACTCAGCTTCACTGGGAGGTGAGTTTATGAACAACCATGCACTGCTGGATGTGCAAGGGGTTAGAAATCCTGTAACTCCCTCAGTTTACAGATGAGAAAAAAGAGTCTCAGAGGGACTAGATGGTGCACATCACTAATCAGCGTCAGTACACAGTCTCCTTATGCATATGTATCAAGGAAGGGCAGCAGAGAGGCAGGCTAGCCAGCTTGTGTTTTATGCCTGAAGCTGCAGTGCCGAAAGTGGCCCTATAATTGTCCTGCTGTGTTGGAGATGCGTCCAGTCCTAAATCCAGTTTTCAGATGCAAAATTAAGGCAAGCACAGGGGACTGGAACACTCAGTGTTGCAAGACAGTTTGGAAGAGAAGACCTTCCCAACCAGACTGTGCACTCATGCTCTACGGAGCAATCCTGCCCTCCCATGTGGTAGAGGAAGCACTTCTATTGCTTGTGAGTGTTGTTTTTTTTTTTTTTTTTGGGGGGGGGGGGTCTTTGGAGACACAGAGAGCAAGGAAGCTGCAGACCTCCCAGAAAAACCAGGAAGAGACTCAGTCACGCTACTAAAACTTTTTGTCAAAGAGAAGAGAAATACAAATATTCTTGGATCCAGACATAATTCACTATGGCAGGCAAATCTGGTTTTAACATAGTAGAAAGCATTGCCTCTACCAAGTTGGTCTAAGTGTTCCTAGTTTTAAGTGTGTTTGTTGAAAGAATCATGATTCACATGCTCAAGAACTCTGGGGCCACAATTCTGCCCACTCCTTAGGAGAGGATGGAATCCGAGCTCCTTTTAAAATTCTATCTTTCTAAGCAGATTTGTGCATGCTGCTCCTGCACTTCTCAGCTTGCCCTGGTTTTCATTCCCCTTCCATACCAGTCCATTTCCTCTATGCAGCAGACATGAAGATCTGCTTCACTCGATTCTCCAGCTCCACGATTATCTTCCAGGCTTTCATATCATTTGTAATTGGCCTGTAGTGTGCATGTACTAGCTGTGGTTTGCATGTGCTTAGCATGTAGCTCAAATGTAGTCAGTGTCATTTACATGTAACAGCTGTCCACATTTATTTCACTTGTAGTTGGCATGCAGTTCACATGTTATTGAATGTAGTTTGCATGAGCTAACCACTGTTTGCATGGGCCTTCCATGTAATTGGTATGTAGTTAGTATTTAACATGCACTAAAGATCCATGTACCTAGAGAGTAGCTTGCATGTAATTGGCACATAGCTAAGAGTAAATGTCATTCACATGTTACAGTTGTCTGCATTTATTTTGCCTGTAGTTGGCATGTAGATCACATATAAATAGCATGTACTTAGTAGATAAGTGGCATGTACTTTGCACCTAATGGCTGCCTTTTGCATGTACTTATCAGGTAACTGGTTGTAGTTTGCATGTAGTTTGGACATACTAGGCATATATTTCAGATATCATTAGTGTGATTCACATGTAACAGTATATATTTCACTTGCAGGTATCATGTAGTCTATGTATAACTAATATGTAATTCTCATGTGAATGGCATGTTTCATTTGCAAGAGTTCACATTTATTTTACTTTTTACTTTTTCATTTTTGTTTTATCACATGTAGTTTGCATGAATGTGCTGACACTAATATACACATGTTAACATGCAAGGAGTTACCATATATTGGCATGCACCTATCACACAGTTAGCATGTGATTGGCATTTATCATATAACTGACAGATTACATGTGCCTGGCATGTAGCTCATGTGTGACTAGCATGCATAGAATGTAGTTGGCATGCATTTAGCATAAACTTGCAGGTGCTTAGCATGTACCTAACATGTTGACATAGCCGTAACATGTAAAAAGCATGTATATAACATGCAGTTGCCATGTAGTTCAGATTTAGTGTTAATAGTTTTTCATTTTTCTTTGGAGTTGACATGTAGATGACACAAAATTCTCATTCAGTTCACATGCACATGCTGCCACTTGCATGTGGCTCAATACTTTCAGTATGTAGTTGGCATGTGGCTTACATATGCTTAGATATTTTGCATGAATTGGCATGTGCTTAGCATATGCTCAGCATGCATCTCACAAATGATATGTGCTTAGCATGTGATTGGTATATGATTAGCATGTAGTTTGTGTTGCTTGGTAGTCCACATGTGATCACCAATGTACTTGACATGTAGTTGATACATCAATATATAACTCACATGTGTTTAGCATGTGATTGGGATGTAGTTTGGATTCAGTATCATTCACATTTTCTAATGGGATTGGCATGTATATGACATGAAATTCTCTTGCAATGCTGCCACGCAATGCAGTTTGTATGTTCTTAACATGTAGTTGGTATGTGTCTTGTATATAACTCACATGTTGTTTCCATGTGTTTAACATATAATTGTCATGTTCTTGGTATGTATATTGCATGTGGTCAGCAGGTGCTAGTATGTAGCCAGCATATACTTAGCATGCAATGTGTGTATATATAGCATGAAGTTGGCATGTGCTTATGTCAGCATGTAATTGGATGTAATTCAGGTGTAATCAGTGTCATTCACATGTAACTACTTGAATTTTCTGTTGGAGTTGGCATGTAGATGACATGATTCACATGTAGTTTGTATGTGTGCACTGCCACTTGCATAAATCTCTCATGCTTTTAGCATGGAGTTGTCATGGGATTTTTATGTACTTATCATGTATCTCACATGTAACTACCACGTGGCTATCAATACTTGACATGCAATTAGCATGACTTTAATATGTAGTTCACATTGCTTACTATGCAGATCACTTTACTGGCCTTGTTTAGTGGGTAGTTCACACATGATTGCCATTGCTTAGTTTGCATTTCACATGCGATTGACATGTACTCAGCATGAAGTTGCCATGAAATTGCATTGCTTGGCATGTTTGGTATGTAATTAGCATGTACTTGCCATGTGCCTAGATGCAGTGGGCATATAATTGGCACAAGTTTAAAATGTGGTTGGTGAGTGCTTAGCATATATTTCACATGTGACTGACATGTGCTTAGTATGCAGCTGGTATGTGCTTAGCATGTAGTTCACTTTAATTAGCATGCAATTAAATTGCTAGCAACCACGTTAAAAAGAATAAAAAGTGGGGACACTAATATTAACCTTAAACTTCAACTGTTACCTATTATGACACAACTATTTCATCATTTAATTATATATTATTAATAAACTATTACTTATGAGTGATAAAGCAATTATTACAGCTGAAGACAGAATGTTGATTACTAAGATGAGGAGGGATGGGAGGGAAAGAGGGAGTTTGGATAACAAAGATAGTAGAAGCTGGCTGTGGTTCATTAATCGTGACCAATCTATGAATGTGAGAGTTAATAGAGGGAGCAGAATGGTGAGTTATAAAGGAATTTTGTGTTACTGCTTCATAACTTCTGTTTTTTAAATTCTAAACTATTCTGAAATAAAATACTAAAAAGACAATGATCACTTCAACATATAATTGCTATTTTCAATGGTTAAAGTGAAATGTAGCCCTATGAAAACAATGAAGGTGTTTAATGGGAAAAACACCTTCTATGAGGGGGCTTCCAAAGTTGTAGAGAAATGAAATGAAAAGGTAAATCGAACACTTCATGGGCTTTTTGAAACTCCTTTATACTGCTTCGTTTTTTCAGTTTACGTTTAAGTGAGTTAAAATGGAATCAAACTACCAACTCCATTCTCTGGTTGCACTGGCCACATTTAACTACCGTGTGGGCTCCTGCAGCTCCAGCTCGTCCTCTACGCTCTCACACAGTGAGGAGAATGCTGAATCAACCGAGTCCTGTGTCCTAAGAGTCTGTGACCGAGGCAAAAGCTGGAGTCTGTTTAGAACTAAAGTTAACTTTCAGGATGCAGCATGTGATCAGATATCTCAACTGCTTTAAGAAAGGAGGGTGACAGCGAGTAACTGAAGAACTTAAAATTCAGGGAGAAAAATCCAATTGTCTGCCAACTCAGCAACAAACTCTTTTAATACATTTTTGTTTATGATAAATTTGTAGCTATTTTAAAAAACAGCATAAAACTTTAACAATCCACTTATTATAATTATCTGCAATTTTAGGAAGTGAGAACCATAAACTGTAAGCGGTTTAGATTTTCTTAAAGTGATCCGAATAGGGAACATTTAATTTTACCTTCATTATGTCGTAAATCTTATTGTTCTTTATTATGGTTGAAAAGCCATAAATAAATCTTTAGTATGTCTATATTTTACCATTGACATTTATGCTATGTTTTCATGTATTTTGACCAAAAAAATACCAAGGTGAAAGGAAAAGGCTCTGTTGTATTTACAACTGTAATTAATGCTGACATCTGTATTTATGTATCACAAAATCTTGTGCAAACATACTTCAGTGGGGTCAGAAGAGTGCTTTAAATAAATGCGCCAGGACACTCTACCCACCATGCCATTTGGAACAAAATAATAGCACAAAGTGGGCCAACTGAGCATACAGGTTACTATTGAAACAGCCCCATGAGAAAAGTAGTCAGTCCGCATGGTAAGTTTATACTCCAAAATAATTATTTAATTAAGAACTCCTCTTGCAGGTGCTAAGTTTTGCTAACAATTCTGAAAATCAAGTGATTTAAATGTCTATGGATGAGTTTAAAAATTAAGATTTTCATAAAATATAATAATTGCCTTTGGAAATCCACCAGACTGATATTCTCCTCTAAAGGTAAATTGTACAACTGGACATTGGTTGCATGAGATGCACATGCCAAAGTTTATCAGTGAGCCGAACCAATGTTCAAATAACTGATTTTTTTTTTTTTTTTTGCATGCTGTCATGATTCTGGTTTAGTTTCATGCCTGTGAGTTATACAGCCTTCCCCTCACCTCTGAGCAGCACAGGTGCCTCGACACATGAGGAATTCATTTGGTACCAACACAGACACTGTGCAGATGAGGACGGCTGTTTTCTTCCATATATAAATCTACTTAGGCTCCACGAAATGACTGGATTTTGACCACATTGAAGAGGGAGCACAAACTAATCATTCCAAGAAGAGACCAGGAAAATAAGCAAATTGTATTTAATTTCCTTACAAAGCAAGAAACCAAGAGACTTTCCCCAGTGCAGACTGAAGCTGTGATGTTCCTCAAACTACCTAATCCAATGGACTCTACGCCTGTAGAGCAGGGCTCTTGTGCGGAGCGTGTTTCCAGAGAATGACAAGACCTTTGAGAAGAACTCTGGAAAAAACAGTCTACCGGCTCCAACCAGAGTTCTCTCAAATCAAGCCCCAGAAAGACTGCTTCCCTTGGGTACACCGCTCCCTTCATACTCGCAAGATCTGCTCCAGTTAATCAGACATTGGCAGACTGGAAAGCGCTTCCATTCCCAAACGTTTTTTCAATAACCTTTAGCAGAAACTGTGTAGTAAATCACCTACATCAGATAACAAGCCCTTTTCCCCAGTGCAGTAACAGGGTGGCCGGATGAGGGAAGCATATATTGGATCCTTGTGTGGACCTTTTGAGATGAGCTGAGAACAGCAGGCTGTCACCTGTAGGCAGCATGGAGAGACGCAGTGCTGTCAATGGAATGGACCACGACATGTGTTTCTGTTATGGAACATGTGCTCAGAAAAGACAAGCGCGCCTATCTCCCTGTGAGCCCCGAGCCTTTGAACCCCTCTGGATGAACGTTCTCTATTAAAATCCCTCGGCCTCTGCTTTCTGAGTTGAACATAAATCCAACCTCCAGCAGCCATCTCGTGGAAGTGAATGAGAAAGGAAGCCATGGTGCTTGTTTTAAAATCTTTCGCCTGTGTGAGCCTTCACTATCATTTCAAATGTGGGTTTTCTGAACTCAGCCAGAGAAGGGGGAAGACACTCCACATTTAGATGAGACTTGAGCCTGACTTGTTCTGGGTACAATGCTAGAGCTTCAGGAGTATCTACGTGATTTTATCACTCGGCTTAATCCCATCAGCCTGGGAAAAGTAAAGCGACTTCCCAAAGATGCTGTGATGCCAGCGAGCGCAGCCAGGTTGAGGCCCAGGGGCTTCTAACTGCAGAGCCTCAGGTTTTCCTCCCGGCTACCTGCCCCGACGAGATGCACGCAACCCCTGGCTCCACTGGCGAATTCTCGCGTGAGGGCTTTGACAGCACGGCTGCAAAGTCTGCTCAGTCCACACAGGAAGGGGGTGGTTTACATGGCTGTAGTCTTAAACTTGCGTAAGTGATGACAGTAGCATGCTCAGCTTGCGCATCACTCATCAATGCATTAATTTCAGTGCAATTACTCATCAAAGTAGATTCAGCTAAAAAGATGAAATCTTACAATGAAAAGACAGGGTTCTGAGAAGAGACACTAGCAGTATAAACGTATGCCCTCTACTTGGGGACACCCTGAAGAATAAGTGCTCTGGTGACATGCAGAGTGAGGCTCAGGTCTCTTCCTGCCTGCAGTTCTAAGGAGCTCCCATGTGAGGCCAACTGCTAGTCTGCAAATCACATTCTGAGTAACAAGTCCCTGAGGACCAAGAGTTTAAATTGAGCATTGTAAATGCACATGGAATGGCCATGAGGTGAAGGTTGAAGTTGTGTGCATATTGGTTTTCAGAGCACACTCTTGTCCAGAGGTCTCCGATCACCTTACAGATAACTGGAGAGGCAGAGCTTTGGTGCCAGGGCCTACAGGTCCCCTCCCACTCATTCTCTCCTCTCCTCTGCATGGCCTCGCCCCCTTGCTGAGGATGACAGGGGTTGTTCTGCGACCGATACTTGGGAGTCGGTGATGTTTAACAGCCTCAGGTTTGACACCTGATGTTTCATTCATCTGAAGTGCATGATGTATTCTTTTATTTTTCCCAGATCAGAATTATGGCTCTTGCCACAGAAAGGAAACAGGACCAATAAAAGCCAGGGTCCATGGTGAACTCTCCCCAGGAGACATTCTTTCCTCCCCTCTTCACTCACCTAAAATCAGAGTCTGATTTCCCCATTGCAATCATTGCAACCTGACTTCTCTGTAGCAAAATGGCTTCATTAAAAAATGGTATTTCTGGTTCCATACGTTGGGGGGGGGGGTGGAGATACAAAAGTGAACACCCAGATCGACAGGCAGTAGGAAGTGTTCAGACTGAAATAAGAAAATGGTCCTGTGAGAGGGACGTGTGTCTCCAGGCAGTGCTGACGCTAAGCGCCGTTTCCAGTATTTGTGCCTCCATGTGGCTGAGATACTCACGGCTGTTCTTCCTTCAGGGAGTTTCGCCGGCTGATCTTTATATGGCATCTTCTGAACTTCAAAGGACACCAGGGATGCAAGAGCATAGGGGTCGTTTTTCCTCTGAAAGTAAAAACCATCATTGAAATACACCCCTTCCACAGCTGTTGCAGTGTCACTGACAGCTACCCAGTTGTTTCCAATGTTTCCCATTTCTGAGGCAAAAATGTCCTTCTCTTTTTCCTTTTGAATTTTCCCAGTTATCCATCCCCTATCCTCCTATTTCCCCAGCAACCTATTCCCCCATCCATTCATCAGTCTGTCCATCCATTCAACCAACCATTCACCGCTTTCTAGTTCTAAAGAAAACTTGTCTTATTAATAAGAGACTTGCATACAATAGATTAAAATAAAATTAGAAAATCAGACTCATCAGAAGGAGCAAGGATAGCATTATTATAATTTCTGTTAGAAAGACAACAGGAGGCGTGGTGGCTTACAAAATTCTTATCTGATAGAGGGAAATAGTTTAAAAGGGAGAGTGGCACTAAGTTATAAAGAAATTCCTCAGATTGCGTTTTATACAGAAGACCCAGAGCTGGGTTTCTCAGCCTTGGCACCATTAGCATTTGGGGTCTGTCCTGTGCACTGTGGAATGATTAGAACCCCCTCTGGACAGCCCCTTCTGCACTTGTGACAATCAAACATGTCTCTAGCCATTGCCAAATGGCCCCGGGGAGCAGAATCACCCCACTCAGAACCACTGCTCCAGAGCCACACGGTTTTTGACAAAACTTTTCAGCACTAGTCCTCATCATTTAGTTTGTTCTTGAATGAACTGAGAGGGAAATAGAAAATCTTCCACCCTACTGTTTCACTCTCCAAATTGCCACAACAGCTGGGACTGGGCCAGTCTGAAGCCAGGAGCCTGGAACTCCATCCGAATCTCCTGTATGGGTGTCAGGGACCCAAGGATTCAGGCCATCTTCTGCTGCTTTCCCTGGCACATTGGCAGGGCACTAGATCGGAAGCAGAGAGGCCAAGACTCCAAGTGCTGCTAATATAGGATGCTGGCATTGAAGGCAGCTTAACCTGCCACAAGACAACACTGACCCCTGGAAAAATTCTTTTATGCTTGTCATTGTTCTGATATTATCTTCTCTCCTGGCATTTCTATTTTAATTGAGAATTTATTTGAGAACTGTTCTTATAAAATTTGGACATCGTCGCTCATAAGATCTGATGTGCACTTGGTGATTTCAATCTAATTTCCTTTCCATGCTCACCAGTAGACACAGAGAAATTCGAGTCATGAGATTCTGTGTGTACACATCATAACGACATACACAGATGCATGTGTAGTCATGAAGAAGTTGTCTTTAGTCTCCAAGTTCAATAAAAAAAAGATAGAAAATCATATTCCTATTCTTGAAGTCACATCTTTGGGACACAGATCAGAGAGCTGCATCTCTGCAGCAGCTCTGCATGAGAGCTTTGATCTTACACGTCCTGCTTTTCTCAAAGGTCCTGGGTGCATGTGATGAGATCTGAACTTTAGAAGGTACAGCGTGGAGAAACGTGCTTCTCCGAGGGACCTTTCTTTCTCTTCTTTCCTCTACTCCTTGGCTCTTGGCTGTGCTTTGATTCCTCACATTTTCCATTCATCACCAATCTTCACCGTGGTTCCCAGTGGTTTCCAAACCACAGTCTTTGCTGAGTAGCAGACACACCTAGGATTCATCTCAGTTGATTCTCAGCTCTCCGCAATGAGCCTGTGCTTGTCATGTGTGTTCAGGAAGTTTGACGTGTCTGTGTGCCTTATTTTTCTCTATTACCTTTCTCTGCAATCAGATGATACAAAAATACAAGGCATCTATCATGAAATATAAGGTTCTTCCATGGCACCTGGAACAATGTGCCTGGGAGGGCTTCATACTGGTTGACTGACCACAAGGGTGGACAGTGAATGAATACATCTAATGGTTTGATTATTTGACAAAAAAATCTACAAAAAGTTTAATTATTTCAACTATTAAGTGCAACATTTTTCTCTCCCTTGACTAGATTAGGAAGCTCAGGAAGGTATAAGAGAAGGGAGAGAGATAAACTGAGGCCTGCAGTTCATGATAAGGGGATATCGACACACTGTCTGCTCTAGCACCTAATCCAGCCACAGCCTGGGGCCTGAGCAGATTGAGTGGTTGGCAGATAGCCCCTAAACCTCACAGCTCACAGGCAGTCTGTTCCTTGTGTTAGAGTTAGTCTCCAAAAGCAACATTTCTTCTATGCTTTTTCAGAAGAAAAAAAAAAGCTATCCTTTTCTTTAAAAAAGAAATGCTCTGGTGCTCTAAGGAATGGGAAAAGTGAGTTACTAGACTATGATCAGTTGGATTATGATCAGTTGGATTGGTGTCAAAGCTACTCTGCACGAGAAAGGCAAGGGGCATTAGACTATGCAACTACAGGCGAAGTCATAATATTAATTCCATGTTCAATGTTCAGTGCTTCCCGTTTTGCCCTTTAAAAAGCAACTATATTAGTCTTATTTTTTTTTGAAAAACCTTCCTCTTCCATATAGCAATTGACTCATGTAAACACAATCACTACCATATTGTAGTCAGCTTAAGAGTGGAAAGGCAGCTGGAGTTCGTAGCCCTTGACCATGTCCTACCCCTGCACCCACCCCGGCTGACTGCTAGTCCTCAGCAAATGCCCTGCCTCTCTGGCATCCCCACCTTTCCCACCATGGCTGCCTCTGTTCTGCACAACGATTTGCTTATGGTTAGCATACTCATAAAAATGACAGAGGTGGTGACTAATGCAGAGATGAGGCTTCTGAGTTGGTGAAACACCTGCCAGTGCCTGGCAGTCAAGGGCACTCTGTCTCTTACCTCCTGGCTGTTGAATAAGCACATGTTCATTTTATGAGCCCACGTTGTACGCTCAACATTCCCCAGAAACCAAGCCTTCTGGGGTGACAAAATCTAAACAACTAATGATAAATTTTTCCACTGGAAAGAGATTTCTATCTCAAGTACGAATCGCAGAACAGGATGATCATTTAGGATTAACCTAACTAAAATCTTGTTCTGACCAATTTGCATGTTCACCATATAGACAGAAGCCAACATACTGCAAGCAAGTCTTGTCAGCCAAGAACTGCAGACATCCTAGCCTGGCTTAGGAAAGCAGAAAATGTTTACCTCCCTCTGAATTGTGTGATAAAATTAATTTCTTACTCTTTTAAAAATTATTTTCAACTAATATATAATACTTGTACATTTTTATGGGGTACATAGATTTTTATTTTTGCCCTTTTACAATTATTTCAAAATTTTGATTAACATGTAATACTTACATGCTTTGATGGGGTACAGTGCAATATTGTTACACATACATGGCATAAACCAATCAAACCAAGCAACTAGCCTTTTTATTTCCCCATCTTTGTGTTTGGAGCTTACCAGCTCCACAATATATTCTGCAGGAGAGAGTTGAGTGAGGAGAGACAGCAATTATGTACTTTTCTCTGGCAATGTCCTCCAAGACTGAAATAAGCAGACACTAGAAATACAGAAATTTTGGTTAAGGGTGGGTAAACCTGCAATGAGTTCTGCCACTCTTTGGTATCTCTGCAAGTGACTCTTTTTCTGAGATGGCCTTCAAAATATAGATGCAAGTTGTTCTGTTTTGTCTCTAGGTGTGCTAAATATGAGCATTTAACTGTTTTAAAAGTCCCTCAATTACTGTGACTTCTTCCAGACACACTGGGTCTTCTTTAAGAGCAAATGAAGATCCAATATTCACTCTATTGATTTACTGCCAGAAAATTGTTATTCACTGAACTGAAGCATGCAGGCTAAAATAATAATTTCCCCCTTGACCGCAGTGTTGTGAGATGTGAGTCCTGCTTCACTGAAAAGTTGTTCTCCCTCATTTCAGTAGGAGGTGACGCTCTGAGTGGTGGGAGGAATGTGTAGTTATCATTTAGAATGTGTGGGCTTGGGAATACAAGACACTCCTCTCCCGACCTTTAGCTAACAAGAGCCAAAATGCAGGGGGACCCAAAGCAAATTGATGGAATGCAAATAGTTGAGGCTTCCTTCTGGCTCTTCAGGAAGGCTGTGTAGTTAGGAAAACTGGCATTCTAGGGAGGCCTAGGCTATATATGAATATAGAAATTTAATTTGAAAAGTCCAGGCACAATTTTCAAATGTATAACTTTTTTAAGATATTAAAATGACAAAAATTTTTGTTGTTCAGTCTTTGACGAAACTATAATGCTAATAAATGCATGCAAACTAAATAACAAAACATTAAAAGATTAAGGTAGTTATTGGGGAGACTGAAAATTGGATTCTCATTCCCACACAATTAAAGTAAGTTTTTCCTTAGCCCATTTTTTTTTTTTTTTTTGACAGGCAGAGTGGACAGTGAGAGAGAGAGACAGAGAGAAAGGTCTTCCTTTTGCCATTGGTTCACCCTCCAATGGCCGCCGTGGCTGGTGCACTGCGGCCGGCGCACCACGTTGATCCAAAGGCAGGAGCCAGGTGCTTCTCCTGGTCTCCCATGGGGTGCAGGGCCCAAGCACTTGGGCCATCCTCCACTGCACTCCCTGGCTACAGCAGAGAGCTGGCCTGGAAGAGGGGCAACCGGGACAGAATCCGGTGCCCCGACCGGGACTAGATCCCGGTGTGCTGGCGCCGCAATAGCCCATTTGTTTTTTAAAAATCTGAACGTGGGGCCGGCGCCGCAGCTCACTAGGCTGATCCTCCACCTTGCGGCCCTGGCACACCGGGTTCTAGTCCCTGTCGGGGCGCCAGATTCTGTCCCAGTTGCCCCTCTTCCAGGCCAACTCTCTGCTGTGGCCAGGGAGTGCAGTGGAGGATGGCCCAAGTCCTTGGGCCCTGCACCCCATGGGAGACCAGGATAAGTACCTGGCTCCTGCCATTGGATTGGCGCGGTGCGCCAGCCGCAGCACACCGGCCGTGGAGGCCATTGGAGGGTGAACCAACGGCGAAGGAAGACCTTTCTCTCTGTCTCTCTCTCTGAATGTCCACTCTGCCTGTCAAAAAATAAATAAATAAATAAATAAATAAATCTGAATGTGGCAAATTTCATGAAAGCCTTCAGGAAACCATCTAAAATTTTTATGTAATTTTTTAAAGCTTTCCTTAGAAGTCAAGAGAATGAACAGACTATAAAGTAAATTACACTCACATAAGTATCTGTGTGGAGCATTACTGGAAGACAAATTATGCTCATTTGTAGGATAGTTTGCAAGGCCTCTTTGCAACACACTCTCTGGAGTGCATTCTGGCTTCTTCTGTGTATGTCAATTACAAAACAATAATCTGCCCCTTATGTCCTCCAACTGGGAAGGGATTTGAAGTTAGCTTTGATCAATGAACTCGTCACAAGTGAGGTAACAGGGTTATGACTGGATGCCACCGAAGGTCCTATGACTCTGCTTCAACAGAAGAAAGAAAAGAAACCAAAACGCCATCCCTTTGAAGCTGTGCCCTGGTTGTATCTAAGGCGTGTGGCTGTGGGTTGTAGGCAACATTCCTTTTAATCAGCATGTCCCCTCCACTAGGTCTAAATACAGTGTGCCAGCTTTGAGGAGATGTGTCTGGCATTGCTCAGACTTCTGAAGCCATCTCACTTTTGGAAGAGACTGGAAGCAATGCTAGGAAGACCTACTAGTGGTAGTCACCAACTTGAGCCTCTGGATATCTCTGTCCTCTGATCCTGAACCATCTGCCTCATTGGACTGAAAAGAATTGGATTTGGGTGTGGCTCAGCGGGGAGCAGCAGCCCAAGTTTTTGCAACCTTGAAACACTCAATTTCTCTTCTAAGTTTGGAAACCTTGCTGTTATCTCAATCTGGAGGAATACAGTTGGAGAGAGGTGGGGAAACCTGTTCAGAACTGCTCCTCTCATCCTGAAATGCACAAAGTCATTGCTAACCTCATTAAGCTAGAAAGCCTGTGGTTTGAGAGCAGGATGAGGTGGCAAGGATGCAGGAGAAAAGCCCGATTTCACAACAAACGGCAGCCACAGCTCCTGACTGAAGACTCTTTCTGGAAATGAGCTGGTGGCGCACAAGTGTTAGAAGCAGAGCAGCCCCGGATCCAGCTGTGTTTTGCCAAGCTGGCAATGCCAGCGTCTCCAGGCATCACAAGTTGCCTCTTGCATATCTTCTCCAGCATCGTAACTTACACTTCCAGAATATCTGCTTCTTTTAGGTCAAGAGGGATAATTTGCAATTTTGTTTGTTGGTTAGTTTGGCTGGTTTCACTCCGAATACATAAGACGTGTGAACCAGCTCAGCCTAGCATTTGGTCTTAGCTGTTTCATCCATTGCAACTGTCATGAGCAGTGGCAGGGGCCAGTTGCTGCACAGGACGGGCAGAAGATACAAGACAAAACATTCTTCCTGCCCATAAGAAGCCCATGCATGCATGTGAGGGATGCTTTCTCCTTTCTTCTCCAAAAGCAAAAACAAAAAAACTCCTAGCATAACCCCACAAGTTTCTTTGTCTTTTTTCTTTTTCATTGCCTATAGCAGAATTTCAGTGGGTTAAATATCTAGCAGTTCTGAATCCAAAAGTTTACTTGGATGGTACATGCTAATATCTGAGTTTTGAAATAAAGCCAATGCATTTTGCCCCTTGGTCTGAAAAGCACATCACTGTGCCTGTCTTTGCTGACTAGTCAGAGAGCGGAGGCTGTTGTGTTTATTCAAATCTGTAATATTATAGTTAGTGTAAAGTGGATTCTTGATAAAGGTTTGGCCTTTTGAGGTGGCAAATGACATTGTCACAAGGCAAATGGAGGCGTCTTAACTTTCTGAAGGGATATAATGAAAGTCAGGAAGCTAACATAAAACACAATCTAGGTCTATATTCATAGATATGAAAATCAACTATACCATCTCATCCTGCAATTTTGAAGGGGAATAAACTTCCCTCAAGTTATAAAACATGGCGTCAAATAGAACTTTCTTGAATGATGGAAATGCTCTTTGTACAGTCTCATGGAGTGGCCATGAGCTGTGAAGTGTGATTAATGGAGATGAGGAAATGAACTTCTAATTTTCTTTACATTTAAATACTTTAGCCACATCCAGATAATACTACTCTACTGGGCAATATAACCCAAGAATTATGAAATGTTCTTACTGGATTCTGAAATAGCATGTCATGTAGCTTATACGTGCTTGAAGAGTTGTAAAGGTTTAATATATAATATTTTAGAATATCTTTATAGTATAATAACCTGTAATATAGTTTACAGTCTAGCAATGTCTACTATAGTGATTATGATATAAAATCTACAGTAGGCAGTTGTCATATGGTAATCTCTCCTCCAGCAATATAGCATTGTAGTATACATAGGACAAACACTCAAAGATTGTCTATGTGACCGTAGGGAGACCATTTAACCTCTGTGTCTTAGTTTGCTCCTCTCTAAAAATGCAGTTTATAATAACAGTACATATCTCATGGAGCTGCTATATGAATTACATGAATAGTTCATATATAAGCATTTACCATGCTGCTTAAGTACACAGTAATTTCTCAATACAAACCTGGCTATTTGTAGAGAGACAGGCGTCTTTAGAAAGGTTGGCTGACTTGCTTAAGTTTAGAGAACCATTTAGACATAGTCTGTTTTGAGTCAACCAAAGTGTCAACACAGTACAAAAGAAGGCTATTAATAAAGCATTCTGGGTTATTGCTAAGTTTAGCTAAGCAGAACAAACATCATAAATAACCCATTAGGAGAGGATCCATGTGAATTGCTCATAGAATCTGCAAATTTTTAGATACAAAAGGAGAACTCAGTCCATCTTCTTCATTTCACAGATGAAGAAATTGAAAGTTAGGTGCCTTGAACACAGACAGCCAGGAGTGGAACAAAGCTCCTGCTTCCTGACTTGGTAGTCAACAAAGACAGAGACTACAGATTCTAATGTAAGTCACATCGTCACTCCCAGAACTTCATTTTACTGTGAGTCTGTAGTTTTTTACATGCCACTTTCCTAACAGGCAGCTTCACATGTGAATGGGTGGATATAAAATCCAAAAACATTCTCACCCATATGTTCACAAATAAACGTTTGCCAATATTTACCAGAACTTCTGAAGCTTCTACACTCACTTGGTTCTGGTTCAAAATTTTGCCCAAGATTAGTGATGATGTGTCTGAGAATAGATGAAAAAAGTAAGTAGTGAACAGAAAGAAAACGGAGTCATAACATAAACATCTGAAACTCAGGGTACTTCCCCAGATATTACTAAGGAGAGTGAAGTGTTTTAAGAAGCATATCTATTAGATTAAAAAAATACACAACAATACTGTGGCAAAATGGAATAGAGTGGGCATGCAATGTTGATTTTAGTGGGTTGAAATCATGTCCTGCCCAACTCCATGTCTCTGCAGAATTTTAGAATCTGACCTTATTTGGAATAAGAGTCTTTGCAGGTGTAATTAAGGTAGGGTTTGAGATGAGTTTATACTGTGAATAGATTATGCTCTGACCTCAATGAAAGTGCCCTTCAAAGAGACAGGAAAGGATAAGACACAAGGACATAGATCAGAAAGAGGGAGGAGAGACAGAAGTATGGAAAAACCAGTGAATGCCAAGGATTACAAGCAAATACAGGAAGGTAAGAGGCAGGTGTGGGATGGTCTCTCCCTTCAAATCTCCAGAAGGAACCAACACCTTGGTTTTGGACTTTTGGCCTTTGGAATTGTGAGAGAATAAATTTCTGTCTTTTTAAGACAATCAGTTTGTGATAGTTTATGACATTGGCCTTAGGAAACTATAATTTATTGATTATAATATACTTTCTTGCTAGTTTTAATCCAACCAGAGAAAAATGGGATTTATAGTGTTTGCTTTGAGATAAACTTCCTCTAAAAGAGGGAAATCAAATAATTGGTTAGTGCATCTGTGGTTAGTGCATCATGGCCCCCGCCTGGTGATTCCTGCCTCCAGGTACACACACCCTTGTGTGGGCTGCTCCCATACAGGGCTGAGGTGCATAAGCAATAGGAAACTGGAAATGGCAGAACGTGACTTCCAAGGTCACAGTTGCCACTTTGCTCTCTCCTGGCTTGCCTGCTTGGAGGAAGCTAGTGGCTGTGTGAGGACACCAAGCCTCGCCATGGAGAGGGCCACACAGGCCTGCTGACAGCAAGTACCGCACTCCCCTTTGTGAGGTGTTCTGCAGACCCACCGCCCTCTCAACTGTAACCCCAGGAGAGATGTGAACCAGAACCCCCAGCCAAGCTACAGCCCGATTCCTCATTCTCAGAGTGATGGGATGAATGCATGTTGCTCTAAGCTGCTAGGTTGCAGAGAAATTTGCTACACAGCAGGAGGTAACAGAATCAGAACTGTAGGACTGTGAAGAACTCTTGGTTTCCTCTCCCGAAACTATCTAAGCAAAAAACAATGGAGTCATTCTTGATTCTTCCCTTTCCCTCAGTTTCTCACAATAGATTCAACATAGGTTTGCCCTTCAAAATAAATGCTGACTCAGCTCATCTCCCTTACTCCACTGTCCCACCCCAGTTTTTTTTTTTTTTTTTTTTTTTTTGGACAGGCAGAGTGGACAGTGAGAGAGAGAGACAGAGAGAAAGGTCTTCCTTTGCGTTGGTTCACCCTCCAATGGCCGCCGCAGCCGGCGCGCTGCAACCAGCGCACCGTGCCGATCCGATGGCAGGAGCCAGGTACTTCTCCTGGTCTCCCATGGGGTGCAGGGCCCAAGCACTTGGGCCATCCTCCACTGCACTCCCTGGCCACAGCAGAGAGCTGGCCTGGAAGAGGGGCAACCGGGACAGAATCCGGCGCCCTGACTGGGACTAGAACCCGGTGTGCCGGCGCCGCAAGGTGGAGGATTAGCCTAGTGAGCCGCGGCGCCGGCTTCCACCCCAGTTTAATCCACCATTATATCCTTTGGGACTACTGCACAAATTTCCCAGCCATCTCGGTGCTCGCAGTACCACCCTGTAACAGCTGTTTTATTGAACATGTAGATGTCACCATTTGTTACACACGATGAGAACATCTGCATGCCTACGGCTGCCTAAAGTGACACCCTCCGTGCTCCTCCCTGACTGGGAACACCCCAAGAGGCTACTTACTGCCCCGCTAAATGTTCTGCTTTGATTTCATTTGTCTCTATAAAGTTTTGCCTGCTTTTGAATTTTATGTGATTCAATCATCTTTACTTGCCCTTTGAAATCAGCATTATGTTCCTGAGACTCATCTATGTTAATGCATATCTAATTCTTTCCTTTTTATTTCTGGATAGCATTCTCTTGTGAGCCTACGCATCAGTTTATTTATTCACATGTCTTTGTAGACTAATTTCCTCAGTGGCTGTCCATGGCACTTAGACTAAAATCCAGACTCCTTGCCGTGGTGTATAATTCCTTGGTATTCCTCCGCCACCTCTGTGGCGACACAGGCTGGTCTTCATTGTTCTTTTGAGCATGTCAAAAGTGTGTGGCCTCAGAGGCTTGGCACTGCTGCTTGTTCTGTCTGGGACTCTGCCCGTGGGGCTTCCCATGATGTGGAGCTCAGCTCCAGGTCACCTCCCTGCCTACAGAAGCAGCCCACTTCCCGACTGCTTATCCCACTACCCTGACTCACTTTCTTCCAGGTACTCATCTCTGTTTCAACAGATCTTCCGCATCTGTTTATCTGCTCATTTTCTGACCCCTCTGCTGAGACTGTGGCTCTGTAAAGGAGCTCTGTGTCTGCTTTACTCATGCTGACTCACCTGTAACCAGAAGCACAGAGCAGGTGACCCATAAATATCTGAGTGAATAAACGAATCAATAATTGGATAAAAAAAAAAAAGCAAAAAGGATCAAATAAATTGGGTGCTTATTCTTAAGTCAATGGCTCAAAACTGGGGACAGTTTGACCCCAATGGGATATTAACAATATTTGGAGACATTTTTGGTTGTCACAACTGGGATAGGGCTGCTGCTGGCGTCCACTGAGGAGAGGACAGGCTACTACTAAACATTCCATAATGCACATGATGACTTCTGACCAAGAACTCTGTAGGCTAAAATGTTAGTGCTGCTGGGGTTAAAAAAAAAAAAACCTACAGAACAATCTTTTCTTCAATTTTCCTTGTGTTTATTTTAGAAACAAAATTAAGTGAGATTATAGAAGTATTTTTAATCAAGAAAACATGAAAATCTAGAGATGCAAATTTATATATTTATAGCAGCCACACTTAAAAAGATTTTACCATTTGGTTTTTATGGCACAATGAAGCAAATGCATTTTCTAGTTGACATATGCACAGACATGGTAGAAGTTTAAATTTAGTCTTTCCAAAAAAATCCTCCACACATAATAAGGCTACAATAATGGTAATGCCTAAAGAAATGTTCTTTTCAAAATGAAATTTTCATTTTCTTAGTACAAGAGATTTTCAACTTTTAAGATGCTGCACACAATGAATGATCGAATTATCCACAGGGTGGGATGCCACAGGACAGATGAGGCAAAGCACTCAGCACTATATGAATCATACTGAGAGGCAGTCCTCATTGAAGCACTGGTGGCAGAACCACTTGACAGGAGGAACTTTCTAGAACAATTTCTCATTTCCCTTCCAAACTGATTTCTATTTTTACTTTTCTGAACACATGGTTTGAATTGCTTTCCCACTGACTAATAGTTAACTAAGGAATTACTCCATGCCTGGCACTGAATGTACAGCAGTGAGCTAAACATGTTTGACTCAGATCCTGGGGACTTCAGATATCTAAATTGTCCTCACCTGCCGGGAAAGTTGATCAACTGATCTTGGCTCAACTTCCCTACAGAAATTTACTTTAAAATATTTAAAGCTGTGGCTGGTGCTGTGGTGTAGTGGGTAAAGTCGCTGCCTGCAGTGCTGGCATCCCACATGGGCGCCAGTTCAAGTCCCACCTCCTCCACTTCTGATCCAGCTCTCTGCTGTGGCCTGGGAAAGCAGTGGAAGATGCTCCAAGTCCTTGGGCTCCTTGAGAGACCTGGAAGAAGCTCCTGGCTTTGGATGGGCACAGTTCCAGCTGTTGCAGCCATCTGGGGGAGTGAACCAGCAGATGAAAACCTCCCCCCCCCCTCTGCCTCTGCCTCTCTTTAACTCTGACTTTCAAGTAAATAAATAAATATTTTTAAAAATTTTTAAAGCTTTTTAATTTAAAAAATGAAAAATATTAAATTTATTTGAGATACAAAAAGAGAGAGGGATAGTGAAAGAATTTTTAACTGCTGGTTCACTCCTCAAATGTCTTCAACAGCTCCCAGCTGGGGCCAAAACTGGGAGCCAGGATTATAATCAGGTCTCCCACGTGGGTGGCAGGAACCAAAGTACTGGAGCCTTCACTGTTGACTCCCAGTCTGCACTGGTAAGAAGCTCAAGTCAGGAGCCAGAGCCAGGCAATGAACCCACGCATTCTGATAGGGGGCACAGGTGTCTTAACCTGGGTCTTCATCACTAGGCTGAACACTCACACCAACATTTAACTTTACAAAAGATTAAAAATTGTGTAACTTAAATTTAAAAAATAATAAAGTAAAAATAAGATCCTTTAGGAAAAAAAGAAACTTCCTGATGAGCTGTTAAGACGTGCCCTGTGAGTGGCGCGTGGGAGTTCTGTGTGCTTTATTACCTGGAGGAACGTCTGAGCCCATAATCGTGATCGCACCTTCAGGACTGCACTTTCTCCCCCTTCCAGTCGTCCTACCGCACAGGAGATCTGCAAACACTCAATATTTGTGCAGTTCTGCAAAAAACAACAGCGGTGGCAACAGCACATCAGTGACTTTGAATTGTGGTAGAGAATCAACACTAAAATCTACTTACTTACATTCTATTTCCCCAGGAATTACTGCCTTATCAACAAATTACGGAGAACAAATACACTGAAGTAATCAAGAGAAAGTATAGTTCAGTGGTAATCATGCATCAGCTTTGGGGTAATATAGAGATAAAGTAGAACATAAAGAACAGCTTACAATGTAAGCGCTTTCCTAAGAACCCGAAACCATCTTCCTGCAGCAGTAAATGAAAGGTTCTGTTTCACTTTCTCAGAACTCTGGGAGATTCCTAAAGACATTCACGATACCTGATGCCAAATAGAGCAGTCTGGAAAGGGCTGCAGAGGAAGGGTCCTAAACCTATTATCGCAAAGACCCAATGTCATTGACCTGCTGATACACACTTGTCCAAAGCTTTCTTCTCTTTGTCCAAATTACGACCTGATTGCCAAACAGGTCCTTCCTTGAGTTCCAGTCGTGAGTCTGTAGGGTTTTTAAGCCAGTCTGTAGGGTTTCCCAGATTATAATGGATAACCTTTAATATGTGATTCCATGGTCCTAGAAAAGTTGGTGACATTCTGCCTGTCAAACTGTATTTTCCAGTTGGATCGCAGTTTGGAATGAAGTAACACCTTACAAAGCATTTTCTGTGTGCCATACACAAAACACTTCTCCAAGTGTACTCCCCTCACTGATCTGAGTTTATCTTGTGGACCATGCCTACTCATTTTTCATGTCTCAGTTTCCAGACACTGGATATACGTGCTCCGTAAAAGCCAGTTTCCTGGCTACTATGTGATGTAGTTGGTTGAGGCAGTTCACTTCAATGAATAACCCAAGCTACAAAATAACCTGAAGAACACATTACCATGGGGACTTTTTTCTAGAACCTCGGAATTCTCTAAAGACAAAGTGATTGCTAATAAATATCTGCTAAATTCCTGTAAGACTAGATTTCTCTGTGACATTTCCAAATACAGGTGACTGGGCTATTCTGGATAACTAGAGTTGGGTACTGAGGTGCCTGTTAAGACTGTGAATATAAAGTAAATTCAAAGTGTGTTATTACAAACATGAAAGGAAAAAATGAAAGGGGGTAGGGGGAGAGCTGGAAGTGTAGTTATCTTTTTAGAATTCTATGAAATACATGATATCTGTTCTCTTTATATGAATAAAAAATAAAAAGAATTCTCAAAGCTATGCAGTTCCTGGCACTTGTGAGGAGTGTTATGTTTGCCTGTGTTTCATGAATGACACTGCACACTGACACTGGAAATCCCATCTTCCTGAGGCCAACGGGGGGAGCTGGGAAACAGCTAACCTCCTGGTAGTCGGCTCTGCTGGCAGATTCTGGAGCAGGTGATGCATGGACTGAGGTTTGAAGACTGAGCGTTGTCAGCCAGGATGGCCTGACTGGCACAGTTCTCCTGTACAACGCCCTTTCCTGAGGGTGTCCTCAGGGGAGGGGAGGGCAGGGTATGAGGAGGTGGGATAGACAGATGGAAATCAGACAGGAAAGAGAGAAAGTCTAGGGAGAGAAGAATCTTCCCATTTGTGCTAAGCAGCCGAGAGTTTTTTTCAGAAGTCACCAGGGGGCCTGGTGACTAAATCTAGGAGTCTGACCAAGTCAGTGTTCTAGGGAGACAGATGGTGTGTCCAGAGGAGTGGATACAGGGGAGTGATGGGCATGAAGATGATTAGAGCTAAGAGGCCAAGAGAGGAATGCTGAGAGCCTGAACTGAGACAGTGGGAAAGGAAAGAGGAGGGTGAGTTTTAGAGCTTAATGAGTAGAATAGCTACTTGGTGGTGACTAATGGGACTTTGGGATGAGGGAAGAGGAGGGTGAAGGGAGATCTTTGGGTTGGAACTGGATGGATGGGTGCTGGTATTTCTGAGCTTTGAGGTTCAGGACAAGACACATTTGGGAGAGGGGTAATGGAGCAAAGAGCAAAGGTATTCTGGGTCTGGGGTGGCTACCAGATATCCAGAGGAATCAATCTTGAGTGCAGTAAGGGAGGGCTGAGATGGAATGACTGGGATAGGATCACATGCAAGGAATTTCCTTGAAGAGAGCAAAGTCAAGGGGAGAGAAGATGGAAGGTGAAGATGAATCCAGATATGCAGGACCACTTACTGGTGGGTAGAAGAGGAGTGCATGAGAAATTCTAGAAGGGGCTGGCCAAGGGTGGGAAGAGAAGCAGGAGAATGTTTTCTGGGGAAGCCAAGGGATGTGTCAGTTTCAAGAAGTGGCCAATGGGGTCAAATGCTGAAGAGCAGTTAAGGAAGAGAAGGCCTCCGTAAACCCGCAGGGACAAAGAGGAAAGTCTGCAGAGGAGAGGATGGAGGTGGCAACGGCAAAGAGCAGGGCCCCAGGACAGAAGGACAGGGATATTCTTAGGCAGAGGAGGAATTATCTTTCAGTGCTACAGATACAAATTTTTCCTATGCAAATTGGAAATTATGATCCTGACACAGGATGCTGGCTTTTGGCACTTTCAAATTCCTAATCAGAAATGTGATTCAGTAAGTTGTTTTTAACTAAACAAAAACTGTAGGAGGTCTTATTTAGCTTTTGATTTTAGAATAAACTCTGCATAATCACTCTCTTTCCAGAGTTGTTTTGACTTGAGGACATGGGGAGGCATTTGATTTGCATTTTTTAACCAGTGAGAGAGAAAGCAAATAAAATCTGAGTGAAAGTCAGATATGGAAATCAACGATTGCCTTGGCATCATCTGCGGAAAAATAAGGTTCTGTAGTAGTAAGAGGAGAAAAATTATGTCAAAAACATTCAATTGAGAAACAATGAAAGTAAAAAAAAAAATCCTAAAATCCAAGTGTGATAATTTCAAAACAACTTTAGTCATTGATCTCTACTACCTTACTGTACTCATGAGACACACACTGAAGTGGAGGTTGAAAGACATATCTGAATCTTGATTCCTCAAATTGTCACTTATACATGGGTTTGCACACTGGTTCTTCTGCGGGCTTTTCAATCTGATAGATGTCAATTATTGTTTTCTGATCTATAGTTCCTTAGGAGCCTTTAAAAATAATAATGTGCAGACTTTTATTAATTTATTGAAGATAAATTAATACTCATGTTTTGAAAATATTTTATGTCATAAAAGTTACAGTTACTTGAATCATAATCTGCCAATTGTCATAGATTTTTACAGGCTTCTGTCATAAGAAGCACTCCTTACTTGATTTAAATGTAACTGATTAAGTTAGATTTGATTATACTTTTCTATTTCTATGTTTGAACTCTTTTTTTTTTACATAATTACATAGGTGAATGTCAAAGACTGTTTAAGACAAAATTCATTTTTAAAAACCAATAAAACCATTTTAAGAGTAAAGATCAGGGGCATTCAATACATTCACCTTGTTGTGTAACCATTGCTGCCTCCATCTGCAGAAGTTACTCATCTTCGCACACTCAAACTCTAATTCCTGAAAGCCATATCCATGAGATGCAGAACTGAAATTTGTGTCTATTTCACCCTAACATCCTCTCTTTGGGTGGCTCTTTCCTATCACTAGGCAGAGGTGAGCCATGGGGCGGGCAACATGTTTAGAACGTTCAGGCAATGATTAATGCCATGCGGCATTATCTTCTTTGATTGGACTGAAATAAATGATTAGTATTATCAGAGTTTTAAAAATATTTTTTAAAGTTTTTTTAAAGCTCTCATGCTTTATTTGAGACACACACACACACACTCACACACACACGAGTTCCCACTCACTGGTTCTCTCCTCAAAGGTCTATAACGGCCTGAGTTGGGAACTCAATCCAGGTCTCCCATGTGGGTGGCAGGAAGCCATCACCTGCTTCCTAGCATCTGCATTAGCAGGGCATACAGTCAGGAGCCATCACAGAGAATCAAATGCATGGACTCCGACAGGGCACATGGGCATCGTAGGGAAATGTCTTCACTGTAGGCTCAGTGTCTATCCTCCCTCCTTGTTTTCCTAATAAATCAATTCAAGAAGGTACAGAAGTGCAAGAATAGAAGGAAAGTCCATTTTGGACTTCCCCACTTCCCCAATAACTATCCCATCTGTCTTCCTCAAAATTTACACGCTTTTCTGTATCATCTGATGACTCAAACTGGAGCCTGTGGGCGAAGTGAGCTGAGCTCGGCACTCAGGGAAAGGCGGGGCCTGTGGGCAGAGGGTGTTCATCTGGATCTTGGAACTGTGTACCAAGCCCATGGATTATGAAGCAGAATGAAGCACTCTTCTCTCCTAGTGCCTCTTTAGCGTGAGGCAGATGACTTCATGGCTGCTCTGTGACTGCCTAGATCCGCCCATTTCATCTATCTTTCCTGGGTATGACCTCTTTTATTAGAACTTCCCTGCCTCTGCCTCACCCCCACACACCTCCTTCCATTAATTGAACTAAGAGTGGAATGCTATTGATACTCTTTGAGTCCTCTGCTTTAGTAAAGGGGGAAGTGATTGTTAACATTCGCTCCTATCATCATTTTGCATTTTATGTTCTGTCAATCCCTTCCAACTCTCAATTCTCCTCTTTTGTAAATTAAGCTTATTATTACTCCTTTCAGTCATACAAATACTAAAACCAGGGATTCCGTTTCTCCGGCATAGATCTGTTCCTGTACCCATCTCAAATCATTTCAGCGTCATAACTGGCTAGAGTAATTTTATTCCTTGTAGATGACTGCAACAGCCATGGTATCTGACTTCAGCAGGTGGGTGGGCTCGTGAATCCAGTCAGCCTCAACACTATTTTTTAAAATGCTTGCAATATGTCATTTGCTTAGAATTGGATTTAAGATTTAGAACATTAGGGTCAGGGAGGAAGATTAAGAACATGTCAGCTGGGGCACCACAGGCAGCCTGCAGGTGACTCTAGGAACTTATTAGGAGGCAGCTTGATGAGTTCATTCACTGCATCATCCACATAGTCAGTCCACAAATGAACCAGGCACTGAGCTGCAGCCTGGAGGACAAAAATGCTCAGCAAACCCAAACACACACACCACCTGTCCCGCTGGCTTTCCACTTGGTAGACAAGTGGAACAAGACAGTGTCCCAGAGGCCAGAGCACGGTGTCCCTGGACGAGCCTGGAAGCAATCCCACATTTCTGGGATGAACGCAGGATATACAGAGCAAGAAAGCAGCACGGGCTTGGGTGTTTGATGGCTCCCAACTCACGGAGCGCAGCGACTGCTGCCCTGGAAAAACAGCAGCGTCGCCCTCCTTGGCTAAGGGTGTTCTCGCAGCGGTGCCACCGCCTTCCTTTCCATACTGTGCTGTTTCCCCAAGGTCGCTCCCTCCGGTTTGCCTCTTGGAATGGATACCTGTTGGCTGGGGTTGTGGCTCTGGATTTGGCATCACCACGTGAGAAAACGTTTTGGATTGAGCTCTTGCACCGTGGCCTTGGGGCAGGAAGTACCTGCTGGGCCGCTGACCCCAGCCCCAGTGCTGGGGCACAGAGTTCTCAGTGTGTCCCCGCCCCAGGTTTCTGGGTGCCATTTCATGTGGTTCTTGGGTTTGCAGGTGACCTGTTAGGAGTGTGGTTGTAGCTTCCTAATTGTTTATGGAGCTGGTCTGTAGAACACAGATGAACTGAACCTTAACACTCACGTTGAGCCTTTGCAATATTGTCAGGGAAAGGGATAAATATTTAGAGAGGTGACACAGCTCTGTAAATGGCATTGGTCTGAGTAGAACGATACCAAAACACTGACTCAGGAATGCGAGGGCAGGCTAGGCTCAGTCTTCCAGAATTACTCAGCGCTCAGTGCTCTGACTTGCCGGGGGGTTGGCCAGGAGACCTCAACACACCATTCTTGCCTGTCTGGACAAGTGGAGGACTGTGAGATTCAGGGACATGTGCACCATTTCCTGGGCCCATTGGAAGGATGGCGCCTGTCCAAGGTGCACCAGCCCAAAGTCTGTGGACCAGCAAACAATGGAAGCCGTATGTTTCTGAAAGGGGTGAAAGGTCACATGTGATGTTTGCATCATCATTTCTGTGAGTGGCCGCACTGCAGGCTTAGACGACTGGGGAGGTTACACTGCAAGTGCTCTTCAGTGCTCCAGGAAAAGGGACTCTGCTTTCTCACAGTGTGCACTGCCAGGAAAGGCTGGGCACATCTGAGCCTTGGAGGAGACTGAGAACAACACCGGAAGTGAGAAGCACCTACCCCTGGGAAGTGTGTCCAACCCGACCCTCCCCTGCGGTGCTGCGCACACGGGAATGACTCACCAGGACTTTGGCGGGGGCCTGTCTGTGGAGCTGGGCCATGGGCACATCCCTCTTCCTGACAAGGTGAGGAATGGTGGAGTTTCGCAGGAAGGCGCTAATCTCAGCAGTGTCCTCTGGGGAGGCAGCGGGCTGCAAACAGAAGGCAGGAGTCACATACAATGGCATACAGAGCTGCTGCCTTTTCACTAGTCTTGCCCTGCAGGCAGTTTGAGTCCAAGTGCATTGGATTCCCTTGAGAATTCAGACAGGCTGTGATGTCCCTGCAGCATGATCAACAGCACAGGGACCTGCACTGACGAGGGACACTCCTTACCACCACCCTGTCCCTGGAATTCATGAAGTACGGGAAATGCATCCTGGGAAGTTCATCTTACAAGGATAAGGTTTTAAGGAGAAGTAATTTTCCCTTAAGGATAGGAAACATGGAGCTGCCTTTTCAGGCCTGAGTTATCATTCTCTCTATATTGCTTTCCCCTCTCTCTGTAGTGGGGCTGGTTAGAATGTGTACAGAGAGGGGCCCACACTGTGGCGCAGTGGATTAACGCCCTGGCCTGAAGTGCCAGCATCCCATGTGGGTGCCGGTTCTAGTCCCGGCTGCTCCTCTTCTGATCCAGCTCTCTGCTATGGCCTGGGAAAGCAGTAGAAGATGGCCCAAGTCCTTGGGTCCCTGCACCCACGTGGGAGACCTGGAGGAAGCTCCTGGCTCCTGGTTTTGGATCAGTGCATCTCTGGCCATTGCAGCCATCTGAGGAGTGGAACCAGTGTTTGGAAGACCTCTCTCTCTGTCTCTACCTCTCTCTGTAACTCTGTCTTTCAAATAAATAAAATAAATCTTTAAACAAAGTGTAGAAAAGTGAGGGGCCGGCCATGGGGAAACAGCTCCGTTGGTGGAGAACCCAGTGTGTGCACGGCTGAGCCCCCACCCTGTGCTCTGGAGAAGGCTCCCTCAGGAGACAACCGTTTCCGAATGAAAAGACTTCTCCAAGGCGTGCATTATGCACTCTGTGCTGTCCTGAGCTTGTTTTCAGGCCCACGTTTCTTTTGCAAGTGTTCTAGAACTGATGATTTTACCTCAGGCTCCACGTTGGGTACCACTGATGGTTGAATAAATACTTTGAGAGTTCCAGCAAATCACATCTAATACCCTGTTCACATTCCTCATTTTGGACCAATTGAATATAGAACTCTAATTTTGCGCCCTCCCCGCACCCCTCCCCACCATTCCCGTGCTGAGGGGTAAGTGTTCTTTCACAGGCTCCCTGAATAGACACGGTAGCAATGATGGTACATTCATCTCCCTGTGATGAGAAAAGAAATTCATACATTGCAGTCGAGGGTGTAGGACAAAAGAAGGAATGATAGCATTCAGTGTGTCCTAAGGGCCCGGACAAACAGACCGAGTCCACACTCCCTACCCCGGCACGCACAGGGCTCTCCGTGCTCTCCAGCTCTCACCAGGAGCCCCTCACCCTCAGCTTCCCTGCTTACTTGCAGAACAGCTCGCCCCTCCTCAACTGCCCAGCTGGCTCCCCGAGCCTCTGTCTCAGTGCCTTTCAGGCTGAGCCACAGCTGCCTGCTCACTGGTCTGAGCTGCCCAAAGAGAAAACGTAAAATGAGCAGCAGAGAGTCACGGCTAAGCTCCCAGGAACTATCAGCAAGCAGGCAGAGGAAGAGGATGCAGCAAGGAAAACTCAGATGGGAAATCAGATGTAGGAGCTGATCCGGGAAAGCCCAAGGAACAGAACATCGGGAAGATAAAGGAGTGATCAAGAGCACCAAATCCTGCAGGGGAGAAAAGAAGGGCGAGGACCAAAAGTATTCACCGAATTTGTCTTTCAAGACATTGTGCATGGGGCAGGCGTTTGGCACTGTGGCTAATACGCCGCTCGAGATGCCTGCACCCCATAGCTCACTGCTGTGTTCTCGACCTGGCTCTGCTTCCGATTCCAGCTCCTGGCTAAAAGGTACCCTGGGAGGCCGCAGATGCTGATTCTGGTGGTTGGGTCCCTGCCATCCACACAGGAGACCAGGATTGAGTGTTGCTGGCTCCTGGCTTTGGCCGGCACAGTCCTGGCTCTGGCAGGCATCTGGGGAGTGAACCAGGGGATGGAAGCACTGTTTCTATATTTCTAGGTCTCTCTTTCTCTCTGCTCTCCACATACACCTGAATAAATAATAAATAAGATTTTTTTTCTTCAAAAACAGACATTATGGATGTTCTTTTCTACATAGGGGATTGGTAGAGGTGAAAATTGAATTGCAGCAACTGGAGAGTGAATGGTTTGGGTAAATGAGCACTTATTTGAAAACTTATGATCATGTCTTTGTTATCATTCCTTATAACTGTCCATGGTTCACGGATCAATGTATCTTGTCTTCTAGATAAAGAACATTAGAAACAATTTTAATGTTACTTATGATAGAGAGAAAGGCAGTAACCTAAAACTTTGTGGGCATATTGTACAGGTTACTGGTTAAATAAATTATATTAATACAAAAGATTAATGGACATTTTTAAAGTGATAATATAAAGCTATATTTTAATTTAGAAAGATGTAAGATATTAGTAAGGAGAAAAGACAGCTTATGTAATAGCATATATGTTAACTTGTATTTTTTATTAAAACTTGTTATATAATTACATTGCATAAGTATAAATAGAAAAAACTCTAGAAGAGTAGTCATTAAAGTGTTTCCAGTGATAGAGATTTCATGATAGCAAGATGTTTTGTCCATTTATTTTTAGGTAGGATAATGGTGTTTGGATTTTGAAAGAGAAGACTTATCTATTGGCAGCACACAGTACTCATGGGTGAAGAGGAAAAATAAATTGATGCATAAATAGAAAACATAACACTAAATTGGTGGTAACACACTAGAGATTTAAAGTTTTAAACTTTTCTTCTGTATGTATTGCCTTGTATATTCTTATGATGGATGTTTGGCATTTTTAAATATGAAAATTTAAATTTAAAAGTTACAAGAGAAAAAGAATAAATGAGAAATAAGGCAGTAGGGATAGCAAGTACAGTTTGACTATAAATGGAAGGGGGGAAGGGGCCCATTGTTGGCAGAGAATATAGGGCCAAGTTATTTTGCTTCCTATCGATTACAAAGATGGAGGAAATTTGAAGACCTTCATGGGACCCAAGGAGGCAACTCAGGGAGAGGAAGAGACTGAAGATCCAGGAAACAGGACACTTGATGTAGCAAAGCCACACTTGGCGCTGGAGGAAGAACGCTCCTTCCTCTGAAAGCGTTGGGAGGGAGTTGAGGATGGAGAGAGGTGATCAGAAGGCAGGTGGGGCGGGGAGGGGATTAGAGAGGGAATTGCATCATTTGAAGATTCTCGTATTTGCAGGTTTTCTCTAACAGTGATGTTGGAGAGAGTGGATAGGAGGTGCAAGGAGAGGCCAACAAGGGGAGGCGAGAAGAGATCATCAGATCAGGAGACTTCCCCAGAAGTGCTTTCCACCATCCACAAGCAATGAATGGCGCCATCCAGCCAAGGGGTGGAGAAGCCGGACCGTGGACCTGTGCATGACCGACATTTTCCGGGCAGGGGCTTGGAAGGCTGTTGAAAGGGGGAGGCTAAGGGTATTTTGAGCCACTCCTCATGGACTCCAGGCTTGGCAGGAAGAAGATATGGTGGCAGTCTAGAGAGTGGGGCAGGTTAACTGTCTCAGGGAAAGTGCTCATACCAAGGAAGGAAAAGTCTAATGGAAACACAGAGTGAGAAGGGTATGAAAACAGTGACTTGCAGGTGACAAGGATGCTGAGTGGAACATTCCAGGGGCGGAGCAGCCAGAGGGCAAAGCGGAAACATCCCAGGACAACGGCAAGCCGGAGCCCAGTAAGGAGGAGAGCCAACAAGTGCTAAGGATGTGTAATGAGGGAGCACCTGAGAGAAGTCTTCCTGGCACGAGGTGGAGAGCTGAGCTTGCACAGATTGATGGTGGAAACCATCATCTCCTGGGTGTTTCCTGGCATGCACCTTTTGTATGCACTTGTTGTTTTCACTTGGAGGTTTCTTTAATAAGTTGCTGATAATTAGATGACAGAAGCTCATGTAGTTAACCAAACTACAAAAAAAAAGGTATTGGAATGAACTTGGGAGTGATACCTTTTTCCCAAGTCACAGCCTATTATTATTAGAAGTAGTAGCAGTAATAGTAAAATAAAACAATAGTCCAAAGAGAAGAAAATTCTCCAGTTCCTGTGAGCTCTCCACAGATGTGGACTGTGTCCAAGCAGAGAGCCCACCCATTGGGTGTATCTAAGTGGTCTCTCAGTGGAACACCGGATTACTCCAAGCTAGGCAAGAAGTGCATCATGAAGCAGGGGGTTGACAGAACCTGGTTCTTTCTTTTGGCAACACAGGTTTACAAATAGAGGAATGCTGCCTTTTAAACAGCGCAGTCAAAAAGTCATCAAATAGCTGGCAAGTGAGTTTTCTCAGATGGCATCCCAGCAATTTTTTCAAAAACCAAAACAAAAAATAACAAGTAAGAAATTATCCAAGAAATGTAAACTACACTGGAAGTCTATTTTTTTAGACTGGCCATGAACCTACAGGTCATTTTTTTGCCGAATCTGAAATCATTAGAGGGGCAGGTCAGGAGGCTGACCTCTGAGCACTCTTGTAAGGCAGACACTCAGTTCAGAGCACGATTTGTTAAATGCTGGGAGAAGCTGGTGCTGAACACCAAGCCATCATCTTCAGAACAACAGACACATTCTTTCTGCAATAAGGATATAATTGTTAGTAAATATGTTTCTTTCTCCAGCTGCTACTCAGAAGTTGAACCCAACAGGAGTTTTCTATTTTCATAACTCTCCACCAAACTCTTTACTTGGTTTAGGTTTAAATTTATGGATTAAAAGGATACTGTGCAGACAGGATGTGCAATACAGTTGGAAATACAGCGTTTGCACAAAAAGGCTGGATTAAATAAGATAAAGGGCAACATGTACCCAAACAAAAGCAATGCATACCATCTTTTTCTTGTGTGTAATTTCTCTCTGGATTTCAGGTATTCCCAGCACACAAGAAACGGGAACTATTCCTATGTGCTTCTTTGTCTATAATTAAATCTAAGTGGAGAAAAGCCCAGGGGGTCAGTGTACCATGTAATTTTCTTTAAGACATAAATGTTAAGGATTTGTGGGTAGAGGAAAAAAACCCACTTTTTTTTTTTTTTTTTGGTAAACTTCTTGAAATGTTCATGCAAGGCACAACTAAAAGAATCAGCTCACTCTATGGGGATGTTTCTGCTTTCCTTAGTTTCTGGACACAGTGCATTTACTTTTTAAGAAAAAAATAATGGGCACCTGAAAGGCCATCTCACAGAGGCTGGCACCAGGGCTCAATAGGCTAATCCTCCACCTGCGGCACTGGCACACCGGGTTCTAGTCCTGGTCGGGGCGCCGAATTCTGTCCCGGTTGCCCCTCTTCCAGGCCAGCTCTCTGTGTGGCCAGGGAGTGCAGTGGAGGATGGCCCAAGTGCTTGGGCCCTGCACCCCATGGGAGACCAGGAGAAGCACCAGGCTCCAGGCTTTGGATCAGCGCGGTGCACCGGCCACAGCGCGCTGGCCGCGGCGGCCATTGGAGGGTGAACCAATGGAAAAGGAAGACCTTTCTCTCTGTCTCTCTCACTGTCCACTCTGCCTGTCCAAAAAAAAAAAAAAAAAAAAAAAAAAGCCATCTCACAGAGAAGAGGAAAAGATGAATGAAATTCCTCCAAGGGCGCATCCCTGTAAGAGACAGCCACATCTGGCAGGACGGAAAGGCCAAGTTCAGGAGCCCGTGCAAGTTGTCACTAAAGCATCACCACCGGAAAGGAAGAAAATTAGTATCAGCTACTGTTCTCCTGGTCAGAGCTTCTGAAATAGGAAGACTGGGGTTGTTTTTTTCTGGAAGGAAAGTTCATAGCAGAAGTTTGAGCATTAAAGGGGTAAGTAACAGTTCCTAAAAGAATGAAGAAGAAATCAACAGTTAATAGGAAAGACATACTAAATGATTTTCTTCCTTGTTATGTCTTGATTTTACAGGTGTGTGTGTGTGTGTGTGTGTGTGTGTGTGTGTAAGAGGAGCTGCAGTTCTAGGCATAACGAGTGTCCCCACACCCTGAGTAATGAGATCCAGCAACCAGAGGCAGTTATGACAGAAGAAAAAACTCTCAGGGATAAGACGAAACTATGCAAATTTGCCAAGCCAAGCCACTGTCTGCGTGCCCGTGGATCTTAAAAACCGGCCTGCAGGACTGCAACCCTTGACGAATGAGCTGGTTCCGTGTTTCTGCTTTTCCCATTTGTGCTCTCTGGTTGTAATTTGTGCTTCCTGTGGGACTGGTCTTGTTCAAGAGGCTGGCTCTCGGCGGCGACCTCCTGCTTTCCGTGGCTCCAGAGACAGATTTTACACACAGGGTTGGTTGCTCTCGTGTTCAGCTCTTCCCAGTCTAGTCTTGTTCATTTTAACCTCAGGATTCTTGTTTCCTGAACGGAGGCCCAGAATTCTGTCCCATGATCTTAGCACAGGTTGCATCTGAGTACCCCGTTTGTTGTCTTCTTTGAGGTCCCAGCCCACATTCCATAGCCTGTACGCTCAGCATCTCACACTGGGCTGTTTAGCACAAAATCATGCCAATTAAAAAAAAAAAAAAAAACTTTTGCTTTTTATGAAACGTTAGGTTTGAGTAGGGTTTACATTTTCAACCTCATCTTATCTAAAGATCATAGCTTGTTTGAAGGACCCTCCAAACCCAAGCCCAGCAAAATAAGAAAATTGATAGTTTGAAATCCTTATTGTACTGCCTTTAGAAGAGTTGAGCAATATTGCACTCAGCTCTCAAATTTTATTCCAAGAAGGATCTGGAACAAATTAGATGGCATGGATTGGTTCAAATGCTGCAGACAGTTGATGTTTCAAAACCTTTTCGATGGGAGAATGAGTGGAAACTGTGCCCTCTGACCCAGCCCAGGAAGCTGGCGTCTGCTTACATCCCGCAGGCTATAGAAGACAGGTGCACGTACTTGATGGAGGGGAAGCCATCTTGGAGCAGAAGCTCCAACTCAGCAACCGCTCCACCTGGAGGCAAAAGTGCAGGTAGGAGACAAGCCTGGCACTTCCGCGTCCTGTGCTGACTTCCCTGGGAGCTTGGTTTCCTCGAATGGGGAGATGAGGGGTTGTGCGGCTCACTCTGCTGTTCCTGAACCCCCAGCCTCTGAGATTTGAACATCGACAAACCGGGCTGAGTACATCTCGCGAAAACTGACAAGAAGCAGGTATGGGTACTGAAGAAAGGCACTGATTTCTAGCAATACCTGTGTGTGTGTGTGCCTCTTTCCCTGCCCAAGTTTGGTCACCACCGCCCTGTATCTGGGCAGCGAGTGAGGTGGTGGTTGTCAGTGACAGCTTTTGGCCACCGTTTCCTAAAGAAGCCGCAGGTAGCAGAATGGTCGTGGTGGTGGCTGACTAAGGCAGTCCCCTCCTCAGACTCTGAGGACATAGCCTGGAAAACTGTACCTCATTTACTGAAATTGGAGGCTTCTGTTGCATTTGGAAGGCACGTTCTATTTGTAGTGGGGCTGTATTGCAGGCTAGATGCTTGGCATTCAGAACGCATTTCTCCTTAGAAATGATGTTTGAAATGGTGGTTGAGTTCTCAAGCCAGTCCGCAAAAAAACCTACTTAATCCTCAGTATGACTTTCATGCCATAAAACTGTGTATTTGTAATAAAGAATAATAATACCCAGGACTCTTGCCAGATGAGTAATTTAAAAACAAAAACAAACCCAGTGTGTTAAGCCCTTTACGTCGAATGCTGGTATTTAGGTGGAAATTGGTTTACTTAGATGGAGATAGCCGAGTCTGAGGCAACTGTAGGGATGCAGGGGATATTTTGAAGGCCTTAGTGTTAGAGGCACTGGCTCCTTGGAATGGATGCATCTAGGGAAATTTGGAATTTTGTCTTATCAGTAAGCTTCCTTAGCAGTGTGTGAGGGGGTTGGGAAGAGGCCATGAAGGGAGATGTCTTCTGATTGTAAGGGGGCAAAAATGAGAATGCCCCAGGGAGGGAGTTGGCAGAAAAAGCCTATCTGACCATGAGAGAGATCTGACCGAAAGGAAATCAGTAGAAGAGTGGAAGAGGAACATGTGGTGGGGGGACAGATCCCACAACTTCAGGAAGTTCCCCTGCGCCAGGCCGTGGTGGGCAGGGCCTGGGGCTTCTCAGAGAAGGCCTGGTAGAACACGGACGGCTCGGGATGCGGATGCTTCAAAGGCTCTCCCTGCCCATCACTCTCCTCGTGAAGGGAGTGTGGAACGGACCTGCCTTCGTCCATTTGCTGGTATTACAACCTGAGAATGAGTGATCTAGACAGGAGATAAGTTTGGTTTTGCGCAGGGCTCCAGATGCTGGAAGTCCCAGAGCACAAAGCTGGCGGCTGCTCGCCTTCCCCTATGCCACAATGCCAGCCCCCACTAGGGATTATTGGATATTTTTAAAGAAAATTATTTTCCAGGACTTTTTTAATGTTCCTTTTTTTAAAAAAAAAGATTTATTTATTTATTTGAGAGGCAGAGACAGAGGTCTTCCAACTGCTGGTTTGCTCCCCAAATGTCTGTGACAGCCGGAGCTGGGCCGATCCAAAGCCAGGAGGCAGGAGCTTCTTCCAGGTCTCCCACACAGGTGCAGGGGCCCAAGGACTTGGGCCATCTTCCACTGCTTTCCCAGGCCACAGCAGAGAGCTGGATCGGAAGTGGAGCAGCCAGGACTCCAACTGGCACCCACATGGATGTGGGCACCACAGGTCGAGGCTTAAGCCTGTTACACCACAGCTCCAGCCCCTTCAGGTATTCTTAATTGTTTATAGACTCTGATGTAAAAATACTAATTGTCGATTTTTAAAATCTGTTGATAAAGTTTCTTTTGTGTTCTCTGGGACATGGTTAAGGTACTTTGAGAATCTTAAAGTAGAATCTTTCAACTTTCCAATGAACTCAGAAGTTACAAACTTTTATTAGTTTCAGGGCATTTTTACTTCCTATTGCAGTCAAATCTTACAATTTCCATAGGTGGAGAGTTTTAGGAAATGTACATAATTAGATCACATTTTAAAAATTACTAGCCTGGGACTAGTATTATGACACAGTGGGTTAAGCTGCCAGTGCTGATGCAAGCATCTCATATTAAAGCACAGGTTTGAGGCCGGCGCCGCGGCTCACTAGGCTAATCCTCCACCTTGCGGCACCGGCACACCGGGTTCTAGTCCCGGTCGGGGCGCCGGATTCTGTCCTGGTTGCCCCTCTTCCAGGCCAGCTCTCTGCTGTGGCCAGGGAGTGCAGTGGAGGATGGCCCAGGTGCTTGGGCCCTGCACCCCATGGGAGACCAGGAAAAGCACCTGGCTCCTGGCTTCGGATCAATGCGATGCGCTGGCTGCAGCCATTGGAGGGTGAACCAACGGCAAAGGAAGACCTTTTTCTCTGTCTCTCTCTCACTGTCCACTCTGTCAAAAAAAATAAATAAATAAAAATAAAGCACAGGTTTGAGTCCCAGCTGCTCTGCTTCTGACACAGCTTCCTGCCAATGAGCCCAAGAAGGCAGCTGAAGCTGGCTCAAGTACATGGACCCCTGTCACCGATCTGGGAGACATGGATGGAGTTCCTGGCTCCTGGCTTCTGCCTGGCCCAGCCTAAGCTGTTGCAGGCATTTGGGGGAGTGAATCAGTTTATCTCCCTCTCTCTCTGTCACTCTGCCTTTCAAGTACACAAATCTTTTCCAAAAATTACTAGCTCTGGACAGATTTTTAATCAATGTGTATCACAAGTATTAAAAGTATAACTGGGTTCGCCGGCGCCGCAGCTCACTAGGCTAATCCTCTGCCTTGCGGCGCTGGCACACCGGGTTCTAGTCCTGGTCAGGGCACCGGATTCTGTCCTGGTTGCCCCTCTTCCAGGCCAGCTCTTTGCTGTGGCCAGGGAGTGCAGTGGAGGATGGCCCAAGTCCTTGGGCCCTGCACCCCACGGGAGACCAGGAGAAGCACCTGGCTCCTGCCATCGGATCAGCGCAGCACGCTGGCCGCGGTGGCAATTGGAGGGTGAACCAACGGCAAAGGAAGACCTTTCTCTCTGTTTCTCTCTCTCACTGTCCACTCTGCCTGTCAAAAAAAAAAAAAATACAAAAAAAAAAAAAAGTATAACTGGGTAGCAGGGCACACTTAGCCAGGTGCTTACTATATATGACCCCCTGGGTTAGCATGAATCTGTCAGGTCTTAAGGCAAATTATCTATTAGAACTGTCCCATCACTGTAAATGATTGTTAAATTGCCTCAAAGAAACAAATAAATTACAACCAACTTGGTGCACATTAAACAAGTTATATAATATATACAAATACATATAAATAGTGTCAGATACAAACTAAACATTGCATTCATGAGAGTCAGAAACCTTGTGCATAACCATGGGCTGCAAGAATCTGTGCTACAGGTCAGATGCAGTGTATGTATTTATATCTCTAGTATATGTTAGATACAGGACAGGACATGGGAAAGTTTTAAGTTTAAATGTTATACATTAACATTTGAAGATGTTATTTTCTAACAAGCTGCTATCCTCGAAGATATTAAAAGCATCTTAATAAGAACCAAAGAAAGAGGAAATGGGGGGAAAAAGTCCAAGAAGGAAGTATTTTAAGTAATATTGTATAATGCAAGTGGCCTTCCTTATGGTTTTCCCATGAAGAAGGAGGTTTGTTGCCCTGTAAGTCCTCTACTGTTGAGCCCCATCTGAGTCTTCCTCCCTGTGAACAGAGCCTTTCAGCATGTGATGACCCAGTGCCACTAGCCAGGGGCAGGGGCAGATGTGCGTGCTGGGGACTGTGTCTGTCTCAGGAAGTCTTGCTGGCACCATGCCCAACAGAGACCCGGTGCCCTTGCAGCTCCTGGGAAACCTCCCTTCTGGAAAGCAGTTCCCCTCCGAGGATGACATCTGATCAACAAGCTTTTGTCTTTGTTTTCATACAAATGTGACATTTCCAAGAGCTATGGTAATTAATTAATTTCCTTCCCAGGGGGAACCCAAGCCAAGTGTACATTTTCCTCTGAATAGGATCAGTTCCTTGGACATTTGAGCTCCTTGTGAATGACTATGTGGACAGCAGACCAGGCACATGGACAGGAGGTGAGGTCTTGCACAGAGGCAGGGTCTCAGGCCCCTCCTTGGACCTTGCATTTTAACAGCTACCACCCCCTCCCCACCTGCCTTGAGATGCAGATGGATTTAAGAGTTTGAGTAGCAGTGTTCTGGGCTTCTCCGTAAGGTTCACAAAAGAATGGGGTCCTGAACGTTCCAGTCTAGGACTTCTCAGGCATTGAGATGGCCTTTGGCATATTCTTACATTTCACCACTTGCTATTGGCAACAGCTGGAAGAGCCCATTTTGGCAAAGATCCTCATGTTTTTGGCAATATACCAAAAAGGTTTTAAAAATAGCATTTTATACCAATGCTTAAAAACATGACATGTCTATTTATGATTTTGGTTCAGTTGCATTTCTAGTAGAACCATATATAGGAATCCAAAAGGTTCATGGAGAATTTGTACTGTCAATTCCACTTTTCCATAAACTTTTTGAATGCTCTTGTATAAAAAGTACATATTGAAATGGGCTACATAAATGGAAGATCACCACAACTACAAGCAATAACACTCTGAGAAATTTAATTTTACTAGCAGTGATATTTTAAATTAGATTTGATATTTTAAATATAAAACTAAAAGAAAAGGTCTAATCAATGATGTTTGAAGTAACATAATTATTTTGCTTAATTTTTTTTTTTTTTATTTGAGAGGGAAAGAAACAGGAGGAAAGAGAGAGAGAGATGGTTCCCATCTGGTTCATTCCCCAGATACCTCTAAATTCTGGGGCTGGGCCAGGATGAAGCCAAGAGCGGGGAATTCAATCCAGGTCCCCCATACAGGTAGCAGGAACCCAACTACTTGAGCCATCACTGCTGCCTCCCAGGGTCTGCCTTAGCAGGAAGCTGGAGTCAAGAGCTAGATTCCGGCCTTGAACCCAGGAACTCCAGTATGGGATTCAGGCATTTCTTCTTTCTGGTCAACTGCCTGCCCCTTGCTTTTTTTTTTTTTTTTTCTTCCTGGTGAACAAGCTATTGTTTTTATTTTTTCTTTACCATAAAAAAAAAAAAAAAAAAAAAAGCTACTAGTTAGACCACACTCCTACCTTTATATCCTGTGGGTTGATATCAGGATTTGTTTGACACCTCAGAGGTCCCAGAGTTTGAATATGGAAAATATAGAGAAGAAACTCATCCCGCGCAGAGAACGGCCAGCCCACCTCCAGGATGGTGTCACTGATGGTGCTCGGTCCAATATTGTGCAGCTGCAAGCAAACGACACACTCTAAACTAGCACAGCACAAGAGAGGGAGATGACATCAAACTCCATTTACTCTGTATCCATTCTAAAAACATATTGCTGCCTTTAAGACTATGACTATGGCTGCGGAAAATAGGAAAGAATTTACACAGACAAGAGATCTAAAAGTATTGTGTGCAGGCATTTAGAGAACTCTTTAATTTGTGAAGTTCTTAGAGTGGATTTCCTAGTGAAGTCCATATTAACCATGTCTAATAACTGTCATATTTACTGTGAATGCATATTAAGAGTAGTACAAGAAATACAATTTTAATTATATGATTTTAAGACTTAGGGCTTTTTTCCCTTTACGTTGAATCTGCCTCCTCTTGCCTGACTACTGACTTGTCAATTGCAACCATATGCGATGCACTCTCTTTCACCCTCTGGAGAAATGGCCATCCATCAAGTGCCAAAGCTGGTCTGCGCTCTGCACAGTTCACTCTGAGTGCGCGCGACAAAGCTGGGCCCCTTCTGTTCTCATCAACAAATCTCAAGGAAAGAAAGGCCACATCTCATAAAGAGATGGACATTTTTCACACAAGAATCTCACATTCAGGGGACACAAAACAGCTTGCCCAAAACACTAACCGCATTTAAATTTATTGTAGTTTTTAAAAACTCACTTCAAAGTTGGCAGGGATCTTCTTTTTTTTTTTTTTTCTCCCTACAGTTCTGGTAATTATAATGATCCATAAACCAATATATAATTGTTTTTGCTTATTAGGTGGCCTATTAATTCACATTTTCCAAAAGCATGACATTCCTGACATTATTTTGAGACATGACATTAATATGTAGGAAGCATTTGATGATTGCTTTCGGCATGACTGGTAATTACCCTAAACTTTTATGATCCACTGATGCTAAGATTAGAAGCAGGGTTGCCCTGGGAATGATTGAGTCCGATTTTTTTTCCAACTTTATAAAGTCTCAGTATTCTTGAGCAGGAACAGCACACACAAACTTTAATAAATTATTCGACAGTTTGTTTCCCCCCAGTGAGGTTCATAATCCCAGTGATTTGGGACTGTGTTATCGTTTTTGCTATCAGACGAGCTTAAGGCAAAGCTTTGATCCAGCTTTGGATGGGGCTTCCGAAACTGCACTGCAGGTTGGCAGATGGTGGAGGTTTTTCTGTGAACATGGCCCAGGAGTTGAGACTTCCTCTCTGTGGATGTAAACAGCTCATCAGTTTTGAAATGGTTTTATTGTTAACCCTAAAGAATGCTATTCATGTCCTTGGTAGCTTGAGTGAAGTCATAAGCAGAATTATTAGAAGGGTCCTATGAGTTGTGTAGGAAAGGAACATAGAAATTCATCGAAAGATCTTCAAACACAAAATGCCTCGGACCATTGTTTTACCAAGGTTCCACTCCTGATCCCTTTGAAATGAATAGGAATAACTGTGCTGTGCTGACAACAGTGACTTTATTTAAAAAAAAAAAATGAAAACGTCAACAATTACCAAACTCACCAATTACTATGTATTGGTTTCTAACTGAAAAATACAAGTGTTTCAGGAGATGTCAATAACTTTTCCCTATGCACAATTTAACATTTAAATTTGGAAAGGAACATTGGGTCTTTTTCATCTGTTGCTGGTTTGCTTCTGGAAAATATTTTATTGATCAATGAACTATTTCAGGCTCAGAATAAGTCATTCATTCCTAATTCTGATTATTTGAATAAAAGGTAAATTTATTCTTACATGTCTACTGGCCCCCTATTTCACATACTATATATGCATTTTTTGGCACAATACTGAGTAATTCATAAAATTTTCTGGCTGGACTTTCTGGTTGGTGACCTTCAGTTTAAGAGATGGGAGGGTTTTAAGGAAATCTGAAAATGTAGGAAGAAATGAAGTCTAGGGAGCTGGCCATTTTTTGCTTAGACTGTCTAAATACTAAAAAGACAGGAAATAAAAAACATTTAAAAAAAAGAACATAGCAAGATAAACTGAGGAGCAAGTGACCATATCTGCAGTTACTTAACAGGAAACAGAAATCATTGCAATATGATACATAATCGCACAAATCTAGCCGGCATATAAAGCTCAGAGCTTGGACTGGTGTCTTAAAACATATCATTTGGAGTTCAGTAGGGGACAGCATAGCAGTAATCCCCTAACACAGCTTCCACATGGACAATGGCTACCTCATAAATATGTTCCACCAGTGGTCCAACTTCCTCCTCTTTGTGAGGCTCCTCTTCAGGTTCCCAGTTATGAATGGGCAAGATGATCTGCGGAGGGTGGGAGACTCTGCAACAGAGAACGTTGTGTTAATTGCTGAGGATGGCCCATGTAAAGAATATTGTACTAGTCTGAACTGATGCCCAATTTATTTCAGAAGATGAGGCGACATGGAAAAAATGCTGGAAGTGATGCTGTTTTGCTAAAGCAAAATAATGAAAGTGATAGTGAAGGGTCTGAAACACCTGTTGCAGGCTCTAAATGACTGCCCTCCAGAGCATTTCATCTCTTAGACACTAGGGGGCAGAACCGAGCCCACTCTTGAGACAAAAAAATTGACCATGTATTATAAACGTATCCATCCATCTATCCTTGTGTGTGTGTGTGTGTGTGTATGCACGTGCATACGCGTAGGACTGCCTGTGGGTGTAGGAATGTATGTGGACAGGTTGTATAATCCCTGCTTTAAGATATGTGAAGAAATGGGACTTTTTTTGTGGAAAAATCTAGGATTCTGATGAGTTACATGTTCGATTGTGAAGAAATGAAGCTTCTGGTTGGACTTCAGAGTAGAAAGTGACCCCTGTATATTCATTCTTCCTTCCTAGCCTTCTTTGGTTTCCCATTAACGCAGTCAAGCCTTTCACAAGGCCAGATCCTGAGCCAAAACAAAATGAAGTGTAACTGAGTTCTAGACTTGTCTTATGGAGAGAAAGAGAGGGAGCAGGTAGGATATTAACCAAGTAGCTAGGATATTAACTTGACATATGAGTATTTTTCCCTTCAACTTACACCTAGAAAGTTAGAATTGGATGGATGACATATAATACATGAAATTACTGCATAAGAAAAGCTGATTACAAATCAAACTGTCATTTATATAAACTCTTGAAATGGATAATTCTCAAAAAACAATGATTTCTATCAGTTTTTAGGTGAAAGTCATTTTGAAAAGGATTCCTATACCTTCAGCTAAAAGCAATTTCAGCAGAAAACATCTTTTTTGGGCAATCAGAGGCCTCACATGCCTTTTTAAGGGCATCTGATAAATACCACAGCCTCTGGCAACTTCAAACACTATTTTCTATCTCATCTCCTGGGTAATCTTTTTCTAAAGCAGACAGCAAAATTTATTAGGTTAAATTCTGACCCTAGAACAAGTAATTTAATGTCTACATTTCTCTATTTCTTCTTCTGGAAAACTACGATCACCTCTTCAGGTTGTACATTGCAAGTGATTAGAAAACATCTCACAAGCTTTTGGTCAGAGTTAACATGGCTGTGTTGTTTTCCAGAGGTGGGTGGGAAAAGTACATTTTAAAAACTGACAACCCAGGAATGTTGCTCACTTGCAAAGCCTTTGGCCTACATTTTGACGCGCAATTCTTCCATACAAAGGGCAAGGCACAACTTTGCTGGGCTGACATCTCTAAATTCTCTCCCTCCCTAGCTGCTTGACATTCTGCCATGTTCCCTTTTTCCTCCTTGATTTGACTGCATGATGTTCAACTCAAATGCAGGGACTGACGCAGGTGGCCCATGAGAAGGGCATAGCATATGGCAGGTTGCTTTCATCACAGCGAAGTCCAGAGGCCTTGGACTCCCAGTCCTGAGTGTCTCAATGGCTGCATGACCCAAAGCTTTACTTAGTTCTCAGCCTGGCACCACAGCACTGAACTGTGTTTTTTTGGTTTAACACAGAGAACACAGAACAAAGAGCTGAAAACATTTTCTTTGAAAAATTTTGTTCTTGTGATCATCAGTCCTTTAGGACTGGTCATAAATCCCCCAAGAGTACAGAATCATAAATCTTCAGACTTTAACAGATAGTATGTAGACAGTGTGTTCAAAACACTTCCTTTTACACACGAAAGGAAAACTGGTGAACAGGGAAACAGTGCGGAGCTTCTAGTGAGGGTTAGTGCTCAGGTTTCTAAGTACCATGTACTCTACTACTGATGTGTAATGGCATTCGGGGCCCCTAAACTCTGGTGATACTTAGTAAACACCGCTGAAACTTCCTGATGCGGAACTGTAACAAAAAATGAAATAGGAATCCATGAAAAAAATTTCCAATCTGGCACAGGGCATGCCAAAATCATTCAAAAAGTATGACTCACAAAATGCAGTTACTGCCCCGTTGCAGACTTAGTCACATCTGGAGAATCCATGACAAAGAATGGCTCCCAACAAAATCAGCGAAATACTGTTCACCGAGTTCAAAGGGAGTGTCTTAGAAAGAAAGATGCGTGGCCAGCGCCGCGGCTCACTAGGCTAATCCTCCACCTGTGGTGCCGGCACCCGGGGGTCTAGTCCCGGTCCGGGTGCCAGATTCTGTCCCAGTTGCTCCTCTTCCAGTCCAGCTCTCTGCTGTAGCCCTGCATCTGCATGGGAGAGCAGGAGGAAGCACCTGGCTCCTGGCTTCAGATCGATGGCGCAGCAGCGTGCCGGCCGTAGCAGCCACTTGGGTGGTGAACCAATGGAAGGAAGACCTTACTCTGTCTCTCTCACTGTCTAACTCTGCCTGCCTGCTGTAAAAAAAAAAAAAAAAAAAAAAAAAAAAAAAAAAGGCAAGCAAAGAAGAACATGATCAACTGCTTTGCTCTGTGGGAAAACCCAGTGAACCCAGTGCAGTAATCTCAGATCCTTACTGAATAGTCTCCCATCCTAAGGCAAGGGTCATAGACCCTCGGGTTAGAAGATGGGGGTCCTGTCAATGCTAGCTAGCCACAGGCTTTAGGAAGGGAGTTTGGGGGAAGCAAGAGAGTCTTTTTTTTTTTTTTTTTTTTTTTTGACAGGCAGAGTGGACAGTGAGAGAGACAGAGAGAAAGGTCTTCCTTTGCCGTTGGTTCACCCTCCAATGGCCGCCACGGCCGGCACACCGCGCTGATCCGATGGCAGGAGCCAGGTGCTTCTCCTGGTCTCTCATGCGGGTGCAGGACTCAAGCACCTGGGCCGGGCCATCCTCCACTGCACTCCGGGCCACAGCAGAGAGCTGGCCTGGAAGAGGGGCAACCGGGACAGAATCCGGCGCCCTGACCGGGACTAGAACCTGGTGTGCCGGCGCCGCTAGGCAGAGGATTAGCCTAGTGAGCCGCGGTGCTGGCCAAGGGAGTCATTTTTTAAAAAAATGAACTTGATTTTGAGATAATTGTAGATTCACATGTAGTCATAAGAAATCACATAGAGATGCTAAGTACCTTCTAGTCAGTTTTCCCCAATGATAACATTTTACAAAACCAAAATGTGATATTGTATGTAATATTACAATAAGACTGCTGACATAGATAGTCAAGGTGCAGAATATTTCTATAACCCAAAAATCCCCTTTTTAGCTACACTCACTTCCCTGTGCCCCATTCTGTCCTTAATTCTTAGCAACCATTACTCTCGTCTCCATTTCTATAACTGTTATTTCAGCAGTGTGTAATCTTTTTGGGGACTGACTTCGTACTCTGCATACTTCTCTGAGGATCCATCTAGTTTGTTGCATTTGTCAGTAGTTCATTCCTTTTGTTGTTGTTGTTGTTGCATGATATTCTGTGGTATGGATGTGAATGTTAATTAAGCATTCATCACTGAAGGAGGTCTGTGTTATTTTCGGGTTTTGGCTGTTGCAGATAAAGCCATTAGAAACATCATATATAGATTTTGTATCAACTTAAATTTTCATCTTTCTGGAATAAAGAGATTGAGCTTTCGGTAAGTTAAAAGTCTGTTTTATATCAGGAAGTTCAAATCTGAGGATTTGGCAGCATTGTGTGAACCCTATTTTCCTAACCTTGTTTCTACATCCTCTTAACCCTAAATCAACACCTCCCCTTTATCACATATTGGAAGAATGTTGGTTGCACCTGATGTAGATGGTATCCTATGAAGAGCTTGGTTGGTCATGATTGCAGTCTCTCTTAATACAAATCCTGATTCTTTTAGAAAGGCTGCCATTTTGCTATGCTGAATACATGTGGTGTTGCCTCTTGTGGCCAAATTTACTTCTAATAGAAAATAACGAACTATGCTAAAGTGATCATATGTATCAGAAAATGGCATGTAAATCTGTTTAAGGACAATTTTGATGTTGTCTAGCTTTGAAACTGATGAAACGATTCTTACTATTTTTGTCCACTCAAATAAATGAACCCACTTTAGCTTTTGAAAAACTTTGAAACAACAGAAAATAAAAATAAATTGTGTAACGTAGTATGTCATAAGAACTTGAATAAATACAATTGACTCAAGGAGATTTTCCTAAAGACTGTACATGCAGAATTTTCAACATAGTAGCTGTTCTTTGCAGGATTAAATCTGGCAGTCAGTATTTTTGCTACATATTTGGAGGAAAGAGTTATATCCTGTAAAATGGCCAAAAAGAGCTTTAACACTGTCTTAGAGAATAAACTGTGGTCAATTGTTGAGCATTAATCTAGCAATTAAAATAATTGCACCCACATGAGAAACACCATTTTAATAATCTGTTTTGCTTATTGGCAAAAACAGATATTTCTTTCTTTTCTATTATGATGGCAGAAATACATTTCAAAATATGAATCTCATAAAATGAATATGTGAAAATATAAACAGAGTAAGCCCTTAGCTGCCATGAGCTGAATTACGTCTTATTGAATAAAAACATTTCCCAATTTTGAGTATGTTTTGGAGTTAAGAAACAGTTCCAACTTATTTTTGGTTAACAAAACTGTGATAAACCAAGCTTAAAGAAAGAAACAAAAGCGTATGCACATTTAGTTGCAAATTTTAAAAACATTTAAAAATAAGATGATGAAAAAAAATGCTGTGTTTTCTTCTTCAGTTTTTTTTTAAAGCAGTGTTTTTCTCATCAAGATAGAGATAGCGGAATGAAATTAGAAATCAATAAAAATAAAACATCTATATTAGCTCCAAAGATCTGTAAATCAAATAAGTCACTTACCCTGAGTCAACTTATGATTTAAAGTATAACCCACAAAGGAAATTAGAAGATATTTTGAACTGAGTCATAATGAAAACCCAACAGATCAACATTTGGGAATGCTGTTAAAACAACTATTAGAGAAAAATGTACATAAGGAAAGAAGGAGGGAGATTAAAAAAATAAGAAAAGACAAAACCAATGGAATAGATAACAAAAACAAAAGTAAAAAAGAAAAAGAACAAAAAAGGAATTATACCAAAAACTGTTTCTTTGAACAAAAACATCACTAACCTCTCAATAAACTGATCAGAAAAAAAAGGAAAGATACAAATTGTCAGTAGCAAAACAATGGAGGGGATATCATTAGAAATCTTCTATAGATGTTAAAAGGAAAATGAGAAAACATTATTAACATTATGATTTATGGTCCTACACACAACTTAGATGAAACAGACAAATTTCTTGAATGAAAAACTACTAAAGCCCAATAGAGTAGAAATAGATAATATGAAGAGCCTTCTACCTAATGACCTTCCTATAAAAACATCCCCCAAACTCCAGACTCAGACAGCTTCACTGGTGAATTTAACCAAATATTTAAGGAAGAGGTGAGATCAATTCTACACAAACGTTCCCAGAGCATAGAGCACAGGGAGAAATGCTCCCAGCTTATTTTATGGGGCCAGTATTCTTCAGGCACCCAAAGCAGAAAAGGACATTGTAAGAAAACCACCAATCAATACTTCTTATAAACAGACTCCAAAGTCACAAACAAAATTTTAGCAAATGGAATACCAGAATGTACAAAAAGGATAATCGTCATGACTAGCTATGCTTCTTATCCAGAATGAAAGTTTGGCTTGAAATTCAAAACCAAAAATTAATCCATTGACCATTTTAATGGACAAAAGAGGGAAAACTACTCAATCATGTTCATAGGCACAGAAAAAAGTATTTGTCAAAACTGAACACATAATTATGTTAAGTTCTCAAGAAAACTAGAAATAAAAGGGAACACTCTTAACTTGACAATGGACATCTGCAAACACCCTGTAGTGAACACTAAACTTAATGGTAAAAGATTAAATGATGTTGAGATTGAAAACAAGGCAAAGATCTCTGCTCTCACCATTTCTAGTCAGTCTGGCATTGGCAGTCCTAGTCCATGCAATAAGGCAAGAAAAATAAATAAGAACAAGAAATGTTAAGTATGTATAACAAATAATTTAACCTTTCCCAAGAAGAGGCCTTGCTTTTGTCTCCGCTTTCTGGGGGCATATTCTCCAAGCTCTCAGAACTTTATGCCTGTTAGGAATGCCTTTGTTGGCCTGGGGTCTTGGGTCACAGTAGATATTCTAACAATATGATTTAAGGTTGGCGTTGTCCACCCCAGAGAGACGGACGGCGCGCTTCGGGACGGGACCTTCGGTCCATCACAGCATCCACGCTGGAAAGTAAGATCAGTTATATGGACTGATAATCAGTCATGCTGGTGCAACGGAGCCCCAGTGAGCACCAAGGCGGGCAGGAGCTTCCCTAGTTGGTGCAGGCTATAGATATCGTCACACATCCACACCAGGAACACAGCATGTCCTAACATCACAGCAGATCTCAGCGGAAGCCCTGTTTTTGGCAAGTCTCTGTATTCCACCTTATGTACCACTTCCCTTGGCTGATCGTACTCTGAATCTTTTCTGTGTAGTAAACTGTAACTGTGAGTATAATAGTGTTCAGTGGCTTCTGCAAGTCGTTCTTGTGAATTTTTGGCTGGTGTTGATTTTGAGAACCACTTGAAGCTGCAGTTGGTGCAGAAGTGAGGGTGGTCTAACATTCTAGCGGGCCAAACTTTTGCACACATAGATTGGAAAGCAAGAAACACAAAGTGTCTTCATCCACAGACAACATAATAATTACATAGGAAATCAACAAACAAAATAGCTACTACAGCTTGTGAGTTTGTATCTCGGATACACCTCTGCATTTCAAGATTTGTACATATAGATCCCCAAAGCAGGATAGGAAATCAAGAAATTAACTTTCAGATATGAGCAACTGGTTTTTCAACAACAGTATCAAAGGAATTCAGTGAGGAAAATGGTCGTCTTTTCCTCAAATGGCACAGCAAAATGAACACAGGCTCTTACCTCAACACGAAATATAAAATGTAATTTAAAATTAATCTTGACCTAGGCTGGCGCCATGGCTCACTAGGCTAATCCTCCGCCTAGCGGCGCCGGCACACCAGGTTCTAGTCCCGGTTGGGGCGCCAGATTCTGTCCCGGTTGCCCCTCTTCCAGGCCAGTTCTCTGCTGTGGCCCGGGAGTGCAGTGGAAGATGGCCCGGGTGCTTGGGCCCTGCACCCCATGGGAGACCAGGAGAAGTACCTGGCTCCTGCCATCGGATCAGCGCGGTGCGCCGGCCGTGGCGGCCATTGGAGGGTGAACCAACGGCAAAGGAAGACCTTTCTCTCTGTCTCTCTCTCTCTGTCCACTCTGCCTGTCAAAAAAAATTAAAATTAATCTTGACCTAAATGTAAAACCCAAAATTATAAAATTTCCTGAAGAAAACATAGGAGAAAATCTTTGTAACACTGGAAAGGCAAATATTCCTTAGGACAAACAATGCACACACCATAAAAGATTAATTGAATTTCATCAAAATTTTAGACATTTGCTCTTTCAACAGCACAATTAAGAAAATACAAAACATTTAGACCATTAACTGGAAGAAAATAGTGGGAAGATGCATATCTGATAAATCATTTCATAAGCAGATTATGAAAGAACCTTTATCATATAAAGACAAAAGTCCAATAGTAAGATTTGAAAGACACTTCACCTGAAAAGAGATACTGATGACGATGTAGCACTGAAGAGATGCCCAGCATCACTAGCCACTAAGCAAAGGAAAACTGGAAGATGATGTCCTGGAGAAGGCAAAACTTCAGTGACAGAAAGTAGATCAGGGTCGCTGGAGTCTGGGGTGGTAGAAGGGTTCACTACAAAGGAGCCCCAAGTAATTACTTAGGGTGAGGCTACTGCTCTCTGCTGAATATTCCTGTGGTATCATCACTCTTCAAACTGGACATCTCAAAAGGTGAATTTTATTTAATGTAATATATCCCTCAATAAACCTGACCTTAAAATTGATTTATTTATTTGAAAGGCAGATTGACAGAAACAGAGAGGGGATGGGGGGGAAGAGAGAGAGAGAGCGCATGCGCCATTTGGTTCACTTCCCCAAAGGCTGCAATAACCAAGTCTGGGCCAGGCCGAAGCCAGCAGCCAGGAATTCCATCTGGGTCTGTACAGTGGGTGGCAGGAATTCAAGTTCTTGGGCTGTCTTCCAGTCACATTAGCAGGGACCTGGATTGGAATCAGAGCAGCTGGGACTTCAACTAGCACTCCAGTATGGGATGCCAACATCCAGCCTAAACCTGACTTAAAAAATAAAAAAAAAGCTCTTCAAACTCTGTGAGCTATGAAAAGATATTTGCAATGTGAGTAATTAATATTGGTTTACTGTCTAAATACTAGAATATAAAAGAACTTCTATGTACTAATAAGAAAAAGCCAATCCTGTCAGTAAAGTATGTACAAAAAATAAAAAGTGAAATTTTTCCCAATTAGGAAGAATGCAGAGTCAACAAATGTATTTTATAAAGCTGTTTAATCTCATTTAGGATTTAGAGAAGTGAAAATCAAACACACTAATTCTTATCCATCAAACTGGATCAAACTTAAAAACTGGATTTTGAGAGTTAGTAGATAATGCAGAGCAATGGAAACCCACCTACTTCTCACAGAAGAGTAATTTGGCATAACTATTTTGAAAAAGAGTTTGGTATTTTTTAGTAACAGCTGCAATGGCCGGACCTGTACTGATCCAAACCCAGGAGCCAGAAGCTTCTTCTGGGTCTCCCACGCAGGTACAGGGGCCCAAGGTCTTGGGCCATCTTCTACCGCTTTCCCAGGCCATAGCAGAGAGCTGGATCGGAAGCAGAACAGCCAGGTCTCGAGCCAGCGCCCATAAGGGATGCAGGCACTGCAGGCGGTGGCTTTACCCCCTACACCACAGCACCAGCCCCTGTAATTCTCTCCTGTCATTAAACTGAATGAACTACAGGCACATGCACTAAAATAAATGAATCTCAAAAATACTTGTTTGAATAAAAAAAATCACAGATGCATATGTGAAATTTTAAGTGGATAAGGATCAAAAGACGATCTCATGGCAGATGGCATGATCACTTCTGAGCAGGAGTCTGCAGACAGGAAGCAGTTCTATTTACTTTATAGTTCCCTGTTTTCTAGCCGTGTAATCTGCAACTCTCTGGGCCACAGTTCTTGCACTTGCACAAGGATTGATTACATGAGGGAGCACATTGAAAACACCAGATGTGAGGCATTCTTCTTATTTTTTTAGTCCAGTAGGGGAAGCTTCCGGGGCTCCAGGACAGCAGGGCAGGGCCCCAGGGAGAGCATCGGGATGGGTAAGGGAGCCCATAGTGACAGCAGCCCTGCATGTGGAAATCCAGTTGTGGTCATGGAGGAACGTGAGCCACTCAAGCCCTATGGGAAAGGAACGGAACCAGGACTTCTGGAACCCCAAGGATATTTGGTCCGAAACACCAGTAGACATTTTTAGCCAAGTCCTTGATTGTACTGGAAAAACCAGAATTGTACTAACAGCATCCCAGAAGTCCACATTTGTGCAAGATAAGAACTACATGCAATCCTTTTCTCATTTCTTTCCCCTCCCAGGCATGGACTTTCCAGCTGGTAGTCATTCCAACCCTTTTTCCTTGACCACTTTTTTCCTGTCTCTCATCTGATTGCTTACTGGCACCTTCCTCAAACAATAGGGCCGAAGGAACAAGATAGAAAATGTGGATTCCATTGGCCCACACATCTAAGAGTCAGCCTCTTATTAAATTCAGATTGTGGTACAGTGAGGGCTAAATTGTCATTATGCTAAATAATCACTGGAGGAGTGAGATTTTTTCAGGCAATCATGGTTGTCTATTTCATCTGGCTTCTTATGGTTTGATTATTGAACTGGCAGTTTGGGGAAGAAAGAATTAATTCATTTTACAGGGTTTACTCTCTTTACAATGGAAGCTAATGTTGAGTAGAAAAGAATAAAAATTGATAAACAAAGTGAACTATGACCTCTTATGCGTTAGGAAAAGTCCGTCTAGTTTATACTAGTATGTTGCAATTCTTCACATACAGGAATCTTTTTTATGCTACCACAATCCCTTGTTTATATTACTTACCCTCTTATTTCTACTTGAGCTATAGCAGTGATGTTGATTTGCAAACTCACAAGATTGCTGTCTGGATTGTCCTTGTTGGAACTAAAAGACAATGACAAGTAATTTAAATACTTTAAATAAACTCAGAGGTTTTATCACAATATATATTATCACAATACATTCCATATATCACAAGAGTGCCATACACAGCTAACCTGATCACTCACAAAGCAGTGGTATATTTATTCTACAGAATCATAAGCATTGGTACAGGGAATGCTAAGAACCTTTATGATCAGTGGTAACAAAGCAACCTTCCATTTCATCTGGAAATACAACGGATACCTAGAGCAGCCAACACATTTTTGTTGTTGTTGTTTTGATGGCTAAACTAAAGAGACCTTGCACTGAGTTCATTTTCCAACTTCCACCTTGGACAAATTCCTTAACATCGCTGTGCATCATGTTCGCTGCCCATCAAATAGGAAATGACAGCACAGTCAACTCCTGATTTTCCACGCTAATCAAGAGGGGAACTGGCATCAATAATCCAGAGCGGCACATAATCGAAAAAGTATCTGCATTTGGCTCTGGAATGCATAATACCATACATTGTTTTGGCAGCATTCTTATGTTCCTTACAGTTTATTTCTTGGATTGCTATTAAAATATGTGTACATTCACTTCATAGTCACTGGCTGACCAGGGCAAGGAGTGGGGAATGAATTAGAAGCTCAGCCGATGGTGGGAGGAGGCAAGACCCAAGGAAGCTGGGCAGTTCAAGAGCAGGTAACAGGAGAGGATCCAGGAGCCTGAGAAAGACATCAAGCGGGAAGGTGGAGGCCTGCTTCCTGCGTGCTTTCTTTGACAAGGGCACAGTTATTTCACTCGAGCAAATATAATTAGATAGGAAGCTTAACTTTTTAAAAATGCATGTGTTAAGCAGTCCGTGCTGTCAGGCACATGAAACCTGGCCCCAGTAGAGGCTCAACCAGTCACTGAGTTTCAGATGCAGCTCTCTCAGCATTCATTGCCCTACTGTGCTCTCATTGATGTCGTCCAGAGCATTAGGTGACTTCTAGGAACCTGAGATGTGGCCACATCACCGCTGGTGGGGCCACGTTTACAGTCAAGTCTGCGGAAGGAGGGAAAGCCTCCTGTTTCTTCATCACTGACCCTCTCCCGAACTCGCCAAGCAAGCTCAAATCCTGTGACGATGCTAGTGGGGTAGGTTCCACCAGCTTGCAAGATGTTCCAAAAGCAGGAACTGGAAAGGCTATATGATAGAAGAATGCTTTGAAAGAAGGCAGAGGGGCGGCGCCCTGGCTCACTTGGCTAATCATCCGCCTGCAGCGTCAGCACACTGGGTTCTAGTCCCGGTCGGGGCGCCGGATTCTGTCCTGGTTGCCCCTCTTCCAGGCCAGCTCTCTGCTGTGGCCGGGGAGTGCAGTGGAGGATGGCCCAAGTGCTTGGGCCCTGCACCCCATGGGAGACCAGGAGAAGCACCTGGCTCCTGCCTTTGGATAGGCGCGGTGCGCTGGCCGCAGCGCGCTGGCCGCGGCAGCCATTGGAGGGTGAACCAATGGCAAAAGGAAGACCTTTCTCTCTGTCTCTCTCTCTCTGTCCACTCTGCCTGTCAAAAAAAAAAAAAAAAAAAAAAAAAAAAAGGCAGAGACTGAATTGTTCACATACTGCTTTTAAAACATCTAAGTTGATCGTATATACATTGCAAACATACATTGTGGATGTAAACAGGCTGACCCCAGGCTCGTCTCCCGGAATGGGCACCACTGCTAACCTTGTGCCTGCGCTGCAGGGACTTGCTCTCCAACGTGTGAGCCCCACTCTCCAAGGCATTTGTTATTATCACATTGTGGAGGATCAGCAGCTAAAAAGCTTTCTTTTTTTTCAAAGGCAGGATTCCAAATCAAAGCCAATACGAAGTCAACTAAATCGTACTTGCTACAGATTTTATGGTGATGGAAATGATATGGGTAACTCTTCAGTTTAGAAATTTAAATACAATTTTTCCACAGATTAACCAAACAGTTTTATTTCTAGGTCACTACAGCTTTGCAGCACTGGAAATTAGAATCATGAAAAAAAAAGTTTGATTTAAGTTATTGCAAAATTCTATTGGGTTTTGTTTCCGAGTGTCTTAAATAACACAAGTGTTAGTACTCTCAACACCTTAAAGATGTGTAAAGACATAAATCATTTTTTAAAGCTGAGATTGATGCTAGGTTTTTGAAATGTAGCATGGAGAATAGTGGCAGTCTCAAGAATTCAGAACTTCTGATTGACCAATCAGGATCAACCTGTCACACAGGCTTGTCACACTCACTACTGCCTGCCAGTGGCATGGACAAAATCTCCTGTTAGGAAAGGAACCAGGCTTGATGTACACCTTAGAAGCTTCCCTGACCTCTTTCCTGGAAGGACACCTCCCTCACTAGCACCGCTGCCCCGTTCAAACAAGCAATCCATCACCCTGCTGGATGCTGAGCTATTCATACTGTCGGGGCTAACTCTACGCAAGCAATGATGAATTTCCTCTCTGCATCTAACCCCTGTGTCATGTGCTGAGGCTGAACATGTTTCCCACTTCATTACTCTGATGCTACTTCTCTTTTTCCTTACTGTTTCCTATTCCTGGTGTTCCCATTATTCCCTGTAGTCTTTGGGATGCCAACAGAGACAATCCAGTGTTCATTTTACCACTGCCAAGGAAGCAACTTCAAGGACAGTCACCAAGATCTGGTTGTGTGTGAGAACTGCAAAGCCCATCTACCCAGGGAGGAAGTTGTTTACATCAGATAGACCTAGGGCACAGAGAGACCACCTAATGCAAACATTTATCACAGGAAATATTTTATGTTTCTTAATTTATAAAGCCTATTTCGCTCTTGAGGTTTGTTTGTGGAACAGGGCATCAAATGGGGTAAAGGGTGGTCAAGATCTGGCTGTTAGACTTCAGATAATTTGATTTAACTTATTTTTGGTTTAAAAGCATTTAAACTGAATGCAAAACCATCCGTGTAAATACTTATTTAAATCTTTGGAGTCTGCCAATAAAACATGTAGATAAATGCCTACCTCTCAAATACCTTAGCATTTGAGTCATAGAAGTATTTTAAAATATTCTATCTTTTTCATCTCTAAAATGTGCATTTTGGGAATTTGATGTTTTACGTATGTTCCAGTCCTTCCTGAATTTTTGTGCTTTGATGTTCTTTTAGAATACTGTTAAAACAACTATGGGAAGAAATGGAATATAATCATGACTAATTTTTTAGTATGAAGGAAGATGATTAAAAAGTCTCCATTTTTATTTGCCCTCAGAACTTCATTTCTGAACTCATGTAAATGATGGATTTGGGGAAGGCATTCAGAAGATTATCTAGTGTCCTTGGCCTCCTGAATGCACTACTAGTTGTATCCATTCTCTTATTTGTAACTGCAAGCAAGACTAAACAGGAAATATCAATGCATTTATTTTGCATGTTGGTGCCAGACTTTCTAATTAAAGGTGGTTACATTTTAAGAGAGATGTGTTTTCCCCAAGTGACACAGACACTAGAAACTTCAGGCTGGAGTGATGGTGATCCTTTACTATGATGTGTTCTTGTTTTTTTTTTTTTTTTCTGAAAACTTCAAAATATGAACTAAATATTTTCATTTCAAAAATATTTAGGACTACCTGAATCATTTGAGATGTCATGCCCTCTATGCCTTTCAAATATTTATGGAGAGGAACTATTAGAGATGAATTCATTCTATCACTAATTTGTATAAAATAGAAAAAATTTCTAAGATTCAGCAGGAAATATCTGAGTCAAATTTTAGAAAGATCTAATTAAGGTCAGGAAAGACAAGGAAGGTGAGTTAGAAAACCTTCCACCCTAGAAATGTATCACAAAGTCTGGAGGAATGGTTTGTGACACAGGTCTCATTTGAAAAAATCTGCTACATTCTTACAGAATACACACACACACACACACACACACATATATGTATATACATATACACATACTTATGTATATATACATAATTTTAAAACATAATTAAATAAATAAAAATAATTAAAATGATTTAATATATATTTTAAAAGTTAAAATACATTTTAAATATTCTAGACCTTTTAAAAATATTTAGTCATTTGAAAGACAGAATGACACAGACAGGAGAAATCATCCATCTGCTCTTCACTACCTAAACACCTGCAACAGCTGGAGCTGGGCCAAGCCAGGAGCCAAGAACTCCAAATGGGTCTCCCACATCGGGGGCAGAGATCCAAGTACTGGGCCAGCATCCACTGCCTGCCTAGGTGCATGGGCAAAAAGCTGGACTGGAAATGGAGGAGCCAGGTCTTTAACCAGCAATCTCGTATGGGATGTGGGCATCCCAGGCAATGGCTTAACCCTCTGTGCCCCAAAGCCCACCCCATTCTAAACCATTTATTGATGTGAATATTAAAATGTCATCTGTGACACAGTATTTATTCTAAAAGTTACCATATTCTAATGACCCTTATTTCTGCAAAATATTAAGGGAAATTTAGAGATTAGCCCCAAATTGGTGAATGCATGTCTCATTCATTCTTGAAAATTTAGGAGATATCAATTTTGCAAATGCAAAGTCTATACTTTTTTTTTTGGAAGGGATTTTGTCCTTGGAGTTTAGTGATACCAACTGGGAGTAAGGAATATAGGCATGGGAGAAGGTACATCTGTATTGGAGTTTCTCAAGCTTTGTGATCTATAGACCATAAAAAATATGTCCATCTCACAGGGCATCTTGTTACACAAATTTACATTTATCTATGTTTCTCCAACAACACTAATTAATTACACATTATATGAATATTACATCCCATTCAATTCTTCTTTGTCTTCATATGGGTCTACGGTAATTAAATTGATTCCATCCCTGGCTAATGGGTTGAAGCCCACAGCTGGGAAGCCCAGGGCACTGCCCTGCAGGCCTTCCTGCTCCTGAACAATTATGTTCCACCACACAGGGACAAACAGAAGAGACAGCGAAAGGCTGAAGCTGCTGTGGAATCCTTAAACAGGGTCAGCCTCAGGAAGGGGAAGCAGCCACCTACAGGGTTCAGTCTATAGCTGCTAGGGGAGGCCCTGCCCCACAACACACGTGATCTTCAGAAAAAGTTCCTGCAAAATGTGAGTCACGAAAACACCGTGCACGCATGTCAAACACCATTTTGCAGCAGAAGAAACACCCTTTCATGGCATTCTCCATGAACTCTTAGAAGTCTCCTCAGATGGCGCCATCTCCCCCTGCATGCTGCCATGGCCACGGCGCTCCCAGTGAAGCAACAGAGACCCAGTCACTCATGAAAATCCAGGCAACTGTAAGACTGAAAGGGCAAACTCCACGCATTTGGGGGCAGAGGTTTTGTTCTCAGGGATTACTGACAGCAGCTGGGAGCCTGGGGTGTGGCTGGGGTGGGAGAGGAAAATGGCAGGTACCTCCAAACGAGGAACAGGTGGGGAGAGAGGAGTCAGTGCACGGGACAAAATCGGACTCCCCCATAGCTTGCTCGACAGAACATAATCTCAAAACCAAAAAGATGGAAAACACTGAACTGGTTTACAAAGACAAAAACATACACGGGCTCTAAGAGTCTGGGTTTTGATTTCGAAAGAAAGAGTTGGACAAGTGGCTTTCAGTTCACTACGGATCTCCCTGCTCCTGAGTGCTGTTGACAAGGCGGCATTGAAAGCTCTAACCTTCTGATTTGGAGATCGAAGTTAATGCTCACGTTTGTTTTCTCAAGACGCGGAACTGCAAATCGGAGGCCCAGAGAATACTAAAACAAAAGCAACCACAAGACACAAAGTCAGTACACAGGAGGGACACTATACCCAGCGTAAAAATCTTCCCTAAGCAATTCCTAAAGGTTTTTTCTGCTTCTACCCCTGGGTGGCCTAGAGCCAAGAGGACGGCCCATAAGGAGAATCTGTGTTTTGGTTCCCTCATCTCCTGTCACCCTTCCTTATGTGCTAAACTGAAAACCAACCAAATGTATGAGAGAAAAGTGATTCAGAAAACTATGCTGTCTTTCTTTTCTGTGTGTTCACGTCATCATAGAAATGATAGCTCTGAAGTGAATCAACAACGTGGAAAACGCTGCTAATGCACTAATGATTGGTGAAGACTTGAGGCTACAAAGTTCAGTGTGCAAAGTGCTTTAGCTAGGACTTCAAGAGTCTATTAATGGAACAATGATTGAACAGGAGAGGAGAGCTACTGTAAGAAAATATCCCAGAATAGTAGATGATAGGTAGGTTAAAGTTATGGTTGGATGAACTGTTTTTCATCCCTTTATTTACTAAATCATAAAAAGTGTTCTTAGAGTTTTCATAATTTGAAAGTATATAAGAATATGGAGAAGAAGACAGTGGTAACATAAGGGCATAAATCATCACTGGTACGTATGTACGCTTACATCACTTGCTCTTCCAAGTACTGTGCTGAGCTTTTCTGTGCATTATCTCACGTAATCACAAGCACTCTGAGGTAGGCTCTGCTTCTCTTGACATTTTACAGTTGAGTAGCAGTCTGGAGATTAGGGGAGTAAGTGCCTTGCTCCAGGTGCACAGCAAATCAGCTGGAATGTAAATCCCTGAAGCTGACTCCAGAATCTGTGCTCAGCCACTATACACTCTGAGACTGAAACCAGGAAAACTCATGTTCACAGGGACCAGCAATAATGAGCGCATCATGAATGATCATGTTAGTCATGAACCACACTCACAACTCATCATTTCACTAGCCCTTGCTAAACGGGCTATGAGCCAGGAACTGGACCAGTGGCTTCCCATGACTCCTATTACTGCCCGGCTCCCAACAGCCCTCCATGGTATTTTCCCATTTCAGCGTGACTGGGTCAAGGTATAAAAGCTGGATTCAACCCTGGATGTGTCTTACCCATAAAGCACATGCACCCTTCTGCCCTAGGAATGGGGAATTCCTTTAGAAGCCCAAATGTGCAATGCTCTGTAGACATCTGCACATTCTCTTCTCCATTCGTCGGAAGATTTTTAACTTTTCCTTTCTTTTCTCCTTACAGAACTGCTACTTAAGCTTCAGAGTTCAGGACAAGAAACACCTCCTGCCATCCATCCTCTGATCACATAGGCTGCGCCAGGTACAAGTTTTCTTCCCTTCATGTTACCTCCTCCTCGGTTATTCTCCCATCTCGCTGTTTATATTGCTAATTTTGAGCTTCTCATGAATGGGCATGGAACTTGTGTATTTTCATCTTTATACTGTCAGACTTTAGCTTAGTACCAGGCATGCAGAAGGGGTACATTCAGAATTGTGGGAAGAATGATGAGAGTGTGTCCCCTTTTGCACACTTCTAGTGATGAGAATCTTACTATGTTGCAATGGAAGCTACCTATTGTTGCTCTTCATGACAGAACAATCCAACCGGTAATGAAGACACAATACACAGTGTCATACTTGGTGAAGGCCCCTGTGCGCTAACCACCAGATCGCTGGGCACTGAGTCTAGAGTTGGCACATCATTTTTTCATTGTGCTGTTTGAGAACATTTGCAACTTGTTATGATTCTTATTGGCTAAAAAAATTTGATACCATATAAAATGACTTTACTATTTGCAAATCAGAATTAAAGTTTCCAAATATTATATTGAATATTTTTTTAAAAAAATGAAGACATTTGGACTGGGATAAATGTTCCTGGCAATTATGGTGCTTTTAAAATACTGAGGATAGTTCTCCCATTTGGAATTTTACTACAACTCACTGAGAGTATTCTTTTTAAAGAACAAATGAAGAAGTAAATAAATCAAACTGTTTTATAACAAAACAGAATGCAATAAAATTTGATGTGTTTAAGGGCATTAAGGGTGAGATAAGAAAGCTATTAGGTTTCTTCTACTATAGACTTCAGAGATAAATGAAGATAAACAATTTACTTCTCTGACTTCTACAGACAATTTGCTGGTAACATAGACTGACATCCCCCACATAAACACATTGTGGTTAAGACCACACTGCCATTTTCAGTCTCTACCGTGAATGACACTGGTGGCAAGTTTTTGTTCCAAAGTTATCCTTGGTTATGGATGATCTTAGATGTTTTCTAGTCTAGATTTAACACTTTTAATACTTAAAAAGGAATGAGAGGTTGGTCACTTACATTTGCTAACCCTGTCCATACTATGTCAATTCATTTCACTTTGGCCTTAGATAAACCTCTTTACAGCAAATTAGGTGGTCGGATTTTTGAGACCTTGCAAAGGGATTTATTAGCTCCTAGATAAAAGGATTATAATGAAAAATGTTTGAATATCTCAATTTAGACATCTTAGTCTATCTTTCATGGCTTCGTTTTAAAGTCTCATCTGTTACTCATTGATTTTTATCCAAGTACCTCTTGCAATTTTGCAAGCTGGACAGAACTGGGCTTTGCGGTCAGGCTTGGTTTGAGTCCTGGCTCTCTCCTTCATTGTCAGTGTGGGCGTGGCTTTGGGCAAAGAAGTGACTTCTCTGAGCCTCCGCTTCCTCATCCACAAAATGGGTGAAATAGATGACTCGGAGGGTTTTGAAAATTGAGTAAAGTAGCATAAAGAACACCCCTTCTCTAGTGATGTGGTTGTAACACAGAGGACAGTCAATCCATGGTAACCAGTAACTATCTGGTACAGGAATTTCACTTTCATTAAATAATTATTTAGTTTTTGAGCCATGAAATGACTGTGTACTAGACAATAGTTTGACACATCTTTTAAATATCCCAAATCAATGCAACAGTATAGTGTAAAAGCAAATATTATTCTAGCATAGTATCCTAAACTATATATTGGGAATAGATATTGAGAAAAAGTTTGAAATGCTCAAGAAAATGTGTGAAACATTGGGCTGAAAGTTTTATTTACTGGCATCTTAAAAATGCAAATGTGTACCTGGGGCTCCCAGGGAAGATGTGATACTCAGTGGGGACCACAGCACTCCCTTTTAAAGGCTAGCCAAGGGATTAGCACCCTTTGGAATACACTTTGGAAAGTTGGTCTGATACAAACCTGTGCAACTACAACTTTTCATGATTTTTTTTCAGACAGTTTATATCTTTAATAATCATAAACATTTCTCTTTAAATTACAACCTTTTTATTTATGTAAGAGGCAGGAGGACAACATAGAGTCAGAGACAGACAGATAGAGGAATGGACAGACAGAGGGAGCTCCCATCCACTAGTTCATTTCCCAAACATACGTAAGAGCACTGGGTGGGTTGGGGCTGAAGCTGGGAGCCAGGACTGCAATCCAGGTCTCTCATGTGGGCGGCAGGAACCCAGTCACTTGAGCTACTGCCATGCTTCCCAGGGTCTGCATTAGACGGAGCTGGAATCTGAAGCCTGAGCCAGGAATCGAACCCTGACACTCCAGTGTGGGACGCAGGCACTTTAACCACTAGGCTAAATACTCCCAACAATTAGTTTTAATTAGACATATGTATAATTTATGTAAGATTTAATTAAGTGGTATTTCATATTGCAGACTTTTTTCTGATTTATGACTTCATAAAATAATCACCACTGTGATAATTATGTGTATACTTAAACTGTAATTGCATAAAATTTATTATCCATAAATAATCCTGAATGGAAAGTTCCTAAACCTGGAAATAAAAGGAAGAAGTAGTAGGAGGAGGAAAACAACTTCCGTTCTTTTACAAGCATGCCAGAAATCACTGTTAACCTCTTCTTTCCCTTGCTACTAACAATTTTCTCTTTTGTTAGTTAAGTGAGATAATAGAAAATACAGACTCTGTAAACCTGATTAAAAAATTGGATTATAGGGGTGGCATTTGGCAGGTTAGTTAAACTGTTCCTTGGGATGCCTGTGTCCTATATCAGCGTGCCTGGGTTCAAATCTTAGCTCTGCTTCCAATCCAGCTTCCTGCTAATGCAAACCTAGGGAGGCACTAGGTGACAGTTCAAGTATTTTAGTCTCTGCTATCCTTGTGGGAGACCTGGAGGAATTCCTGGGTCCTGGCCTTAGCCCTCTGCAGACCTGGCTATTGCAGGCATTTGGAGAGTGAACCAGCAGGTGGAGGATCTCTCTCTGTGTCTCTGCCTTTCAAATAAAAAAGTGAAAATAAATAAATAGAAACCCTGAATTACAGTAATATTTTAATATGAAAATATTATGAATGATATTCATTCAGGAGATATATTGGAAATAAAAGTTAATGTGGGTTTCTTGGCTAAAAATCTTTGTCCTATTAAGTTATTTTAAAGTCTACTTCCACGTGTTTCTTTGTTAATTCAAAGAAAAAATCTTTAGTAAGCTTTGATAAAAAATATCTGCTGTAAAAAGAATTCTTCATAGATTCGTTGCAATTCAGTCACATAGGAGTTGTGTCTAAAAAGATAGCCTGGGCAACTGCTTTTCTGTGTGTTTGCCACCTGAGTTGATTCACTCAATGCGGGTCCTCACGCTAAATGCCCTCACCCTGGGGATATCCTGCCTAATTTGTTTTAGCTGCTGTGAGCTGAGTGACGGAGTGCTAATTGGGGAGCTTTCCATTAGTTTTCTGTTAAAATCAATGAAATGGAAATCAGCAAATACTTTGTTTTCCTTACATTTGTTCCAGCCACCATAGGGTTCCCAAGGTCACACACCACCATCCTGGTCACGTTGTCCATTTTGTACTCACAGCTCAGTGGCCGCAATCCCTATAAAAGAGAAAGAACCAGCACGCAGTTCAGGGGTCAGAGTAAATTCTGTCCTGTCAGAGAGCAGCACAGGGGGCCCGGGAGCATCCCTGAACTTCACACACCTGTGCGTGTTACGGTGCACAGACGTTGATGTGTGACCCTGAGCTCCGAAGAGAAACTTGAGAAAAAAGTGACATTTTAGGAAGACACGTGGGGTTGGCAAATACATCGTTGGCGCTCACTGGGGAAGAAAAGGGCAGCTTTTATGTGAACATTTTCTACACCATTTCCACTAATGTCAGTGTTCAACTCTGGACGTGAAGATCAGAAACAATTAAAAGAGGAGGAAACAAACTCATTCCTTGTGCTAACCTTGGGGAAACAAAAGGGCAAAAACATGTCCTGATGGTCTCAAAAGCCCAAGAGAGTTGCCTTGAGCACAGATTTCCGCACAACACGGTCCCCTCTGGAGATGAGGCCATGCAGGTTCCTCAATCCACCAAAACACCTAAGATGTCGAGGGAAGACGCTCTCCTGTTTAACCAGTGCTTCCAATCTCCTTCCTTCCCTGTTTCCTCTTCTGCCTGTAGCTGCACAAACCCAGGGTTGCAGGGGTGTTGGAGCCACAGACTGCCAAGGTCTCAAGGTTGGGCTGGTGGGAGGGGACGTGAAGCAGGGTTGTCTTTGCACTGCCGCCCTCTGCTCCCAGCTCCACCTCATGTCCCAGAGCTGCTCTCAGCTGCCTAGAAAGCCACCACTTGTTGGCCGCCCCGGTTTTCTCTCCATGCTTCACAGCCTGATGGTTCTGTGGTCCTGCTCTGCATTTAGTGATAGCATCTTTTTTTTTTTTTTTTTTTTTTTTTTGACAGGCAGAGTGGACAGAGTGGACAGTGAGAGAGAAACAGAGAGAAAGGTCTTCCTTTGCCGTTGGTTCACCCCCCAATGGCTGCTGCGGCTGGCACACTGCGGCTGGCACGCTGCGGCTGGCGCACCTCGCTGATCCGATGGCAGGACTCAGGTGCTTCTCCTGGTCTCCCATGGGGTGCAGGGCACAAGCACTTGGGCCATCCTCCACTGCACTCCCGGGCCACAGCAGAGAGCTGGCCTGGAAGAGGGGCAACCGGGACAGAATCCAGCGCCCCGACTGGGACTAGAACCTAGTGTGCCGGCGCCGCAAGGCGGAGGATTAGCCTAGTGAGCCGCGGCGCCGGCCGTGATAGCATCTTATACACTCTCATTATTCCCCTCTAACTCCTAAAGTATCTTCAGTATTATCTTGTCACTCTCACCCCAAAGATGAACTTGCAACATAGGGATTTTCACCAAGGAGCCACCATCTGGGAATTTCTGCCCTTGTGACTGGAAAGACGGTTCCCAGTATGCTGACACACCCACCCATCAGCCCTATTGAAGTTTTATATAAGGAAATAACAAATTTTTCTAGTTAAAGTCTCAGACAGGACCCTCCATTCATTTCTGTTTACTTCAGTAACAGTGACAGGTGGCGGGGGGGAGAGGGGGGAGAAGGAGCCAGGCAGCTCCTCTCCTTCCTGAGGAGGAGCACACACGCATGGGACCATGATGTCCTCTCCCTCAGTCACCCAGGCAGGCTGCTCATTGGGAGTCGTCTTCTAACGGATGTCAGATATTTGCAGGCACCACTTCATACATACCTCCCTCCCCAGTGCCACGGATGACCTGGGAGTTATCTCATAGACAGGAGCCTATTGCCCCACAGCTGGTAATCTTTTTCTTTTCACAAAGGAAGGGTTAGCTCGTATTCAGTGTCTAAGGACCCACAATTAACCCTCATTATACAGAGATGTATTGTGTTGAAATGATTAACTTCACCAAGAAAACAGGAAAAAAAAAGCACCAGCAAAAGTGTTCAGAAGTGCCCATCTGTCCCCTTGATTAGAATTCAAAGATTTAGTTATATGGTAAGTATTCTGGGCTTACCTAAAAGCTAAAAGTTAAATGTACATTTTTACAGCTTTCTAGAAATAGTTCAGTGACATCAAAGATCTTTTCTCCTACCCACATCCCCTTCACCCTTTTTCTTTTTTTAACCTTTACTTCCTCTCTGTGATAAGAGACACAGTGATTGTTTTTCGAGATATTTGTAGATTATTTGCCTCAGCGAATCCAGGGACATTCTTGTTCTAATCCATTTATAGCTCTTGGAGTGTTTATTCATTCATTTATTCAGTCACTCAAAATATTTACTGTGGCCCTGCTATTCACCAGGCCCCTAAATAAGTCCCTTGTCCTCACTGGATTCCCAAGTGTTATAACAACTGTAACAATTATAATCACAAGCAATTGTATCAAGCCTGGAAACACATTACAGTATAGTGTGGTTTGTTTAATGATAGGGGAATAAATATTGAAGTGCATACAGGACATACATACAGATGTAAGCCATCAGGGAAGGCATCCTGGAGGAAGTGGCAGCTAAGTTGCTCAGGTAGTGTAGATCAGTGGTTAAGAACAGGGGCTTCAACATAATGCCAAGGTTTCAATCTTGGTTCTGCTACATAATAGCTGTGTAGCAATGGGTGTGCAACTTAATTTCTCCTTATCTATAAAATGAGGTTAATGACAGCGATTTCTCCCTAATGGAGAATGTTATAAGGACTAAGTAAATTAAGTGCATGCAAGAGCTCAGGGCAGTACCCAGCCCATAGCAACTGTTCAGTAAATGCAAGAAGGCTCAGTGATTATTACCACCTGAAGAATAAGAAGAACGAAGTAAGCAAGATGGAGAGGAACAGAAGTAGAGTGAGGGAGTCAGGGAGAAGGAACAGCCAGAGAAAGCTGTTTGCGGCCAGAGTGGATACGAGTTCTGCGAACGGAAAAGAAAGTCAGTCCTGCTGGAATTTAAGGTGTGGAGGAAAAGGAAAGACCAAGCAGTAGCAATGAGGCTAGGAGGTGAGCGGGGTGATGCACTAAGGGACTCCTGAGTTATCCCAAGGATTTGGATCTGATCCCAAAAGCAAAGCGGAGCTAGTGAGGGTTTTAAGCAAGGGAGTGACCTGGTCAGGCTTGCATTTCAGAAGGGAAGTCTGCTGTGCTCTGAGGGGAAGGGACGCCACACAGGGAGGCTGGAGAGGAGCTGGGAGACTTCTGCCACAACCTGGGAGAAGACTGGGCCCGCCTGGCTGAAGGCGGCGGCAGTGGCAGTTAAGTGGGGAGAAGGATGTGGACCTCAGTTTTGGGACTGAAGTCAGGCTTTTTCTAAAGGTGGGTGCTGGCGCCATTCTCCTAGACAGGAAAGGCGGGGGCGGGGGGTGAGTTCAAATGTGGCGAGATGAAAAGTCTAGTCCCCGGACTTGCTGAAGGAGAGATGAAGGGAGGTGTCCAGATGGAGATGCATATGAGGTCCCTCTGGAGCCAATTCATAGAGTCAGAAGAACAGCAGCTCCCAGGGCCTGGGCAGAGGGGGACAGGAGGGTGCAGAGTTTCAGTGTGAGATGATGGGAAGTTCTGGTGGTGGATGATGGTGATGGCTGCACAGCACTGTGAATGTATTTAACAACACTAAACTGCACACTCAAAATGGCTAACGTGGTAAACTTGGTGCTATGTATGTTTTATAATACTACTACCAAAGCACTCAGGCCTTTATTCCTATGCAGTTTAGGAGAAAGGTCACCAAAGGCAAATATCAAGTTGTTGCCATGAACGTTTCTAGAGAGAGGGATGCTGAGTATCCACACCTTCTGCAAGACATAACAGCATTGTCAAGACAAATGCTCTCAACAGAGTGACAGCCGAACTTGCAGAGTTTCAATACGTGTCCTCTTGAAAGAAACTAAGCTTTAAACATCATTTGAACTGATTTTAAATAAACAATGTGCACAAATCTCAAACTGATTACAACACAAAGAAGAAATCAGAATGTGGCTTGGTCATGTAAGGTTAAGTCTGCCCAAGGGAAACTGATGGCGGGAAAATTCATGAAGGGCTCCTTTGAGATTATGGATAATGTCTGTCGTAATGTTTATAGCCAAAGATAGAAGGATAAGTGCTCACCCATGCTTTCCATGCAACAAAGTGAACACTGCACTGGATGTTTTGCTAAAAGAACACTCTAGAATACATGCTTTGTTTAATGAAGTCAGGGGTGGAGTGACACGAAGGGAATTGAAATAAAAATATGAGTGGAGTCCTGGACCATTTTTAAAAACAACACACTTGAGCTTCACTTTTGAGTTGTTTATTATTTGCATGTAAGTATTTGTAGGTGATGTTTTTCTTTCTTACTTTTTTGCTTGTGGAGATTTTATTATGAGATGACTTTTTTAATGCAGAATAGCACTAAGGACCACTTTTATAAATCGTGTGTATTGTTTGTTCTCATTTTAAAAATACCTGGAAGTGACTTTAACAGGGAACTGAGGAGTATAAAAATCACATACAGAACTAAGTAAAAGGGATGATTACAGTCAATTCACTGGGAAATCAAGGCATGAATTGATTTTCATGTTTGAAATAAGAAAAAAAAAGAAGAAGAAAACAGGCTAGGAAGCTGTAAACATTCTTGAAAAAAGTTGGAATAATTTCCCTTTTTTCCAACTCTCTGCTGACATGGAACAGTTAGAACATTTGGGGACTGTTTCTTAGAAAGTATTTTGTTGGGATATGGTTGACATACAAAAGTCTAATCACATTTAATGGACACATTGATGAGTTCAGATTTTTTTGATAAATTTCTTCAATAGAAAATTCATAACGATTTTAAATGACTGCAAAGATACTTGTTTGTTACTCATCCTTTTTTTTAAACTGCGAAGATCATTCAACAATAAAAAAAAAGAAGTATGACTAGAGAATTTAATATTCCTGCTGTTTTTGAAAGTCTTAAAAATGCCAACATCACAACAGTTAGTATCTTTTTAGAGGAATTTGTTTTCATTAAATTATTCAAGCTCCAGAATGTGTAAGCTCCCCTAAGGATGCAATATTTGAAAGCTCATAGATGTTTAATAAATTGTAGTTAAATGAACAAATCCATTAGCAAACATTTAAAGAGCACCGGGACCAATGAAAGCAAGGAGAAACTTGCTCTCTACACTGAATTGTGAGCCTGTGGCTTTCCAACACTGAGCTACGCCCTCTGTTGTCCTGTAATGTGTTCATAATGGTTTTCTAGAGCAAGTCATTAAGAATAGTGTGGAACCCAAGGATGCTTGCAGTTGCAAGAGTCATGTTCGGAGAGCAAAGGGAAGATTATAAACAGCAGCCGTGTCATTTCAGTAAACAGTGGCGTTGAGAACTGGCAAATGAGGAAGACCAGGCTTGTGCTGGCCACAGTCCTGACAAGGTGGACCAAGCAGGAAGAAAAATGAACTTGTTTTCTCTCCAGTGCCTGTCCAGGCTATTATCAGTGCTCAGCAGGGATTGGCTGGACCTTCTTCCCTAACCAATAATGAAAACCAGGCCTCCTGTGACCTGCTTGCAACTTAAAGGAACTCAAAGCAAGGCTTGGAAAGCCAGTGAGGATAAGGAGTTAGCCTGGGAATTTAGCTGACTGATCACACTGATAAACCGCCACTGTCAACCAGGTTTGTTCTTTGCCTTACTTCAGATCTCAGTCTTGGGCCAGTTGATCTTGCAGTGGGGCCAAAGTGGGGCGGGGAGGAGGAGTCATCAATCCTGAGTAAGCCCATCCCCCTATGGGTTAACTGTTATTAGGATTTAACAAAGTAATACATCATTTTGTTAAGAAACGCTCAGCTAATGTGGCCCTACTTGACTTCAAAAATCTTTTCCAACTCTTTGCTTCAAATAATTTGCATGCATTACCTTGTTGTTGCGTTCAATCCCCACGTAATCTGCCTCTTCTGGTATCATTACAAAGAGCTCGGCTTCATAGGCTCCTTCCCCTTCGTTTCTTGCATTGATTATGAGCATAAGGTGATTTTCATCTCCAATGATTACCTGATGCTTATCTCTAAAAATGCAGTTTAAAAATAATTATTAGCTAACTTCTCTGCCTCCTTGAACATCTTATTTAAGAATCTGTGTAGGTGGAAAAGAAGGAAAAATGGTGAGAACAAGACTATGACAAAAACGGTGGATCACCGTGAAGGGGTGGTGAGAAAAGTCAGAGAACCATGTCTGGATGGGAAGGGCAGGGAGAGATGGAGCAGGGTGCTGGCAGGTGTTTACCAACCAAGGCTCCACAAAGAGCATCACCTTAGAGCACTTGCTGATTCCAATGCTATAAACCCTCCCACCGTGGTTGACTGCAAGCTACAAACATTCTTAACAATACCCCAGCAAGATTTCTGCAAATTTAACATTGCTTGGAAAGCCAGAATGAGCCAACTCCAGCATGTCGCCAAACACCTCCGTTAGGAAGAAAACAGGTCATGGGAACAAAGGAAGAGAGCTGGTTCAGAGCCAAGAGGGGGCAACAGTGCAAAGTGGATAGGAGGGAAGAGAGAGGCTGACAAAATTAGGTCCTGAACGGCTCACGGAGGATTTGGAGGAAACTTAATTCACTGGAACTCCAAATCAAAGCAACATTTGGAAGTGCCCCTTCCACTTGGACCTGGACTCAAAGCTATTTCCTTGGTTACTTGTTAAATTATGCAGTTTGGACAAATTCCCTTTAAGAGGTTACCAAGCAGATCCTGAACACTGGCAGTGAGAGCTCCCGCCAGGGGAAGGAGCACAGGTCTGCTTCATCCACGACAGGATGTTTTGCATCCCTGGCCAATTTCCGTCCTGGGGTAACGCAGCAGCAGCCAGTGCTGGAGAACAGGCTCCACTGCTGACAGCTGGGAGAGCCACTTGATTCTTACTTGGTTTGTGACACCTTTACTCCACAGAGTGCCTTTAAGGTCCCCCCGCCCCTTTTTGGTGAAATAAAGTTAATTTTGCTTCGATAGTTACAAGGATGCCCTGGGGTCATGGGCTGGTGTGAAATGAGCTTATTGAAGGTTTGATGGAAGCAGCCTGTCTGTACCCTTGGCCCACTTGACTGAAGCAAATAAATACAACCTGAGCCTCCCCACAGATAAGTTCACTCCTAACAAGAACATGTTTTCCCTCTGTTGTTGAAAGATGAACCGGCCTAGACAAAACCTTAGGGTGTGTCACTTGACACCAATGATAAAGCGATGGCCCAAACCACAGGCTGACCGGAAGAGTAGGCGAGCTCAAGAATGCCACGTGGCGTGTTTTCTGGCGGTGGTGGAGTGTCTACGTGCTGCAGGGAAGCTTCAGATGAATACCTGAGCTAGCTCCATTAGCTATAATGCTCACGCTTATCTGTTGAAACTTACGGTCGAGCTGCCAGCTTCAAGTCGGGAATACACAGATTGTCTTCTCCACAGTCCACCAGGATGTGAGCCTGTGTTACACAAACACACATCAGGAATCATCTGGGAAAACGCCAATCACACCCTTTCGCTTGAAAATCCCAGAGAATCCCACCCATGACACCAAGCCTCTGGTCTCACTACGCGTGCCTCTCCCCAGCTGTAAGCCCTAAGTCGCACCGTGCCTCTCAGCGCAGGCTTGTTTACAGAACAGCCCGTCTCCAGCTCATTCTGACATGTCTGTAAAGAATCTAGCTCTCTGGCAAGGTTTTGGGATTACAGCCTGTGCCGCTTCCATCAGCCACACTTTGAACCAATTAAACCTCAGCTGCACAAGGGAAAGAAAGGGCTTCTGGAAACACAGCGCTGCAGAGGTTCAGGAAACACACCGGGAGGAAATCCCGAATGTTGCATGTCTGTGTGCAGGAATGAGAGCAAAAGGAGGTGGCTTTTGGTCTGGAGGTCCCGAGAGCACTCCCAGCCCCTCCGAGCGCTGTCCCAGCCCATCGAGGAACGTACCTGTTCACTGACACTGTTCTCCCTATAGTAGTTCAATATTGGTTTCACGTCCAGACCATCCGTAAAGGCAGATTCATCCAAACTGTAATTCAAATTAATATTGATTGGCGATAACTTATCTCGGAACTCAGTTTCATCCTAGGAAAAATAATCACAGACTAAAGAGAAGCTCCATGAATGGGCTGCAAGGTGATAGGCTGCAAAAGTGGGCGACGTGTGACTGTCGTCCCCGAAAGGGGACGAAGGCGTCATGGTCCTTGCAGCAGGCTGGAAAGCATGCTGATGTACGTGATGTAGCTGGTGTAATTCATCCGTGTTCCATCATAAACCCCTCTACAGCCGTGGCTTCACTGAGAGATGCTTCTAGAGCAGTCTTCAGGTTCTTCAGACCTTCACCAGCTCACACAGAATTGGTTAATGCACAAAGTAAAAGACTATTTCTATGCCATAGACGTCATGCAAACCATGATGAGTTAGGACTTTTGTTTTCAGGAGGTTGCCAGGATTTGTAGGTTTAGGGGAAGACAACATCCTAATCTCTTCCTGACTCATCTCTGTCAGCGGTTGCTTGCACAAACTTCAGAACACCTTCATGTTTAAAAATGAAGACGGGTGGGAGGAGCACCTAGCAGTGGGCACGTCACCCTTCACTGTGTGCCAGTCAGGGTCATGTGAAGACACAGGGTCACGTATGCAAATTTTCACGAGCGCTGTGAACCTTGGGGCTTCCCAGAGGTCCCCTTGCTAACTACACCCCTTAAAGGAGGACAAGAAGTCAGAATGAGTGATTACTACATAACAACTAGCAAGGATGGAAATTGTGTGATAAATATTTTGGCTTTTTAAGTTTCATGGTAGGTTTTAGAATTACTGTAAAAATACCTTTAAAAAGATAAGTATAAATTATTTTCAATAAAAGCTTTGAATGCCTAAATGGTTTCCTGAGTTGGCTCTGAACTGTGCATTGATAAAATCTAACAAGACATACTCACATAGGATAAAAATTCAAATAAATTGTGTTGGACTTTTATGTTTTAGGGGGAAGGCAGTAAGAAATGAAAACCACCTGAGTTGAGTGCTATTATCAAGATTTTGTTCTAAACAAAAAGAAACCTTTGGAATTAGTAACAACATGTCATTAGGAAGTCAGGGTCAAAAAGAAAGCATTCGCCCTTAAAATAAAGTTCCCTCCTAAGAAAATGAAAATAGACTGGGATCTAACGTGGACAAATATGATGGTTAAATGGAGAAAAATGGTTGGAATCTTGGATCTGGACGTGAGATGTCAGAACAGACATTTCGGCAGCACTTACTCGAAGGTAAACGATGAAGTCCTGGCAGTGGAGGGATTTCTGCCGGTTTACCACAAGAGGGAAGATGAGATGGGGCTGATGGTTCTCCAGGAAGAGTGTTCTTTTAATGGCGCCTTTTTGTTTCAGAGAATCTAAGTGCACCTCGGCCGTCAGGGCTAAAGGACAGAGATCACAAAATGTAATCAGGAGAGAAACGCATTCATGAACACAGTGATCTACCAGAGAGGTGATTCCCCTGTTTCCGTTGTTTATTCGGGAAACTGGTGTTTCATATTTGGGATCAAACACAATATGAGAGTACTTTGAAAAGCTCATAGAAAAGTGGAGTTAAAATATGTTTGCGTTGGTGCATAATTTTTTCATGCTAAGCATTTCCATGAACACTTTGAAGACCCCTTATGCATGAGCTACAAAAGTCTTGTAGAGTATTCCCAGAGTTAAAATTGTTTTGAAATGCTTTTATGCACATTGTCACTTTTTCAGATATTTATATCTGTTTTTACATATACTATTAATACTAATTATTATTTTTTTTTTTGACAGGCAGAGTGGACAGTGAGAGAGAGAGACAGAGAGAAAGGTCTTCCCTTGCCGTTGGTTCACCCTCCAATGGCCGCTGCGGCTGGCGCACCGCACTGATCCAATGGCAGGAGTCAGGTACTTATCCTGGTCTCCTATGGGGTGCAGGGCCCAAGTACTTGGGCCATCCTCCACTGCACTCCCTGGCCACAGCAGAGAGCTGGCCTGGAAGAGGGGCAACCAGGACAGAATCCGGCGCCCCGACCGGGACTAGAATCCGGTGTGCCGGCGCCGCAAGGCGGGGGATTAGCCTATTGAGCTGTGGCGCCGGCCAATACTAATTATTGAAGTCATATTTTATATATAGCCGTTTCCATATACATAATAGAAATCTTGGTGTTGACAATGGATTCTTTGGTTTTCTAATGTCTGTTTGGAGAAATGCTTACATTGAATTTTCTTAATATGGTATAGGGATATTGTATTCACAAATTCCTTAAAAAAGAAAAAATAAAATCCCACTTGGAAAGTGGAAAACAAATTAAAAGTAAAACATGCTCACCTATGATATTTGAAATACTCTGGCCTGTTACAGATGCACACACTCTTAAAGCAAAGCTATGGAAAAATAATAGTCAAAAATTAATTGGTTAATAGCTTTGACTCTGCAGTAGAAATCTTCCTTTTCCTCATCCCAGGTAAAATAAATATATTATTTTTTCTCTATACATGTAATTTCACATATAATCTCCCATTATGGCATTATTATATAGCAAGGTGATAACTGGAAAGGACTAGAAATAACCTGATTTAACTTGTAATCAATTGAGTACTTGCTGCCTTTATTCAATAAACATATATCTCCACATATCTCCGTGTGCTGGGGAATGAAGAATTAGGCAGCATTGCAAGGTAATACTAGCAGGAAAGCCTGGAGAGGAGTGAGGATGTGTTCCCACTTGAGAAATTTAAAGAAATTCAATGTGGCTGCAGCATCAAGAGAGACGGGGAATTTGGAGGAGGGGAGGCTTGCTTGGTTCATGGGTGGGGACAGTTACGGAAGTCGTGCTAAAGGGTGTGGAGTTAAAGGTAGAGACAGTGAAAGAGATTGGGGGGAGAAAGAAAACAGGAGCTGAAAAGGTGCTGTGGCAAGCTGGGTAGACACAGTGTGGGGTATGGAGAAAGTTAGGGAGGGTAGATGCCCTCAGGGACACTTTCTAGTTTTGCTTTGAACCTCGCCCTACCCACAATGCAAGGCAATGCCTACTGTGGCTGGTATGATGACCTGTACTCGACCCTGGTCTGCAGCCATGGAGGGGATGAGAAATGGCCGACTGACTCTGCGTCACCTGACTGAATGTTCTCACCTATCTCCTGAAAAATTCCAAGCCCTAACAGTATTAAAGATGGAGTCTTTTCAAATTTGTAAGAAAGTAGAAAAATAAGAAAATACTTAAGTATGATTTAATGATGATCTTGAGGTTTTGACTGATACATCTATAGTATGATCTGATACTTCTACAGAATTCTAAAGGAGTAAATGATCCCTAATCATACTTTAGTTATGTGGCAGCTTCCCGTGTCAAACATAATGAAGACATGTCACATCTGGGATTCATCTGTCTACCATGACTGCCATCCGTGTCTCCCTTCAGGGCATATAATTTGCCACATACCATTAAGCCAGAACTTTCCTGAGCTGCCTATGCCATTATGAGTGTTTATAGCACTTCCCCAAGGAAATCACAAATCCAATCCACTTGTGCTTCAATTAGAATTATTTAAGAGTGATGATTAGCTAATCATATCTTTAAATTTTGTAGTAGAGCAGGCTTCCAAACATGGAATTTTTCTGTATCCAACTTGTTTGGGATTATTTAGCTGTGTGAAAATCATCCATTGACCCCCCCCCTTTTTTTTTTAATTCTTCATTACACTACCTAGCAAAGCTCACTTGCTTTTATAAGTTCCTGTTTGTAACAAAATTAGCACCACATATAAATTAAAATTTAAGTACAATAACTTCTCTAATACAAACAATTCGAAATGTTTGCAACAGAAATAAAAGTATGAAAATGAACTTTTGTGAGAAGGCATTTGATAAGTGATGTTATTATCAGTGAAGGATTACTCTTAATTTATGAATAATATGTCAGTGTAAATCTAGATTTCTTTGTTTCCCCTTCCTGTTACCTCAATATCACTGGCAACTGGTGACTTTGCCTCTCTTTATACAAGTTTCATAGAACTGCTACCACTTACAAGATTCTTGATAATGGTAGTCCAATTTAAACTTGCCAGTTTATAGATATCGTTAGCAGAAAACAGTTTGTCAAGTCATAAGTTCCCAAGAGTATAAAAAGAAAATCTCTACATTTTATAGTAATGGACTGATATTCAGACTGATTTTAGAAGAACATATATATTATATATAAACATATATCATGTGTCCTATATAGCACAGAATTAGGTCTACTTGCAGATCTATACTTAATTACAAAGTACACATGGGTTTTCAGGAAAGCTGTGAACTATTATTAAATCTGAATTAAAATTTCAAACTGGAATTTATGGTATCATTCAATGTGGTCCATAATTAGTCTCTGAATACATATGATTGGGACAAATCATCATTAAATAACCCACACCTCTCATCACATAAGCTGTAAATGAAACTGTGAATAGAGCTTCTACCAAGATCAGAGAGCAGGACTCTAACACTAGCTGCAGCCCCCATACAGTTGGAATAATGAGCTTATGATGTGCTCATAGGTATGCATGATGGATAGGGAATGAGCTAGATGTGAAACATGATTTAAAAGTACAAAGGGATTCATTGTTCTTTGAACAAAAATTTTTTTTTAATTTTATTTACTTGAGCCACAGATAATATGGTGCAGAGGGAGAGACAGAGGGAAGAGAGAGAGAAGAGAGAAAAAGAAAACACATTCCTGTCTCCTGCTAGTTCACTCCCCAAATGCCTGCAATGGCCAGGACTGGGACAGGGCTGAATCTGGGAGTAGGGAACACCTGTTTCCTCCTGCATAGCCGGATCTTAACTATCTGAGCCACCACCACCGCTCCCTGGGTCTGCATCAGCAGGAAGCTGGAGTCAGGAGCCAGAGCTGGGACTCGAACTCAGGCGCTCAGATGTGGGATGCGGGTCTCCTGAGCACTAGGCCAAATGCCTGCTCCCTTGTTATCCATTCTTACCAATTCAGTCCTGTTTCAATGACTGCAGATAGCAAATTTTACCTAAACTCATTTGTACCTGCTTTCATTTCTGACACAGTTACTGACTTTTACATTTATAAAATGAAAATTTCTACTAAACAGTTTGTTCTTATTGGTTAGGTAACCAATTAACATTTACTGAGGTAGCTCTTTTCCAATTAAAAATGCCATTGGCAGATACTTTATAAGGCTACACAGCTGTTTGAAAGACACGGAAATTTGTATTGATGGCAGTGAAGAATTTTTGCCCAGTCAAGTTTATATTATTGCTTATAGATGTACAATATGAGGCTATTTCAAATACAGGCAAAAAAAGAACAGCAAAGAAAATCAACAAGATTCTTTCAATCATTTTGGAAAAAAAAAACTAAGTTAAATTTCTAGAATAATAATTTTAAAAGAACCAGAAAACACATCCTCCCTGAGCTAGCTTTCTGTCTTCTAATACTCTGAGGCGCCATTCGAAACTTTTGCATGTGAAAATAAAACATCTTTCAGAAAATGTACATCATAGAATCAAATAAATAACAGCAAAGGAATATATGCATTTGTGTATATGACAGATTGTATTTTGTCTCCATAATACAATTTAATGAAACAAGGAAAAAGAAAGCCAATTTTTTCTTGAAAAATAATGTTCTTTCCACAAAACCAGATGCCATAATCTGTTAAAATCACTTAAATCTTACAAAAGTGTCTGTAAAAGTAAAATTCCTTAGAAAAAATTATCTAGTTTAAAAGAACAACATTTTGTACCAGAGTGGGCCAGGTATACTTGAGAGAATTTAGTCTAGAAGTCCGCTCAGTTATGAAGGTGTGGGCAGACGTCTATTTGGGGGAATACTAAGGTTTTAAGACTCGTGGTCAAGTAGCACTCACAGTTCATTTGATGTTCACTTAATCATGCCATTGGAAGAAGAATTACTGGCTAGTCCACATATTTTCTCAGATCAGGTTTTCATTATACGATTTTATGGTTTTAAGTCATTTAAAAATGTGCTGAGGGCATTTCCCATCTACAACTTCCAAAAGCAATTAAAGGACAGGACATAGCTCCCCAGTCTGGGGGCTCCCAGCACCAGGATGTTTTCAAAGAATTCTTCAGGGTTCTCCTTACTGCCCACCCTCCAACCTCAAAAGCTCTGACTGTGATGTGAACTCTGGTCTTAGTGCCCTCAGCAACATGCTATAGTTGGCTGGAAATAGCTTCTTTTGGGTCAAGGCTGGCTTTTTCTGGCTTCTGACATTCTCAGGAACTGAACATACTGTCTGTGTTAAACCACATCTGGAAAATGAGGGGAAACCTCAAATGCCCCAAGGATTTGTTGATTTTTCAGAGGCCATATCCTAATGGCATTACCCAATATAATGACTTCTGACCCTTGAGTTCTTGCATACTGAGAAACTAGGTGGTATTTTCTTGACTTGTGTTACGGTCCAGTTCCACGTTGGGCTTCCTTCAGATGACAGAATTCAGAAGCAAGCCTTTCAGAGGCTGTCTAAGACGTGTTCTAAACGAGGCACAGGAATTGTAATTCCACAGCTGATGGTGACAGCAGTGCCATGAAAACACAGTTTAGGACACAAAAGTTTCTTTTTATAATGTTTTCCTTCTGTCTGGTTGCACGTGATAAGTTACAAAACTGATATCTGTTTTTGGCAAGGAAACTGGATCATTTAATCCAAGTTCTTTCTTTTTTTATCAAAAAAAGAGGATATTTTATGTGTCTACCAAGTGGTATCCATAAGCACATTCAAATGCAAAAGTCAAAGTATTTTGCTCTATTTGTTTGGTTAACATTTATTGTAGTGTGCCAAGAATCTAAAAGAGATCTCTAAGACTTGTTTCACTTGGAATGTCCCCCAATGTTTTTATGCTTCTCATTTTAGAAGACTGAAGCCTGCAGATGAGAGAGGGAGATTAAGGAGCCTACAGCTTGGAGAGGCAGTCTTCATGAGCTAAGTCGGCAGCCAAAGACTAGCATCGTGTCATAGATTCTCTCAAAAGACTAACTCCTTGCTACTCCAACTTGGTCCACAGGCTAGCAGCAGCATCCTCTGGGAGTTTTTTCTAGAAATGCAAAGTTGCAGGCCCCACTCCAGAATTTCTGGACCCTAATCTGCCTTTTTCACAAGATATCCAGGTGATGTGAGCGTGCACTAAAGTTTGAGCAACACTGGACCAACTCACCAGGCCACCGAGGTCATAGAGTCTGGAATCTGGCAAGTTTTATTTTCAAGATTGATAATCATTGGGTGCAGCAGAAGGTGAGCATCCACAGTCACAACTGGCCTTGCTCTGTGGGGAGAAAACCCAGGTTTGAATGAACCACATGAACAGGGAGCAACCAGTTCCAGGGGCCAGAGCCAACGTTCCCAGCTTTTGTGTCATGCCTTGTGTTCACTGAATGAACAGGGGGGCACCTCACTCCACTACCTACCTCTAAACAGGTCTGGTTGCACATGAACACAAAAGAAGAATGCATGGGTCTGGCAAGCATGGTCACATTCACACACCTGCCTTTGTGGAGTGGGCTCAACCTGTGGTGACAATATTGCTGGGAGACACTGTGCGGCAACCTGCTAGAATAGCTATATCCATATTTGAGGACATACTTCATTGCGTAGCTACTTATGTCTGTCCTTGAATTTTCTAGGTTTTGTTTTGTTGCCACATTGGTAATTTTCTTTCTTTTTTTTTTTTTGACAGGCAGAGTGGACAGTGAGAGAGAGAGAGAGAGAGAGAGAGAAAGGTCTTCCTTTTGCTGTTGGTTCACCCTCCAATGGCCGCCGCGGCCGGCGCGCTGCTGCCGGTGCACCACACTGATCTGAAGGCAGGAGCCAGGTGCTTCTCCTGGTCTCCCATGGGGTGCAGGGCCCAAGCACTTGGGCCATCCTCCACTGCACTCCCGGGCCACAGCAGAGAGCTGGCCTGGAAGAGGGGCAACTGGGACAGGATCCGGTGCCCTGACTGGGACTAGAACCTGGTGTGCCGGCGCCGCAGGCATAGGATTAGCCTATTGAGCCACGGCACCGGCCACACTGGTAATTTCCTAACTGAGCTTTGGGCTCAACACTTGAAGGTGGATTTCCAGGATGATCCTGTGCTTCATCCAGAGAAGTTTCTCGATCCTGACTGTATAACGTAACCACCTGTGGTGCTTTGAAACAAATCCTATGCTAGGCCCCGGCATGCACCAGCTGAACCAGAACCTCAGGGTAAGGGCCAAGCATTGGAATGTGAAGCAAGTCCTCCACAGGATTCTAATGAGGCCAAAATTGAGGAGAAAGACTGATATAGAGGAAGCGCCAGTCCAGCCACCCAGGTGAGGATAGGGACAAGAGACTAAATAACGAAGGAAAAGAAGCCAAGCAATTTTAAAAGTTTGGCTTTAAGGGAGGAGAGCTGGGAGCCAAATTTTCCAAAAAGCATGCAACGACGCCATGTTGCACAAGTCTCCCTCGACCGTAGGAAGGTCTGTCTTGGAGCAGAATGTTGTTGAATGCCGTACTCGGAACAATTTAGTGATTACCACAAAGTTACCATATTGGGAGTTTTAAGATCTTCAGTGTGATATATCTAAGCTTTGTTAATATTATATTAGCTCCAGTTCTTGGGAAAGCAGATGATAAAATGGGACTAGACATGCAAGTGACTTATTGGGGCAAATACATAAGAGAAAATGGTGGGGTGGGGGTGGAAGGCTAGAGGTTCTTGGACTGGGTAAGAAAGTTTGAGCCAGGACAAAGCGATGTCCGTGAGCCTATGCCGTCCATGAGAGGAGTTTCTTGTCTGCAAACATAGTCTTGCATAAATGTCCTTGTGTGCCCAGTCATTGGCTGGAAGCAGCCCTTAAAAACATGGCCCTGGCACAAAGGCAATGGCTTGTTCGGCGCCTAGGGACTCAGTTTTGCTTCAGCAGCTCCTAGCGGCTCACTTTCATGCCCAGCACAAACCCAAGCCCCATATTCCAGAGACTTGGGAATTTCAACCATCTGACTCTCTAGAACCTAAAGTGAGGAACAGCGGGTCTAAATTAATCCTCTTTGAGTGTGTCCTGGGACTGATGAAGAAGAAAATTCTTAGGTTCTCTCTGGGAGCTGAGTACATTAGCATTACATTCCCAGGACAGCTAGGTATGTGTTTTGCCTTTTGTCTTGATAACCTTGACGTAGTATCTTGAGCTCCTATAAAAATGTATTTTTACAGTGTTATTTATTTACTTCTTTTTATTTAAGGGGCAGAGCCAGTGAGAAAGAGAGAGAGAGAGGGAGAGAGATCTCCCATCCCCTGATTCATTCCCCAAATGCCCACAACAGCTGGGGCTGGGCTAGGTTGAAGCCAGGATTACAGGTTTCATCTGGGTCTTCCATGAGGGTGGCAGGGACCTATTTACTTGAGTCATCACCTGCTGCCTCCCAGGGTGTGCATTAGCAGGAAGCTGGAGAGGAAGCAGAGCTGGAACTAGAACCCAGGTGCTCCTGTATGGGATGAGGGTGTCCCAAGCAACATTTTAACTGCTGTGCCAAACTCCCCCTATATATTTTTTTAAATAGAGCCTAACATTTTTGAGCATCACGTATCAGACCAGTTACTCTTCCATGTACCTTCCTGCACTTCCTTCCTGGATCCTTTAAATAAAAGTAACCTGATAAAATAACTATTGTTGTCCTCAAGTGACAGATGAAAAATCTGAGGCTCAGTCACAGGAACTTGCCCAACTTTACAAAGCAGTGAATGGCTAGGCTTTGAATCCAGATTTGTTGCATTTGAATTGCTGTTTAGTATTTGTTTCCTGGAGGCTATCCAACTCATGATGTGTTCTATTCCCTAACTTAGTGTCCATACTTGATTACAGAAGCCAGGATTGGGCCAGCGCTGTGTGTAGGAGGTTAAGCCTCTGCCTGTGGCACCAGCATCCCATATGAGCATCGATTCGAGTCCTGGCTGCTCCACCTCCAATTCAGCTCCATGCTAATGACAGGGAAAGCAGTGAAGGATGACCCAAGTGCTTGGGGCCCTGTACCCATGTGGGAGACCTGGAAGAAGCTCTTTGTTCCTGGCTTTGGGTCAGCTCAGCTCCAGCCGTTGCAGCCATTTGGGGAGTGAACTAGTGGATGAAAGATCTCTTTCTGTCTCTTCCTATCTCTTGTAACTCTGCCTCTCAAATAAATAAATAAATAAATAAATCTTTTTAAAAAGAAGAAGAAGCCAGGGTAAATAGTAAGATTCTCCCACTCTGCATCCCTTCTGTACAGGTACACATTTCAATGTATTTCCAAAGAAAGAAGAAGCCAAATACAATAACATCCAAAAAGTGGGTCATTTAATAAGTTCTGCTGAATTTCTTATCTTCTTTGATGCTATGTTAGTAGGGGCTGGAATTTTGGTCATGAAGTATAAGAATAAAGATACAGAATGGAAGAAAGATTAAAAATTGAGAGTAAAAATACTTCCAGACTTTAAAAAGAGCATCTAAATATTCTCCAGAATAAATAGTTGAAATATGCTCTTTAAGGCAAAGCTAACAACTTAAAAGCAATGCATTTAAAGCAATTAGGAGAACATCTACATATCACCAACTACATACCTGTAAACTGCTACTTTTCCTCTTCCAAATGCTCCCACAATTAAATCTGAAAAAGACGAAAACACAAAACATATCCACATATTTTATGGAAACAACCCATAAGCTGAGCATCCCCAATTCAAAACTCTGAATCTGAAATGCTTCAAAATCAAACATTTTGAGAATCAGCACACCACCACAAAGTGGAAGGTCATACATCGTGAAACTGTTTCATGCACAAAATTACTACATATATTATACAACATTGTCTTCAGGCTATGTGAGTGAGGTATATATAAAGCATCGAAGAATTTTGTGTTTAGACTTGGATCACATCCTTAAGGTATTATATATATGCAAATATGGAAGTGGTTCAAAAGGCTAATGAAAAAGTGGAGTTAAAATGTTTATTTTGGTGCAGTTTTTAAAAATGCATGCATATTTTTTCATAATATGTTTTTCTATGAACTTTAGGCACACTTCATATGCATGGATTTCAGGGGGATTTTTTTTTTTGTTCTAAAACAAACATCTTTTAATTCTATTTTTCCATGGATATTTTGAAGTGCCCTCATATTCCAAACTCTGAAAATAATCTGAAAGATTTCTGGCCACAAGCATTTTTGGATAAAGGATATTCACCCTCATATTAAGCTCATAATCACATGTCACACATATAGCATCCTGAACTGTACAGTGAGAAGCCAAAAAAAAAAAAATAGTAAGTCACAGCTTTCCTAAGACATTTCAGAAAGAATAGTGGAGCTTCATCTTAATCAGCTCAGCAAGACATGAACATCAGCACATCTCAACTCCTTCCACACTTAGGAAGGCCAGATTTCTAGAAATACATAAGGAATTCTTCATAAAATCACCTTTCATACTACACTAGATTTAAGGCAGATATCACAAGGAAAGGAAGAAGGACAAGGCATGTGCTTGGTGTCTCCTGGGTACCAGGCTCACTACACACCTTGTCTTATAACTAACTCTCTTACCAACATGGATGCAACAACATGGATGCAACTGGAAGCCATTATACTTAGTGAAATAAGCCAGTCTCAAAAAGACAAATACCATATGTTTTCCCTGATTTGTGGTAACTAATAGAGTACCTAAAAGGTAATCTGTAAGAATGAAATTGACACTTGGAGATGTGATGACTTTGAATAGCCCTTGTCTTGACTATTGAGGAACAGTGTTTTTTTTCTTCATACTGTTTGTTGAACTCTTTACTTAGTATAGGGTTAATCTTACAAGTATAAATTTAACTAAAAATAGATCTTTGTAAAAAATAAGAATGGGAATAGGACAGGGAGGAGGAAGAAGGGTGGGAACATGAGTGGGCAAGAGGGTAGGGTAGAAATTATCCTGAATCTGTAGGAAATACATGAAATTCGTATATAAAAATAATAATCCTATGAGAAAATGATTATTACTCTCAAGTGGGACATTCTGATTGTCATCATGACATAACATTTGCTCATGACAAATGGTATACTTGCTGAATACTTTGGGCAGAGCAGTCAGTAGTATCAGGGAACTTCAAATGGTTTGTGGAAAAATGAAATAAAAGGACTTCATGTATTTTCCATAGATGTTTGAAGAACCCTTGTATATCATTATAATGATCTCAAATAGCAACACCAGCAATAATGAATGGCACATATGGAACATTTACTGTATGTCAAAAATTACTCTGACTTACTGTGATTTCCAACAAGAAATTACAAAGTTTCTATTATTAGCACAATTTTGCACATAAATGAGGCTTACAAAGCTGAACTATAAATTTAATCAAGTTCACACAAGTAGTGAAAGGGTGGAGCTGGTAACAGCAATAGAGCTCACAACCAGCCAATGGTTGGGTAACAGGAGGGTGATTTCAAAATGTTCATGAAAAATGGGATAAACAAGGTAAATTTTTTTGGGGCAAACAGTTGAAATCCATGCATACCATTTTTGCATTTTCCACTCCTCCTATAGGTAAAAACATCGACTTTCTTAGTCTTATTTACAAGAGTCATTCCTACAAGAATCAATCAAACACAAATAAAAAAGGCAATGGGAAAGTCTACAGAGTAAAAATGAAGTGCAAGAAAACCAAACTTAATGAAAATAAGGAGCACAGAACACTTACAACATGGGGACTAAAATTGGATAGTTGTAATAAAACAGAAGTGAACACAGGAGAACAAAAAATAGAAGAACTCAAACAAAAAAGAGTGAGTGGAATCTTCTTTGGTCTCTCCGTACAGAAAACGGGCTAGAGAAATGGGTCAATGTACTTTACAGAGGAAGCTGAGTCACGGCCATGTTCTCTTGACGCTCATCTTTGCAGTTCATGCCAACATGGCCATGACCTCAGCACCTACAAGTCTTCTCCTGAGGACCTAGTGTCCCTTGATAATGGCCCCTGGACAATCATGTATGAGAACTGGACAATAAGGAGCACAGCTTCCTCCCACTCCAGTGGTAACACTGAAGCTTGTTCTCTGTCTCCCTAACTTCCCCAGCCAGACAGGAGCCCTGGTTGCCCACAGTGGCCACCAGCTGGATGAAAACCTTTATCTTCTTCCATTCCATGTCTCTTCCTCCACCAATTAATAGTTTTACTTGGAATCTTTTCTCAAATATGCTGTTTTCTTTTCTCTCTCTCTCTCTCTCTCTTTTTTAAGATTTCATTTATTTGAGAGGTAAAGTCACAGACAGTTAGAGGGAAAGACACAGCCGCAATGGCTGGAGCTGAGCCAGGAGCCAGGAACTTCCTCCGGGTCTCCCACATGAGTGCAGGGACCCAAGTGTTTGGGCCATCTTCTGCTTTCCCAGGCCATAGCAGAGAGCTGGATGGGAAGAGGAGCAGCCGGGACTAGAACCGGTATCCATATGGGAAGCCCACACCACAGATGGAGGATTAACCTACTGTGCCACAGCTTGAACGCCAAATACATTGTTTTCTAATCCTTAACTTAATATTTGTTCTGGAACAACCCAAACTGACACAATAATTTGCACTAAAATTTCTAAAACATGTACTCAAACATGTGCAGTGTCAAAACTACAGTCAGATGTCTTCTGCTTTATAAAGAATTGGATTTACGTAACAGGCTCAGGATTTGACTCCAAAACTCCATATTTAAATGATATATATGCTAAGTTCAAGTCAAACACAGATATATAAAGAGCTCTGTATTAGTGAAATTAAACAGTGAGAAAGGAGCTACAACTAGGCCAACTCACAAAATAAAACACTCTTTTCCAAGGGTTTTAATCTTTGAAGCCAGATGCCAAAGTTTCTATCAATTTTTAAAACTAAAAAAATTAATTCTGATAATTATATCAGAATTTCAACTTTTGCATCTATTTTCACATATATTCTTTGATATATTTGTCCCATCTAGTTATCAGTACATTTTTACTATGTCAAGGAAAAAAAGCTACTGATATGAAGAAGCGTGAACCCCATTCTTCCCATGTAATCATAGGACTCCATTTTAGACAAGTGTCACACAGGTGGCCCTTGGCCTCAATGCACGGCTGTTGACATGACACCAGATTAGGCAGCTTTGTTACAAAAAATGATTCAAGGGGAATTGTGTGCTTTGTTCTTGGCTTCAAATAAGGTGAAATATTGATACACCCAAGATGAATTGCATAAATAAGAGATGCATTTTAAGAACTGCCTCTGAAAATTGCAAAGAAAAGAAAAGAAGATTGTAAGCCTTCCCATGGCGCAATCTTCAGTTTATGCATCTCAAATAGTGCATGATAGTATGGGCAGGAGTAAGTGAAGAAAGAATCTTTGCATGCATAGTAACAGGCATAGTGCCAGATAAAGAGCAGAGATTTCATCAATACTTCATTACGGCGGAATAAGTAACATGACAAACTCAAGATGGGAGAATTGACGAGAATGAGGGAGTCTTTAAGACAGGTTGGTGTAACCCATGGTTAAATTCTGTTGTATCTATTCATGTACACTTAAGGGTGTTGGGAGACAAACACACACACACACATACACACACACACACTCCAGATTCTAGAAAGTAATGTAGAGGTCCCATCACAGCTAGCTTGTCATTAAAGGTGAGAATCTGAGGCAGGGGCACCCTCCTAATGGCAATAAAGAAGAGATTTCCTTTAGGAACTTTAATTCCTGTGCCTTAGGGTAGGAATTTTCCTACTCTGGAAAGATAGAATAACTGGCAAAATAGGCCTCAATTTTCGTCACGAGAATGTGACCACAGCTATTCAGAGGCCAGGAAAACAGTTATCTACCACAAAAGTATGTTTGTCTTTGAGACACTACCTTGGTATTGTGCCTGCTGGAAAAGAGCCAGGTGCATTTATGCTGAGGACATTAAAATGGTCAGATTTCTCTAGGGGAGGAGAACAGCTTTGGTGATTTGTATTTCTAACAAATTTATCTTTCTAAAATATGTGATTGGTTTTGAAAAGCACCATGTAGTCTCTTTGTATGTGTGTGTGTGTGTGTGTGAGATATGTTCCATATATATGAGAGGTCTCCAAGAAGTTTATGGAAAGTGTGCATTATAAAAATATGCATGGATTTCAATTTTTTGCAGCAAGATATATAGTGGGTTAAGCCACTGCCTGCAATGCCCTTATCACATTTGGGTGCTGGTTCAAGTCCTGGCTGCTCTACTTCCAACCCAGCTCCCTAACAATACACCTGGGAAAAGTACCAGAAGATGGCCCAAAGTCCCTGGGCCCCTGCTGTCCCTGTGGCAGACCTGGAGGAAGCTCCTGGCTCCTGGTTTAGGCCTGGCCCAGCCCTGCTCATTGCGGCCATTTGGGGGAGTGAACTAGTAGATGGAAGACCTCGCTCTCTCTTTCCCCTCTAACTCTGCCTTTCAAATAGAAACAAATATTTTTTTAAAAGTTATCTTTTAATTCCACTTTCTGGGGTCAGCATTGTGGTGCAGTGGGTTAAGCTGCTACCTGAGATGCCAGCATCCCATATGAGCACCAGTTTGAGTCCCAGCTACTCCATTTCTGATTCAGCTCCCTGCTAATGCACCTTGGTAAGCAGCAGAAGCCATCCACATGGGAGACTGGATGGAGTTCCAGGTTCCTTCTTTGGCCTGGCCCAGCCCTGGCCATTGCAGATACTTGAGGAGTGAACCAGCAAATGGAAATCTCTGATTCTCTCTCTTTCTTTTTGTCTGCCTTTCAAATAAATGAATGAATCATTTAAAAAAATCCCATTTTCCATGAACTTTTTGAAGTATCATGTACACATGCATATAAATGTTTGTGTGTATATTTGCTATATACATATATATGTATCTATACATGCAGAAATCATTCTTTTGAACAATTAGATAATTCCATCTTAGAAATTTAAATGATATCCTGAAACAAAGCAATTTTGGTGCTGATATTCGCATTCCTAACTATGGGAAGTGTCTCTCTTCCTTTGACATGACAGGTCCTGAAACATTCTGTAATGTTTACTTTCCTTTCTTCTGGATATGTCTTAAAGGCAGATCTGAAAGTAAACAAATGAAAATTTCAGCTGATTTTTTTTCTCTGTTCCTGGAATAACTGGCCACTGAAATTGATTCTTTTCCCTCGATCAAAAAATGTTCTCAAAATGTTGGAGGTCTTTGTTAGTGCCTCACATTGCCGGAGAAACACAGTTTATTTTCTTTTGATGGAACAATTGAGTCCTTTAAGAAAACAAAGCAGGGATATATTAACATGAATGCAGGATCAATTGACAAGGGGAAAACAAATCCCTAAAGATGTGATTCATGGGAGATGTATTGCACCTGGGCTTTGAGCTTTACTCTGCGAAAGCTGTGGTTTTATGAACGAGGCAGAACAAAGAGGAAAGGCTTCAAAGGGCTGTTTGGACTGCAGAGTCTGATTTCACAGATCTCGGAAGGACATTTTAGAGCTGGAAGAAGTTGTATTTCCAAGCATCAGGTTTGGGTTAGGTGGACAGGAAGCATGAGGGCAAAGTCCATGGAAACTTCCAGGAGTTGGGGACACAAGAAGAGGAAGACAAGAGGAGCAGCAGCTACAGTGTTAAAGGACACCCAGAGTCACCCCGTGGAAGTCTCTGGCCCTCAAGCCCCTGCCGGCATATGCTGAGTCAGTCCTTCTCATCTGTCACCTTTCACTGGGTGCCGCCTTCTCACCTGTCACTCTCTCCTCTCTTTGAGAAATATGCCCAACATGCTGAAGTTTCTTTCTGAAAATGCCATCAGATACTGCCTTTTCCTATCAATTTTTAAAAATTTACTATTTTAAAAAACTTACTGATTCTGGACAATGAGAATTACCATAATGAACTTTCAAATAAATAAGAAACATGGCAATGTAGAAATTATGGTTGTATGAAAAGATTACAGTTACTCAAAAAGGAGTAAGCATGACCAAGAAAAGCAACAGTCACAAAGGAATTTTAAAATTTAAATTCTTTATCAAAAAACCCTGAGCAAAGCTGAAAGAAAAATAAAAGAGGGAAAAATATTTACAATGTATATGCTTGGTTGAATGTCAATATTTTTCAAAGTTTAGGAGAATGTCTCTGGCAACTAGTGAAAAATAAATATTAATTAATATTAATTAGCCAATTCATACAAATTAATAAGACTACAACATTCTAATAGAATTATTATAAACAGGCAGTTCACATAAAAATAAATACCTATGGCCAACAAATAGCTGAAAAAGAAATTCAACTTCACTAGTCATCAAAGGAATACTAATGAAAGAAACAATTAAATAATATTTTTAACATTTCAAATTAGAAAAGATGAAAAGATTAATGGAAGGCAGTGTTGGATAGAGAATGGAGGACCAGGAAATCATTCCTACGCTTTGTGTGTGGAAATTGAAATTAGCGTGATTTTTTGGGAACATGGTTTGTAGATATGCATACCTTTCACTTAGCATTTGTATTTCTAGAAATTTATCAACAATTGGGCAAAGATGAATAAAAGAAAAGAAAAACAAACCTAGCATTCTATTCATTTTAAACATAATTACAGTAGTCTCTCGTTATCATCAGTTCTACTTTTGGTTGCCTTCAGGTAACCTACACTCAACCATTGATCTAAAAAACATTATTTATATATATAATATATATCCACATTTGTAGATATATAAACAACTCACCAATTTTAAATAGTGCACTATCCTGAGTAGCATGATGAAATCTTGGACTGTATTGCTGTCTTGCCCAGGGTGTGAATCATCCCTTTCTCCAGTGTGTCCTGGCTGTATATGCTACCCACCCCTTAGTCACTTCGTAGTCTTCTCTGCTGTCCCATCAGCTGTCATGGTACAGCAGTGTTTGTGTCCAAGTAACACTTCTGTAGTAGTCTAGTGCTATGCTACAGTGCCTACTTCATCTCACTTCATTTCATCACACCAGCATTGCATCATCTCACCATCACAAGAATGAGTACAGCACAATAAGATTATTTGAGAGAGACCACATTCACATAACTTTTATTATAGGACATTGTTATAATTGTTGTACTTTATTATTAGTTGTTCATCTCTTCCTTGCCCAATTTATAAGTTAAATTTTACCATAAGTATCTATATATAGGGAAAATAGTCTTTATGATGGTACTTCAAAAAGTTTATGGGAAATAGAATTAAAAGGTGGTAAGTTTATTTTGGTTTAAAAAATTTGAAATCTATGCATATGATAGGTCTTCAAAAAGTGCATGGGGGACAGGTAGTAGGAAAAGTGGTTAATACACCACTTGGGATGCCTGCATCCCGTATCAGAGTGCTGGTCTTTGAGTCCCGGCTACACTCGCCGTTCCAGTTCCCTGCTAATGTGCACCCTGGGATTCAGCAGGTGATGTCCCACTTATTTGTGTCCCTGTCACCAATGTGGGAGACCTTGACAGAGTTCCCAGCTCCTGGTTTCCTCCTGGCTCTCTACTGGCTGTTTGGGCATCTGTGGAGTAAACCAGCAGACAGGAGAACTCTCGTTCTGTCTGCCTTTCAAATAAAAAAATTAATTAAAAAATGTTCAAGTGCATGAGAATTACAAATTATGAAAAAAACTATGTATGGGGGCCAGCGCTGTGGCTCACCTGGTTAATCCTCCACCTGGGGCGCCGGGTTCTAGTCCCGGCTGCTCCTCTTCCAGTCCAGCTCTCTGCTGTGGCCTGGGAGGGCAGTGGAGGATGGCCCAAGTGCTTGGGCCCTGCACCCGCTTGGGAGACCAGGAAGAAGCACCTGGCTCCTGGCTTCGGATCGGCACAGTGCTGGCCGTAGCGGCCATTTGAGGAGTGAACCAACGGAAGGAAAACCTTTCTTTCTGTCTCTGTCTCTCTCTCACTGTCTATAACTCTATCTGTCAAAAAAAATAATATGTATGGATTTAAAAATTTTTGGTACCAAAATAAATTTTTCTTCCAGTTCTATTTTTCTGTGAGGTTTTTGAAGTATCCTTGTATAGGGTTCAGTATTAGCTGCAGTCTCAGGAGTCTACTGGGAGTCTTGGCACACACAGGGGAGACAACTACACATGCTTTAATCTTTATAACAATCTCTTGAAGAAGATATTTTTATTATCCCCATTTTAAAATGAGAAAAAATGAACTTCAGGGAAGCTAAATATAGGAAGTGGTCAGGTCAAGTTTTAAACCCCGTCTGGATACTGACCACATATTGTTACCTGCTGACCACACTGCCTCCAAGGAGATAACTACATACTATTTTTCTCTATTTAAAAATCATTTTTAATGAAGGTATATTTTACCATAATGAGTTTCACCCTTTTTAGTGTATAGATCTAAGAGCTACGATAAATTATTCCAGGCATGGAACCACTGGCACAAACAAGATAGAGGAATAGCTCCGTTAGTCCAGATGTTCCCATGTCAATTCCCTGTGTCCCTTGACAGCTAAGGGAGGCCTGAGTTTTATTCACTTTTTAGAAAGTCACCATACTCATTTCTATAAATGTTTTTGTGGGTCAGTTTCGATTTGTACCTTGTCCCTTGTTGAATATCTCTAAAATTTCTGAAGTGTCCTTTTAAAGGTAGTGTTGTATGTCAAGTGGAAAATTACTGAATGGAGGGTGGGAAACTAGGAGTGCTGAATCTCAGTTCACTTTGCTAGTGGCTTCTGAACAACCTGGGACAAGTCACTGCCAAATCTCTAGGGAAGTACTAACCAGGTGTGACTTTGCTTAGCTGCTGAGATCAGCTGAGATGGGATACAAGCAGGGTGGTATGGTCACGCACTGGTAAAGTTCCAAGGTCCTCCAGATGACAAAACCAAGGGCTCAGTGGGATTTGCTGGCGTCAGACGACTGCTTCACAAGCTCTCATGGACATCCTGGGACTTTCCTTTTTGTCTTAACTCAGCTTTGCTCGTACAGGCTCTTGCCTCTTTTATTGGTCAGCTTTTTCATAATGTAGCAAAAAACCTGAGCAGCCTACCTTTATCCAGAAAAGAGGTTCAACATCCAAAAGGCATGGTGGAGGTTTTGGTTCTGAGCAGAGGCCCCTGGTGGATGATGGAGCACGTGTGGAGGAGGATCCCATGGTGAGCCAGGAAGCAGAGACGGGCTCATAACAGCCGTCTTGCCAGAACTCAGGAACTCACATGGGAATTGCTTTCTGAGGCCACACCCCCAATGACCTTACGGCCCTCCATTAAATCCCCCCTCTACACAGCATTAATGGATTAAGTTTCCACATGCTTAGTACCCCTCATTTATGACTGTGAGGTTTTCAAATGCTCCATGAGTTGGGGGCAAAGTCAAACCACAGCCATGTCTGCTAAGGAACACCCAAGGTTTCTTCCTGCTTTACTGGCCCTGGATACATGAGGGGTCTTCCAAATGTTCATGGGAAATGCACATTATCTTTTAACTCCTTTTTCCCATGATTTTTAAGAGGACTTTCATTAGACCCAGTACCTCACTACCATGACTCAGCCCCATGGACTCCTGGCCCCTGCCTTGGCATTGCCCACTGCTCTCAATTCACAGAAACTCCTCCAGGTAATGCCCACTCCCCCAAAAGTATTTCAGAGATGAATGAGGGCCATCAGGTAGACTTGCTTACTTGGAACCACTTTCTTGCTTCCATACAACGATGATAATAAAAGGAACGAGAGGATTAGAGATACTGTGTTAAATGTTGGATGCAAATTTGGCCATATCCACTTGTAAGTGGGTTATGGAATTGGCTTAAATGTTGGGCACTAGACAAACAGCTCATGTCTGTGGTAAGCCGACATTTAGATAAGTCTCCTTGAGCTTGGCAAAAGTATTAACCTAAAAATAGAGGCTGCCTTTCTTCCTTGCTTTTTTTATTGTACATGCAAAATGTTACTGAGAAGAAGGTTATGAGTTGAGGAAGAAATGTTTTTTGAAAAGTGCATGATTTTATCCCAGAAAGTAATAATCCTAACAATCTGTCTGAAATGCTTCCAAATGAACTCTGAAGAAAAACATTTATGAGTTGGAACTTGGTATTAGGTTGCAACATTCTAATTTACTAAGGGTTTATTTTCCTTTTAAAAAAAAACCTCACAAGACATGAGTGAAATATCAAACGATGAGTCTGCCTTATGAAAATAGTTTTCTATATATTAGCCTCCTGTGACTGCAAGAACCACCTCTCCCCTTGCTCTAGTTTGAGGCTCCACTGATTGCCTTCCATGTAACTGTATCAAAGGCATTTCATGTGATCCCTGTGGTAGCCATGCTGACACAGAATGTGCCGGCATCCATGCGGTCACAAGCAGTCCTGGAGTGGTCTGTTTCTTCAAGACCAGTGTCCCTTCCAAGTGGTTGCCTGCTGGGAGTGAGTTCCCAGTCTCCAGAAAAGCCTGCTGACACTTCCCTCACATGCAGTCTGATAAATCCTATCATTAAAACCTTTTGGGCCGGCACCGTGGCTCAATAAGCTAATCCTCTGCCTGCGGCGCCAGCACACCAGGTTCTAGTCCCGGTCGGAGCGCCGGATTCTGTCCCAGTTGCCCCTCTTCCAGGCCAGCTCTCTGCTGTGGCTAGGGAGTGCAGTGGAGGATGGCCCAAGTACTTGGCCCTTCACCTGCATGGGAGACCAGGAGAAGCACCTGGCTCCTGGCTTCAGATCAGCGCGGTGCGCCGGCCGCGGTGGCCATTGGAGGGTGAACCAACGGCAAAGGAAGACCTTTCTCTCTGTCTCTCTCTTTCTGTCCACTCTGCCTGTCAAAAACAAACAAACAAACAAACAAAACAAAACACCTTTTGGAAGTTTTATGGGCTGAACTGTGCCCCTCTTCCGAAGTCCTATGTTGAAGCCCTAAGTCCCAGGACCTCACAATGTGACTGTATTTGAGGACAGTCTTTAACAAGGTAATTAATTTAAAATAAGGTGATATGGATGGGCCCCAGTACCCTAGGACTGGTATGCTTTTTTTAAAAAAAAGATTTATTTATTTATTTGAAAGGCAGAGTTACAGAGAGGCAAAGGCTGAGGGGCGGGGGGAGAGAAAGAGAGAGAGAGATCTTTCATCCACTGGCTCACTCCCCAGATGGCCGCAATGGCCGGAGCTATGCCATCCAAAGCCAGGAGCTTCTTCTGGGTCTCCCATGCAGGTTCAGGGGCACAAGCACTTGGGCCATCTTCCATTGCTTTCCCAGGCCATAGCAGAGAGCTGGATTGGAAGTGGAGCAGCTGGGACTCAAACCAGCGCCCACATGGGATGCTGGCTCTGTAGGCAGTGGCTTTACCTGCTATGCCACAGTGCTGGCCCCAGGACTGGTGTTTTTATAAAAGAAAATTAGAATACAAGGTGAGGACATAGAGAGACGACAACCATGTGAAGCCAAGGAGAGAGGCCTTGGAAGAAACTAACTTTGAAGACACATTGATCCTGGACTCCCAGCCTAAAGAACGGTGGGTGAGAATACATCTCTTGCTGTTTGAGTCACCCAGGCTATGGTAGCCCACCCAAACTCCACAACTGTTTGTTGAACATTCACCATGAGCCAAGTCCTGCCCTAACTGGACTGTAGGCAGCAGTAGGGGAGCAAACAGACCCTTCCCTGCCCATGCCAAGGCCAGGACTACTGAATCCAGGGGTGGGACCTACTTCTGGATCAGTCATATCCTGATGAGAATAAGGTCATGAGATCCTTCGCCACCACACACTTGAGAAAAGGGAACAGCAAAGTTGCTGCAGCGGGTGGGCAGCAGGCCTCAGGGACAGAAAGGAGAGGGCGCTGAGGATGAGAGGAGCCGAGCATCACCCAAAGAAGCCACCCCTTGTGCATGGTTAGTCTGAGACTTGGCAGATTTCAGGCTTCCTATTGTGTGCTCACCATCCCATGAACTTCTCCCAGGACTGACCGTGTTGAGTAACCATCCCTTAATGTCAACACAGAAAAAATGTTAAGAAGATATGAAATGTCTACCACGTAGAAAGAAAAGCATCCCATGAACAATGTCTGCAAATAAGGAGGACAGATGAGGATTTTGTGATGTACTAGTTATTTTGAAAACGTTCAATCCACCTCCACTTTGACTATGACCGTGTCTAAACAAGATAAGAGTCGGAGAACTCAAGGGGCTTCCATAGCCTTGGAAACTCATGACTGGTGCATAGGGAGATTACTGATGCCATAAACAGGAGTGTCAATTTGTAAAGTCAACAACAGGAGTCACTGTGCACTTACTCCTCATGTAGGATCTCTGTCCTTAATGTGCTGTACACTGAGGCTTAATGCTATAACGAGTACTCAAACAGTATATTTCACTTTGTGTTTCTATGGGGGTGCAAACGATTGAAATCTTTACTTAATGTACACTAAACTGATCTTCTGTAAAAAAAAAAAAAAAGAAAGAAATTATCAATTCCCAACTTGACTCTCACTGGGATTAAACATGACAATAGGTCTGATCTGATTTCATCATCATTTAAAAAAAATCATCTATTATTTTTCACTTTATGTTTCTGTGTGGGAGCAAACTGTTGAAATCCTTACTTAAGGTATACTAAGCTGATCTTCTGTATATTAAGATAATCGAAAATGAATCTTGATGTGAATGGAAGGGGAGAGGGAGTAGGAAAGGGGAGGGTTGTGGGTGGGAGGGACGGTATTGGGGGGGAAGCCATTGTAACCCATGAGTCGTACTTTGGAAATTTATATTCATTAAATAAAAGATAAAAAAAAAAGAAAACGTTCAATCCATCATCTCACAGGTAGCTTTAGACATGGATTACCTAAGTCATCACTTTATGATACAGGGCTAAGGTTCGGGGCAAAGAACCTGGACTTGACACTTAGAACTTGTTTCCATTCTCCCCACTTCCATTTGGTCAATGGAGTTAAAAAATAAGAATAATTGATGGTGTAGTATAAGTTTGTACATTTAAAGTTTGCAAATTGCTTACTCAACAACCTTGGGTACTGGGGGACTGGTGTGATTGCCTTTCTTTTATGGCTGGATAAGTTAAGGCTAAGAGATGGATGTATGCCCAGGGCTACAAGGCTGGTTCATGATAGGTGAAGAAAGGAGAACATGGGTCCCCTGACTCCTGGTTTGGTGCTCTTTCTGTCATGCTAGCTACTGATTCTCCTGGCCTAGCCACTTGAAGAGCAATTGGTAATCTAAATGTCCAGTGAGGATACAACTAGGGATAAGCATTTAATGCTTACCAAGAATGGGCCTATTTGAGTGAGGCCTGTTGTGATCTCAGGAGAGGAATGCCAAATTTTACTTCAAAGGAAATTATCACTGGGGCTTACATTGTGGCACAATAGGTTAAGCAAGGCTCGCAAGGCCGACATCCCATATTGGAGTGCTGGTTCAAGTCCCAGCTCTTCTGCTTCCCATTCAGTTTCCTGCTAATGGGCCTGGGAAGGCAATGGATAACTGCTCAAGTGCTGAGGCTCCTGCTGCCCATGTGGAAGATCCAGATGGAGTTTTTCGCTCCTGGCTGCAGCCTGGCCCACTCTGGCTGTTGCAGCCATTTGGGGAGTGAACCAGCAGATGGAAAATGACTTTCTCTTTCTCTCTCTCTGTTGCCCTGCCTTTTAAATACATACATACATACATGCATACATGCATACATGCATACATCATTTTTAAAAAGGACATAATCATTTCTACTTGCATTTTTTTTTTTTAATTTTTGACAGGCAGAGTGGACAGTGAGAGAGAGAGACAGAGAGAAAGGTCTTCCTTGTGCCGTTGGTTCACCCTCCAATGGCCGCCGCGGCTGACGCGCTGCTGCCGGTGCACTGCACTGATCCGATGGCAGGAGCCAGGTACTTATCCTGGTCTCCCATGGGGTGCAGGGCCCAAGCACTTGGGCCATCCTCCACTGCACTCCCGGGCCACAGCAGAGGGCTGGCTTGGAAGAGGGGCAACCGGGACAGAATCCGGCGCCCTGACAGGGACTAGAACCCAGTGTGCCGGCGCTGCAAGGCAGAGGATTAGCCTAGTGAGCCGCAGCGCCGGCCTCTACTTGCATTTCCATTCTCATTCTGCACCGGGATGAAATAGTTTGCTGGGTTTTAGTAGAGTTTGACAGAAATGGTAAGATAAACAGAGAGGAGGGCAACTGTTTATATGCAAAGGTGTGTATCTGTGAAGAAATTACTTTATCCATTCATTCATATATTCACATCATTCATTCAATATTTACCAAGTGTCTTTTGTGTTAGTCATTGCTTTGAGCACTAGAATTCCAAGATGACCAAAACCAAATCCAGTCCTAACGTCGACCAATACAGTGTCCAGTCTAGTGGGGTGAAAGGGACATTTGTCGAATATTCCCACGTCTGTCATTTCCATCTGAGATCAATGTTTTTAGAAAAAGGACAACAGGCAGTAAAGCTTCCTGAGGAAGTGACATTTCACCTGAGTTCCTAAGTGGGAAGTGAATTTCTGGGAAAATGGCCAGCATGTGCAAAGTCTTTGAGACAGAAGGGAAGCATCAAGCGAATTACACTAAACTATGGCCTTCAGAGTGAACAGTGGTAAATTAACAATGACTTATACAAAGAATGTGCAGTGAAAGGGCAGAAATCACATGAGGTTTTAAGTACAAGGCAGTGGACTCCAGTTCTTCCACACCCCACTCCTCCCACCCCCATGATCAGACACCAAGACAAGACAGCAAGGTTTTTCATTAACTAGATGTTCACAAGCAAGATCAAGTACAAATGAAATTCTATCATAATTAATGGTGTGTTGGCTTCAGAAAGAAGTCAGCGTCTATGAGTATGTGGAAGGAGAATGGTTCAAACGTAAACTGACAGACGACGTGGAGCATATGCATGTAAATGTAATAGCCAGAGTTAGACTTCTTTTATCTAGTGAAGAAAATATGTCATATGAGTATTTACTGCCTACAGGTGGTATATAACTTAACTCTGCTCTATGACAGATTTGGGGTGAGGTATTTATTATTTGTGAAGGGTTTAATCCTAGTACCTAATTCAGGTGGGTGGAAGGCTGCACTTCAGGCATGTGAGGAAGTTCTTCATTTTTAAGGTCACTGATACAGCTTTGGATAGAAGGGACAATTTTTAAATAATGGCTGCCTCTTCAAAGGTGAACCAGGGGTGAGGCAGATGGAGGGACTCACAGGTCTTCACACCAGAATAAACAAAACAGGAATATATGTCTTAGCAATATGACAGCTCCTGAGCTTTAACATCCTAACCTAAGGCTGAAGTAAGAAAAAAAGTCATTCTGTATGTTCTTGGACTTGAAAATGGCTGTAGCTAATCTTGGTTGTGTTCTCTCATAAATCCAGTAGGGAGCATAGATCGCAGTCTTTGCTGATCTGGATCTGTGAATTCCTGAATGAGAAGACAAATTCACAGATTCAAATTCCTCCCTGAAAACACATGTCAACAATGAGACAGTGGATTTGTGAGTGACTGAGCAGCAGTAGGAGGACGTATCAGGTTCACCTCAGTGTGCCTATAGGGATCCTGTAACTTTTTTTATTTATTTATTTTTTTAAGATTTATTTTATTTATTTAGAGACAGAGAGAGGTCTTCCATCCACTGGTTCACTCCCTAGATGGCCGCAATGGCCGGAGCTGCACTGATCCGAACCCAGGAGCCAGAGCTTCTTCCAAGTCTCCCATGCAAGTGCAGGGGCCCAAAGACCTGGGCCATCCTCCACTGCTTTTCCAGGCCACAGCAGAGAGCTGGATCGGAAGTGGAGCAGCTGGGACTGGAACCAGAGCCCATATAGGATGCTGGTGCTTCAGGCCAGGGCATTAACCTACTCTGCCACAGCGACGGCCCCAAGGGATCCTGTAACTCTTAACACGCTTGAGAGTCCCGCTTGATACCAGCCATGGTGGAGATATTCACACCATGGAAACTGGTAAATGCTGTGAACGTGGGCTTTTTCTTTCTTTCTTTTTTTCCTGCAGATCTGGTGGTTGAACATCCCCCAGCACACCTCCGACTGTGAAGGTGCATTTGCAGGCTGCAGACACCAGGCCTCTGATGCACGGGAGGCTGGCGAGTCACCCAGGTGCTCATCCTCCCCAGGAGCTGAGGGTCCGTCCTCCCGGCCGCCTCCAGCCGCCCTGCAGTAGTGCTGTGCTCACCCTGGCCAGTGAAGTGCACTACCTTCACCCTGGGATGATTTAATGGCTTTCAAACTCAACTTACATTCTCATTACAACTCATTCTGCTCACCACTAAAAACAGGGGTTCTTGGGGTGTCATTCTGAAATATAAAACACACTTCTTCCACTGTTTTCCTAGTGGGGCGCCACTTATTTAACATGCTATTTCAGGCTTTTGTTATATCTCCTCAATATACTGTTACCTGTCTACTTTTATGCTGTCACCAGCTTGGACCAAATAATCTCTGAAATTGCCTGCTTTTAAAAGATAGAAAGCAGGCCGGCGCCATGGCTCACTAGGCTAATCCTCTGCCTAGCGGCGCCGGCACACCGGGTTCTAGTCCCGGTCGGGGCGCCGGATTCTGTCCCGGTTGCCCCTCTTCCAGGCCAGCTCTCTGCTGTGGCCAGGGAGTGCAGTGGAGGATGGCACAGGTGCTTGGGCCCTGCACCCCATGGGAGACCAGGAAAAGCACCTGGCTCCTGGCTCCTGCCATCGGATCAGCGCGGTGCGCCGGCCGCAGCGCGCCGGCCACGGCGGCCATTGGAGGGTGAACCAACGGCAAAGGAAGACCTTTCTCTCTGTCTCTCTCTCTCACTGTCCACTCTGCCTGTCAAAAAAAAAAAAAAAAAAAGATAGAAAGCATTTTCTTTAGTTTATGTGTAGAATTCATTTCTTAGCATGATCACAAAATAAATTGAAAAATTGTGCAATGCATACTAGCCAAGGCAAAGTAGGCAACATTTTCATTACATAAAATGGAAGCAGAAGTTTATTGCTTAGGCCAAATTCTTTAAAAACCTGGCTGTACTGTTTAGCCTTATAAATGTGTCAGTCCCCTTTTCCTCACTCATACACTATGAGTCAAGTAATTAATTCATAATGCTGTATCCCTGGACAAAATGAAGACTCCAAGAATAGGAAATTATATGGCACAGGCTATGATCAAAACACATAGAACCTTTTGCCACTGTATCACCTATTCCTTCAATGCACCCACTTGGGAAGCCCCTTAGTGGTTTTTTTAGTTGTGGAGGAACACTTCCCATGACATCCCTGCCTCTGCTCGTGCTGTGTCCCTCTTCTGGGATGCCTTCTCCACTGACTCATGTACAGTCCTTCCTGTATCTTAGGATCCTGCTTAACTGACTTCCCCCATGAAGCTTCCTTATAGAGAGAGGGAGAAACAGAGAGCAATATCCCACCTGCTGGTTCACTCCCTAAATGCTCCCAAGAGCTCAGGAGCTGAAGCTGGGAGCCAGGAGTTCAACCCAGGTCTCCCATGTGGGTGGCAGGGACCCAACTGCTTCACACATTATGGCTGCTTCGCAGAGTATGCATTAGCAGGAAGCTGGAATCAGGAGCCAGAGTGGGGGATCGAATCTAGCTCTCCAGTATGGGCTATGGGCATCTACATAGGTGTCTTAATTGCTAGGTCAAGTGTCCGCCCCTTGTTTTTAACCTTATTAAACCTCTTATTATTAGCTCCACCTTGTTAATTGTTGGATGCTCTCTATGTCCATGATTATTTTGCCTCTTAAGGGCATGGGTTATGTCAATGTAGTATCAATATATCATTTGGAGCTATTATTTAATGAACTGAAAGTAGATACTATTCCCAGAGCTACCTGCTTTATACGTACCATCTAATTTAACTTTCAAAATATACCTTTAAGAAAACAAACAAAAATGCACAGCTTCTGTGAAGAATGACTCCAGGGCTGGAGCAGGGAAAATAAAAGATAAACCTGGAATGTGTAGTGGTGTTAGAAAGTAAGGAAATGTTCATAAGAGGATGGGAAATTTCAAAAGAACCTTGGAGCCCACCAGAAGGCAGCCCCAGTCACCAAATACTGGAAATTTTTCAACAACAAAATTAAATATAGTAATGGGTTATAACCCATAAAGTGAAACAAAATCCAAGAGTGCATGCCAATAAATAAATTAAGAGATTTTTTTTCTTACATTAAAATTACAATTAAATGGAGAGGGCATGATGAGGATAGAAAAATCACAAGTAGACAGGAGTAACTGTTGCATGCGAGACTCATCCATGGCCACTAAGATCAGCGGGCAAGAGTATGAGAAACAGGATATTTACATAGTCTGAAAACATCTCTCCAAAAATACTTATTTTTAAAAGGGGCAAAAAAATAGGGGTGGCCATTGTGCTGTGGGCTAAGCCACCACTTGGGACGCCAGAATCCCATATTGGAGTCCCAGCTGTTCTGCTTCTGCTCCAGCTCCTGGTAAATGTGCCTGGGAAGGCAGCAGATGATGGCCTCTGGACTGGGGCTCCTGCCACCCAGGTGGGAGATGAACTTGGATGGACTTCCTGGCTCCTGGCTTCAGTCTGCACCTGTCCTGGCTGCTGGGGGGGTTTGGGGGAGTGAATCACCAGCTGGAAGATCTCCCTCATTCTCTCTGTCACTCTGCCTTTCAAATAAATAAATATATAAATAAATCTTTATTTTAAAAGGGAGAAAAATAGTAATTTTAGAGTGGGCAAACCTGGATATCTTAAGCAAGTGATGAAGTGCAAACAGGAGAATAGTTATCCTGTACCTCTGGTTATGACGCACTGAAAAGGGAATAGCATGGCGTGTGTGTAATTCTTGCCAAAAGTACACAACTGCAGTCAATCATGAGCAAACAGCAGACAAATATAAACTCAAGGGCATTCTTCAAATGTCTGACCAATACTCTTCAAAAGTGTCACAGATGTGACAGTAAATTAAGTCCAACAGACTGTCACAGATCGGAAGAAACTATGAAAATATGATGACTAACTGTGATGTCGGCTTCTGGACTGAAGAAAAGAATGTTGGAAGGACAAAGGGTCACATTCTCTAGAACTTCTATCAATTACTTAATAGTTCATTGTACTATGGTGTAAGATGCAACTTAGAGGTGAATTGTGAATTTGCACTTTTTCTGTGAGCCTGAAATTATTTTCAACAAGAAACTTAGGGCAAAAGCCTTGCATCATTTAACATAAAAAAAAAAATAGGTCTTCAAGAATCTAACTGGTGTTAGAGAGCAATCTGGAGAGGCAGTAAATCTAGCTCTGGGATTAGAGAATCAAAGAAATCTGAGTAAAAAAGACCCTTGGGCCGGTGCCGTGGCTCACTTGGCTAATCCTCCACCTGCGGTACTGGCACACCGGGTTCTAGTCCCGGTTGGGGCACCAGATTCTGTCCCAGTTACCCTCTTCCAGGCCAGCTCTCTGCTATGGCCAGGGAGTGCAGTGGAGGATGGCCCAAGTGCTTGGGCCCTGCACCCACATGGGAGACCAGGAGAAGCACCTGGCTCCTGGCATCGGATCAGCACAGCGCACTGGCCATAGCGGCCATTTGGGGGTGAACCAACGACAGGAAGACCTTTCTCTCTGTCTCTCTCTCTCACTGTCTAACTCTGCCTGTCAAAAAAAAAAAAAAAAAAAAAAAAAAAAAAAAAAAAAAAAGACCCTTGGAGAACCAATCTGCTCATTTCACCCTCAGGTGAGAAAAGCAAGCCCAGAGGGGCTGAGTTACTGAAATCACATTTAGGAAAACCGGTTCTAGAAATGTGGTTCTTTGAGTCTCCACTCTGTTTTACTTCCACTCTACGACACTACACAATTCAAGTCTCAGAACTCTTTCAGTTGAATTAATTCAAGCAATTTAAATGCACAAGGTATTCCTACAAGAAATATAATACTCTAATTTCTAATGTGTTTATAATGAAGTTATGAAAATCTTGCTCAATAAGACATAATGTTTTGCTTTTCATACAAATGTGAATAGCAGTTTGAGAAATCAAAATAAACTTTGACTATATGATTTGAACTTAGTTCAACTAAAATTCAAATGAACAATTTCAAGGAGCTCAAAGTTTCATTAAAGTGCATTACTGCCTTTCGCGAAAGTTACCCCTTTAATTCTGCTCACATGTAGGTTTTCTTGTGCTCATTTGTTTGCTTACACTATACATGGGCATGCACACACACACAGACCCCACTCATTAAAACAGATGCTAGGCCACTTTGTTTCATTGAGCATAATCGTCTGAAATAGCTCCATGATATAATCATCATATATTAGGGGCCTGAACGAGACGATGATAGTCTTGGCGTTAGGCCCATGTTTTCCTCCAGTTTTTACTGCCTGTAAGATTTCTGCTCCTCAGCAAAATCTGGACTCCCCTACTTCATCCTCTCGTGTCTGGGCTACGCGTTTAGCAGATGGTGTTGTTGTACAATCTTGTATAAGAGGATTAGTCTTGACCACTGAATTTCAGGATTCCTTTCTATCCCAGCTGTTTCCCCTCTGAAATGCTTTCACTCAATTAGTATACATAAGATATTCTCTAGTTAATCCTAGCTTTCCAACGAGCACCAAAGTAGAAATCTGAACATATCTATGCCTTGAAAAGAAAAAATAATTTTGTCGCTAGAAATTAAAATACTATGACTCCTTTTTATGTCTGTGCACTGGTGACAAAAATTAACATGAAATAAAAAAACCCTGAGTTTATTCTAGATGTTAGATTATTCCATACATTATTTATATATATTTTTAAAGATTTATTTACTTATAAGTCAGAATTATAGAGCCAGAGGGAGAGACAGAGAGACTGAGAGAGTGAGAGAAAGATCTTCTACCCACTGATTCACTCCCCAAATGGCCGCAATGGCTGGGGCTGGGCAAGGCCGAAGCCAGGAGCCAGGAGCCAGGAGTGTCTTCCAGGTCTCCCATATGGGTACAAGGGCCCAAGCACTTAGGCTGTCTTCCACGGCTTTCCCAGTCCACTATCAGGGAGCTGGACTGGAAGCGGGCAGCCAGGACTTGAATCCATGCCCATATGAGATGCTGGCACTATAGACTGAAGCTTAACTGCCAGCCCCAGTTATTTCTATATTTCTATAACTAAATCTTCCCCTGTCTATCCATTGATCTGTACTTTTCTTGGGTACTCTGGATCAAAATTCCAGTCATTCCTTATTCCCCTCACTACTATCTCCCATCACAGCTAATCATTACCAAGTTTTGTCTAGTTTTCCTTTGCACATTTTTTTTCAATTCCTTAGATTCTCATTGTCATCACCCTAGTGCAGATACAGGCGTGGAAGCTCAAAGCAATCAAATAACTTGTGGAGTGTCAAGCTAATCAGTGTTGGATGGGAATCCAAATTGGGGCAGTCTGATTCCCCTTCCTTGGCTCACGGCCACTCTGCTAACCCTAATAGGTTTATTTTTATATTGGTGTGATGTCTCCCAGGAAACAGAAATGGAGTACCATTGAATCCTACCTTTTACACTCCCCTGCTGTGGACACACATATAGGAAGGTACTTCAAAAAGTTCACAGAGAATACTGTTTATGAAAAAGCTACACATGTGTAGTTTTTTGCACCAAAATAAGTGTATCTTTTAATTCTATTTTCCATGAATTTTTGAAGGACCCTTGTATGTGTGCAAGCATATGTGTTTATGCATGAGATTCCAAAATAATATTTCAATGAAATTACAATTCAAGATCAGACAGGCTCCAATGGTTTGGTTGGCTGGTGGGGGAACATGTATTTATCTTCTATGTGGTGCCTAGCATGCTTTGGACTCAATCATCAGTAGTAGTCATTACTATAATTGCAAGAATGTTAACAATATAATTGACCCCCTGCCTGCTCTCTGCTAGCTTTCCTCCTTCCAAAGACAAGAAGACTGAGTGTTTCTGATGAAATGCAGAACATCTGTAACATGCAGTTAGCTGAGATCGTGTGAAAGGAGTAAACAGAAATCAAACTACCTTTTACATGTCTGTGCTTTTGGTTACTCAGGTACTGCGCAAACTTTATTTTTAGTCTGTTTGGAGGATGAAATGGCTATAATGCATATAGCAAGTGTACTTAAACTAACACCATCAGCACTACTCAGTCTCTCCATAAAAGACAGCCAGGTCGTGTTAACAACATGCAGAGAGTGCTCCTTGCTGTCTGTGAGTGGGGCAAGGTGTGTGCCCTTGCAAAATGATAGGCAGGTTTTATAACAGGCTTCCAGAAAGGCTGTACAGTAGGCAATGAAGACCAAGGGAAGCTAACAGGTGCTCGCTCAGCTTTGAGATTAGCTGCTAAGTGCTAAGTGCATAAAATGAGGAGAGACTGTTCATCTCAAGAATGGGAAAATCAACCCCGTGGTACCCCATCAAACTGGTAAACACACTTTGCCAGGTGTCTTCCATTCCAGGGAGCTTGACTTGTTTCAATTCAGAATTTCAAATCTGTTGTCTTTCCCATTTTTTTTTTTTTTCATAAATTGCGCAGGTGACCAGGTAGATCAAGTAACAAAGTTTGGGATTTTTGCTTCTGATCTATTTAGAATGGAAGTCCTGGAACAGGCCCCTGAGAGCCTGCATGTCCAGGTGGGAGTCTGAAAAGCTACTTTTCCCCCTTCCCAAATGGAGAGAACCCCCTTATAATACAAAGCTGCCTCCACTTGCCCCTTGGCTGGGTAAAACTTGTGTGTACATCATTGGCAGCAGCGCTGGCTGGAGAATTAGCTCAGGTTCTGGAAGTAATCAGGGCAACTGGTGGGGCTTGTCTGTGGAGCTCCAGAGCCTGTACATTTTCTTCTGTAATACATTTAATTAAGACCAAATGATTACAAAGTTTCTAAAGGCTAATAATATTTTCCTCATAAAATGTGTTGAAAATTTACAAGCATAATCTCGGTAACCATGTATGAATTTTTTCCAGCATTATTTCTATAGCTTGAATATGATTTGGCTCCCAATTCATGCACAGGTTAAAACCCCAGAGTGGTAAGATCATGTTTCTGAGGGTGGAGATGATGCAATTATGGTGCGTAGGAGGTAAGGCTAAGGTCGTAGGTTAGTGGAGCATGCCCTGGGAAGGTAGATGTTGGAGGAGAGTTGGTTACAAAGCCTGAGTCAGGCCCAGCTGCTCTCTCTGCCTCCTGTCTTACCCGGTGAGCCTTCCCCAGCCTCCCCAGACACCCAAACCATTGGAGCCTGCCTGATCTTGCACCATGAACCTCCAACACCAGGAACCAAAATAAACTTCCTTCCTAAGCAGCTTCTCTCAGGTATTTGTGATAGTGATGAAATGCTGATTGATACAATTCTATTAATCTATTCCAGAAGATTTTCATTTAAAAGGCTCCAGTAAGCATTTCATAAATTTGCAAACTCCTATATCCTAATGGATTTCCTGGAGAAAGCTAAAAAACTAGCCAAGAGACAAAAAGGGTTATCTATCAGCTCAGTGCAAAGACTCCAACCCATCTTTCGTATCTCAAACAGAATTTGGTGGAATTGAGAAAAAAGATGCTGAGCACGTTAAGAGGGTTCGCAAAGCCTTGAGCAACGAGTACAGATGACAAATCACAACGGGGAAATCTTACTGAATCCAAATCACCCCACGGGCTGGTGTCAAGGGCAGCTGCCCCCTCAGTGCCTGGAGCCCTGGTGGGGCCACGTATCTCCCACTGCATGGAGTATCCCACCCAGCCATGCGCACCTCATCCCCCTGGGCGGGTGAAGGTATCTCAGGCTCCAGATGTTTAAAAATCATCATTTTCCCTACAGGTCTGCTCTTCCAAAGCACTTCCTGTTTCAGTGCATGGCCTTGCCAGCCAGCCAGCCACGGAAGCCCGCACACTGTAAGTCTTTCAGACGCCTCCTGCCCCTTCATTCTTACCGCCTGCCCACAAATAACAATAGTCACTAAAGCCAACTGGTTTCCACTCCCCAAAGCTCTCATATCCATCCACTGCCCTGCATCCCTACTGCCACTATCTGAATCTCAGTTCACTGTCATCTGAAACCAAGTTACCCTGGGAGGGCGCCCTGCCAGTCCTTTCTCCACATCGAAGCCACATGACACTTCCAAACTGCCTACTCTTTCTCGTAATTATAGAGGCCAAAGCAAAAGTGGCCCTTCCTTCTATCCCACTCCCATCTCCAACCTCACTCTCTGCCTACCGACCAGACAATTCAGAATGTTTCTCAGCTGTCCTTGGAGGCCTTGCCTTCTTTTTAGCTCAGGGCTTGCACACCTGCTGTTCCTCCATCTGTACCACCCTACAGTTATAGGCTTCTCAGTTGTGTACAAGGTCAGCTTAGAGGTCTTCCACAGACAGGAATGGGCTTCCTTCCTGCTGGCTAACACAGCAAGCTCTACTTTATCGAATGAGGCAACACTCACACTTTGCTGTCATTTCGGCTTAACCGTCTTTCTCACCTAGAATGTGGCTCTGTGGAGGAGGTGGCTTGTCCACCTTGTTCACCACCAAATCCCCAGCCTCCCGCACAATTTTTATTACTTAGGAGAAGTTAATGCATGCTTTTTGACTAAATGAAGGAAGGTCTTATTCCTGTTTTGTAGATCTTGCTACTCAAAGACCAAGAAAATTTAGATTCGCTTGGACTGAGCAAATTTAGGTTCATTTTTAGTATTTTGTTTTTAAAATAAAGCTACATTTTCCCTTAAATGATTTTCCTCCTTCTTTAAAACTGTGATCGCTATTTCCTCTTACAGGGTGGCCATAGTGGGGATCTAATAGGACACACTCACCACAACTGCATTATGTAAATCCTGGAGCTGTGAGGCAGAAAGTCCACCACATGCTCAGAGAAAGCGGGGAGGGGAGAGAAAGGTTGATTCTGACAATCTCAGGTCCCAGCCTCCTCCAGAGACTGAAGAGTGCCTGCCCTTGGGTTCCCTTGAGATATTCCTGTAAGCTGATTATGAAAACTCTCTTCATGCTTCAGGTTAGGTTAATTCTTAACAAATGTGCTGATGTATTTTAAATGAAAGTCAGTTATTGATCGTCTTAAATATTTGAGAGAATAAGACAGAAAGCAGTCTCCCATCTTCTGGTTCACTCCCCAGATGCCTGCAATAGCTGGGGCTGGTCCAAGCTGTAGCTGGAAGCTGGGAACTGGAGCTGACAGCTCAATCTGGGGGACAGGAACTCAAGAATCTGAGCCACCATCTGCTGTTCCCAGGGTGTGAATTGGCAGGGAGCTGCAATGGGGAGTGGACCTAGGACTCAAACCCAGTCTCTCTGCTATGGAATGTGGGTATCCCAAGTGCTGTCTCATTAGGCCAAACTCTGCCCGCCACCATAAGGCATCTTTAAACACACAAGTGACCTTCAGGAAATGCATGAAAATTCAACATTTTCCACTGGGCTTTCCTTAGTTTCCCCAGATGAGACCACTGCATGTGGTGTGCCCAAGCACCACAATGGCCACCTGGAGAAGAGAGTGATGCCAGTCAGTGTGATACCCTGGTAAAGGGTAAAAGAAATGTCTCCGCTTATCTAAAAGATTTTTGCCGAAAAAGTAAAATGCACATCTGATTGCTGTAGATGTGGGAGCCCCAAAGACCCAGGTAGTGTTCCCCAAAGCAGGGCCCTGGGTAAAATCCCAGATACCTGAGTCCCATCCCAGAGCTGGTCATAACATCTTGGAGGATTGCCATGTGTTCCACTTCAGCATCAAGCTCAGCAGGTGACTGGCATGTACACGCAGTTTCAGAACCATTGCTCCTGATTCTCAAACTCATTGCAGGGTGCGTTGTGAACACTACACTAGCAGCACCTGGAAGCTTGTTGGAAAAAAGGCATCCTGCCCCATGCACCTGGCTGCCTGGATCAGGAGCTTTGCTTTCAAAAGATGGCCCGGTGATCTGAATGCACAGGAAGGTGGGGAAGACAGTTCTGGGGGACGAGTTCCCAACGTGGTTGCAGGCGACTGGAATCACCCTGTCACTTTAACAAACCCCTGTAGTCAGAGTCCATGCCCAGACATTCCGACTGCATTCGTCTGATTGAACTGGACCTGAGCATGGGGAATTTTTCAATCTCCCCAGGTGATTTTAATGTGCAGCCAAGGTTGAGAACGGGTGCTGATTAAGGATGACGTCCTACAAGGAAGAAGCCAATTGTCGAATGGGTTTTGAAACTCAAGAAGGCCTTAGAATCTGAAAGCAAATGTCTTTTGATGTGAAAGAAAGAAAATTATTTTTCTTCTGAAGTTCCAAAAAGTACTGGATTGGGAAATCACAAGACAAACCACAGAGGACTAGCGCATAGAGTTTATAAAATGAAGCTGGGTCTGCAAAGCAGGCTACACAGTTATCCTCGGGGAAAACGAGGGCTTTCTCCACCGCTCAGGCAAAGCCTCAGAAGATGACAACCCTGTTATGTGCTAGAACCAGATGCCTGAGTGACAACTAGAAACGACTGCAGGATCCAGGTGGAGGAGCCTGACAGCCTCCCAGAAACCTGAAGACCCCAGCCTGTAAGTATCTGAGTCCCAACAGTTGCCCGGGGGCACTTGCTAAAGGTGGGCCAGAGAAGGCTACGACAGGAAAAGGGAGGCCTGGCACACAGGGAACTTCTGAGTAGAGGTCACTACTTGGAACTATGGGATTAGCCACAGAAGCTCGAGCAACACCTCTATGACCAAGTCACTCAGCAGCCAGAGGCCAATATTAACACAGGACACACTTGAGCTACCTGTTCCCTTCTGACCCCTGGATACCAGGTGTACTCCCCTCTGCTCCACTGCTTGGAAAATGGCCACAGAAGGAGGAGGAAGAGTCTTGAATACGATGAATATTTACTTATTCACTCAAATGAGGCTAAGTCTGCATCTAGAAGTGATTGCTAGATTAAAGTTTCCCATCATGGTAGAAATGGAGGGTTGAGAGCAAAGTGGAATTCATATACAGAAAAAAATGAGCAATGTTGCATGTCTGATTGTTGAACTATGCCTACAAACTTCAAATCTGGTCTTCTGGGTAAGAGACTCTAGTCATCTGCCTATAAAGCAGTTTTCTCCATAGAGCCCAGGTGTTGGTGTCAAAATGCAAAATTCTTTGCATGGCATTCTTTTTGCAAGAAGTGGGGATCAGGGAAAAATATTATAGGACCATGAATCACTACATATCTATATTCCTGTTTGAGAGGCAGACTTGGGAACAGAACTCAGGTCTACTAAAAGGCCTCAAGACTCTCTTCAAGAATAGGAATTCAACTAAGTCCCATTAATAGTCCTGCCTTAGTCAGAACATTTAGAGACAGATGGGTACACTGTATTAATGTGATTGATTACTATAAATTGGATCAGTCTCAGCAAATAAAATTGATTAGTACATGGCCTCAAATTAACTTTTTCATATTATAAAAATGGGGATGAATAAGATATAATTGACACATGATCGATTAGTAACATTGAACTTGTTTTAGCTTTTCTTCCTTGTCTTCCTTCTTTTATTCCTCCATAAAGGGAATAAAAGGATACTTCAAAAAGATTAGGAAAAAATGGGATGGAAAGATTAGTTTATTTTGGTGCAAAAAAGGTTAAAGCCATGCATAGTTTTTTTTTTTTTCCATAATACTCATTTCATGTAGTTTTTGAACACCCCTCAGGTACAGATTTCAGTAATTTTTGGCAACAATATAAACATCTTTTAATTCCATTGTCTTCTAATTTTGAAGTACTCTCACATTCCTTGAGAGAAGTTGTTTTATATTACTCTTATCTGGGACATTTTTACCTACACAGGAGGTCAATAGACTGGCTATGTGATTGCTGCAACCTTTACTTTCTTGGTCTTCTGAAAGGCACAATCATTGGGTCTGTCAAGCTCCCTGGTACTTAGAGTGGGAAAAGGAAGCCTATGACAAGCATGATGAATAGCAATAACTTTCTGAATTCACTGTTTATCTAAATGTGCAACCCAAAAGTTGAGTTTCATTAATCACTCTAGCATATTTTGGGGGTAGGAGTCACATAAAGAGCCTAGATCTTTAATTTATTTAAAATTAGGATATATTATGTATAAGACCCTCCCCCCCAATAATCAACTAGCCATCATTGATTAGGCTACTTTAAAATTATTTAAGAAAATAAATTTATTCAAATGCTCTTAAAACTGCTGCAGGTAGAAAGCGTTAGTATACTCTACAGTACCACAGCTGATTTAAGTCCCCTCTGATGTCTGTGTTAGCGCCATGAAAGGTTTCTGGCATAGTTAGAAGAATATGTTTTGGTATTCTTTGGCTTAAACCCAGAGGAGAAGAGAAAGCCAATGGATTGAAATTAATGATGTATATTTAGGCAGTCAGGTTATTGGACAGTTGCCCCAAACCAGCGAAAGTTCTACATATGGAAACTTCCCAATTAGGGAGGAGCTGGTAGAAAGAGACAAGGTTTTAATAAAGAGTTGAAACTGTCAGTTATCTATTAATGACTTCTAAGTATTTATTAAATTCATCTTGGAATCACCAACATAAAAGTGAAAATTGAACCATAAAACTAAGAAGGCTAATGTTCTCCACTAAAAGCCCTGATTGCTGAAATAATCCTTTAAGGCAAATTCCTGTTTCCATATAGCATGCAGAAAGCATGAACTATCTATCTTTTCTTTATGGATCTTCATGCATTCTCAACATGAATTAAGCAATCAAGAATAGTTTATGATTCAGATCATGAACCCATTCTTTTTTCTCCACTTAAAAATATCCTGTCTATCTTTGAAAAACCCCAGAATGTGACTGGAAATATGTATGTTCTAAAACATGAGCTTTATGACAAAAATGTTGAGGCTCAGACATTAATTAATGGGAACTATGAGCTCAACAGGGAATTACAGATGAATTGCCTTAGACAAGGGTCTGATGCAAGCTTTCTTTGTTAATGGAGACCAAACTACTAAGGGGTTTCCAATGAAAATCTGGGCTGCAAAGTTGACAAATTTTATGTCCAAGGCAGCTTTGGAAGCCATCTTACTTTGCTAATATTATTGGGAGCCAGCTTCCTTTGCTAATATTGTTGGAAGTCATCCTACTTTACTAATATTGTCTCTTCACAAGAAAGGGTGTGTTTGTTTTGTCTTCCTTCAAATTATATGAAGGAATCATACCAGAAACCCCAGTCCCCCGTGCCACATTCAAGCTTAGCCTTGGTCTCAGTAGAGAACTGTGTAGGCAAGATGCATTTTCCAGAGAATGGACTTTTTCTAGGAAGTGGACTGTCCTGTGGGGAAAGAAAGGAAACTTACCTGGGTAATCATTTTTGTCTATGTCTGAATCACCACGTAAAGAAAAGCCAAATCCTGAAGGGATAGCCTGCGAGGCCCATACTCCTTGCAGAGTTTGGGAAGGCTTGGTGTTTAAGCCTTCCTTGTTCCCATTGTAAATCAGCACTTTGCCTCTTTGGTCCTTGCCGGCAAAAGGCACACCGATGGCAATGTCTACAAACAGAGACAGATAAACGCACTTTTTTAAAAAAATAAAGAAGAATGTTTTTGAAATAAAAAATATCATAAAGAACAAAGTTCTTATGTTTTTCCATGAAAATTCTTGAGTTCTACAGCAACACTAAATTATTTGTTGTCTTCTTTTCCAGCCAATGAGTACATACTGAGTACCTACCACATGCCTGGTGCAGTGTGTACAACAGTGAATCAGAAACTCAGAACTCCTACTTTTAGAAGTATATATTCTAGTGCAGGTAATAGATCATTTGAGTAGAGGAAAAAATCAAGAAGGCATCAAGCAATAAATGCTATGTACAGAATCTTAAAAATGTTGGTATGACAGATTTTTTTTTTGTATGAAGTAGAAAGGCAAAGTGACTGCCATTTAAATTGAAATCTAGGGACAAGAAGGAACCAACCATGTGAAGCCCAGAAGTGAGGGCAGCAAAGGCCCAAAGGTGGAAGGAGTGTGGTCTAGTTAAAGAACAGTCAACAGCCGGAGGACAATGCAAATGGGAACTCAGTGCCGGGAAGAGTCACTTCAAAGCTTAGATCAGTAGAGGGACCTTTGTAGGTAGATCAGTAGGTAGATCAGTGAGGGACCTTTGTAGGGGACCTGGGAGTTTCTTGTTTTCAAAAAAGGAATAAAAAAAAAAGAAAAGAAAACGTGCTGTCCTTTCATGAGTACCTAGTCTTATCAGCTATGCAAGACCTACTTTCTGGTTGAGTTGAGGATACCTGGTGACGAATTCAGACCCATAGTAACTGATGATGATTCAAAAACACCATTTACCTTCTGCACATTAGATTGTCAGGATTGTTCTAAATAAGAAAAATTCACACTGAATTGTATTTGGAGAAGAATTCTAGCAACACAAAACACTAAGAGCTTCCCAGGGTAGACTACAGTTGGTACTCTCATTTGTCCTTTATTTCTCATTGTTCGTAGTAGGTCTGTGGATCAGACTGAATAAATGATGACTCAACTCTCAGGACATTAGGATGATGAATCTACTTTCATCCAAGAGGTAAAGACAAATGACCTGAAAACTCAGGTTGTTGTAGAAAGTAGAGATATTGCCACACAGTCAGTAGAAAGGAGCATTTTCTTCATGGTCATGAAGTCAGTGACTTTATATTCATCCTCTGATTATTCTCAGATTTTTACCTACTTTCTATTCAGGAATATCCAGGCCTAACAAGGCTACAAACCGCTCTTATGATATTAAAAGTCCTTCATTTAGCTCTTTTTTTTTTCCTACAAAATTTATTTATTTATTTATTTGAAAGAGTTACAGAGAGAGGGAGAGAGAAAGAGAGAGAGAGATCTTCCATCCACTGGTTCATTCCTCAGATGGTGACAACAGCCAGGGCTGGGCCAGGCCGAAACCAGGAGGCTCCTCCGGGTCTTCCATATGGGTGGCAGGGACCCAAACACTTGCATTATTCAGGGTTTGAGAGAAGAGGCAAATAGAAGAATATAGGATGAAAAAGACAAGTCCACAGAATTTGGTATTATTTATTTCATTGGGGCAGTTTGGGAAAGTGGCAAGTCAGTTAAGGGTAAACTTAATGGACTTAGGTTTTAAGGTGCTTTAGAAGTTACTAACAGGCATTGCTAAGAATTATTTTTTTTAGGAATTATGTGAAGACAATAACACTTGCCAAAGGTGCTATGAACACTATTCTGAGGTGACTGCTCTGGGCAAAAAATAACAATTCTTGAATCAAGAAACATAATGTATCTTGATTCTTAACTTAAAGATTCCAAAAATGCATGCAAAATTTTGTGGGAACACGCATGTTTTTCTAGGAAGAGCGTAGTTAGAATACCTAACTTGAAGAACCACAAGCCTAAACGACTTTAATACTACTTTATTACAAATAGTAAAATTCCTTCCAAACAATTTTATGGACATGAAAATTCAGCACAACTTATCCATTGAGTATGGTGGTTAATCAGAAGGCATTATGTGTGCCGATATATCAAAGTGTATTTATTTGTGTCGCTCCCCTTCTTCGTGGAGGAACGACACTAAACCCTGCCTAGGCTTCATATCCGAGTCACGGCACCATTATGTCGCTCCCCCTCTTCATGGAGGAACGACACTGGACCCTGCGTTGTTCTTTTGTCTGCTCGGCCCTCCCTGGGTTTGCTGCTGGTTCTTCCCGGGTTGGCTGCCGTCCCTTCCACCTCCGTGGAAGGGTGGTTCCCCCTGGCCACATTCCCCACTTCCGCAGGGGAGCGGCACACCACCGGCCGGCTCTCTCAGGGGCTGCACAGATGTTCCTTCAGATAGATGTTCCTCTTAGATGTTCCTGGTGCATGTTGTCTCTCTCCTCCTTTATAGTCCTCTTCCACCAATCCCAACTCTGCTACCCACACGCCGAGTACGCTGCTCTCCTTCAATCAGGAGCAGGTCCTGCTGTTTATTGGTTGAACTGGAGGCAGCTGTGTAGAAGCTGTTTCCCTTCTCAGCACCATATTGTGGGAAAGCAGATGCATAGAATAAGTCTTAATTCCAGTAACTTAGTCTAGTCTGAGTTGCTCCCCACAATTTGTCTTGACTCTAGAAGGTTCTCTAGCTCTTTTCACATCCCCAAATCTTAACATCCATTTTAAAAATATTTGTCATCACTACTGAGAACATCCTAAATCAACCACCCTATAATGAGTTAATGTTGCCTGAGATTAAAAATCACTCACAGCCTGCGCCGTGGCTCAATAGGCTAATCCTCTACCTAGTGGCACCGGCACACCGGTTCTAGTTCCTGTCGGGGCGCCGGATTCTGTCCCGCTTGCCCCCCTTCCAGGCCAGGGAGTGCAGTGGAGGATGGCCCAAGTGCTTGGGCCCTGCACCCCATGGGAGACCAGGAGAAGCACCTGGCTCCTGCCTTCAGATCAGCACGGTGCGCCGGCCGCAGCGTGCTGGCCGCGGCGGCCATTGGAGAGTGAACCAACAGCAAAAGGAAGACCTTTCTCTCTGTCTCTCTCTCTCACTGTCCACTCTGCCTGTCAAAAAAAAAAAAAAAAAAAAAAAAAGTCACAACCACGGTACCCCACACAGCGTTGTAAATGCAGAAAGATGTCCATTGTTCCCTTCAGGTGACAGTAATACGGAATTACGACACATAAATGACTTCCCCACATCAGTTTAAGTTACCATTGTATCCATCTTGGTTGAGGTCCCCCAAGTGCGCTACCGCACTCCCGAACCTCCCGAAAATCTCGGTGCCGGTGAGGATCTGCGGGTCTCGGAAGAAGAGCGCGCTCACTTGCAAGTACAGGTGGACCTGCCCGACTTCTCTGGGGTTGCTCTCAAATTCACGCTCCATAAAGAGAGGCGCCCCAATCAGTATGTCATCCAGTCTGCAGGGAACACAGAAGGCAGCACGTTGGCACAGGTGAGATTCTTTTGGGTGTGTTTGTAATCAACTAGATAAGTACAGTATATTTTTTGTTTTCTAGGGGTTGCTTTATAATATTCCTATTCCTTTCATGGCCTTGTGTCTATGAAACAGAATGCTCTAAGAAATAAGACTTGTTCAATTATCACAATGAACTTTTTAACTATGTTACAAAGACTGCTTTAAGAAAACCACAGACATTTCACCCTTCTCAGCTTCTTAGTGCATTTCCAGAAGTCAGTTACACATAAGGAAAATGTATCAACAAGGCCTAAGCAGATTTTTCTAAAAGTCAATCAGTTTATCCACATTTATATAACTTCATTAAAATATGTAGCTTTATGGGTGTAAGGCTTAAAGTAAATTTCATCTATATCTTTCCTCCTTGCTTCCTCTATTTAAACAATAAAAAGAGGCTGAAGAGGTGAATGATCCCAGCTAGAGAGATCAAAAACAAAATTTTCATCTCAAGTGAAAATTCAGTCACTTTTAGTGTTGGTAGATTACAGTAGGGAACTAATAATTTTTACAGTTAAAAAATTTAAGGCTAAGAAAAGTATTCACAAATGAAGACATAACCACTAGGAAAAAAATTTTAAAGTGGTTAAAAAAGAGAAATATATGTGTGTATCAGTTTTGCTGCAAACAGTGCTTTGTCAAACTGTTCTAAATCTTTCTTAAACAAATCGAATTGTGTACTGCTGCAGTTTAAGTGATTTTTTTGACTATTTCAAAACTTACTTTATATGAATGGCGAAAGATGGTTAAAGATATTTCCTTTACAGAGCCAGGTAGGCATGAAGAGGAATAGAACAGAAAACATGAGACTTCTGAGTTATTTGATGTTTACTTTAAAAATGTTAAATCACACCAACCAAAATACCTAATTTGATCTATAAAAATGAAATGTGTCTGAAGACCCCCCTCCCCCCATTCTGGCAGGTATAATAACATGAGGTGCCATTTGAAACAGAAATACCAGTTTTATGACTATGTAGGTCAGGTAATATGCTGAAATGTGCAAAGTCGGATGGCCACTAAAATATTATCATTAACATAATTTAAGCATTATGTATCATCAATACATGATGATGAATACTGTATTAATACAGTAGATATATTGAAATATAACAAAATGGAATAAAATCAATTTATGTATTGATGACATAAATACATATTAATATAGCATATGTGGCATATGATATGTATTTTTAATGTCATTCATATCAAAAGGAAGGGATCAGATACGAATGGTTACTGAGAGCAGGAAGCTTCCTTGAAGATTCGAGCCATCTGCAGGACATCCTGAGCTTGTGGGTAACGCTGTCCTCTCTGACTTCCTGTCTTCCCAGCAGTGTCCCTCTAACAGCTACTTCTTAGCCTCAGTCAACAAACACCCTGTGAACCTACTATGTTTAATATATGGTGATAAGCAATTTAAAGAATACACTAATAACTATTAGGTCAACAAATTAGTCCCTAATTAATCAATGTACAAGTGATATTACATTACTACTCATATAACTGCAAACAAGGCAATCTGGGGAAAATAATATGAGATGCAAATTAATGCTGGAGGTCGCAGACCGTGACTAAGCTGGGTAAGAGAACTCAGGAAGGTTGCGTGGAGGAGACAGCAACAGCCCTGGATGGGTCTAGAGGAAGCTGATGCCCGGGGTCGGGGGTGGGGGTCTGAGTGGGGGCAAGTGCCTTGCGTAGAGTTTAGGGGCACCAAGTGTTCCAGGTGGGCTTGGTGCCAGGGGGATCCAACACATTTAATTGGAAAAGTAAAATACATAAATATACAAAGAATAAGCCTTAAGACCCCAACAGTATAAGCAAATAACGATAAAGTATAGATGCTAGTGCTGATCTATACAATATTGCAAGGGCACTTCAAGAAGTGTATGAGAAACAGAATTAAAAAGTAAGTTTGAGGGCAAATATTTTAGAAATCTGTGCATAGGCTTTTCGTAATATGCATTTCCACGAACTTTTTGAAGATTCCTAATATTTAATACTTTACATATATATATACATATATATTTTTTTTAGACAGGCAGATTTAGACAGAGAGAGAGACAGAGAGAAAGGTCTTCCTTTGCCATTGGTTCACCCCCAATGGCTGCTACGACTGGCGTGCTGCGCTGATCCGAAGCCAGGAGCCAGATGTTTCCTCCTGGTCTGGCATGCAGGTGCAGGGCCCAAGCACCTGGGCCATCCTCCACTGCACTCCCAGGCCACAGCAGAGAACTGGACTGGAAGAGGAGCAACCAGGACAGAATCTGGCACCCCAACCGGAACTAGAACTGGCGGGTGCTGGCGCCGAAGGCGGAGGATTAGCCAAGTGAGCCGCAGCGCCGGCCAATACTATATATTCTTGTTATAATCTATATACATATGATTTACAAGAACAATAAGAAAACAAGTCAATTAAAGATCTGCATAGACATTTCATCAAAGAAGCTGGAGATAGCAATGGAGAACATGAAAAAAGGCTCGATGCCACCCATCATTAAGAACTGCAAATTAAAACAAAGAGCTGCTACCCTAAGTCTCCTAGAAGCAAAAATTCAAAATGCTGTCATCAAATTCTGCGGAGAACAAAGAACAACAGGAATTTCTCATTCATTGCAGGTGGGGATGGAAAAAGACATGGCCACTTTGGAAGACAATGTAGGAGTTTGTTACAGAGCTAACATGATCCTACTACATATGACCACAATTATGCTCCTTTGTAGTTACCCAAAGGAATTTAAAACTTGTGTCTACACAAAAACCTGCACCCATCGATTACAGCACAATTGCCAAAACTTAGGTGCAATCAAGATGTCTTTCAGTTGGTGCATGGATAAAGAAAGCCACACAAAGGAATATTATCCAACACTGAGAAGAAATGAGGTCTCAAAACAAGGAACAAGTTGGAGGGAACTTAAGTGCCTATTGTTAAGTGCATGAAGCCAGCATGAAAAGGCTACCTCATACCTGACTCCAACTATAGGACATCCTGCAAAGGGTGAACAATGGAAACCGTAAAGATAGCAGTGGCTGCCAGGGAGATGGGAGGGACGTGAGTAGGAGAGACACAGGGGATTTTTAGGACCGTGTAACTGTGCTGGATATTACTGTGATGGTGACCACATGCTACTGTGCACTTGGAAGAAAACATAGAAGGCTGTAACACAAAGAGTGTTTAATGTAAACTAGGATCTTTTGTTGATGATAATAAACAATGGGTTCACCAGTGTAACAAATGTACCACACAAAGCAAGATGATGAAACTGTGGGGAATTTAAGGTGGGAAGGGAAGGGAGAGCATACGGGGACTCTGCACTTCCTGGTCAGTTCAGTTAGCCTAAACCTGCTCTAAAAACAAATTCTATTGATTATCAAAACAAGGTAAGATGAGAAAAACAAATTTGGCATCATACTGATCTCCATTTAAAACTTAGATCTTCTAATAATTGACTAGGCCATAATTAAGAAGTTATATTCTCAGAGCCAGCGCTGTGGCACAGTGGGTTAATGCCATGGCCTGAAGCACCAGCATCCCACATGGACGCTGGTTTGAGTTCCAGCTGCTACGCTTCGGATCCAGCTCTCAGCTATGACCTGGGAAAGCAGTAGTAAAGGGCCCAAGGACTTGTGGGAGACCTGGATGAATCTCCTAGCTCCTGGCTTTGGATCAGTGCAGTTCTGGCCATTGTGGCCATCTGGGGAGTGAACCAGCGGATGGAAGACCTGTCTCTGTCTCTACCTCTCTGTAACTCTGTCTTTCAAACAAATAAAATAAATCTTTAAAAAAAGTTATATTCTCATATAACAGTAGTATTTAATAAATGATAAGTATTATAAAAGTATTGGATTAGCTGTTGAAGACAATATACAATATTTTTACGTATTATAGCAAAGCAAACAGAAGTTCCTGTTAAAAAAAAAAAAAAAACACATGCATTCTCTCTCTCCCACATTGCGGAAGCCAGAAACAGGGTGGAAAGTGACTCTGGGATAGTCTGGAGCCCAGAGCTCCTGTGAGACTATGCTCTCAGGTGTCTGCCCACAGCAAGAGGCAAAACATATGGGAAAGCACCTGGAGCCAGTTTTGATTGACCAGACTGTCACAGGACCTGGGGACTGTGGGATAGACAGACCTGAGGAATGGCTATTATTTTGGTCTCAGATTCCAAAACGTAAGTTGGCTTGCTAAATTTAGGTCTTGCTAAAAAATGTCCCAAATATGTTTACTTAAAACAGTTCCCGCGGCTCGTCCACCTGTGGTGCTCCCAGCCGATAGGAGATGGCAGCTGTGGGCGCTGCAGGCCCTGGCCTCACCTTGGAAGAGACCCAGGTACCTCGGTTTCTGTTATTGTTGCTGTCGGCATGACAACACAAGAGGCACTTGTGACACTTAGCTGTGTGTGTGGCTGCCTGGCAGCCTCGAAGTAAGGCATCTAAAGTTCGTGGTTTCCTGCTGCAGAGCTTAGTAGGGACATTTTCTATTCTCATGGAGAAGGAACAGGGCCACGTAATTGGCCCCTGAGGGTGTGAATCTGACAGGGCACCGACACAATGGGCTCAATACATCTCTCACTGAGACCAGCGAGTTCTGGAAATGGGTTTTTCATTGGGAAAGTCCAGCACATCCATGGGATGCTTGGATTCTAGGAGTAATCTGCAGCATTGCTTATTTTCTCAGAGATACACATCCCGAGACACGTAAATACAGGCCCCTAGATGTGCTGAACTGCAAAGAAAAAGAAGCGTTTGTTCTCAGTTCATCATTATGTTCCCATGGAGTTGAGACACAATAGCTGTTTTAAATTCAGTTGTTAGAATGTGCCTTGTAGAATATTAGTATAAATATTATTTTATATTAGCAATATCACTTAAAAATCAGACTGTATACTATTGTTTAGGATGGTGTTTTAAAAATCTTGATTTGCAACCCATTACTGGATTATGAAATCAATTTAATTAGTCTCAACCACCAATTTATTTTAATGAAATATAATGTAATAATAGCAAATAGAATGAATGCACTGTACAAAATAAGGGTAAATATTGTTCTGTAAAACTTTGGCTTCAATTGTGTGTGTGTGCGTGCTCTCACTGGGAGGCAACAATGGTGAAAACTCACTGCTGTAGGGTATGTGTGCCATTAAGCTATTTCACAATCTGTCAAATCCTGTTTTTATTATGTCCAATTCAGTATTTAAAAATATATATTAGTAAAAATGCTTTTCATTCACCTTCTAATAAGCAGCAGGCTGGATGCTATTCTGTGAATGTGTTTACATATTTATTATACACACATACAGACTGACATAGAGAAATGTCTATAGAGAGAGATATTGAATGTATATTTTAATTTAAAAAATGAGCAATGTTTGAAAAATAGTATTAATCATGTGGCTTTTACTAAAAGTAACTTTGCCATTTGGGTCATGTTGATGTCTTTTTTTTTTTTTTCTTTGACAGGCAGTTAGAGAGAGAAAGGTCTTCCTTTTTCCATTGGTTCACCCCCCTAATGGCCACTATGGCCGGCGCGCTGCACCAATCCGAAGCCAGGAGCCAGGTGCTTCTTCCTGGTCTCCCATGCGGGTGCAGGGCCCAAGCACTTGGGCCATCCTCCACTGCCTTCCCGGGCCACAGCAGAGAGCTGGACTGGAAGAGGAGCAACCAGGACAGAACTGGTGCCCCAACTGGGACTAGAACCTGGAGTGCCAGCGCCACAGGCGGAGGCACAGCGCCACAGGCGGAGGATTAGCCTAGTGAGCCGTGGCACCGGCCAATGTCTTATCTTTAAATTCTAATTATTTTATTGGTTTGAAGACAGGGAGGAAAATATGTGCCTCTCTCTTTCTCTGTCTCCATATGAAACAGTGCTTCCCAGGGGCCATTGTTCCCTTTAGAGCCTAATGACTCAATAGTGATTGTGGAAGACATGGCTACCTTTTAAATATATTAATATCTGAATCATGAGGAAAATAGTCTAACCTGTCAATTGCAATTCAGAAAATGCAAGTGGTTTGTAAGTATAACTTTTCAAAATACTGCAAAAGAAGCGTATTCTTAATAAATGCCTGTGAAGAGGAAAAAAACAAAAGAAGCCAAAAGGAAAAAACCAACCAACCAACCAGGTTTGCTTGCTTAGGCACAAAATGAAAAATATCACCTCCACTTCTCCACTAGTGGCTGACAAGCTTCTTCTGAAATTCCTAACAAAGTTTATATTGACAGAGTTTGCAGTACTGGCTGTCTTAACATAACTAAACCCAAGTTAGTTTTGTCAGTTTGTTTATATTTTCAAAACTGTCACAGGGTTGACAGTATCAACCACCAACCAGCATGTGCACACTGGGTATAAGCTTTTGCAAAAAAAAAAAAAAAAAAGAAAAGAAACCAACTAGGAAGAATGTCCACCAATTTGCTTCCCTGGTTTCTGTGCTTAATCACACTGTCTCCATGCCACCCTCAACCATGGACTTAGATTTTGCTGCAGTTGTAGGGATTTTACTTTTGTTGCATAGAGAAAGTCTGGTTGAATTCTGTATGTGTGTGTTGGGGGGGGGAGTCCTCACTTCTGATCCATGAATAATCACCTAGTCAAGTGATTTTCTTAAGGATATATATATAATATATATATAATGGTGATATTCATATATATATAGAATATATACCTATCACCATTATTATAGTCTCAGATTTCACTTGCATTATATGTCTTTATCTGGATCTTTTCTTTCATCAATCTCAATTGCTCCAAGAGTATACTTATTTATAATAGGAACCTTAACTTTTCATAGCATCTAAGTAATTAAAAACAGCAAATTACATAGACACCAGGACTCTTATGGGCACTTCAGTTTTAAGAATGGAAATATTAAGTTAGCAGGCATTTTAAAGCAGTCTAAAGTAATCAGAAAATACTACCTACTATAAAAGAAATTCTATGCATTGCAATTTTTAAGAACATCAAGAGAACAAATCATCATTTGAAAATTCCTGTGTCTTTTACCATATCCTTTTGATCATCAGGAAGCCAACGGATTCCTTTTCTTGAAAGTCTTATTTTCTTGACATGACAAAAACATGTACTATAAACACTGTCACAAAACTCTGCTGCAGATGAGAATAAGCTTATTTCCAGGAAGGAAAGAGTGCCCTACAGGGCATATTGTAAAGCCTGGAAAAAGTTGTGAGGATTTGCAAATGGGAATGACTGATGGAGTGGATCTGGGGCCTGTGAGGAGCCTAAACCAAATGGCCCTTGAGTTTGTTGTCTGACGGCTTATTGAGGTGGTCATGTGTGCGTGCATATGTGTCCATGAATCCACACATACATGTCCATGCATCTATATCCATGTGTCCATGCATGTGCCCATGTGTCCATGCATATGTGTCCATGTGTGCATGTATATGTGTCCATGTGTCCACGAATACGTGTCAATGAGTACATGCATGTGTCCATGTGTCCATGTGTCCATGCATATGTAAAAGGCATGTTTTCACTGTAGAGTGAGCCTGAAGATTCTAAATGGCAGCCTATGTTTTAGCTTCAAGCTTTTCTTTCTAAAAAGCCTTGATTATATTGCATCTAAGTTGGGAATCTTGCATGTTGATTCTTATGGTTACTAAGATAACTGAAGGAGATTAAGGAAATTTTATTTATTTACTAGAGAGGGAATGAGAGGGAGAGAAACACTGTGGTTTCTGGTTCACTATTTAAGTGACCACAATGGATGTAGCTGGGATGGGGCTGAAGCTGGGAGCTGGGAAATCAATTCAGCGTGTAGCAGGGACCCAACGACCTAAGCCAGCACTGCTGCCTCCCTGAGCCTGCGTTAGCAGGAAGCTGGAGGGAACAGTCAGAGCTGGGACTCAAACGCATGGACTTTGGGAAGCAGGCATCTTAACTAGCAAATTAACTGTGAGATTAAAGGCCTGCCCTGGCGATTTCATTTTAAGTCAACTGCTTCCCAGGATAATATGGGTGCTCACCTAAACCTTCAAAATACACCCAGAGTACAACTACTCCTGTATCCCCCACTGCAGGCTTTTGGTCCACAGTCTTTGCTCCCCTGGCATTTGACACCAGACTCCCAGAAAACCAGATGGGCAGAGGTTACATACAAGGACCCAGTCTAGGCAGGCTCCATCCTCCACAACACACAGGACACGGTGTCCTTCTTGGAGATAGACTCACGTGCCCCACAGCAGGGCCTGTGAGGCACTGTGTGGTGGCTTGGTGGCCTCTGCACCTGCACCATCCCACGCCCCACAGCTCACTCATCGCACCTCTTGGCTTTGCCTCAGATACGCAGGGAGCTTCCACCTCTGGGCACCGGCTGTTCTATTGGGAGCACTCCTCCCCAACGCAGCATCATGGCTTCTCTCCTCGTTTCTCTAGGTGTTTCCTCAACTGTAATCTTACTCCTGAGGCTTTCCAACTTACCTGATTTAAAGTTGAATCCTTGCTAATATTCTCTCTATATATTCTTTTTTATTTTAATTATTTGTAAAAGATTTATTCATTTGAAAGGCAGAGTTACACAGACAGACAGTGGACTTCTGTCCGCTGGTTCATTCTCCAAATAACCTCAATGGCCAGGGCAGGGTTGGTCCGAAGCCGGAAGCCAGGAGCTTTTTCCAAGTCTCCCATGTGGGTGCAGGGGACCCAAGGACCTGGGCTATCTTCCACTGTTTTCCCAGGTACATTAGCAGAAAGCTGGATTGGAAGTGGAGCAGCCAGGACTTGAACCAGCATCCATATGGGATGCTGGTGTCACAGGTGGCAGCTTTACCCACTATGCCACAATGCCAACCCTTGTTTCTATTTTTAATTAATAGACTTTTTACTTTTTAAGGCAGTTGTAGATTGCAAGTGTATTTGAGCAGAAAAGACGCAGTTCTCACCTTTTCCCTTCCTGCCAGCCTGTCCTACCATGGCATCCTCCAGGGTAGTGCATTTGGTGCGATCTGCTAACCTGCATTCACTCATCATTCATTCTCAACCAAAGAGTATAGCTTATGCTGAGGTCACTCTTGGTGAATGTAAATAAATGTGTGATTCCATATATCCACTTAGTACGATATCTTATACAATAGTGTCACAGCAAAAATTCCTCTTTGCTCTTTGTATTAATCCCTCTTTCCCTCCCCCAGAACTCCTGGCATACATGGAGCATTTTCCTGTTTCCACAGTTTTGTCTTTTCCAATGTGTAATATGCTTGGGACCATATAGTATGTGGCCTTTACAGACTGGCTCTTTGACTTAGTGGTAGGCAGTTAAGGCCTCTCCATGTTGTTCATGGCTTGATATCTCCTTACTTTTTAGTGCTGAAAAAACCACCTCTTTGTCTGGATGTGTCACTGGTTATTTATCCACTCACCTACCAAAGGACACCTTGTTGCTTTTGGCTCTTGCCCTTTTTTTTTCCTTCTCAGCACCTAGGACTGGTGCATAGCAGATGCTCAAGAAATAAATGAAATATATACATGCTCGAGGAACACATGAAAAAAAATAAAGGATGTTTTCTAAAAGGTACACAAGTTAATAAATTTATCTCCAGTTATGTTCCACAGCTCAATACATAAAGGAAATTACCAGGGTGTATCTAAAGTGCTCAGCCTGCATTCAGGAACATCATAAGGATTCTTCAGAAAGTTGCTTTCTATGAAAATGTGAGCTCCAGAAGGGCAGAGACCCAGTCTGTCTTACTCACCTTTGCACAGTATTCTGGGCATGGATGACAACGCCCGGCACATATGCAACACAGTATTTGTTGGATGGCCAATCACTACATCTCCACCTAATGACTTTCTTATTTGATTCATTCATTTACCCGGCAGGTGCTCAATGATAATTTATTTTGAAGTAACAATGGTGAAACATAATTTATCACCCTGCTTGGCCCAAACTCAACTGTAGTTTCATCTCAGTGTAACGAAACATACTGCTATTTAATCTTCTCCAGGAGTGTTACCAGCACACTGGTTAAAGCAGTGTCAGGAGGAAAAAAAATCCATTTATGTCAAATGTTTTATGAATGTATCATCCCCCAGGGGAAAGAAGGGAGACAGATGAACAAATTCCTCCATAGCTATTGATTTGGAATGGTCAAGGACTATTCACTTCATAAAATTAAAAATAAAACTGAATAAAATGTCCTCTTCTAGAAGTGGCAGATGTAGAAAATCTCAGTGAAGCCATAAAACAGGATGACAGAGAATTCTTTAATAGATGTACCCTCTTGTCCTGAACCAAAAAAAAAGCTAAACAAGAGAGCCTCTATATTGTAGCAGGAGCCCGGAAGGATGTATTTTGTGAAGGAAAACGATAACATCTTTATGGGTGAATAGAATATACAGTGAGTGAGGAAGGTCTTATAAACTTACCCGTCATTGTTAACATCTGACACTACAACGGTGTATCCAAAATACGATGCCATCTGCAAAGGCAAACCGTAAGATGACATATTTTATGCTCCCCAAGTCATTTTTATAGTTCCGTTTCAATTACTCTTGAAAGATTAATCTCATTGAGGTACATTTTTGTGTTTGAATCCACAGACTTCTGGATAAGTCATTTAGTCTAACTCCTGACCCAACAAGTTACTGTCCCCACAGTAACCCTGACATCTGCTTGGACATCCTCTGGAGACGTTCAACAATCAGCCTATTGAATTGGTAGTGCAACTATTAGAAGGTTCTTTGCTACATGTGGCCCTTCCATAGCCTCCAGGCCCTCATCTCACCTTGTCCTGCAACCTTGTATCTCACAGAATAAATAATTCCACTTCCAGATGAAGTCTCATAAGAATATATTTTCACGGGGCTCACCCTCTCAGGCCCTGCTTCTTAAAGATATCACCTGTGGAACCTACGGGTAGATGACAGTCACAATGCACCCACAGAGGTATTAAGTCAGATTTATATTTTCTACTTCGGGCTCTTCACATTACTGAAGGGTGAAAATCATCTTAACTTGGGGGGAACCCGTATCTCAGTACCGATTTACATTGAACTTGTAGGCAACAAACGCTCCTAAATGTTTTCCAGGAGTTAAGTAAGTGCACTATCGTCTTCCCACGTTTTCTTTTTCTCTGAAGTTTTTATTTTTTTCAACTATGTTTACAGGATTTATCATCTTTTAAAATCTGGCCCATAGCGTTAGCTTGCCAATGTTGTTTCCATAGTCTGCTATCCAGTGTTTGAGCTCCTGTCATCTACCAACAACCAGCACACAAGCCACAAGAGAGTGTGCTCCACAGAAGGCAGATGGGATTTGTCCACTCTTCCATCTGCACTGCCTGACCAGTGTTCGTGCCAATGGAGGTCCCAGGTGCCAGACGCTGTTTGCAGAGGGATCAGCTAAGTTACCAAGTGGTGCACAATCACTTGACTCCTCATCTTTTCTCTATTCTAAGGACATACATGGGAATTCTTTGTTAAAAATATATTTATTTGAGAGGGAAGAAGAGAAAGCTCCCATCTGCTACTTTACTTGTAAAGTGACTGCAATGCATCAGGGCTGAAACTAGGAGCAAGAAACTATCCAGGTCTCTTACGTGGGGTGGGTGGCAGGAACCAATTACTTGAGCCATCCAGCGTGTACATCCCGAGAGGGGAGTAGAACCCAAATAGTACTGTGTGGGTTACAGGCATCTTAACTAGTGTCTTAACTGCTAGGCAAGTGCCTTCTCCATATGTAATGACTTTATTATGTGGCGTGTGTGGCCTGCACAAGGTTCAGGATCCCAGAAGTAGGTGCTACTGAGAAAAAAAGTTACAGAATGACCAAATTTCACAATTTTTTTAAAAAATCAAATGATTAAAAATATACAAAAACTGACCTGAACAAAGGAGAAATCTTGTGGGGATTAATTAGATCACTAAGTCCCACACTTTAGGAATCACTCAAAATTTATAAATCCATCCATCTTCCTAGGAGTGCCATGAGACTGTGAAATGCTTTGTTGAGCATTTCAGAGTAATAGACAGACTATAGTCCCAAATTCTGGCAAAATCCAAAAATGCCAATAATGCTTTGTATTCATTTAAAAATACTGCTAGTCAAAGTTTGGTGTTTTTTCTTTTTTTGGACAAACCTATTGCCTAAAATTCATATCTTTAGCTAAGAGTTGAGGATTTTAAACCATGATCTCCAGAAAGTCAAGGTGTCACTTGGCCAGGTTCAAGTGTGAGTCTTGCTAGGGAACCCCAGCAACTTGGGATGGTGGGGAGGAGACAGAGTCAGTTGAACAGAGAAACGCAACCCACACTGGCTCCCTTAGCTGGCAGGACGGTGCCACATCCAGTGATAAAAGCAGTCTGATGCATTTCACCAAGTCATAGGACAATCCAGGGTGACAGATGATATGTGGCCTAGATCACATCAGGTCAGGAGGGCGGCAGTGTCCGATGTTCAGACAATTGACCCTTTAACTATAGGACCCCAGGGAATGACAGCAAGAAGCTATCTAGACTAGTATCTAGTCACTAGGAGGAAGGGGCCAATAGCTTGCCAGGACTCCACAAAACACTGTGGCTCAGAGGAAGGCTGTAGTGACAGAGAGGAAGGGAGGCAGAGTGACATTAATTGTTCCCTATTAAAATGTCTTTGGATGGGTGTCTGCCGCAGTGGTCATCACCACGTGGGGGCCCGCACGCCACATCAGAGTGCTGCTTTGCGTTCCCACTCCTTTGCTTCTGCTTCCTGCTGGGACACATTCTGACAGGCAGCAGATGATGGGGAGATGATGGTCCACGTACTTGAATCCCTGCCACCCATCTGGGAAGCCTGCATTGAGTTCCAGCTCCTGTCTTTGGTCTGGCCCAGCCATGACTGTTAGGGGCATGTTGTGGGGAGTGAACCAACAGATGAAAGAGATCTCCACCCCCCACTGTCTTCAAATAAAGTAAAACAAATAAACATTTAAAATAAAATAAGGTGTATTTACCTGTTCACCAGTGAAATTGTGAATAAAAGTCATATCTGTAGAGTTAATGATTGAAACCTGAAATCACACAAATTGTACAGGGATATCATTTGATAGAGAATTAGAGCCTTTTTTCAAATTACAATTTGCATCGTTCAAAAATGTTTATGAAGAGTGACAAATGGTTAGCTATATAAAATAAAATGCAAACCCATAAGAATGACCTGGGGAAAAAGTTGATCAAATGTTTTGTTTGTACATAAGCCTGGGATGCTTTCAAAACTAAATGCATGCTTATTATTCTCAAGTGGGAAAGTAAAAGTTGAATTTAGGAATGCCGACAGAAATTAACCTGTTGGTTAGTTAATTTATTTCATCAGGATTTTTATCTGTCTATTTTTGTCCTTTAGTTATTATTACAATGAATAATTATAGCTCTTTTTCACAAAATGCAATTTAGAAATGCCATCCATAAAGCAATAACATCCCTTATAATTCTAACCAGCCAATCCCATAAACGTTAAGTTTTTTAGATGTTTGTGAGAAGACAAACATTATTTGAAATAAAAGTTTTTCTTTTTATACAGTCTATCTATGTTCTTTTCCTAATTTCATGGTAGTCATTTGTCCTAGCTCCTACTAATGGCTTGGACAGTGTCTCCCCTACCTTCATGCCTACCCAGAACCTCAGCATGTGCCCTTATTTTGGAACTAGGATCTTTGCAGATGAAACTCGATAAGGATCTTAAGATGAGCTCATCGCAGGTAGCCCTCAATCCAGTGAGTGGTCCCACAGAAGCAGGAGAGAACCCCTGTGGCGACAGAAACAGAGGTGGAACTGACACTGCCACAGCCTAGAAGGGCCAGGAGCCACTGGCAGCTGAACAAGCCAAGGGGAACCCTTCCCTCGGGGCATTCCAGGGAGCATGCCCCATTATACCTTGATTTCAGACTTCTAGCCTACGGGACTGTGGGAGAATAGCAGCTTTTGTTTAAACCACCCAGCTGGTGATCATTTCACTCAGACACCACTGAAATAACAACTGATTTCTTAAAAAATTTTCTGCCACATGAGACATGAATGTGTTTCAAGTAGTTCATGGGAAATGCAACTTAAATTTATTTTGGTGTAAAAAAATTAAAATCCAGGGCCTTCAAAAAGTCCATGGAACATGAATATTATGAAAAAACTGCATGGGTTTCAAAAATTATCTGTGCTAATGCAAACTTACCATTTGCTTCCATTTTTCCACAGGCTTTTTGAAGACCCCTCTTCCTAAAGTGTTCCTCGTGACAGTGGCCTCCTCCATGTGAGTCCTAGATGACGCACAGAGGCAGGGCTGCCTTCCCAGCTGTGGGACCTGTGCAGCCGGACAGAGCCTAGTGCCTGGTGGGCCTCACCTTTGGTGGAATTCTCTGCTGTCGCTGTCCAGCAGGCTTCAATAATTGTTACAGGGCGTCCTGCGTTTTCATTTTGCACAGGTCTTACTCATAACGTAGCTGAGCCTGCGCATGGATCAGACCAGAGCTAACCTCATATGGCTTCCTTCCGTTTTACTGAGCGTGAATCACTAGGAGGAGCTCACTATTAGAGAAAACCTCTAAAAACTTCAAAGTTGCCTGAAATTGAAAGCACCCTAGAACGCATTCCCAATACTCACATATCCAAAATTCTGCGCTCCTCTGGGAACTCCAGCAACCAACTCTGTGGATAAAAATAGTCATTTATAAGGGGAACTGTATATGTATTTCATATGCATAATTTTATGTTTATATAATTATTTATGCATATTATATAAGTTTTCAGAAGCCATATAACAAGTATGTGGTAAGGACTGCCTTTTAAATGAGTAACCACCACAGAGAGAGTTGGAAGTTTGGAGTCAGGGTTTTTCATTTACTTTCTCATTAGCTTTTAGGCCTCTGTAGACAACAGGAAACTGAAGAACAAAAGTTCTATTCTGAGGTTTACCAGTCTTCCCTCCCAGTACGCATGCCTTTCTCCAGAACGTCAGTCTGGCTTCTCGGGTCTGCATGAGATTTGTGTATTAAATCTTACTCTGATATGTATAGCTTTCACCAGGGTGACATCTTTAAAAATTTTTGTTTATTGGCCGGTGCCGCGGCTCACTAGGCTACTCCTCTGCCTGCGGTGCCGGCACCCCGGGTTCTAGTCCCGGTCGGGGCGCTGGATTCTGTCCCGGTTGCCCCTCTTCCTGTCCAGCTCTCTGCTGTGGCCTGGGAGTGCAGTGGAGGATGGCCCAGGTGCTTGGGCCCTGCACCCCATGGGAGACCAGGAGAAGCACCTGGCTCCTGACTTCAGATCAGCGCAGCGCGCCGGCCGTAGCGGCCATTTAGGGGGTGAACCAACGGAAGGAAGACCTTTCTCTCTGTCTCTCTCACTGTCTAACTCTGCCTGTCAAAAAACATTTTTTGTTTATTTATCTGAAAGGGAGAGAGAGAGACAGAGAGAGGCAGATGGGGATCTTCTGGTAACATCTTTTGTACTAGTATAAAAAGTACCGCTCCTGTCACATAACGTTACAAATGACTTGGTGCGTCAGAAGTTACAAGAGGCTGGGTTCCCAGAACTGTTTGCCAGCAGAAGCTCTAGGGGCAGCCTGGCAGCCAAGAGTGCCCAGGGAAAGGAGCAGACAAGTCTGGGGGACGGGTGTCGCTCCCCCTCTTCGTGGAGGAGCGACACTAAACCCTGCGCTGTTCTTTCGTCTGCTCGGCCCTCCCCGGGTTTGCTGCTGGTTCTTCCCGGGTTGGCTACTATCCCTTCCACCTCCGTGGAAGGGCAGTTCCCCCTGGCCACATTCCCCACTTCCGCAGGGGAGCGGCACACCGCCGGCCGGCTTTCTCGGGGGTTGCACAGGTGTTCCTTCAGCTAGATGTTCCCCTTAGATGTTCCTGGTGCATGCCGTCTCTCTCCTCCTTTATAGTCCTTCTCTGCCAATCCCAACTCGGCTGCCCACACGCCGAGTACGCTGCTCTCCTCCAATCAGGAGCAAGTCCTACAGTTTATTGGTTGAACTGGAGGCAGCTGTGCAGAAGCTGTTTACTTCTCTCCCAGAGCCATATTGTGGGAGAGCAGATGCATAGAATAAGTCTTAATTCCAGTAACTCAGTCTAGTCCGGATTGCTCCCCACAGATCCCCCTTTCTTTTTATTTTTGGCGTTGATACGCGCCTGTCTTCGGTGCCCCGTGGCACACACTCTGCTCTGCTTGCTAGAGTTGCCACAGGTTCTTAAAAGTCCTATCAATCAGGCAAACCGAATCCGGGTCCTCTCTTCGCCATGTTGTGAGGAGGTTTTTAGGCGCTGATGCGTGCCTGTGTTCGGTGACCTGCGGCTCACACTCTGGTCGAGCCGCCTGCTGGCGCTTACCGCCTTAATCAGGCAGACCGAACCCAAGCTTTCTCATTGCCGTATTGTGGGGGAGACTTATTAGTGTTGGTTCATGCCTATCTTCGGTGACCTGCAGCTCATACTCTGGTCGAGCTGCTTGCTGGTGCTTACCGCCTTAATCAGGCAGACCAAATCCAAGCTCTCTCATTGCCATGCTGTGGGGAGGCCTTACTTCTCTATTTCTCTATCTCCGGGCATTCCTATTTCTCCCATTTTACTTCTATCTTCCAGCATTCCTATTTCTCTCATCTTACTTCTAAACTTCTGTTTCTCTTATCCCCGCAGCTTCCCGGCGCCTCGCCCTGCTGGCAGGCTCCGCCCCGAGGCTACTTCTCGGCGGCTTTCCGGCTGAGCCGCTTCAGCCCGCGTCTCTCTCATCTGCGCGGCTCGGCTTTGCGCGGCTAGGCTTTGCGCGCACACTCCGCGGTCTCACACTTAACCCTTTCGCGTCTGAACCATGGCCTCGCGCCAGCCCCGCGTTCCCTATGTACTTGAGCCCCGCACGCTCTGTCTGCGCGCGGCAGCCTCCGCGAGTCACACAGCGTAGCTTACGTGACCGCCACTAGCATTCAATCTAAGTTCCCCGGGCTAGCCTGGCGAATTCAACCCAGCTTACGTCTCCGCCCCACGGTTTGGCTTCCCGTCCTTTGCTCCCCGGGCTAATCAGACGGATCCCAACCAGGCTTACGTTTCAGCTTCTGGTTTTAACTTTTCGCCCCCTATTCCCGGGCTAACTTGAGAATCCCAAAGTGGCTTTCGTATCCACCTCGGCCTGCCCCCCGCGGCTTCAATTTCCCTAACATTTTTCTCTACCCGGTATGTTTCCCCAAGCTTTCCTCCAACAATACTCCTCCCTCATTTCTCCTGGCCTCTCCCCACAGTCCGCGTCCGAGTCTGTTTGTTCTAGCTTTCACTTTCGCTTTCGACCTTAGAGATTTCTCCCAGCTTCCCCCCCGTAGTCCGTATCCGAGTCTATGCCTAGGCTTTCAATAGCTTCTTCCGGCACCCTTTTCGTCCGGCTTTTCCCTAGGCTGTTTGCTAGTCTCTCTCTCCGATATTTTCCCAGTTCTTCCCGTTTCTTCCCTCCTAGGTTTCCTATCCGTCCTAGGTTTCCTATCCGAGTCACGGCACCATTATGTCGCTCCCCCTCTTCGTGGAGGAGCGACACTAAACCCTGCCTAGGCTTCATATCCGAGTCACGGCACCATTATGTCGCTCCCCCTCTTCGTGGAGGAATGACACTAAACCCTGCCTAGGCTTCCTATCCGAGTCACGGCACCATTATGTCGCTCCCCCTCTTCGTGGAGGAGCGACACTAAACCCTGCGCTGTTCTTTCGTCTGCTCGGCCCTCCCCGGGTTTGCTGCTGGTTCTTCCCGGGTTGGCTACTATCCCTTCCACCTCCGTGGAAGGGCAGTTCCCCCTGGAAGTGGGGAACATTCCCCACTTCTGCAGGGGAGCGGCACACCGCCGGCCGGCTTTCTCGGGGGTTGCACAGGTGTTCCTTCAGCTAGATGTTCCCCTTAGATGTTCCTGGTGCATGCCGTCTCTCTCCTCCTTTATAGTCCTTCTCTGCCAATCCCAACTCGGCTGCCCACACGCCGAGTACGCTGCTCTCCTCCAATCAGGAGCAAGTCCTACAGTTTATTGGTTGAACTGGAGGCAGCTATGCAGAAGCTGTTTACTTCTCTCCCAGCGCCATATTGTGGGAGAGCAGATGCATAGAATAAGTCTTTTTTTTTTTTTTTTGATAGGCAGAGTGGACAGTGAGAGAGAGACAGAGAGAGAAAGGTCTTCCTTTGCCGTTGGTTCACCCTCCAATGGTCGCCGCTGCAGCCGGCGCACCGCGCTGATCCGATGGCAGGAGCCAGGATCCAGGTGCTTTTCCTGGTCTCCCATGGGGTGCAGGGCCCAAGCACCTGGGCCATCCTCCACTGCACTCCCTGGCCATAGCAGAGAGCTGGCCTGGAAGAGGGGCAACCGGGACAGAATCCGGCGCCCCGACCGGGACTAGAACCCGGTGTGCCGGCGCCGCAAGGTGGAGGATTAGCCTATTGAGCCACGGCGCCGGCTCCTAGAATAAGTCTTAATTCCAGTAACTCAGTCTAGTCCGGATTGCTCCCCACAGACGGGGACGTAGCCCAACAGTCAGGGGCCCAGCTCCAGGGTCAGAAAACCGGTGGTTCTGGTCCTAGTCTGCCGTCTCCCTGAGCTGAGTTCTTGAATCCAGTTTTCCCCAATCACCTGTAATGTGGGGATTGAGAGCTGATTAATAAAGTCATTGAAGCTCTCATTTCTCTACATCTACATTTTTAAAGATGTATTTATTTACTTGAGAGGCAGAGTTAAAGACAGAAAGAGAGAGAGACAGACAGAGAGGTCTTCCATCTGCTGGGTCACTCCCTAAATGGTCCAACAGCAGGAGCTGGGCTGATCCAAAGGAGCCAGAAGCTTCTTCCAAGTCTCCCATACAGGTGCAGAGGTCAAAGCACTTGGGCCATCTTCTGCTTTCCCAGGCCATCAGCAGGGAACTGAACTGGAAGAGGAGCAGCTGGGACTCGAACCAACACCCATATGAGATGCCGGCACCACAGGCAGAGACAGAGACATACCCTACTATGCCACGGCACCAGACCCTAAATCTGAATCTTTTCATTTGTTAGGGTTTAAAATTTAGTACAAAGGCCAGAAGAGGCTGAAGAGATTTCCATTCAAATGCCCTCCAATAGCGCTGCTCTAGGGACCGCACAAACTCTAGCATGAAGTGTATCGGCTGTGCTCCAGCAGAGCTGGGTGTTTGCTTTCAGCGTTCACAACCACGGGGAGTCACTTCGGGCCAGAGGCCGGATGTTTCAGTAGGGAATAGTTATAGATGACCGGCGGATACGACAATGAACATAACAGACAAAAGTCTCCATTCTCACGGAGCATCATCCGGTGGAGAGGAGCAGTTAATAATGAAAAAACAAAGAGTCAATTAAATGGCAATATAGAAGAGCTTAAGTGTAGTGAAAAAAGCGAAGCAGTAAACTACTTCTAGGGAGTGCTGAGGAGGGAACTGTAATTTACTGAGGCGGCAGCCAGGGACAACCTTAGGGAGAGATAACACTGGAGGAAAGACCAAGAAAGAAGGCAGTACATACTGTGGGTATCTGGAAGCTGTACTTCCTGGCTACAGGGAACAGCATGTGCAAAGGCCCTGAGGTAGTAATATATCTGCAGTATTCAAGGAATATCGAGGGTGGTTTGGGTAGAGGGCATCAGGGTAAAGTAGCAGGAGATGAGGTCAGATCAAGCAGAGGCCAAATAATTAGGGCCTTTTAGGTCACTGTGAACACTTGGACTATAGGCTGGTGGGTTGGCAAATCACTGAGAGCAAAGAAGTTACATGATTTGACTTCTGTGTCTAAAAGAATATTTTGGCTGCTGAATTTATGACAGACTGTGAGAGGGCAGGGTGAGAGCTTGGAGACCAGCACAGAAGCTGTTACAGTAGTTGTAGGTGAGAGATGATGGAGCTTGGATCAGACGCTGGGATGAAGGGGAGAAGTGGTCAGATTCTGGTTGGATGTTGCAAGTTTAGTTAGCAGAATTGCTGTTGGCGTGGATACGCTGTTTGAGAGAAAGCACAGTCCCAAACTGACTTCCCAGGTTTTTGGCTTGAGCAACTTGGAACACGGCCTTGCCATTTATACTGCCCTGGTGATGAGAGAGGGAAGAGCACATGAGGACACCTCAAGTTCACGGAAAATGGGGTGAAAGGCCATTCATTTTAGGGCAAACACTTTTTGAAATCCATGTACTGTTTTATTTGTGCACAGATTTTCCCTGCACTTTCTGCAAAGCCCTCCTATTTTGGTGGGAAGAGCAGACATTCAGTTAGAAGTACATTAAATTTGAGAGAGCTATTCAAGTGCAAGAGTTAAGTAGAAAGCTGAATACATGGACTTGGAATTTAGTCTAAGCTAAAGAAATATACAAAACTGAATGAGATTACCAGGAGGGAACTTCAACAGTAAACAAACAGGCCAGGCATTTAGCAAGGGACATACCCGTGAGGGCAAGGGAATGAAAGATCTTCCATGAGGTGGCCACTTAGGCGGCAGACACGATGCCTGTGCCCTGCACTGGGGTACAGGGATTCAATGCTCCATGCAGCTCCTGGTCCCCAGTTCCCATTCACACAGACCCTGGAGGGAGCAGTGAGGGTTCCAGCAGTTGGGTCCTTGCCACCCAGGTGGGAGACCTGGATATCCTGGGGCCAAATGAGCAATGGAGGACATTTGGAAAACGAACTGGGATAGGCTATCTCGCATGCCCAGTAAGTTTGTTTGTTTGTTTTAAGAAAAGAAAGCTGCTGGGGTCAAGTGAAGAATCAAGGCTCCTAATTGTAAAGGAAAATGAGCTACGTGAAGGCCACTGGTGCGCTTGGCCAGAGAGGTTTGGAGAGGCAAGGCACAGTCCAACAGCAGTGGGCTCCAGGGAAGGGAGCCAAGGAATGGTCCACGGAGTACACGGGCAGAGAAAAGTGCTGGAGGGAGAAGCGGAAGAAGAGATTCCTTTTAAAAAGGGAGAAACAATACTTGCTTCTACAGTGATGGGAAGGATGAAGGAGAGAGGGAAAAATCAACTATATGAGACGGGGAAGCAAGAACTGAAGAGTGCTGTGGTGTAGTGGGTTGTGCCGCCACCTGTGGTGTCAGCATCCCGTATGGGTGCTGGTTCAAATGCCAGCTGCTCCACTTCCCATCCAGCTCTCTGCTAACGTGCCTGGGAAAAGCAGCAGAGGATGGCCCAAGTGCTTGGGCCCCTGCATCTGTGTGGAGACCCAGATGAATTTCCTGGCTTCTGGCTTCAGATCAGCCCAGTTCCAGCCATCTGGGGAGGTACAGCCATTGGGGAAGTGAACCAGCAGATGGATGATCTCTCTCTGTGTCTCTCCCTCTCTTTCTATAATTCTGCTTTTAAAATAAATTAACAAATCTTAATAAATAAGTAAAACCAGGTTCAGAACAAATTAGCCATCTGGCTAGCTTGCCCGGGAAGCAGCCAGAGTGGTAGTCCACTGCCCAGTTTTCAATACGCTTTTCTCTGAGTTTGAATTAAAATCTTCTGACGCAGAATGGAAACCACAATCAGATATAATGGAGTTGCCTGATTTCAGGGTCAGGCCTGTTGGCTAGGACAGATCCAGGGGGATTATTGCCATTTGAAATGCATGGCAACCACTACTTCTTGCATCCCACAGACATTTAGACATCACATGGTAACTTTGCAGTCTGCAACCTCAGGTGACCACAACACTAAGAAGTTATTAAATGTAATGTTGATTAATGATGTTCATAGTCTTTTGTAAATGATCAGGACAGTTTAATTGCTTGGGGTCCAGGGCAAGTTAGAACTATCACTCAACCATAAAAGTTTTCACTTGGAAGAAAAAAAAAGAGTTTTCTTAAGTCTATTCCAATAACTCATGGTTTCTTAATATCAACAATACAGTCGGGAAAAATTTAGATTCTGACCTGGAAATATATAACTTGGACATCAACCCCATTAGCAAGAAGCAGAAAGAAGGCTGAATTACTGAACGTATTCCATCCACTACCAATATACTATGTGCTTTTTAGCATTTCCTTCCTTTAACCTGTACAAAGGCATTGGTATATTTTTGTAAAGATGTATTTTATTTATTTGAAAGGCAGAGTGGCCGGCGCTGTGGCTCAGTAGGCTAATCCTCTGCCTTGCGGCGCCAACACACTGGGTTCTAGTCCTGGTCGGGGCGCCGGATTCTGTCCCGGTTGCCCCTCTTCCAGGCAAGCTCTCTGCTATGGCCCGGGAGTGCAGTGGAGGATGGCCCAGGTCCTTGGGCCCTGCACCCCATGGGAGACCAGGAGAAGCATCTGGCTCCTGGCTTTGGATCGGTGCAGTGCCGGCCGCGGCGGCCATTGGAGGGTGAACCAATGGCAAAAAAAGGAAGACCTCTCTCTCACTCTCCACTCTGCCTGTAAAAAAAAAAAAAAAAAAAAAAAAAAGAAAGGCAGAGTTATAAGGCCAGGCTGAAGCCAGGAGCTGGGAGCTCCCTCCAGGTCTCCCCTGTGGGTGGCAGAGGCCCAGGTACTTGAGCCGTCTCCCACTGCTCTCCCCTGTGCATTAGCAGGGAGCTCTCATATGGGACACCAGAGTCAGTGGCTTAACCTGCTGTGCCACAATGCCAGCCCCAGCGCTAATGTCTGATTTTGACATATGTGGAAACTGAAGGTTAGACAGTGTCGTCACAGTCAAGCTCAGAGTTGTTGGGTGGGAGAAGCTGAGAACTGGCAGAAGAGCCCATGTTCTTCCCTCCGGGCCCCGTCATGTTCCTGCAGCAGGGTAGGGCCTGCTCACGTCCCGGGAACGGAGCTCACCACCGCCGACTCAAACACGAGAACACAGGCTTTCGACGTTTTATGAGTCAGGAACACATGGAAAATTGGAAGACAGTTATGGAACTAAGGCTTCAAATCCAGTGAAGCCCATCAGTGTACCACTTCGCAGTGCAATGATGGCACAGTAATGATTCCTCAGTGGAGGTTTCTAAGCTGCTTGCTCTTTGTCAGAGAATTCTCTCTCCCTCTTGTCTAAGCAAGCAGGAGAAGCACAGCACTGGAGGTTTTAGTGATCTAATGAATTAATCATGAGGGTCTTTTTTGACAACGTCCTTACTTTAGATATTCTCAGGTCACTTAAAATGTGGAGCTACTTTCTAGATATTTCTGATATCCCATGGAAAATCACTATTATTTTCTAAGTGAGTGAGTGTAAGATTTGATATTTTTAAAAAGGTACCTGCTATTCAATTCTCTCTCTGATGGCTCCTAACTCAATGGTTGTTTCTTCTTACAGCTAACAGTACCTACTGCTTATTAGGTACTGCACTGTTTTCTGAATACAGAGAATCAACTCATTTAACCCTCAGAAGCATTCTATGAAGCAGATGAGACTATAAGGTCTACCTGTGAGGTAGATGAAGAATAAGGAAATGCAGATGTTGGCTAATTTTTCCAGGTTCACAAAGCTAGTAGATACTGGCATCAAGATTTAATCAGGGTGGGCCTGTGCTGTGGCGTTGTAGGCTAAGCCTCTGCCTGCAGTGTCAGCATCCCATTGGGGCACCAGTTTGTGTCCTGGATGCTCCTTTTGTTATCCAGCTCTCTGCTGTGGCCTGGGAAAGCAGTAGAAGATGGCACAAGTACTTGAGCCACTGCACCTGCATGGGAGACCCAAAAGAAGCTCCTGGCTCCTAGCTTTGGATCAGCCCAACTCCAACCATTGCAGCCATTTGGAGAATGAACCAGAAGATGAAAGACCTTTCTCTCTGCCTCTCCCTCTCTCTGTCTGTAATTCTATCTCTCAAATAAAATCCTCTAAAATTGATTTAATCAGGATTTAAACCCAAGAGGCTCTGAAATCTATGCTCTATTTTTTTTTTTTTAAGATTTGTTTATTTATCTGGAAGGCAGACCTACAGAGAGATAGGGAGAGACAGAGAAAAGGAAATCTTCCATCTGCTGGTTCACTCCCCAAATTGCCACAATGGCTGGGGTGGGGTTGGGACAGGCCAGAACCAGGAGCCGGGAGCTTCATCTAGGTCTTCCACATGGGTGGCAAGGACCCAAGCACTTGGGCCACCCTCTGCTGATTTCCAAGGCACGTTGGAATGGAGCTGGATCAGAAGTAGAGCAGCTGAGACTCAAACTGGTGCCCATATGGGACGCTGGCATTGCAGGCGGGGGCCCAACTGACTATGCCACAATGCTGGCCCCTGAAGTCTAGGCTCCTTAAGCACTACAATACACTGCTCAAAGAAAAGGTTATGGAAAAAGAGGTCCTTAAAGAATTAGCTTGGTATGGGCATTTAGCCTAGTGGCTAAGACCACAGTTAAGATGACTATTCTTATACGGGTGGAGTGCCTGGGTTTGATGTTCCAGCTCCAAACTCCAGCTGCCTGCTAATGCAGACTCTGGGAGGCAGTGGCGGTGGCTCAAGTGTCAATTTCCTGCCACTCACAAGAGAGACGCAGATCCTGGCTCCTGGCTTTGGCCAACCCCAGCCCTAGCCATCATGGGCACTTGAGAAATGAACCAGTAGATAGAAGTGTTTCTCTATTTCCCTTTCCCCTCCCACAATTAAAATAATTGGCTCATATTTAAAAGAAAAAGTTCTTTTAAAGAAATAAATCCTGATTATTTTCAACCTCTAATGAACTGCAAAAAAATTCTTTATAAATTTCTACTTTGCATATTTTGTCAACATGAAACCATTAAAAGACCTATAATGATTCCAAGTAATGCAATATTTCATCTATTCTTAATTATTTGTGAATTAGTTAAAACACTTATATTAGTGAAAAGCAGTTAATGTTGATATGAAAGAAGTCAGAAAATGGCAACTCTTGATGGATGATGTAATCCAACTCATCTGATAAATATCACTATAAAGTAAAAGCTACTGCTTAAATGATAAGCATTTCATGATCATTTCAGTGATTAGGACAATATTGTGAGTCAGGCAGTGTTCATGTTAGTCAAAGATAAGAAAGTGCGAATCAGAGAGATTGCCATATCCTGAGGAATGGAGCCAGTGAGGCCAAAACCTGAGCCTGTGTGGAAGATGGTGAGCCTACAGATTCAACTATTTCTATCGAGATGCCTTCTATCAGTCTATTATGAGTAAAATGCCATCTACCTTTGTGCAAGAGATAAATACGAACAATGCGTAGATCTCGCCTTCCAGGAGCCGGACATGAACCCAAAAGGACTACACATGACACCACTCTTCCCCACTCACATCCCAACACAACTGACTTGAGAAGCCAGTGTGACTCCTGGCTCCTTTTCCTTCCCTTCCCTTCCTTCTTCTTTCTCTCTTTTTATCACAAGCATAACTTGATTACATTTACTCCTTGGCGTTGCCTCCTGGGATTGCATTGGCAGGAACCCAGAATTTAGAAGGGAACCAGGACTCAAAGCCAGGCACTCTTCTATGAGATGTGGGTATCTGGAGGGATGTCATAATCACTGTGCCAAACATCTGCCCCCGCCCCCAATTTTATTTAGACATTTTGGTGCATTGCTTAAGGTCTGTCAGCCCCGGTAGACTGTAAACTCTGATATTAAGGACCATTGGTTACCCTGCACGCTCCCCACCTAACAGAGCCTGGCACGCAGCAAGCACACAACAGTTTGCCAGGTGAGGAATTGGTAAAGGCCTCAGGAAAGAGGAAACATGAGATGACACAGGAGTTCACAAAAAGACACTGAAGAAGGGGTTCTGGAGAAGATGACATTTGAAATTGGCCTCCAAAGGGGAAAGAAGCATTTGATCTCTGAAGATGAGGATGGACACAGAATCGGAGGATTGAAAACAGAGACGACAGCCAAAGTACAGAAGACAAGAGAGCAGGGGCATATCTGAGAATAGGGATCAATCTGTTATTTGGGGTTTGAGCATGTTTACAGGGAGAAAAAAAAAAAAAGTTGAAATTTGCATTGGGATTGGAGAGAATATAGTTTTAGATCTGTTCAGTATGAAATTAAAGAAAGAAAATAAATCTCGATTTACCAAATTTCATCTGTCACCAGTAGCATGGCTTTTGCTGAAGTCATTTAATCATCTCTATATTTTCACTCATGACATTGGACTGCTACCCTAATTTTTTAAATTGTTTTAAATAGATTTTTTTAAAGATTTATTTATTTACCTATTTGAAAGAATTATAGAGAGAGAGGGAGAGTCATAAAAAGGTATCTTTCATCCCCTGGTTCACTCTCCAGATGGCCACAACAGCTGGGGGTGGGCCAGGCCAAAGCCAGGAATTTAATCTGAGTCTCCCATGTGGGTGCAGAGGTGGGGAGGGCGTGGTAAGCACTTGAGCCATCTGCTGCTGCTTTTCCCAGTCCGTTAGCAGGGAGCTGGATTGGTAGTGGAGCAGCTGGGACTCGAACTGGTGCCCATTCGGGATGCCAGCACTGCAAATGGGGCTTAACCCTCTGTGCCACAGCACCGGCCCCGTAAATAGATTTTATAAAGATTAGTTTTTAATGAAACTCTTCGCATTTAAAATTTGTACCAAGTGTAATTTTTTCTACAAAATATGAACCTATACATTCTGGCGTCACATTTATTTGCATTCTGTATAACAAAGAAAAGCACATTTAGAAAAGGACTTTGTTAATGTCCTTTTAACTTTCCTTCCTGCTTTGTAAGTGACATAAGATCAATGATCCTCTCACCTTGCTGAGAGTCTCCGGTGAATTCCCCAGCAGCAACTGAGTATCCTGTTTGAAAAAAAGGAGCGGATGGGTCACACTTGATGACTTAACAAATGAGCTCTATCTAGAAGAAAATGAAAGAATTACCATAGAATTTCTTTGTCTAGAAGTCTCTACAAACATTATAAAATAAAACTTAAGGATTCTTTCAAGAAGAAAATTAATCCCAACAATTTCAAAACTTTCATGCTAAACCCGGGAAGCATGATTGATCTGTTACGATTGCTCCTAAGTAGGAGCATGGAAATAAAATCATAGTCTGAGGTCCATTTTCAAGCATGAAGTCTTCATAATCCATCTGCTCAGTGCAGGGACAGGGCCTGACATTCTAAGAGCTGCCTGCTCTTCATCATGATCAGGTGGGATCCTCTGAAAGACACGCTTGGTGCTCAGGACTTGCTTTTTCTGATCACCAGCAAGATCTTCCAACTCCTTTCATGATCGTTTTCCACAAGTTTCACTTAGCTCTAAAAGTGAGGTCTCAGCTATAATCACAAAACATACAAAACACAACCACTACTTTTTTTTTTTTTTTCAAATTCACCAAGCAATCAAAATGCCACCGTGATACTAACGGTGGGAAAGACTATTGATGAAATGAGGTCGTGTGTTTGCACACGGTGCATTTTCAGGATATTCTAGAAATTGAAAGTCTTTGGCTGCAGCCCTAGAAACTGCAAAGGGCTGCCCATATGTTGCTCCTGTAGCACTGGTAGCAACCTCGCTAATACATAGGGTCTACATCAGCAAAATATTTTATGTGGGGGAGACTTGGGGCACCTATGAAATAGCTGCTCTAATTATGTAGGTTATGCATCAAGGCTGAAAAACCAGTCCTACTTCAGATGAAGAGACCACTCTAATAAGAAGAGAACATTTTTATAAGATGCCAAATAACATCACACTAGTCAGGAACAACATTTGCATCTACACTTAACATGCTTGTCTTTTGAGAAACCATGAATATCTTGAGCAGTGGCGCTTACCAAGGTAACTATCATCGTAGGAAGCTGGAGCCACTTCTGTCTGCTTTTCTCCAGCCAGTTTCCGTAGAATATCCTTGAATGAGTAATTTGCAATGATATCTGCAATACTGGCAGTGATCACCTGACCTGTGTTTAAACGGATTAATTCATTAACTGAATGAATTCAAGAGGCAGCACTCCCCCCTCCCCCAGCCCCCGCAAAAGCAGAAAGACACACAGTCCCTTGAAAGCTTTCATGGACTTGCTTGCATGTATGATGGTGGATTTTCCTGCCTGCCACAAGAACTGCCTGCGAGGGTTGGTTACAGCTGGGTAGGAGACCGCAGATTAATAAGAGTATTTTATCTATGTTCCTGCTGCACTAAGCATGCCTAGTTCTATCTTCTCCAACTGATAAAGGAATCTAAGAGTGGAGACATAGACAAAATTTATGTGATTTTACAAGAAAATCTAGAATCTTCTAGGTAGAAGGAAATTTTAAGACCATCTAGCCAAACATGGCATCTTGTAGGTGGGGAAGCTGAAGGCCAGAGCTCGAATGTGTTCTCTAAGGTCACCTGGTTTTGCTTGTTGGGCAGCTGGTGTGACAAGCAAGGTCACCTTGGCATTCCTACAAAACTGTGTTTTTGAAAAGTATGGATGCATGGCCGGTGCCGCGGCTCACTAGGCTAATCCTCCGCCTAGCGGCACCGGCACACCGGGTTCTAGTCCCGGTTGGGGCGCCGGATTCTGTCCTGGTTGCCCCTCTTCCAGGCCAGCTCTCTGCCGTGGCCAGGGAGTGCAGTGGAGGATGGCCCAGGTGCTTGGGCCCTGCACCCCAGGGGAGACCAGGAAAAGCACCTGGCTCCTGGCTCCTGCCATCGGATCAGCGCGGTGCACCGGCCGCGGCGGCCATTGGAGGGTGAACCAACGGCAAAAGGAAGACCTTTCTCTCTGTCTCTCTCTCTCACTGTCCACTCTGCCTGTCAAAAAAAAAGAAAAAAGAAAAAAAAAAGAAAAGTATGGATGCCACATTAAATCTTGGGGGTGGGGCTGGGGCATGGTGGGTAAAGCCACCACCTGCAGTGCAGGCATCCCATATGCAGACTGGTTCAAGTCCTGGCTGCTCTGCTTCCAATCCAGCTTTCTGCTGGTGCACCTGGGAAAGCTGTGGAGATGGCCCAGGTCCTTGGGCCCCTGCACCCATGTGGGAGACCCGGAAGAAGCTCTTGGCTCCTGGTTTCGGATCAGCCCAGCTCCGGCCATTGCAGCTATTTGGGGAGTGAACCAGTTAATGGAGGATCCATTTCTCTCTGCCTCTGCCTCTGCCTCTGCCTTTCTATGGCTCTTCCTTTCAAATAAATAAATCTTTAAAAAAGAAAGAAAAGTATGGATGCTATATTAAATCTAAATCACTTATCCAAGTAATAGACTATAAATATATCAGCTAAATTAAACAAAGGTATTCCATAGTCTTTGAGCCACTTACTTGTGCTACTAAAATATATTGAAGAAAAACATAAAACTGTTATAATGGGAGGCAGCCAGGTCCACTGAGATCCGCAATTTCAGCAGAAAGAACCATTGCCACAACACTGATGTAAGCACTTTGGCTAATCTCAGAAATCTCAGAATATGATTTTATCAGGGTGATAAGTCTCTAAAAGGCAGCCAGCAATTTTCTGCTGCAATTTCTATGCATTCCCATATTTATAAAGGGCATCTGAGGCAACAGCATGATCTCATACTTGGAGAGAAAACTGTTTAAACATTTAATGTTAATTTTAAAGACAAATTATTCTTTGGGAATTCACATAATTCCCATAGTCTGTTTAAAGTCCAAAAAGGAGTAAAACTGTCCAACCAGGTCATAAATATTTTCAAGTGATTGAGACTGAAATAATTGTTTCAATACTAAGACAATGGTGTTTACATAGGAGTCCATGAATAATGTCAGCAGAATTGGCTAATTTTCTCTGGATTAAAGATAAATACCCCATACACACCACACACACACACACATACACACCCAGAGCCTTTGGTTGTCTCCTTCAATTTTATCTATAAACATTACAATCTTTTTAAAAATATTTATTATATTTTATTTGAAAGGCAGAGTTGCAGAGAGAGAAAGAGAGAGAGAGAGAGAGACAGGGGTCTTCCATCTGCTGGCCCACTCCCCAGATGGCCACAATGGCCAGAGCTGTGCTGATCAGGAGACAGGAGCTTCTTCCACATCTCTCATGTGGGTTCAGGGGCCCAAGGACTTGGGCCATCTTCTACTGCTTTCCCAGGCCATAGCAGAGAGCTGGATCGGAAGTGGAGCAGCCAGGACTTGAACAGGTGCCCATATGGGATGCCAGCATGACAAGCAGCAGCTTTACCCCTATGCCACAGCGCTGGCCCCTGACATTACAATCTTAAGTTGGGATGGACTTTTAAAGTATACAACTACATCTCAGTCAAGTGCTTCTACATGCCCTTGGCATGGATCATTTTCAGCAAATCATTTGTATAGGAATTTTTTTTTACAATATAAAGAAAGGAATGAAATACATTAAATTAGCCAAATGAATTAAAGGACACATTTTAAAACATTTTTTAAATTTTATATCATCTGTTGTATGCAATATATTTTCACTTTGCAATGTAATTTTAGATATAAAATGTTAAGTATTTGATGTTGATAATTGTTTACACATGAATTAAGCTTAACAGTAAATTCATATAAAATTTTATCATGAATCCATCTCTTTTGGCCTTTCCTAATGACTTCTAAACCCAATCAAGTCTATTCCATTGGAAAAAAAAGTCTCCCTCAATTATTCATAGGTGTCAGATTTTCTTCTACCACTATCCTAAACCTAACAGCCAACATGCAATCTGTCTTCTCTGTATAGGTACCATCCATACCCAGGGCTTCATTTATCACCAATACGCATGTGATGTGAATTTGTATTTCAACCTGGGAGGCCGGCGCCGCGGCTCAATAGGCTAATCCTCCGCCTAGCGGCGCCGGCACACCGGGTTCTAGTCCCGGTCGGGGCGCCGGATTCTGTCCTGGTTGCCCCTCTTCCAGGCCAGCCCTCTGCTGTGGCCAGGGAGTGCAGTGGAGGATGGCCCAGGTGCTTGGGCCCTGCACCCCATGGGAGACCAGGAAAAGCACCTGGCTCCTGGCTCCTGCCATCGGATCAGCGCGGTGCACCGGCCGCGGCGGCCATTGGAGGGTGAACCAACGGCAAAAGGAAGACCTTTCTCTCTGTCTCTCTCTCTCACTGTCCACTCTGCCTGTCAAAAAAAAATAAAAAAAAAAAATTAAAAAAAATAAAAGTATTTCAACCTGGGTATCTTCTCTGAGCACAGGCCAATACATCTAAATATTTACGCTGGAGCTATTGGATAGCTCAAACATTTCCATACCCAACATAATCAAAAGCCAGCTCACCATCTCTAACCAGCGCACCCCAAACCCAGTGTCCTCTATCTCAGTGCAACCCAGTTACATCCATTCGGGGGCAAAAGTCAGAAACACAGCCTTGACACCTTCCCCTTACGCCTGCCCAAGTAGTCAGTCCACCACTTAGGCTGCTTATTTTGCCTCTAAAGAGTGTCTCAGATTTCTCCTCTTTTAAAATCTGTGCCATCACCACCCTATGAAGGAAACATTGTTACCTGAGCCTTATAGCTCCTTGGCCTTATTTAGTTTACAATCTCATAACTAGCTTTTTGATATTTCACCTTGGCCAATTTCCAATCCATTTTCCATTTGCAGCCGGAGCGGTCTCTTTTTTTTTTTTAAGATTTATTTATTTACTTGAAGCAGTGGTGTGGAGAGAGAATTCTCCACCTGCTGATTCCCTTCACAAATGGCTACAACGACCAGGGTTGAGCCAGGTTGAAGCCAGGAGTCAGGAACTCCATCCAAGTCTCTCATGTGGGTGGCAAAGGCCTGAGCACCCTGGCCATCCTGTGCTGCCTTCCCAGGTGCATTAGGAGGACACTGGATCAGAAGCAGAGCAGCTGGGACATGCACTGGCAATCTGATATGGGACGCCAGCAAGCAGACTGTGGCTTAACCATCTGTGCCACAATGCTGGCCCCCAGCGTTTGATCATAGCATCCATGGCTACATTTTCCTAATGGTTTCCATTACCCTTAGGACAGATAACTCCTTCTTACTCTAGCTAACAGCATCCACTTAAATCCTGAGAAATCCATAGCAGTTTCCCACTGTTTGTGGAATAAAGACAAAACTGTCTACCCTGACCTGAAAGCCCTGTGTGGCAGGTAAGGCCACTCCATACCACTGATCCAGCTGTTCCCAGGTTCTCTTAACTCTGGTCACCCTGACTTCCCTTCATCCCACTGGCTCTGCACTCCTGGGCTGCTGCTGGCCTAAGCCATGCCATCGTAAGCCTTAGAAGAAGCCATCCTCTCTGTGCATGTGCCTCTATGTTCATGGCAAGGCACAGATGGTATTCCAGCACACCTGTGCACTGCCACTGTGGAGAGGACCCCCAGGGTCTCATGGCACCATCACGACATTCCCTTCCATTGGAGTGTGCGTCCTGCTTGACATTTCTCAGGTTCTCAGGTGAATATTCTGTCACTGCCTATATCTCTACCCAGATAGGAACCCTATTTTGATTCACTACTGTATCTGTGGCATCTGGTACAAGGACTGGTACAGCCTCAATAAGTTGTTGGTGGAGAAATGACTTCAGTTGCAAGAGGATTTTCAAATACCATTCATATAACAAGCTGCAGATTGAAAGGATGCTCTATCCCAGAAACTATGAATGGGGCTATACCATTCACAGAATAAAAAGTGAACATCTCAATTTACTTCTGCTTCCTCTCCTGCCAATAGAACATACCTTGCCAGTAGAAACTTCCAGGTCCTCCTACTATGAGGTCTCCATTCTGCAAAACAGAAAGAATACCAGTAACAATTGAAAAGAAATGTTGACATTTTGTAAAGGATGATAGATCATGGTTAATAATAAGCACTGCTCTAACAATTTGTTACACATAAAAAAGAGATTCTTCAAAGAGGCCCTTATATATGAGGCCTGCAGGTCATTTTCTTTCCTATTCTTAACTTTCAATTATTTAGTGTATCAAGTAATTTTAAATTAACTCAATTAAGTAGAACCCTCTCCTTTGAGAATATATAAATTCAGTTTTTTGGCACTACCTCTGGTAAGCGAAATAGCTACATGTTTAATATGGTGCCATGTGGCAGATCTGGTTTTTTGAACCTTGGTGATAAAAAGAAAAATTCTGTTTTAATTTCTTTCAATGCCATAGTAATAGCTCTTTTTTTCAGACATCTGCAAGTTGCCCTCATTCTCAGAAGGAAGAATGAAAACTCCAGACTAGAAAATAGAAAACTTTCCCCATCTACTTACAACCCCACCATCTGTACTCTACATCTTGAACATGCAGAGGCAACAAACAAAACAGCCATGATTAAAAAAATGCCATGATAGACAATAAAACAGTTCAGATGTCTATGAAATTTTTCTATACTGTTTTCAAAACCATGGAGTCTTGGTCCATTATACACATACTGGACATCTCTGTTTTTAATTTTATAAGAGGATATGCGAATTTTAATCCAAATATTAAATCTCATTGGTGCATTAAGTCAAGAGAGCAAACAATTTGTAGGTTCTTATGATTTTTTAGAAACAGACTTTTTAAAAAACATTTATTTATTTGAAAGAGTTAGAGAGAGAGAGAGAGAGCCGGTTCACTCCCCAATTGACCATTATGGCTGGAGCTGTGCCAATCCGAAGCTAGGAGCCAGGAGCTTCTTCCAGGTCTCCCACATAAGTGCAGGGGCACAAGGACTTATGCCATCTTCCACTGCCTACCCAGGCCATAGCAGAGAGCTGGATCGGAAGTGGAGCAGCCAGGGCTTGAACCAGCACCCACATGGGATGCTGCCACTGCAGGTGGTGGCTTTACCAACTATGTCACAGCGCCAGCCCATGGGCTTTTTTTTTTTTTTTTACTGTGTTTTGGCGATTTTCATGTGAGAATGGTTGCTACAAAGGGTAGAAAGAAAGACTGTTGCTTTTCATCGCGTGTACTTCTGGACTGATAAGGTTGTCATGCACATAGGTTACTTGGAAAGAAAAGAAATTAAGAGCAAACAAAAAGATGTAAAGTTGTCAGATATGATGATGAATATGTGTCTAAAAGTTCTTTGGTTGTTGTTTGGGGGTGTGGGAATGAGAGGCATAGGATTGTAAAAAGAATCAAACATTACATTTTAGAAGCTACAAGACTAAAATAATTTACCTTATAAAAATCCAGACTAAATCCTGCTTGGCAGTAACCCTGGCCTTCAGGATCAGCGTTGCCTGGGTTGATCAAAATATATAAATGTTATGATGTCATCATTCCCAAGATATATTTTAATGACCAAGTCAAGGTATTCCGTTATCTCTATAGATTTATATATTAAAACATCAATATATTTTATATATTTTTAAAAAATTCATTCTAAGAACTCTATTAAACATCTTTCTATTTCCTAATCACAAATATCACTGTGATTCTATGGTAAGATCAACAGGACCACGTGTCTCTGGCTTTTTATATTTAGTTTTACAACTCATGTTCATGAAGAAATAAAACCTTTCATTGTTCCACATCCCCACATGGCAGTGGCTGCCATGCTCCCCCCACTCAGTCCGAGAGAAAGCAGGCAAATTTCCATTCCTAACATTCCATGCCCTGGAGAAGGGGAGCTAAACAAGACCGCCTGTGCGATGCTTTCTGCTGGGTGCCAACCAGGATTTCCATTTCTGTGCTTTTTAACAGGAAGTGAACTGTAAATTATTCCATTATGATAAGTTAGGTAAATTGGGAAACTGCATTGCTGGTTGCAGTGAATCTCAAAGGGATTGAGATTGCAATGCTGGTGTTCACAGAAGAGAAAACTCTCTAGAAATGGTTTATTTTCTGTCTTGTTCAATTTAACTCACTAGCTGGATGTCCAGTAAGATCTCATTGTACAGTGCAGGTTTGTAAACTCTATGCCGGCCAGCAGGTGAATTCACAGAATATTGTTCTCAAAAATCTCCAGTGCATTAGAATCATGATTTTAATGCGTATAACTTATCCTTTAAAGTAATTTCGACAGGGGGCTGGCGCTGTGGCATAGTAGCTTAAACCTCTGCCTGCACTGCCAGCATCCCATGAGGAAACAGGTTCACGTCCCAGCTGCTCCTCCTCAGATCCAGCTCCCTGCTGATGGTCTGGGAAAGCTACTAAGGTGGCTCGAGTGCTTGGGCCCCTGCACCCACAAGGGGGACCCAGAGGAGGCTCCTGGCTCCATACTGGCCCAGTTCCAGCCTACCGCACCCATTTGGGGAACAAACCAGTAATGGAAGACCCCTCTGTCTCTCCCTCTCTCTCTCTGTAACTCTGCCTCTCAAATAAATAAATCTACAACCTCTAAAGTGCTATATGAAACACATTTCCATTGTTTAAATTATAGCTAAAACATAGATAAGTAGAGAGAATTTCAATAATTACCTATGAGAGGACTTCAAAAATGAAATTAGTAAGTTTATTTGAGTGCAAAAGGCTTTTGAAATCATGCATTGTTTTTCAGAGTATACACTTTCCATGAACTTTTTGGAGACCCCTTAAAGCATAGATTTCAAGATTTTTCGCAACCAAAATTATTTAAGATTTTGTTTTAGATTTACTTATCTATTTGAAAGTCAGAGTGTCGGGGAGAGAGGGAGATTAAGATATTCCATCTGCTGGTTCAGTCTCCCAATGCCTGTAAAAACCGGGACTGGTGTGCTGTTGTTGTGGCATAATGGGTTGAGTCACCAACTACAGCGCTAGCATCCCATATGGATGTCGGTTCAATTCCTGGTTGTTCTGCTTCTGATCCAGCTCCCTATTAAGGCACCTGGGAAAGCAGTGGAAGATGCCCCAAGTCCTTAGGCCCCTACACTCATGTGGGAGACCTGAATGAAGCTCACGGCTTCATGGAGTGAACCAGTGGATGGAAGATCTCTCTCTGTCTCTTACTCTCTCTCCCTCTCTCTCTCTAACTCTGCCCTTCAAGGCTCAGCTGCTGCCTGCCAGGCACATTAGCAGGGAGCAGGAGCGGAAGCAGAGCAAGAGGGACTCTCTCTAATCAGGCTCTCTAATATGGGATGCAGGTGTCCTAAGGGGCAGCTTAATGGCCTGTACCACAAATCCACCCCTAGACTTTTTTTTTTTTTTTTGACAGGCAGAGTGGACAGTGAGAGAGAGAGAGAAAAAGGTCTTCCTTTACCGTTGGTTCACCCTCCAATGGCTGCTGCAGCCAGTGTGGTGTGGCCAGCACACCGCGCTGATCCAAAGCCAGGAGCCAGGTGCTTTTCCTGGTCTCTCATGCAGGTGCCGAGCCCAAGGACTTGGGCCATCCTCCACTGCACTCCAGGCCACAGCAGAGAGCTGGACTGAAAGAGGGGCAACCGGGACAGGATCCGGTGCCCCGACTGGGACTAGAACCTGGTGTGCTGGCGCCGCAGGCAGAGGATTAGCCTATTGAGTTGTGGCACCAGCCCTCCTAGACTTATTTTTTTAAATTTTTGATTTATAAAAAAGGGAACAAGTTTCATATATACTGTTTTAAAAGCATAATGATTCTTCCCACCCTACTCTCTCCTCCCTCCCTCAATCCTGCCCTCCCTTCTTTTCATATTTTTCTTTTAATTCTTACAATGACATATTTTCAGTTTTCTTTATAATCAGAAGCTTAACCCTCCACTAAACAAAGAATACAACAAGTAGTACAGAGAAAAACCACTGTTGCTCAAGAGTATAGATAAGGGCTATAAACATCCACAAATGTTTTAAATCACCCTCACAGTTAAATATGAATATGCAAATAATTGCTCCTACCTTATCAAGAAATTCCTGAATGGAAATTAAAGTAAGAAGGACTGAAAGGAAATATACACCATCATAAGGAACAATTGCAGGCTGAGCATGGCTGGTTTCAGAAACTCCTGAAATGGATCTGTCCTTTCCAGCTTTCTCTAGAATGTCTTCTGTGAGGCTTTGTTTTTTTTTTCTTTTCTTTTGTCAGTACTTTGCTAATTTTAGCATTGTCATCAATTCTTTCCAGATGCTTTCTTTATTTTTTAAAATATTTTTCTACTTCATACACTATTTTAACACAATTAGTTATTTCTTTTACAACTATATTTTGTGGTTTATGGTTATGAATCCTATAAAGCCCCCTAAAAGCTCATCTATATAACCTCAAATGTCTAGGGATGAGTTTTCTAGAAGTTCATGGGTATAAATATTTATATGCATCCAGAAACATATGAATATTACTATGTGATATTTAAGACATGTACTTTTAAATGCATATATCTTTAAAAACTTTCAAAAATCAACTCGGTTTTTGTTTTTAATCTTTTCAATTACTCAAAATGGAAAAAAAATGACCATTCTTTGAAATAATTTTGCTTTAAAACAGAAAACTGAAAAGGGTAAATAAAAATTTTTCACTGAGAATATTATTTTTCACACAATTCACTTCACAACCAGCTTCAAATACTGGTAGCAATCATAGCAGAGAGTGAGGTTCACCCCCTTAGCAGTTTTTTCTTGTTGAATCATAATATACGAGAGCTGAAGAGCACTTCCTTTCCAGAACGACAGAGGGTCCGTGAACTTGGCAGTCACGTCCCAGAGTGAACTCAAATCCTGGGAAGCATGCTGATCACACACTGCTGTCTGCTGGCTCCCGAAGACAAAGGAAAGGGTGTGTGCGACCCATCCCCACCTGAATCATGAATGACCAGAAGAGCCACAGGCTCCTCACTAATACGAATGAGCAGGTGCACTCCCGTCCTACTCACAGGATCAGTGGAAGGGTTTCGTGGTGCAGAATGAACATGAAGCTTCTTTAAATTCCCTTTGGACAGTCGTATCACTGAAGTCTCTGTTCTGTGACATGGGCCATATGCTCATGAACAAGCTGGCTTTGTGTTAATGAACTGTGAACTTCTCAGCCATGACAGGAAATCTGCCTGTTGGCTGATGTGAGGCGGAAGAAGTCCAAGTGTGAACGGGAAGGCCATGAGGATGTGAGCGCTGTGGCTGTGCACTAGCCCTGGAAGAATTCTTGGCAATTTCCTTAGCTATTCTGCAATTCAATACGAGCTCTATTTTTACCAGGGGCTGAGCTGCTCCTGTATTTAGAAGAATAAACAGTAGATTCTTTGCCATCATAATATGCCCAGGTAACTCAAGATGGGAGACCGAAGATTTACATGTTTAGACAATGGTTCCAACTCACACGGAAACTTTTGCCCCACTCGTCAAGATTCCATGTGCTGTCTTTTCATCTGAGCTCTCACATCCTGCCCCTGTCAGGCCAAAAGGCAGAGCAAGAAGCAGTGATGGGTTTTATAACGATCTTTCTTGATGCTAGCTGGAAGAACGTGACACTCTGGGAGGCAGAGCGGGTGAAGGATGGGTTTGTCTTTGTGTTCATGATGGTTCGCTGTTGTGGCAGAGCGGCATTAGCAAATCATGAAAACTGTGGTATAGACCAGTGCAAATGCTGAGAAAACAGGTTCACTGGTGAATCTCAGCTCATCCATTAGTTTTCTGAGTAACTTTTGGATTTTAGCTGTTAGCTGAATTTTATCGTTAGCATATAATGCTGGTCTCTTACCCAACCCAGGGGCACTGCACTTGAATGGAACATGATACAAACTATGCCTCTTACTGGCTGTTCACGTGCCCAGGAAGCTGTTCCCCTCCTTACCTCACTTGCTAAAGGAATCCCTGCCTAACACCCTGTCTAAAAGCACTCCCTACGCTCCTGACCCAGGCCCTGGCTTCTGCCTCTTCTCTTGTCTTGCTATATTGTTATTTGTGGCTCTCTTCACTCCCTGACATGGTATCACAGACTTCTTTATCCATCTGTTTGTCTTTCCGCCTAGAAGTCACTGCCTTGAGCACAGGGACTTGTATTCTCGTGCTCTTTGCAGAATTTCCTAGACACAGAGTCATTAGTGCTCAACAGGCACGTGTTAAATGAATAATCATCTCATTATCTACAAAGATCCGCCATGTTTAAAGCTGTTTAAAATAAAACCCTTATTTCATAGATAATTCATTCAGCTGACAACTGTTGTAATGTGAAGAAATGTCTGATTTATTTCAGTATTTTTAAACAGAAAGTCATAATCTTCTTGCCAGAAACTTCCGGCCCAAACCATCAGAGTTAAAATGCTTCACTTACAGTTCTTTATCTCAGTGGCCTCTTTGTTAACCCTCTAATATGCTGATCCCTCCTTAACTTTCACTGTTTTACTTCATATTTGCCCATTGTCTTACCTCAGTTAATCTTGAATTTTAAAAATATTCTTACAAAGTGGGGAATATTTACTTACAGTTTTAGGAATGAAACTGATTTGGGATTGCATTTAAAAAAAAAAAACTATCTTGAAATGAGACACTAGGATGGTCTTGTTAAGGATATGTCTCCCCCTAATGTGATCTTATGAATTATTAAGAATCAGAATGAAGACCTATCGATTGCTTGTCCACAGATTCTCGTAATCTGTCTAACCCATAGGAAATTGGAAGGGTGGACAAAAAGGATTCAGAGTAAATGGATCAATCAATTAATCATGTTATCCCAAAGTTCTTGGGTTTGCCACCAGGGGAATTAATCATATAGCAATGTTCCAAAGATGGCACTCACAGGGCTGCTGGAAAGGATGCTTTGCCAGAAGATTCTAGAACTACTAGAGATGTGGACTGTAGGTTTCCAGTGTTTTGGGTTGGGGGGAGGGGAGTTAAACACCTGAAGCAGAAAAGCCAACCATGCAGGTATTGCATGACACAGCTGCCCAGGAAAGCAACAGCCTTCGAGAACAGAGGCCAGAGAAAGCTTAGTGCACATATATCCCCAGCCAGGACACGCCACCTTAACACCACGCCTGCCACTGAGTAAAGCAGGTGGTCAGCATTCTCCAGTGCAGAGTGATTCTGAGTAGCTATTGACGGCTTCAGGCCTAAAGAAACCAATCAATCCCACCACAGATATCTAAAGACACAGAGGAGCTCCGCAGAAGAGGCCTGGTCTGTTGTCACATGAAGACTCACCATAAGGCTGTCAAAAATCTTTATCACTTATTTCCTGTGATGCTATTACGCACCAGTGGCATTCTGCGCTTATCTGCATTGCTGTCTACAAGGGCTAAAGTTCAGCTCTGAGGAATAGAAGTAACTTACTGTTCCGGCAAGGAGAGTACTCGGCGTAGGCACTGAAATTCTGAATGGCTACATAGCAGGTGCCAACTGGATCCTTTTCTGGTGTCGACTTGAGAGTTCGCCAGTGATATAAAGGAGCACAGGCCTAGGAAACAGCAAGGACAGTAACATTTTTTTTGATGCAGTTTTCTCATTATGCAGTTTGGTTTGAATGATTGAATAGTATACCTAAATTCATGACAACTATGTTAAATTAGTAGGTTTACTAATCAGCCTCTTGCAGGCTAATGATTACTGGTAGTCAGAATACATCAAACTTCCAAAGCCTGGATTTTTTGTTGTTGTTGTTTTGTTTCTTTTTTTATTTAAGCAATTTATTAATAAATTAGAGCCTCAGGGTTCACAGCAAATGCATGATAACTACTACAACATAATTCTCATGTTAATGTGATATTAATACAAAGAGAACAGAGTCACTTTAGCTCACAGACATAATTCTAACATAATTATACCACCTTACCCCTTCACTCTTCTTTCCTGCCTCCCTGCCTCCCTGCCTTCCTTGTCTTTTCTAATTTTTGAGATAGCATATTTTTAATTTACAAATTAAATCAAAGGCTTAATGCTCCACAAATAAGGAATTCAACAAGTAAAAAGACCCTAGTTCAGCAGGAATATAGATGAGGGCTATATTCAAGAAGCAAATGAAAATATAACCATTTCATTCATATACAGTAAATTTTAAAATAATCACAGATCATTAAAACTATAGTATGTCATTCTTAAAATTGGATTGATAATGATATAAAACAAAGTTTGACAAAACTATACGTATAGGGGGCTGGCGCTGTGGTGCTGTGGGTTAACGCCTGGGCCTGAAGTGCTTGAAATCCTTTATGGGCGCCAGTTCTAGTACCGGCTGCTCCTCTTCTGATCAAGCTCTCTGCTATGGCCTGGAAAAGCAGTAGAAGATGGCCCAGGTCCTTGGGCCCCTGCACTCACGTGGGAGACCTGGAAGAAACTCCTGGCTCCGGGATTCGGATCGGCACAGCTCCAGCCATTGTGGCCAATTGGGAAGTGAACCATCGGATGGAAGACCCCCCTCTCTCTCTGCCTCTACTCTCTCTGTGTAACTCTGACTTTCAAATAAATAAATAAATATTTTTTAAAAAAACTGTATGTATAGCAATACTGATACAGGTGTTTTTTTTCATTTTCTGCTCTTTTTTAATTTTAGCTCCCACAATGACATAATTATACCATAGAATTTACAAAATTAAACATATACAATTAATGACAAGCCTCATATAATTTTAAATTCAAGTAACCTAGCAAAAGAAAATACTTCCTTAAAAGCAATGAACTCATATTTTCTTTTCTTGTTTCAAAAAAGTTGGACCTACATAAAAACCAATGATAATTCAAACAATGAAGGATTCAGTGTGATGTCTGACATTGAGGACTAGCTCCTTTCTTTGTGTAATTGTTGCTTTATAAAAAGAGGACTTTCAAATCAAAGGATGCAATCAAATTTGTAAACATCAGTTTTGTGGATTCGCCTCGTTTATCACTGAATTTGTATTACTTTTTTAAACGAATTTAACCTGGACAAATTCCCCTCTTATCTATCTTTCTTGCTTTATTTTTTATTTAATACTTTCAATTCATGGTAAACCTGAAGGTAAAAGATAGCATCTTATGTTTATTTTAGCCATGTTATAAGATCTGATCACAAAGTCATGAAAGGACCACAGTAATATCCTTTATATCATCCTATTTCTCATTGTACAATTTAGAAAATGTAAGCATTTCAAAATCTTGCCATTATTATTATGAACAAAATTCAATTATTTTATTCTCAATTTTTAAAGTATTTTTACAAATATTAAATGTGCAACAATGATATGCTATAAATTTTTAAAATTTGAAAGAATTAATATTTCACTCAAAAGACTTTTTAATCCCAAAGAGTTAATATATAGGGCTTGTTTTTCAATACTAATTCCCTTGTCATTTACCACAACAGGATAGAAAAGTTCTTACTAATTCTCAAATGTGAAAACTGCATTAATGTAAATGCAGTTCTACAGGGAATATACTGTAAATGTTTCTAACCAGAGGGAGCTATCTATATTTTATACATTACCTGTTTTATGTCAAAAAATTTTTTTGAAAAGGGGGGTTAAACATAGACTAAATAAAGCCAGGCATTTCCTTTAGATACTTATTAAATCATACTCCAAATAGATTTAAACAAATCCTAAAAGCCAAAGTTATTTCTTTATTATTTTAAGGAAATCAAAGCCAATAGGTTAAGACAGTCCCCAAACAGTGGGAAAAAAAAAGAAAGAAAAAGAACCTTCCAGAACACTGACTAGTCATTTATTTCTCAATCATTTAGACACATGTCACTGCTTAGAACAAGAGGATCTAATTATGTATAAAGCCACAGGACTTAAAGACTGCAATAAACCTATTTGAGAGTGTCTTGAAGGTATTAAATGAACACAAAGAATCATGCATTTAACAGGTTTTATAAATTAAATATTTAAAATTTGTTTGAAAGACAGTGGCAGAGGGAGAGATGGAGACAAAGAGAGAAGGAGAGGAAGGGGGATCTCTCATGCTTTCCCCAAATGGCCACAGTTGTTGGGGCTGGGTTAGGATGAAGCCTGGAATCACGAATTCCATCCTGCTCTCCCTTGTGAGTGGCAGGGGCCCAAGCACGTGGGCCATCTTCCACTGACTTCCTAGGCACATTAGCAGGGAGCTGGATCAGAAGTGGAGCAGGTGGGACTTGAACTAGCATTCTGATATGGGATGCCCCAGCCATTTTTTTTTAATTATTGAAGAAAACATTTCCTTTATTTCTGAAAGGATCATGATACCACAGTAGTTTAACTTTTAAAGCATCCTTAGAGTTAATAGTCCTTTCCTTCTGATCAAATTTTAGTCAGTATTTTAAGTTATCTTTCGTAATAAAGTATTTGCCTCTTTAAGATTTAGCTTTTTGTTTCATTTATTTTTTAAAAATTTTATTTAAGGTATACAAATTTCATATACTTCCTATATACAGATTCAGGCACATAGAGATACTTCTCACCCTACTCTCCCTCCTGCCCACACTCTTACCCTTCTTCCTCTTCCCTTTCCTATTCCCATTTTTATTTTTTACAAATATCTATTTTCAGTTTACTTTATACTCATAAGATTAACCTTACACTAAGTAAAGAGTTAAACAAATAGTATGAAGAGAAAAAAAAAAAAAAACATGGTTCCTCAATAGTTTAGACAGAGCTATTAAAAATCATCACATCACAAACTGTCAATTTCACTTCTGTAGATTACCTTTTACTTTTCTTTCTTTGTGATTTTTGAAATATTTGAAAGTAACTGATCTGGAAAACAAGCTTTATTTTCTATATCTTTGAACAACTAAAAATCAATTCTTTAATTTTAAGCCATTTCTTTTAAAATGCCGATATGCTAATCTATGGAAGTCTAACCTACTCTTATATGAATGAATTTTTCTGAAAATCGGCTTTAGAACATTTCGGCACACGTGGCACTGCTCAGTTGCACTACAGGACACAGTCGTACTCACCACCACCTTCCCCTTGTGTGCCTTCACCGTCGCTCCAAACCACTGATTCGACTTAAACTCGATAGGTTCTTTGGATCCATTAACTCTGATCTTTCTGTTGTCTGACAAGGAGGATATGAGTTATAAATAAGTTGTCAATATGGTTGCCAATTGAAATACATAGCAATAAATCCATACAGTAAACTACATGAGGAATTAATACCAATCCTCTGTAAACACCTTGTAAAAATCTAACTGTATGGAGTTCTTCCAACAGCCAGCATCATTCTGACACCAAAACTAGACAAGGACATAAAAAGCAAAGATAGTTTCCAATATCCAGGCCCATAGCTCTGATAAGCAGAGACCAGCAATCTGAATTCAACAGCACATTAAAAGGATTACTCAGCAAGAACAAGTGGGATCTACCTGTGGGAAGCAGGGATGATTCAACATAGGCAAAAGATCAGTCAACATAATACACCACATTAACAGAACGACAAAATTTACACAAAAACATGGGCCAAAATGTCATCATCATCTCAACAGTTGCAGAAGAAACATCTTAAAAAATTCATACCTTTCACTATAAAAAACAGAACCCAAGGGCCGGTGTCATGGTGTAGCAGGTTAAGCTGCCGACTGCCATGCCAGCATCCTATATGGGTGCTGGTTCGTGTCCTGGCTGCCCCACTTCCATTCCAGTTCCCTGCTAATGTGCCCGTGGAAGCAGTAGAAGATGGCCCAAGTCCTTGGGCCCCTGCACCCACATGGGAGACCTAGAAGAAGCTCCTGGTCCATGGCTTAGGTCTGCCCCAGCCCCAGCCGTTGTGGCCATTTGAGGAATGAACCAGCAGATGGAAAACCTCTCTCTATGTCTTTCACTCTCTCTCTCTGTAGCTCTGACTTTTAAATAAGTCTTTAAAAATCAAACAAACAAAAGCAAAACTCAACAAGCTTGATATAGAAGTAAAATATCTAACTACAGTAAATACCATATATCACAAGCCCACAGCTGTCATCATACGTGGTTGTGAAAAATGAAATATGTTCCTCTAAGATCTGGAATGAGAAAAGGATGCCCACTATCACCACTTCTATTCAACATATTATTGAAAGTCCCAAGGAAATATAAAAGGCATCCAAACTGAGAAGGAAGAAGTTAAATTGGCTCTAATTTTTTTTTGCAGATGACATGATTGATTTTCACATTGTAAACTCTAACAAAAAAAATTGTTGGAAAAAATAATTCAGTAAAACTGAAGGATACAAAATTAATATGCAAAATTCAGCACTGTTTCTGTCCAGGAACAACAAACTACCTGGTATAGAAATCAGGAAAGCAACCCCATTTATAAAAACATGAAAAAATACTGAGGAATAAATTTAGCCAAAAATGTGAAACCTAAAACACTATGAAAGAAACATAAGTAAATGAAAAGATACCCCAGATTAATGGACTGGAAGAATTTACATTGATAAACTGTCCATGCTACCCAAAGCAATCCACGGGTTTAATGCAATCTATGAAAATTCCAGTTATTTTTCAGAAAAATAGAAAATTCTAAAATTTATATTAATAGAGAAATATCTAGAGCAATTCTGAGCTAAAATAACAAAGGTGGAAGCATCACCACTATCTGACTCCAAAATACAATATACCACAAACACATAACAATAAAAAGAACACAAAAACACCTTGACCAGTGGAACAGAAAAGACTACCCAGAGATGAATGCACAGCTTACAGTCTACTGAACTTCCAGTAAGGTACCAACAACACACAGCGGCAGAGAACAGTCTTTCCAATAAATGAGGTTAGGAAAACTGGACATCCACCTGCAGAAGAATGGAATTGGATTCTTATTTCTCTCAGCATACCAAAAGCATCACAAAATGGATTAAAGACATAAGACTGGAAACTTTAAGAGTACTAGAGGGGCCAGCGCCATGGCTCACTTGGTTAATCCTCCGCCTGTGGCGCCGGCATCCCATATGGGTACCAGTTTCTAGTTCCGGTTGCTCTTCTTCCAGTCCAGCTCTCTGCTGTGGCCTGGGAAGGCACTGGAGGATGGCCCAGGTGCTTGGGCCCCTGCACACACATGGGAGACCAGAAGGAAGCACCTGGCTCCTGGCTTCTGGCCATTTTGGGGGTGAACCAATGGAAGGAAGACCTTTCTCTCTGTCTCTTTCTCTCACTGTCTGACTCTGCCTGTCAAATTAAAAAAAAAAAAAAAAGCACTAGAAAACAAAACAAAAGGAAAAAGCTTTTGGTGTTTGTTAGTCTTGGCAAAAACTTTTCAGATATAACCCCAAAAGCAAAGACAACAACAGCAAAGATATACAAGTGAGATTACTTCAATTTAAAATGCTTTTGCACAGCAAAGAAAAATATCAACAAATGAAAAAGGCTACATATGGAGTAAGAGGAAATGCTTCCAAATTAAACATCTGATAAATATTTTAATATATAAAATATATAAGGAACTCAAAAACTCAACAGCAAGAAAACAAATAACCTAATTAAAAACTGTGCAAAGGACCTTAATAGGTATTTTTCAATAGAAGACACACAAATGGACAACAGATATATGGGGAAAGAAATTCCACATAACTCATCATCAGAAAAATGCAAATTGGAACTGCTATAAGATATCACTTCACATCTATTAGAAGAGCTGTTATCAAAAAGATAATAAGTATTGAGAAGAATGAGAAGAAAAAGAACCTTTGCACACTCTTGGAAATGTAAACTAGTACAGCCATCATGGGAAATAGTATAAAAGTTCTTCAAAATCTAAAAATAGAACCAACACATGCTGCAGCAATCCCACTTCTGGTTATATACCCAAAGGAAGCGAGCTTAGTATGCTGAAGAGGTATCTCAGGTTCCATGTTCACGGCAGCCCGAGATATGGGCTCATCTGAAGTGTCCATCAGAGGATGAATGAATACAGGAAACGCGGTATACATACGACATGGAATAGGAGTTAGCCTTAAAAAACGAGGAAATTCTGTAATTTGCAACAGCAGAGATAAACCTGAGGGACACGGTGCTAAGTGAAATAAGCCAGGCACAGAAAGACAAATACTGCGTTGATCTCACTTGTTTGATTCTAAGAAAGCTGATCTCATGGGAACACAGCAGAAGGTGCTTACAGGGTTGCCGGGAGGTAGGGGTGGAAGACCAGGAGGTGCTGGTCAGAAAGGCACAACATTTCCATTTGGAGAACTAAGTTCTGGAGACCTATTGCATCACATGGTGACAATACATGATAATAGGAAGCAGCTGTCGAAGATGCTGGTTAGGGTGCATGCGTCCCACATGGGAGTGCCTGCGTTCAGTTCCTGGTTTTGCTCCTGACTCTAGCTTCCTGTTAATTCAGAAGACAAAGGTTTGGCTCATGCAATTTAGTTCCTGCTATCCACAAGGGAGACCTGTATTGCATTCCTGGCTCCTGGCTTTGGCTGCAGCCTATCCCCAGCCACTGTAGGCATTAGAAGAGTGAACCAGTGCATGAGGGCTCTCTCTCTCTCTCTCTCTCTCTCTCTCTCTCTCTCTCACTATCTGTGTGTGTGTGTGTGTGTGCATGTCAAATAAATACATAAAAATAAAATTTAGAAAATAATGTATACTTGAATATTGCTTGGGGCCAGCGCTGTGGCGCAATAGGTTAATCCTCTGCCTGCAGCACCAGCATCCCATATGGGCACCAGTTCTAGTACCAACTGCTCCTCTTCCGATCCAGCTCTCTGCTATGGCCTGAGAAAGCAGTAGAAGATGACCAAGTCCTTGGCCCCTGTGCTACCCACGTGGGAGACCCAGAAGTTCCTGGCTCTTTGCTTCGAATCAGCACAGCATCGGCAGTTGTAGCCATCTGGGGAGTGAACCAGCAGATGGAAGACCTCTCTTTCTCTCTTTCTATTTCTCTCTCTCTCTCTCCCCCCATCTCTCTGCCTCTGCCTCTCTGTAACTTTGCCTTTCAAATAAAATAAAACTTTTTAAAAAAAATTTTAGAAATGTTATGTTCAAATATGTTGCCATTTTGCATTTATTTAAATGTCCTCCTCAAACTTATCAAGAGAAATTCACATGTATACAAATAGGTTTCAACTGACAAATACAAATTGTATATCTTTATGATGTTAACATGTTTTACCATATGTATAAACTGTAAAATGATGCAATCAAGTCAATTAAGATATTCATCTCTTAACATAATTATCTTTCTTCCTATGTGCAGTTAAAAACATTTAAAATCTGTTCTCTTAGCAATTTTCTTTTCTTTTTTTTATTTATTTATTTGAAAGGTAGAGTTACAGACAGTGAGAGGGAGAGACAGAGAGAAAGGTCTTCCCTCCATTGTTTCACTCCCCAAATGGCCGCAATGGCTGGAGCTGAGCTGATCCGAAGCCAGGAGCCAGGTGCTTCTTCCTGGCCTCCTACACTGGTGCAGGGATCCAAGGACTTGGGCCATCTTCCACTGCTTTCCCGGGCCATAGCAGAGAGCTAGATCAGAAGAGGAACAGTTGGTACTAGAACTGGTGCCCATATGGGATGCTGGTGCTGCAGGCAGAGGATTAACCTATTGTGCCACAGCGCTGGCCCCAAGCAATATTCAAGTATACATTATTTTTTAAATTTTAGGCCTTAAGAAAATGCATATATCTTTTCTATCACTCTTATTTCCTTCTGGTTCTAACTGCACAGTTCTAACCTGTGCTATGTCAGTAATAGTGAAGGAATTTCTACAGATATTTGTACTGGGACATCTTATTTGTATGTTTCCTTGGATATGAATTTTATTTCCTTTCTTAACTATAATAAGTACCTGACAAAATGAACTTTTAACTCCTAATAAGTAAATCCAAAATAAATATGTAATTAAACCTTCAATTGAGTTTACTTTAGATGACCGAATTTTTATAGAAGAACAAATTATATATATTTAATCTTAACCTAAAATGTACATTTTGACACAGTGGCAGAAATCATGAATTTTCTTCTTTTTTTAAAGATTTATTTATTTATTTGAAAGGCAGATTTACAGAGAGGCAGAGAGAGAGAGAAAGAGGTCTTCCATCCACTGGTTACTCCCCAGATGGCCACAACGGCCAGAGCTGGGCCAATCTGAAGCCAGGAGCCAGGAGCTTCTTCTGGGTCCCACACAGATGCAGGGGCCCAAGGACTTGGGCCATCTTTTACTACTTTCATACGCCATAGCAGAGAGCTGGATCGGAGGTGGAGCAGCTGTGACTTAAACTAGTGCCCATATGGGATGCCAACTCTGCAGGCAGCGGCTTTACCTGCCACGACACAGCACAAGCCCCCAAATTTTCTTCTTAAAAATCTTATGGTTTTGATATTTCTGGAATTTATTTTTAGGAAAAAAAAAAGCTCTGGAAATCCTCACCCAAAGTGCATATAACTGGCAAAGAATTAGAGCATCTTACAGCTTGCTCTGGAAAATATAAACATTTCTATTTGTGTCTAGGAGCTTAATTATAGAACTCAGAGCCAAAGTCACCATCACTGACTAAATGACCTTGGGCAACTGAATTAATCTTCTGGAGCTTAATTTTTTTCTGTAAAAGTGAGGCGGAGAATACTTTTCCTCAATCCCATCCACAGGTGATCGTAAAGTCACTGAGGCCACATGAGATAAACTGAATGCTCCTTACAAACTGGGAGGGCACATTCTGCAGAAATCCCACAGTGCAACTGAAGGCCAGGACTTTATTCATTTCTTTCTTTTTTTTTTTAAGATCTCTTAATGTGAGAGCAGAGTGACAGAGAGAAAGGGGTGGGGGACAGAAAGTTCCATCCGCTGGTTCACTCCCCAAATGACCACAACATTCAGGGCTGGACAGTGCAGAAGACCGGAGTCAGAAACTATCCTAGTCTCCCAGCATGGAGTAGGGACCCAAGCACCTGCCCCATCACCTGCTGCCTCCCAGGCGTACTAGTGGGAAGCTGGATTGGAAGCAGAGTGTTGGGACCCAAACCAGGCATTCTGATAGGCTTAACCTACTGTGCCACAATGCCTTCCCCTAAACGTCCATAACTTTAAAAAAAGAAAATCTTGTAATTGGAAACCTGGAAAGTCATCTTAGCCTAAGAATTGGAGAGAATGCCACAGAAACACAAGAATAATGTGTTATTTGTGATTTGTAGCACTTGGGAATGAAATGAGTGACACCTCACGAGACGATCAATGTGGCTTTGATCAACCACAAGAGAAAAGTGCTGCGGTCGCTGTGGGATTTCTAAATTGCTGGAAAGAAGAACACTGGCACCTCAAAAATTCCCACACGGTCAAAGGAGATTCCAGAAGAATTTTAGAAAAGCAAGCTTCTCTGAGGAAGGCAATGAATTATGGGGAAAACAATACCAATTCCAAGCTGGGTCTTGCCTCGCTAGATAAAATGGCTCCTGATGCATGTTTTCTGCCAATATGGGTTGGACTGGGTAAAAAACAGACTGAAAGTGTGAACTGTGGGTTGTATTTCAGCAGCAAATTTCTTCTGAGCCAAGAGTACAAATGAATGGACTTTGTTAGTTCCAAATCTAGTCCCAGGTACACAACAGATGACTAATCCCAGGTCTGACAGAGATGATTCCAGTCTAGGTGCATAATCTTTTCATTGATCTTACAAGTAAAAAAAAAAAAAATCATCTTTTTACCATTCTGGTTTTTTTTTTTTTAAATAAACTCTCTGACTGTAAATCTGACATTATAAGTTGATGAAATGTCAACTAAGATGGAATTGGGTTGCCTGTGAAGGTGCCATTTCCCTAATTTCCGAACAAGATTCCTTGATGTGTTGCAAGTGAGCACAGTGTCTCATGTTGCACAGCAGGATGTTTGATTGACCTTGATCTGACCTCTACTGAAAGTGACCTCCAGCACCACTTCTGCCCCGCTAAGCACTCCTCTGTATGCCAAGGGCAGAAAACCTGAGAACCACATCCTCCAGGCTCTCCTCTGAGCAGGATTCTGGATGAACAAGAGGCTCATGGGAGATCTGGGAGAGGGAAAGAGAGAGAAGCCATTTTTTTTTTTTTTCTGGTGGTAACTGCAGGCTGCCCTCTGGGCTCAGGCGTGACAGATATGATGTTGCCAGCAGCTCCCAGAGATCTCCAGAAAAATCATGCCTGTGGTGCTGAGCTGAAGTCCTGCGAAGCCCAGACTTCCAGTTTCCTTGGTCCCTAGCCAGCAACTTCCTTGACCTTCCCATTCCTGCTTTTCCCAAGCCTCTGTAGGGAATTCATCCCTCATTCGGCTTCTGTTTTCCAATCCAGACCCAAATCCTGATGGATGCACTGATGGGAGTGACATTTGAAGCGGACCACGTGTCCTCTGGGGCAGCAGGAAGGCAGCAGGGTACCTGGGGCACAGCCACCCAAACAGAGCTCTTCCCAGGCCCCATGGGCTGGGAGAAGGTGGATCCTGTTAGATGTCTCAGCAGCTCCCTCCTGAGTGTATCACAAACTACACAGAAAACAAAGCCTGAAGCTAGAAGAACTTCATGGTGATTGCAGACCATTAACAAAGTTAATAAATAAATAGAATTCCAATTAAGAAAATGTTCAAGAACAGGATCAATGTTTAATACTATGAAAGAGCTCTGAAATCACTAAGAAAAAGGCTAAAGTTCCACAGAAAAAATTTAAGGACTTGAACAGGCATGGCAGGTAGAAATAAATCCTGTAGCCTTTAAATTCAGGGAGATGGCATGAGCCGCAAATTAACATAATAATGATCTCACATTTGTTACCTACCTGTCAAACAATAGCCATATTCATTCTGTGTTCAAGGTAAGAATTCCACGCAGTATTTGAAATGGCCATTGGGAGTCCTGGATCAAAATCTTACACATACATTTTCTTTTCACTGAAAAATTCTCTTAGGAAATACCAACATAAGGACCCAATGTGAAGATACTGCTCTATTGTTAATGGTATCAAAAACTGGAACAACTTAAATATTCATAGTAAAATATACTAAGAAATCCATTTTTAGCTTTTTTCTGATGATTTTTAAAAAGTACAAAGACTTAATATAACCAACACTTGCATTCGCACTGGACAGGCTGACAACGGTGAAGTTTTTTCACATTCACAAACATGTCTATCTGTTATCTATCCCCAGTACCAATCCCTTTCACTTTGCCACCAAATAAATGCACTGTGTGTGCTTCTGATAATCTAAAAATAACATCTACAAACAGTATGGAGTAGAGGAATGCCAAACTCCTCTGTAGAGGACCAAATAACGACTGTGTGCGACTTTGCAGTTTCTGTGGACTTTTTGTCATAACCACTCAATGCTGCCCTTGTAGCAAAAGCAGCCTGCAGTCTGTATGTTAAAAAAAAACAGGCTGGGCTGTGTTCCCATAAAATTGTGTTTGTAGACACAGAAATTTGAGTTTCATTTAATTCTCATGTGTCATGAAACATCATTCTTTAAAAATTTTTTCTAGCCATTTAAAAATGTAAAAACAACTTTTAGCATATAGGCTGTACAAAAACAGGAGGCAGACCAGATTTAGTTGTAGTTTGCCAACAAATGACAGCATACGCTTTAGTCTGTTCCTTTTAACTAAAAATAAATGGCATTAGTACGTAGCAGTCTGTACTTGTGTTTTATGTTTAATTGTTTATGTTTTCAAGAGAAATCTATAGACAGCTAGCTAACCAGCCAACTAACTAGATAAATACATCGATGTATAGGAACCTAAATGAATGTGTCAGTGAATGGATGAACAGACACATAGATCTGGTTCATCCTTTTTTATTTTTTTATTTTTTTTTTTTTTTATTTTTTGACAGGCAGAGTGGACAGTAAGAGAGAGAGAGAGAGAGAGAAAGGTCTTCCTTTGCCGTTGGTTCACCCTCCAATGGCCGCCGCGGCTGGCACTCTGCGCCGGCGCACTGCGCTGATCCGATGGCAGGAGCCAGGTGCTTCTCCTGGTCTCCCATGGGGTGCAGGGCCCAAGCACTTGGGCCATCCTCCACTGCACTCCCTGGCCACAGCAGAGAGCTGGCCTGGAAGAGGGGCAACCGGGACAGAATCCGGCGCCCCGACTGGGACTAGAACCCGGTATGCTGGCACTGCAAAGCGGAGAATTAGCCTAGTGAGCCGCGGCACCGGCCTGGTTCATCCTTTTTAATTCCTGCATATCGTAACCCACTGAATAATCACCAATTTTTATTCATCTATTCTGGGGCTGGCTGCTCTGCTTCTGATCCAGCTCCCTGTTAATGCACCTGGGAAAGCAGCAGAAGATGGCCCAAGTGCTTGGGGATCCTGCCACTCACAAAGGGGTAGCTGGATGGAGTTCCAGGTTCCTGTTGTGCTCTGGCCCAGCCCCAGCCATTTGGCCATTTGGGAAGTCAAACTGCAGATCGAAGTGTGTGCTCTCTCTCTCTCTCTCTGTTATTCTGCTTTTCAAATTAATAAATAAAACTTTATTTACTCCATTTAAGTATGAAACTTTAGGTTTTTTGATTTTCTACTAGCTCTGAGCATAGCATCTCCATGTCCATCTGCATAGATACAAGGATTCTCTCTGTAGTGGATTAGAAATGACATTTCTGGGTCAGAGAAAGAGCATATCCAATCATCAGATACCCCAGCTGAACTCCAAGGTGTCCCTGCCCACGCCCACCTCAGAACACGACAGAGGAACCATCAGCACTTGTTACTGGAGGAGTTTTTCCCAACCCCAGTGAGTACAAAATGGTATCTCACTCTGCTTCATTTACATTCCCTTGGCTTTTAGCAAGTCTGATCATCTTTCATGCTGATGGACCCTCGCTTATTTTCTTCTCTGAACTGTCGATCTCTATCCTTTGCTCATTTTTCATTTGATTATTCATTTCATTAATTAGTAAGAATTCATCACATGTTTTGGGCATTGATTCTTTTTTCCATATATATGATGCAAGTATATTCTCCCAGTTTTTTTTCCCTCATCTTGTAACTATGAGGATTGTTGTGCATCTGGAATTTATTGTATATAATACGGCAGAGATATCTTGTTTCAAGCCAGTGGTTCCAACGAGCCATCTCTTTTCTCAGGGATTTGTAGTTCCGCCTCTGCAACAATAACTCCTGACATGATCTCAGTGGCCAATGGGATCTGGCCTCTCCCGCCTTCCCATGATGCCTGGGCTGCAGACATGCCCAGCTTTCTCTGTCTGGCCATTGCTTTCACACTGCCCGCTGCCTGGACGGCTCCTTCAAGAATGTTCCTTCAGAGACGCAGTCCCCGAACGGCCACGTCAGTCTACTCTCTGTCATTCCTTCTCTCATTGCCCATTTTCATAGCACCTATCATGCATTCAGAGCAGACAGTATTAATTTGCATGCTTACTAACTATTCCTTTGCAAATGCACATGAATTCCATGAACAGACATGCCCTCTGCTTCACCTCTTTACTTCCCTCTTCTAGAACTGAGCCTGGCACACAGTAGGTCTTCACTAAGCATCTGTTGAATGAATGAGCAAGCTCCCATCTATTTGTTCAGAACTTTATCTAGGGTACATTGTTCAGTAGGACCCCATTTTTATTTAAAAGTCAAACATTCTGTGTACAGGTGTGTGTGTGTGTGTTTAGACACTAAACTGTGGATGATGGTTATCTTGAAAGTAGACAGTATATATGCTCCAGTGTTTTTTTAATCTTTTTTTTTGAATTTTTACTGTAATCATTGTTACATCTGTGATCTGAAAAATAGAAAACCTGAGATACCAAAAGATCTATGAACCAACCTGGGAAATTTAGATGAGGTAGAAGCAATAAAATTAAGTGGGTGCATCCTCTGTTTCTGGGCTGTGAAGCCATCTCCCTGAAACTGGCAGCTTTGGTCTCCGGGCAATCCGGGTAGATATCCCAGTGGCTGGTGAGCCTGCTAGCTTTGAGTTTCTTGATTCACAGGAAAATGCATTTCAGAGCAGACATCAGGGAATGTAAGCTATGGTGCACATATGGGCTACAAACAGATTTTTCTAATCTTGTAGCTTAGTAAACTGGGAAGAATTATAAGTGAAGATGGATCACCGTGGGAGAGGGGGAAGACGAGTCACACCAACACAGGTGTGACCAAACATTTTGGCAGTCAGGGTAAGTTTTTGAAAACTAGTCATAAAGCTTTCAACCTTGAACTGGAAAACAGTAGGTTTCCCTATCACCTTCAAACACCAAGTCCATCCCCCTCAGGACTTCGTTAAAACTGCTGCAGGAGCTGTGCAGACACTACCCATCAGGAAAGGGCAGAAGAAATCTTGAAATGTTTGTTCATAATCTATACCACAGTCACATCTCTGCTGTAAAAATTACACCTAGTAGAGACAATGTATCTGAGGACAGAGAATACTCATATGTAAAATTCAAAATAAGACAGCTGTGGCCAGAGTGTTCCTTGTCTAGAAGAAACAAACCTGAGGAAAAAAACTGGGCTGATTTTTATATCATGGAAAATTAAATTCCTAATTGTTTGACTCCCCATACTCCAAAGCCATTGGCAAGCACCAGGAAAGAACACCTCTGTAGTCTTCCTACTCTTGCGAACCTTCAGGTACTTAAGAAAATAACCTACCAATTCATTTTTTCCTTATTATGTTCAAAATGTATTATTCTGATTAAATGATTTCTATATAACTGGGATTTGGGATCTGTAGCATGTATGCCTACTGTATACAAATAGTTGCATGCACACACACTACATAATTTTCTTGTAATTAGGTCCAATCTAAATGTCCCGACACACACGCGTGAGGACCTTGAGCCTGAGCCTGGCGTCCAGGGCAGGGCTTCCCTTTCCGGGAGGTGACTTCCCTCTGTCCCCGGTCCTGTCACCCCAAGCCCTTCTCTCAGACATTTCTCTTGTGAGGCTCTTCCTTGTTTGCTAAGTCACTTCCTTAAAACTCTATTCCCAAATGTAGTGCTCAAAGCTCTTTTTTTTTTCTTTTTCACAAATTCTTTCAGATTATTGTTTTCATTTTTTTAGGTAATACAAAATAACAAAATTTGTATAGAGAATTATAGAATGTAGCAAGTGAAATTTTATTAGAATCCAACTCCCTAGACATGGCTGCTGTTGAGTTTGGTAAACTCATGTAGCCATTCAGAATTTAAGAGACTTCTAGTTCATTCCTCTTGTTCTTAGAAAAATAAGCTATTATCTTATAGAAATCACAAGGCTTTTCTTTTAAATTGCTTGCTCATAGCACTATTTAAATGTTCCATTTCATATATAACAACATATTAATTAATGTAAAGGAGCTTAATGTATGCCTTTAGAGTTTTAAAAGTAATGCTCTTTTTTTTTTTTTTTTTTTTTTTGACAGGCAGAGTTAGACAGTGAAGAGAGAGAGAAAGGTCTTCATTTACCGTTGGTTCACCCCCAAAATGGCCGCTATGGGTGGCACGCTGCGCTGATCCGGAGCCAGGAGCCAGGAGCCAGGTGCTTCTCCTGGTCTCCCATGAGGGTGCAGGGCCCAAGGACTTGGGCCATCCTCCACTGCACTCCCAGGCCACAGCAGAGAGCTGGCCTGGAAGAGGAGCAACCGGGACAGAACTGGCACCCCAACTGGGACTAGAACCTAGAGTACTGGCGCCGCAGGTGGAGGATTAGCCTAGTGAGCCGCGGCGCTGGCCCTAAGAGTAATGCTCTTAAATACAGGTGTAGAAAAGCAATAGACTGTATTACAGTTTTCCTATTACACAGTTTTCCTGCTCTGGATGAGAATATAAATTTCCTGCTATAATTATTTCCATGTCTAGATGGTCTTCCCCAGAACAAAGATCATGTTTCTAACTTCCTGTTTTGAATCATGACTGTGCCTAACCAGTGTTCTTTGGAGGTTTGTTTAGTAATAAAAAATTAATGAGTTTGCTACATCATATACTATTACTTAATATGTTTTTCCATGTGTAACTTGACTAAGATCTGATGTAGGGTTTGTCCTGAAATATGGATTTCTGCTGGTACGAGGCCAGTGGGTTTTGGGGTATCACGCTAACTTACATGGTGCAGGGAGAGGATCAAGGAAAGGCTTGTCTCTCCAATGGACATGGGAAGCCATCTGTGGCAGATTAGGATGAAGTCAAACCTCTCAAGGATGGCACAGAGTTGTCCGCAGTTGGGTTGTATTGATTGAGACATCCGCTGTGACCTCATCCTCTGTGACTCATGCCTCTGCATCCACATTGGCTAGAACAGTGTTCTCTCTCTCCTGCTCATCCCAGAGAGACACACACACATGTGCATGCATACATACACACACACACAGCACTCTTCAGTTCTGACCTCTTAGTACTGTCCTCTCTGAAGAGCCGTCCCTGACACACAACAAGCACCTCCTTCAGACACACATAGGAGTCCTGCTTTTGCACACCTAAAACCTTCTTCACTTTTCTCCTCTTACAGCATTTATGATGGGAAAAAAGCTGCTGGGCATGGTGCAAGTGTTTGGTGCAGTGGTTAAGACACATTTAAGATGCCCAAATCTTGGCCGGCGCCGCGGCTCACTAGGCTAATCCTCCACATTGTGGCATTGGCACACTGGGTTCTAGTCCCGGTCGGGGCGCCGGATTCTGTCCCGGTTGCCCCTCGTCCAGGCCAGCTCTCTGCTGTGGCCCAGGAGTGCAGTGGAGGAGGGCCCAAGTACTTGGGCCCTGCACCCCATGGGAGACCAGGAGAGGCACCTGGCTCCTGCCAGTGCCGGCTGCGGCAGCCATTGGAGGGTGAACCAACAGCAAAGGAAGACCTTTCTCTCTCTCTCTCTCACTGTCCACTCTGCCTGTCAAAAAATAAAATAAAATAAAAAAAGATGCCCAAATCTCATACTGAAGTGCCCAGTTCAAGTCCTGGCTACTCAGCTTTCAATCCAACTTCCTGCCAGGATGCACCCTGGGAGGCAGCAGGGGATAGCTCAGGTGCTTGGCTCCTTGCCACCCATGTAGGAGACCCAGACTGAATTGTGAGCTCCTGGTTTCAGCCTCACCAAGTCTTGGCTGTCGTGGGTATTTGGGGTGTCTTTCAAATATAATGAGAATAAATAGGTAAAAATTTTAAAAATTACTGTCAGGTACTAGTCTTCCATCCGGCTTGATTCCTGTAATGTCAGAGACAATGTCTGTTTTGTTCACTATTTTTACTTAACATAATGGTGGCCTATTAGCCAAGCCAGATTCTGCTCCAGGCTTGCCACTTTAAATCCAGTCTCCATCCTGAAGCCAGAGTTCTTTATTAAAGGCAAAATCTGGCTCTAAGAATGCTGGCCTTGCCAAGATCACTCTAGTCATTCCCAACCATAGAGCTTTTCTTTCAGCTCCCTGAATTTTCATGTCTTTTTCTTATCTCTAGATTTTCTCACACCTGGAATAACACCTAGGATCACGCATCTTGGTCACAGGCACAGCTGGGGAACTGAGAGTTCTCCACAGGGCTTAGATGTCACCTGCCCATTGTCAGGAGCACGGCATGATTCTGTTTAGTGCCCAGTCATTGATTTGCTTCAAGAAGTAATGAAAACCTCTCAGCATTGGAATCTCAGGAAGCTGGGTAACTGACACAAATTTCTTCAATATGACCTCAAAGGAACACTTTTGGATACAGGATATGATTGGATGTAGGATGAAGGCTGTGTAACCTTGTCTCCCAATAGCCCTTGAAGATATATTTACACTCCCTCCTGTCGTATGGTTGTGTATTCCCCAGGATCCCACATCTCTTGTAGTAGAAAGGGTCTCAGCCATTTACAAGCAAAACAGTTCATACTGTGGTTCTATATGCACTAGGCACTGCAGAATTCAAACTCTATGTCTGCAGCTCATCCTTTTGGAAGATTAGTACTTCAGAAGAAATCATTCTCTATGAGATCTTAAATCTTGAAATCTGACCTTGCCTAGCAGCTAAGACACTGCTTGAGATGCCAACAGCGCATGTCACAGTGCCTGAATTTGAGTCCTGGCTCCAGTCCTGATTCCAGCTTCTTGCTAATGCAGACCTTGAGAGACAGCATGTGATGGCTCAGCTGTTGGGCTCCTGCCACCCATGTGGGAGACCTGGGTGGTGTTCCAAGCTCCAGGTTTCAGGCTGGCCCAGCCCTCTGTCTGTCTGTCTTTGTCTCTCACATTAAGTAAATAAATACTTTCCTAAAAGAAATTGTACCCTCAACAGATAGGACAATGGTGTTGGACAAGCCAAGGTAAAAGCGTATTCATTCCTGTGTATTGTCCAATTTGTTCTGCCATTCTGCCACGACAGTTCGCACTTGTTTCCCCCAGCTTTCTCCTCTACTCACCCTCCTGCACTCTCAGCTGACAACCTTGCTTCTCATTTCACAGACAAAATAAATAACATGAAAAAGGATCTCTTTCTTGCTCCTCCCAACAAACTTGCCAACCTTCACTCAGATTCCCTTACAACTTCCCCCATCGTATGCAAGGGTCCCATCCATTCTCACCCATGCAAGAAGCTGCACCTGCATGCGCACCTCTCACTCATCATTGTCCCCTTTCACCGTGAGCATTCCTATTAGACTAGAAACCGGCAGAGTATCTTGTTGGCTGTTACATTGATCTGGTCCCATTTATAGGAAAACTCCTAGAAAAAAAAGTGGCCACAATGCCCGCTGCCTCCAGACCGCCATCTCCATTTGCTCCTGACATATTCCACTGCCACCCCTTTTTTCAGTTGCCAAATCAAATGTCCGAATTTCAGTCCGAGTTTCACTATACTTCATCAGATTTTCTTCATAGGCTTCATGCCTTTTCTTGAACCTAATTGGCCACTCCCCCTTGGTGTTTTGTCACACATTGTCCTCAACTGTCCTCTATTTCCCTAAAGGTCAGAGTGCTTCAAGACTTGATCTCAACCTTGATCTCATCACTTATCTGATCTTCTGACTGCTTCTCTCCTCTTCACCCAACACTCACTCCCTGAGCCATGGCCTTAAATGTCTTCTACACACTTATTCCAAATTTAAATCTTCAGACATTTTGCCTGAGTGCTGGGTTTATTTATCCAAGTGCTCATTTGACACCCACTTGGATGTCTAAGAAGCATCTCACATTACACATATCTGCATTCAACTCTTTGATGTTTCCTCCTTTCCCACTGTTCCCTGTCTCAATGCCATTCCTCTAATAACTCAGGTCAAAATTTCCTCTTTCTTACACGCTCTTCATCTCATCCATGCTTATATCCTACTACATGTAGTTTCAAATAAATCCAAACTCCAACCATTTCTCAGCCCTCCTGCCTGTCACAGAATTCAAGTCTGTACTTCTTTTTCACTGGACAAGGGGAATGAGATCCTTCATAGCCTCCTTGCTCCTGTTTTGGTTTTCCTACAGTCAACTATTCCTACAGAAGCTGAAATGAGCCTTCTGGAAACATGATGTAAATAATGTGACTTGTCTACTCAAAGACCAACATTTTCTGCCCATCACTCTTAGAATAAAATCCCAAATCCTGACTCTGGACATTAAAGTACTAGATAATCTTACATCTTACATTATAAGACATTCTTATAATCCTATATCTTGCTCCCTTGCCCAATTTTCTGTCCCCTTTTCCCTGACTCACTTCCCTGTAGCCTAATGGACTTTAGCTGTAGCCCAAGCACAGTGTCATCTGCAGACTTTCTTACATCCTAGAACACTCCTCCCTGGAGATTTTGGGATTCCTTCCCTCGTCAAATTTAAGCCCTTGCTCAGATATCACCTCCTCAATGAGACCTTCTTTGTGCACCTGTGGTAGGTGCACCCACTGTGAGCACCCAAAAGACCTACATCATAACCTCTGAAACCTGTAAGTAGGTCACACAGCAAAGAGGAATTAAGTTTGCAGGTGGATGAAGGCTGCCAATCAGTTGACCTTAAAATAGGGAGATTAACCTGGGCTCTGCAGGTGGGCCTAATGTAACACGGGTGCTTTTAAGTGGGCGAAGAAGGCAGAAACAGAGAGGAAGCAGGGGGAGGATTCAGCCCAGATTTGCTCGATTTGAAAATGGAAAAGGTCCAGGAGCCAAGGCACGTGAGTAGCTGCAGAAGCTAGAAAAGGAGAAGAAGCAGTTCCCCCAGGGTTTCCAAAAGGAACAGAGCTGCCCAGGGAGACAGATTACAGACGTTGGCTTCCAGAACTGGTTGGGTCATCAAGTTATATAAAACTACTAAGTGTGTGGTAGTCTGTATTAGCAGCAATGGAAATCTAAAGCCTTACCTAGTTTAAAATAAATGTGAATACATACACACACACACCACTCTCTGTACCTCCATCTTACCTTATTGGTTTTTCAGCTTGTCACTGGCTGCTCACTATAAACCCCACAAGGGCAAGGTCTTGGGCTTTGTTCTTGGCCATACTCCAGTGCTAGAACTATCTCCTGATAGAAGTCACTAACACTAGTCACTGAGACTTAAGCTTCCTGTCTGCTAACACTAAGGCTTTATTTTTAACTGTACTGTTTCCCTTATGCAATATTCTTATAAGTTAGAGTGTATGAAGGTTAACTCATGACTCCAGGGCAAAAGTCTGGATGATACAACTGCAAGTCACTGTGGAGCCGGGGTGACAGGAGGCAGGCACCCAGCCTTGGAGATGATACCTGTGGTAGAGGACAGGGACAGCGTGGAACAGGTTGGGGACTGATGGTGGGTACAAACGTCCCACTCATGTCTTCCAATCTGTTGACAGAAACACCTTACTCCAATTGTCATGCTCTTTTATGGGCTATAGATAGCAATTTTTTTTGCTTTTTTAAAAAAGTTTATTTATTTATTTGACAGTCAGAGTGGACAGTGAGAGAGAGAGAGACAGAGAGAAAGGTCTTCCTTTTCCATTGGTTCCCCAATGGCTGCTGCAGCTGGCGCGCTGTGGCCGGTGCACTGCGCTGATCCGATGGCAGGAGTCAGATTCTTATCCTGGTCTCCCATGGGGTGCAGGGCCCAAGCACTTGGGCCATCCTCCACTGCACTCCCTGGCCACAGAGAGAGCTGGCCTGGAAGAGGGGCAGCCAGGACAGAATCCGGCTCCCCGACCGGGACTAGAACCCAGTGTGCCGGCATTGCAGGCGGAGGATTAGCCTATTGAGCCAAGGCGCCGGCCTATAGATAGCATTTTGACAGGTGTGGGTAACACTTGTTATTTAATTAAGTTGGCATCACCAACTTCCTAGGCTTCCTTTGGCCTAGGAAATGAATGTCAATCTGACTGAATCGAGTGTGCAATCTGCCACATCCCCTTTCTGATTAGGGTTAGGGTGATCTTGGATACTTGTCTCAATCAGGAGCCTCAGTGGTTCTGGGTCCGTGGGTGGCTTGAAGAGGCAGAGCCTCCCCATCAACTCACATTGAACACACGCCGTGAGCAAATAAGCCGTGGTTGCGCTAAGCTAGAGGCTGGGGATCGTCTCTGTCTACAGCAATACCTGGGCATGCTTCAGACTAATAAAGGTGAGGAGAAGTTATGAATGTCCTATTCTGTGACACTAGTAGATTTCTTTAGTTCATGAATTCTTACTGCCTTTCCTAAGAGAATATGCACTGTGACTCTCACAGAAGCAAAGTGAATTCCGCCATTTTCAAATTCATTTTTCGTGGAAACTCATTTTTCTGTACTCACTCCAAAGACTCATGTAAGGAGATTTTGGAATCAGCTGCTCCAGTCTACTTTGTCAGTCCCCTCGTACCCCATGCTGACTTCTCACTCTTGTGTGCTCAACCAGTATTGTTCACAAGTATGTTGAAGCACTCCTAACGTAGGTTAAAAAGTTGTGTAAGCCTACAGAATACAGACACACCTTACTCGAGACTGAGTAGAAGAAGAATGTGCCCTCAAAGAAATGCTCCAGATTTTATAGCTCGTCCTTGACACACTGAGGATGTTTTAAAGGGAGAAAAGCCTTACTATATGTAACAGATTAAGAACAAAATATCAACTCACGTTGTAAAACTGAATCCTGCTTCATGAGTTTACCTGGCTATTTCGACTCTGTCAAATGCCTTCCATTTTCTAAGGTTCACAGGGTTATTGGAACTACAGCCACTCTGATTTTCTCCAATGGTCTTTTATAACATGTTCTGTGAATGGGCCACTATTTAGAAAGATTGTGAATTAACTTCCTCTGGCTTGTCTTTCCCATTTTCAAAAGCAGTTCTACTCACAAAACCACCTTTCTTGTTCCAAAAGGCTATAGAACCTGACACGTCAGACTATGAAGCCTATGCAGGTATTTCAAAGGGGTTCAGGGAAGTGGGATTAAATGATAAGTTTGTTTTGCTGTAAAAATTGTTTGAAATCCTATATACCCAGGGTCTTCAGAAAGTTCGTGGAAATGCATATTATGAAAAAACTGTGCATGGATTTCAAAATTTTTTAGCTTTTTGAAGTACTCTCATATTTCTATTGATTTAAAGACAACCCAGAATGAAAAACAGGTGAGACCCACAACTGCATTTTGTTTTTACACATATTCTTATTAGTGAAAATATCCTTGGTCTTCAGTACTTTGAAACACAAGCACCCACACACAAAGGAACACATTTCCAAGCCACCCTTCTGCTAACACCCAAGACAACGTGGGAGCAACTGAGATGGTCTTTCTCCAATACAGAGCGTTCATTGTGAGCGTTCGTTGTGCATCTTCACATCACTCAGTGCATCCAGTTATCTCACCTAGAATGTTTTCCATGTTTATTTTTATCATTATTTTTCCTGGTCATCAATAAACACCTTTTCACGGTTTGAAGACAAGAAAAAATGTATTAGCAAAAGGAGGGGGGAAATACAGTTTTAATCACATTTCCCAAAAATGACCTCTCATTGTGTCTCCCTTTTTATACACTCCAAAAGCCATAGACATAATCTTAAACACTATGACTTTCCCTTAACAAACAAAAGTGTCTTCCTATACTGATTCCTTGTAGACTTCATTTTTATGGTCACATAATGTTTGTGTGGTTTAAGCCCTAACCCATATGTATTTAAGCTATTCAAAACACCACAGTTTTTAAATGTTATGCCTGTTTTCTTCCAGAAATAGATCTGCAGCAACTGTAGAATGAATATCCAGAAATAGGAGGGTACTTCAACAAGTTCATGAAACACGGCATTAAAGAATAAGTTTATTTTGGTGCAAAACTTTTGAAACCCATGCATATTAGGGGTCTTCAAAAAGTTCATGAAAATAAGTATTAGGAAATCTTAAGCACAGACCCAGTACGATCCACAGAATCTCCCCCCAGGTGTGGCAGTGGAAGCCAACCTTCAATAGCCAAGTCTTGGCTCCTTTTCAGCTGTCTCTGTTGTCACCTCCCATGACGTACGCAGTCTAAGGCAGCCCCTCTTGCCACCCTGCTTACATGACTTTCCACTTATCATAGTATATCACAGTAAACAGTGCATCCCTCAAACCCAGCAAGCGCCCATCACATACACCACGTCCCCACCCACCTTGGGCCCATGACCTCGTGCCTATTTCTTACCTACCCAGAATGCCTCAGTGTGCCCTCTCTCTTCTGCCCTTGTCATGTCCTGGAAATAAGGGCAGATTAACACAGAGGCCTTCCTGGATCAAACAGGACAAGCGAGGAGGAACATCGACCTAATGTTAACAAGCAGTGTCCTGTAGGGTGCTTGTACTAATCTGGACAACTACAACCGTCTGTTTGAAGTGACATCTCTAGTTTAGTGGCCCTCAGGGGAGGGGTCCTAGGCCTACATTTCCTAAGGGTAAGGGAATTAGATAAGCATGGCGCTTGATTGCACGGATGCATTCTGACTCAACATCTTTGAGTTCACAGTCCTCTCACCAAACCCATTCTGAACAAAGGTCTCTAAATTGATGGAATGATACAGTACCTCTGACACAATGATCTAATCATTCAGCCTCATCTAGAGGCAGTATACTACACTCTTCAGGATTAATAGGTGCCCTTGCACTTCCAGGTGTAATCAGAGCAGACGTACCCATAGTGCTAAGAACTGAATGCCCGCCATGTACATAGCAATGGCCACAAAACCAAATTGAATCCTATCAAATATACAGCTCTCTTGCATTTTCTGTAAGGGTTTTGGTACCATTCATGGGGGCAGAGTGTTTTTTGTTTACAGAAAAATTCACTCTGTGATATATAGTTGTATGGGTTTTGATGAATACATTTCAGTACAGTCAAGTATCCACCCCCACAATCAGCACACAGAGTCCATCACCCCCCAAACTCCTCTAGAGTCAATCCCCCCTCCTCCAGTGCCCAGCAGTTATTTCTATACTTACTTTCTCAAACCTATGTCTTATTTTTTCTAATATCATCAAAAGAGCAAAGACCACTTCCATCAATGTTTATGTATTTAGAGAAGTCTCTCATTCAGCAGAGCCCTGCGGTGATCCCCGACATATTTGTAGTCCAAGTCCTGGCCTTTCTGTGTGGTTGAGGTTGAGGTCTGCTCCTTCCAGAATGTCTGGTGGCCTCTGTCTGAGAGCTGCCCACCCAAATCCCACAGCAGCCTGCGATGGCTGTATTGGTAGAATGTTTGGAGTTTAAATCACCTGCCAATGAATCACAATTTGCTTTCATATCTTAAATATCCTTCTAACATACCCTAGAATTGACACTATTTGAAATCAATTTTAATGTTTCATTCTGCAAATATAGTTTGTGCAATAAACACATTTTGATAATATGTACTTAAACTGAAGCGTTAATTGTAAATGTCCTAAGCATGCTTGCTGGTCCGAGAATGAATGGGTCCTTGGAATACAATCAGTTAGCCTTTGATGCATCTGCCTCTAGTCTCCATGTTCCTGGATATGGATGGGGCAGGCAGGGTACCCCTGAGTTGAGCTCTCGGCAGGGTCAGGAGCTGTTGTCATCAACATGAGCAGAGCCTCTCTATACACAGCAAGTAAAGCTGCAGTGTGTACCTCTCAACCGGTCAGCTCAAAGGTCCCTTAGATTAACTTCAGAATAACTTCAGGACCGTGTCAGACAATGCTCGCAGAAGGCTGCAGCCGCTGCACGAGGTATTCCTGCCAAGGACCTGCACGGCTGTTCCCTCACACAGACTTCTAGCTTCTTGAAAGAATTTTGCAGATTAAGCAACAGGCGCCTAATGTTCCTACTACTCCACTAGCCATACAGCAGATCTGTTTCCCATTTCTAGCTGGAGTTTCAAGGACTTCCTTTTTTCTAACTGCTTCCTTGGTTGCTATGTGTGGTAGGGACCGCTGCCTCCTCCCTTCTCACATCAGGGCTGACTTGCGCTCGTCATGTGGGAGTCTGAGCCCATAGAGATTCAGGAAAGGTGGCTGCCTCCGCCAGGCCAGTGTAACCGGGCATAGTGGCTGAAGGGAATCGCTCCAGAAAAGATGGCATCCACCTAAAGCACCCTTGACGGCTCACTGGGAGCAGCCCTTAGCAGAGGAAGTTCCCTAGTAATACACGCAATCGGACTGCAAAAAGTCTATGGAAAAATGGGATGAAAACGTAGATTTATTTTGGTGCAAAAATTTTTGAAATCCATGCATAATTTTCCCATCATATGCAATTTCTATGATGTCTTTTTTTTTAAAAAAAGATGTATTTATTTATTTGAAAGGCAGAGAGAGAGAGAGAGAGAGATTTTTCCATCAAGCTGGTTCACTCTCCAAATGCTCCTAATAGTAACAGCCAGAAGGGCCCAGGCCAGGCCAATGTCCAGATCTCCTTTCAAGTCTCCAACATTGAGTGGCAGGAACCCAAGTCCTTGAGTCATTATCCACTGCCTCCCAGGGGCGTTAGCAGGAAGCTGGATTGGAAGCAGAGGGGCCAAGACTCAAACTGGCACGCCAGTATGGGACATGGACCTCCCAAGTGGCAGCTTTAAGCCACTGTACCACAGTGACCACCCCTACAAGACCCCTTTGTATGCATGGTTTTCAATTCTTTTTGCACCAAAGTTTTAATGTAGCTTTTAATTCCATTTTCCATGAACATTTTAAAGTTCCCTTGTGTGTGTGTGTGACTGTGTATGTGTGTATTTTTTCATGAGTAGCAAACCTTAATCTGATTATGGCATTTTTATGGCATTATTAATTCTTATAAGGAGTAGGTTATCTTTGGATTTCCTTCTTCCTTTGTCTACTTCCAATTGAACCCATGGCAGCCCAGCTTTCTGCTGTCCCTGACTGCTATATATGTGTTAAGTCCTCCAGCATTGACTTGGGGAGCTCTAACCTACATTTTTTTTTTTCTTTTCTTTGTTCCTGAACAAAAACGGATTCCTTTCTGGGGAAGTTAGCACAGTAAGACTTATGTGACCAATATGTTTCACAACTCTCACATGAGAAAAGGGACACGCCCAACCCAACACTATCACACACAAAACACCCTGTGCCAGTCCAGTCCCAGAGCCAGACGCCTGAAGCTGCTTCTTATTGTGGGTTCACTCAACACAAAATAAAACAGAGCCCCCAAAACAAAGGCTTCTTCTGGTCTCCAGGCTGAAACACGATTCTGACAAAAATCTTGCCATTCTGGAGCTTTGAAATATCCTAACCGAATGGTCCTCCATTTATAAAAGTTTTTTGTGCTTAAAAAAAAAAAATACTAAATTAAGGCCAGGCAGATGACTTCCAAATCTCAATGGCACCACCCACCTCTTCCTGTTCCCTTTTCATGTGGGTCCCTAATTGTGAGTGGTTCCCAGCTGTATGTCTCTCTGTTACTGTTAGTGCCAGCAGGATGATCATCACCAATTAGCACATGCCCTTATCTCCCTCCTTTCATTTACACAGTATGGGAAACAGAGATCTGCGTACTCCGTTCCTGTTCTTGTTGCTCCAGTTCGCCCTTTCATGATTCCACAGGTGAGCTGGCTGTTCCCCTGTTTCATTCATCCTCCGCTTTGGCAGAGAGGGTTTAATCTGACAATCCTTATTTAAGCCACACATTGATTTGGAAAAAATGTAGGAAAAAGAAGAAATGAACCTTGAAGTAGACTGGGCAACGAGAGGCTTGGGTTTGGCAGATGTGATGTTTTAAGTTAAGACTTGGGGACGTACTTGAGAGAGTTCCTGAGGCAGAAGTGAAAGAAGTCAATTTAGTGATGGGGAAAATTGTATGCTGTTGAAGTAAGAGGGAAAGACAGAAGGGAGAGGAGAGAAGCCTTTTTTTTTTTTTTTTTGGAACCACTTGATTTTGTACAGAGCAGGAAAATTATCTGCTCTTTGCCCCTCCCCCCCACCATATGTGTCCCTCAAGTTTCCTTTTCTGGACTTGAAAGGACCACAGAGTTGAATGGTATTCAGGCATTTGAAGTGCTGGGCTAGCCTACGCTTCCTCTGTCCTTGCATTTATCGTGAGAAGTAGCAAAAGAAAAAAAAATCTAAGTTATTTGACCTGATAGAAGAAAAATGAATAATGATTATTTAATGAAAAAAAAACTCTGGAAGGTAGCTTAATTAAAAAAAAAAAGCATTTAAAAAATAATTGAGGTCCAGGATCACAATTGGGTTCAGTAACTAGATTACATGCCAATCTCCCTCTGTGTCTAGGTTGAGAAACGTGGTGGGTTACTACAGCAGAACACTATTAGATATCCCAGGGTCCTGCAGAGGATGAAAGAACTTCATTCAGAGGTCCGATTTCGGGCTGGCACTGTGGTGCAGTGGATAAGCTGCTACCTATGACACCAACAGCCCACATGAGTGCTAGCTGGAATCCCTGATGCTCCGTTTCTTTTCTTTTCTTTTTTTTTTTTTTAACAGGCAGAGTGGACAGTGAGAGAGACAGAGAGAAAGGTCTTCCTTTGCCGTTGGTTCACCCTCCAATGGCCGCCGCGGCCGGCGCACCGCGCTGATCTGATGGCAGGAGCCAGGTGCTTCTCCTGGTCTCCCATGGGGTGCAGGGCCCAAACACTTGGGCCATCCTCCACTGCACTCCCAGGCTACAGCAGAGAGCTGGCCTGGAAGAGGGGCAACCGGGACAGAATCTGGTGCCCTGACAGGGACTAGAACCCGGTGTGCCGGCGCCGCAAGGCGGAGGATTAGCCTAGTGAGCCGCGGCGCCAGCCTGATGCTCCATTTCTGCTCCAGCTTCCTGCTAATGCACCTGGGAAGGCAGTGGAGAATGGCCTGAGTGCTTGGGCCCCTGCCACCCACTTGGAGACCCCGGGCGAGCTCTGGGCTGATGGCTTCAGCCTGGCCCAGCCCTGCCATGGCAGCCAATTGGGGAGTGAGCCAGCAGATGGAAAATCATTCTCTCTCTGTCTCCCTTTCTGTAACTCTGCCTTTCAAATAAGTAAGCTTTATAAATATAAAAAAAAAGTCAAATTTACTTAGGATGAATTCAGATCTAAAAGTAGACAGGGAGAGTCGCAGGTACCTTTACAGCAGGCACGCACTCACGCCTGACACAGCACCCAGGTGCGTGGATGTTAGTGTGTGGGTGTCCGGCACTCCGAGCCACCACCTCATCCGGCAAAGACATCTTTTTCCCTTGTGTGGGGCAGTCGTCGATTTCTGGCAAAGGGCAGAGAGTAACTCAGGGGCAGCTAACTGGGGGATGTGAGGGGGGCCTCTCATCCTGCAGGGAGCCTCAGAAAACCAGAAGCATTTCCGACCCGCAGTTCCTGCCAAGACAGGAGCCGCTTCCACACCCCTGATGCCTACAGCCCTTCAACCAAAGCTGCTCTTCCCTTCTGGCTCCTCTCTGCAGGGTGGCTGTCTTTGGCACATACGAAGCTAACACTGGGGTGGGGGAACAGGAGACACAGAAAGGCAAACAGTGCCTTTCAGGGCTCCGTGGGAACCCTTCGTGATCCTGAACTTGCTCTCCACGAGGACCAGTCCTCTCCCCATTGCTGGAAGGAAGACAGAGACAAGAGTCGGGCTTTGGAGCACAGCAGGCCTCCGTTCCAATCCTGTCTGCAATGCTGACCAGGCTGCGGGCTTGGGCACAGTTTTGGAGGCTGGTTTCCTTCTGCATGCAGTGAGTTTTACATCATTGTTTTTGCTATGGATTAGAAACAACGTCCATAAAATGATTGATACACAGTAGTGATCAATAAATACAATCCATCTGGCAGCGCTGACTGCAGGACCCAGAGGCAGCCATGCTGCCTGCTCCCACCTGAGTCCACTCTGCTCACAAATCAGACACACAAATGAGAAATAGCTACACTGGCTTCTGCTGTACCTTCTTAGCAAATGGCAGCTACTGCCTATTCCGCTGTCTGGGGGCACCTGCACAAGGTCACGGGCACAGGCGAAGGAGGGTCCTCAGCACCCACTGGATGAGGAGCAAGCACTGGAGCTGGGGGGCCTCTGGCTCCTTTCCCCACCCATTTCCAGGCCAGTCCTAGTCCTAAACAAAGTTTCTGGACCCACAGTACCCCCTGATGGCTGACAAGAGGAACTTTCTTTTCCCAGCCAGTCTCATCTTCTAAATAAATCCACGAGTCTGGACCACTCCTTCCTGGCAAATTGCAGCCTCTGCTGCCTTGCATTTTAGAAAAGTTTCCTGCTCAGAAATCTCAGGACCATTCATTCCCCTCCCTCTTTCTTCCCTTGCTTGCTTCCATCGACGAAGGCTTAAATGACTGTGATCACGCTTGATAAGCAAACAGTAGGCTGGGTTCACACACCTATCGGGAGAAACCTGGTACACTTAAAAGTAAGACAGTGTCGAGCCAGCCCCATCCCCCTCGAGAGCCCTCAGAGGCACACATCTGCCTTCCTCAGAACAGGCACGAAAGAGGCCCTCGTCTTTCTGCAACTCACAATCAGCGTGCCTCGACGTTATTTTCCCATTTATTTAACAGGCAAAATTGCACTAGTTTGTTCCCTGATGTTTCATTGGAAATATCGTTCCACTACAATAAGGGTTAAGTGCATTCCTGTGGGCTACTCTGGAAACCAAAGCACAATTTTTCAGCATTAGTTCTCTATGGGAAAGTGAATTCAAAGCTTCAAACAATTGCTTTAAAATGAGCTTTGGAAAATGCAACCTACTACAGTTTAACGTTGGAAACTTGGGGTTAGGTGTGGTTGCTTTTCAAAAGTTCCTATTTCTATCTGTATCACTGTGGCTTCTATCTGCTGAGCCAAGACATTCACCAGGACCAGTACTTACAAAGGTACTCAGATGCAACTTCCCTGTACCACCAGTGATTCTTCTTTTATCAAGGAAAAAAATACACTAACCAGGCCTTGGTTTGATAGATGACAGACATGTCCTAGAAGGTTATTAAATTCACTTCCATGTTATGGTCAGCTTCTTGCTGAAAACACATCAAGTATGTCTCAAAATATAAATGCTCCTTTCCGTAACGTACATCCAATACCTTTATTTCTCAAGGTCTGAATTTAAAGTATTTTTACAATGCAAATGAGTTAGACATGAATAATTTAAATGGAAGGAATTTTATGCTTAAATGCATAACTTCTGATTTGGAAAGTTTATCTGAAACTAGAGAGCAGTAACTTGAAGGCATCTCAAATCCTGATATAAACAACTACTTAAAACTTGTCACAAATAAACATCAAAAAGTATAATTTTTCCAATTACCGATACTAAAAATTGGTGGAAAATAACTGACTTATTTCAAAGAATGGTGAGTAGACTATTGTGAGCACATATAGACAGACATAAGGAGCATTTTCAAATGCTTTTATCAAATATTTTCCTAAGTTGTTCATAAATCAAGGAAGGTTGGCATAGGACTTTTTCTTTGAAATGATTTACATATGCATAAAACTGAAATTATTTTATTTTTAACATAAAAGGACAAAGTAACAGGTAGATATCACCTAGCCTTCATCGAACTCTGCAGAAATGGATACGTAAATGCTAATATCACAATAATTAAAATACAAAGAAATCGAGTACAATGTTGTAAAATTAGTGGTGCTTAAAAGGCATTGTAAGGCCGGCGCCGCGGCTCACTAGGCTAATCCTCCGCCTAGCGGCGCCGGCACACCGGGTTCTAGTCCCGGTCGGGGCGCCGGATTCTGTCCCGGTTGCCCCTCTTCCAGGCCAGCTCTCTGCTGTGGCCCGAGAGTGCAGTGGAGGATGGCCCAGGTGCTTGGGCCCTGCACCCCATGGGAGACCAGGAAAAGCACCTGGCTCCTGGCTCCTGCCATCGGATCAGCGCGGTGCGCCGGTCACATCGCGCTGGCCGCGGCGGCCATTGGAGGGTGAACCAACGGCAAAGGAAGACCTTTCTCTCTGTCTCTCTCTCACTGTCCACTCTGCCTGTCAAAAAAAAAAAAAAATTAAAAAATTAAAAAAAAAAAGGCATTGTAAATGGGTTGCCCATCAAAGGCCATTATTTGAGCTGGCATACTCACATTGTTCTGAGAAAAGATTATTTGTTCTCCAATAATGCATACCTTTTAAGTTCCTAAAGTTTTCATGCTATAGATTAAAACACTCAGTGTTAATGTTTTTGAAAGCATTACATTTAAATTATTTTCTCAGGACCCAAAGAGAAAACACCAGAGGAAACATAACCAGACTGAACTGTTTAAAATGTATTTTCCCTTTAATTAAATAAGAAACATCTGTCTGGGGATTTTAGAAATCAATGTAACCCATCCACACTCTGCCTGTACTAGTTTGCATCCAATGTCCAATATTTTGAAAGAAAATTCTTTCTTTCTGTAAAGAATTAAACAGCACCATGGAGTGATGTCTGGGTCTCCCTCTGGAGTGTGGGCACAGCAAGCGCCAAGGACCACTCTTTTCCTAGGTTTATCCTGGGAAAGCAACCAAAGGCTCTCCGTAGTCAGTGACGGTGTCATTTTTCTACTCCTGCGGAGCGTCCGCTCGCCCTGATCTCCAGACAGAAAGGCAACAGAAGTTCCCGGGATGCATCAAGCACACACGGACCAAACAGGAGCATGCTCCCTTCCCCAAGGCACACTAAAGGTTTCCCTCGCCTTCGCCCGGAGTTGAAAGAGCGGATTTCTCTAGGGATCTGGGCAGCCCACAGCACAGGCACAAAGAAAGGGGGAGGTGACTCCAGTACGGCTCTGGTTCCTTCCAACCAGGGCGCACAGTCCGGAGCGACAAACATCACTTACTGGTGGTGTCGAACGGTATCTGCTTGCACTGCGCAGCCCCCTCGGCCGGCCAAGGGCAGTAATAGACGGCTCCCCCTTCCACGATGTCGGGCTGGCTGGTGTTGGCTTTGGGCGCCCCCACCAAGACGCTGGCTCTGCGAAAGGGGTTGCAGAAGGTCACTCGCGGGGAGATCACCGCACGGCGCGCACGCCAGCCAGCCTCAGCGGCGGCCTGCGAGCTGAGACGAGAGCGGGGGTGGCAGGCAGCAGCCCATCTACCGAGAGGAGACTGTCAAACCTAATTTCCTCTTGGAAACCTGGTCTCGGAGAGGGTGCCAACAGCCCCAACTCCTCTCTAGGTGGAGCTCTGTGGCTACAGCGAGATGACAGGAGGGGGGCAAGGGGTCGCAGAGGACGGAACCCGGCTGCTTGTAGCCCACACCGTGGGCCAACAGATATCGGGGTCCTTGCTAACAGCTCGGGTCGATTGGTTCCCTTTCTCTGCTTTGTAGGAAGCACCGGTCTTTGTGCCCGGGAGCTGCCCGGACTCCGCGTTCCATGCAAGTGGCTTGTCTCCAGTTCAAAGTTTGCAAGGCACATGCAACATGCGAGGGGGCTGGGGGCGGGAGCGGGAAGGGACTTGGAATGCCAGACCGCCACTGCCATCCGGCTGCTGGCAGAGGGGCAGGTACCAGACCTGCGAGCCGGTTCGCCCACGCGCGCGGCTTCCCGCGGCCGAGTGACTTACGTGCGAGCGTCAGGTATGTGGAAGTCCACAGCGTAGCCGAAGTAGCTGCCCTCGGGGCCTCCGTACACCGTGAGCTTCTCCACGTCCAAGTTGAACGCCTGCGAGGCGGGGGACCACAGCATCCCCAGCGCGGCCGAGAAGCACCAGAGGCTCGCGAGCCGCTGCGCCAGTCTCCCTCTGGGACGGCGGCGCTCCCCGGCAGACATTGCCCTGCGCCTCCGGCGACTGATCACCGGGGACCGGCAGCTGAGAAGCCCGATGGGGCAAAAGACGAGGATGGCGTCTGGCGGTCCCCAGACGGTCCCGGGGCCGGTGTGTGCGGCGCGTCCTCAGTGACAGTCCCCGCGTCTGCTCCCGCCAGCCCGTCCCGCCGGCTCGGGGGGCTGGCCCAGGGGATCCGCGCGCTCGCCCTCCTCCCGCAGCGGGCGCGGGGCTGGCGAGCTCGCGGCGCCTCCTAGCGGCGGGTCCCCGGGCTGCGGGCCGGAGCTGGCCACTCCCGGGACACCGGAGCCTCCCGGGCGGCTTGGCGCCCGGCGCCTGTTCCGGCTGCCTGGATTTCTTTTGCCATCGCATCTCCAGGACCAGCTGGGTCTCGCCAGTGCCACCTCAAGCCATGATCCATGTAGGGCGAGGGTTTTGCTCTAAATGCACAGCTTGGCTGGAAGGTGAAAGTCGCAGGCAGGGTAAAGCTGTTATCTTTGCGTCCCCAGGTTCCCAGGTGTTCTAAGGTGTTTTAGTGGCAGATGTACACTTAGCAGGAATTTGAACAGGAGGCTCAGACTTGGGAATTGTGGTAGGAGAGGTGGAAGGAAAGTATTAAAGACACAAAGGCTGGGATTGAATGGAATAAAAGGGATTGGTTAGGGAGTGGTGAGAAATGGGGCTGGATGGCTCTCTGGCGGAGTCTTAATGAGAAGAACGTTTAGGGAGACAAAGGAAGCCAGTTCTAGAGCAGAGACAGGACAAGCCCACAGGGATTCAAGTTTCACGGCCAGGGTGGCCGAGATGGCAGTGGGAAGCTACTTGTTGAAAGGAAGAGAAAGCAAAGAACCTGTTTGCCTCAATGCATTGGGTCATCAAGACCCAATCTGGTCATCGGAAGGAAGGAAGGGGAGGTGGGAAAAGTAAGAGACAGGGCGGTGGGCCAGCACGGTGACAGAGGAAAGAGCCTGCAGTGAGTGTGAAGCTTCTACTCCGAAGACAAGGATGACAAGCCGCAGTGGGGGCAGGGTGAGCAGGTTTGGGAAGTGGGGGTGGATGAGATGCTGGCCCTGTGGACTGTGTGTTACTAGCCTGGGATCAGTACCAAAAAGCCAGGCTTTCTCATTTCCCTTACATCAGAACCCACTTGGTAGACTGATTTGAACTTGATGTCTTCACTCGTCTTGTTCCCATAAAAATACTAAAAATAAATAACTTATCAGAAGCTTCCCTGGCAAATCATCACGTCTGGATAATTTCCTAACTGGATCACTCTTTCCCAGATAAGGACTGAAGAGTAGATGATCTAAGACTTTCTATCCCAGTCCAAAAGTCCATCTGTATGGAGCACACGGTCCGCTACTCGCATCAGGTGGCAATTGTTAATGAAAGTGAGGGTCTCCGCTGTATGTTCCAATGCAGGATGCACATGTGGCCTACACGTGGGAATGCTTGGAGCTGTCAGGGACGCTGAGGCTAGGGAAGAACAAGTCAATCATTTCCTGACATGGCATGCTTGCAATTGGGGAAGTTATCATACTGCAGGCAAGCCACAGGTTTATGTGAAATGTCTACGTAGGTAGAAAGCAATGGCGTGACCCTAGACACGATCCTGACCCATATCATGACTGACTGGACAAAACCAGCTGTGCACGAGGGCACTTCAAAACGCTCTTAGAAAATGCAACCAAAAGATAAGCTTATTCTGGTGCAAATAAACATTGAAATCCATTCATATAAAATGGAAATGTGCGTTATGGAAACTGCATGGATTTCAAACACTGTTTTAAAGATTTATTTATTTATTTATTTGAAAGGCAGAGCTACAGATAGAGAAAGAGAGGTAGAGAGAAAGGTCTTCCATCCATGAATTGACTCCCTAAATGGTTGCAACAGCCAGAGTTGGGCCAATCCAAAGCTAGGAGCCAGGAGCTTCTTCCAGGTCTCCCACGTGGGTGCAATAGCCCAAGCACTTGGGCCATCTTCTACTGCTTTCCCAGGTCGTAGCAGAGAACTGGATCGGAAGAGGAGCTGCCAGGACATAAACCAGTGCCCACATAGGATGCCAGCACTGCAGGCGGAGGCTTAGCCTGGTACACCACTGGGATAACCCCTCAAACATTTTCTTACATCAAACTAAACTTACCTTTCAATTCCATTTTCCACAAGCTTTTGAGTGTCCCTCGTGTTACACTATGCTTTGATTCTCACAGGACAGCCCAGTTCCAGCGTACATGGTGTTTTTCCCCACTGCTTGCTTCTCTGACGTATTCCTTAGCTTTTTATTCTTTTTGTCCAAGATAGGCTAGGTAAGGGGAAAAGAATTCTACTTATTGTCACATGATTGGATATAGTCGTGATTTATTCTTGACTTAAACCTTTGTATAGTCTTCATATTTTCACTTTACATGCAAAGACATTAATAGGCAAGGAGGTGCATGCTCACAGAGCAAGTAATTGCTACAGTTGTACCCAGGCCTGTCAGTTGCTGGTTTCTCATGCTGTTCAGTCTATACAGAATACTTTTTTAAGCTATGATAATAAGGAGAAGTCACTTTTCTAGATGCGCTAAACTATTCTTGGTCATGCCTGTGAGCAGCACTGGAGTGGTAGCATAAAGCAGCGGTGTACTTTTCTAAAAAGCATGGGGAAACATCTGGTGGCACCTTGGTATCCTAAGAGTGGAGAAAAGCAATGAACTCAAGGCTCTTTGGCTTCTCTGGGAGGCCACGTGCCTGGGAGAGTAGCAAATCTTCCAAACAGCCAGAAACACACACACACACAACCCCCACTCCGGTTCTGGTCATTGCAGGGAAGGGGTGAGTCTGAACGGGTGTCTTGTACATTTCAGCACTCCTGACATTTGGGAAGCCTGCCAATCAGTAAGATCTGGGGTATCATCAGAGAAACACATGGACAGTGACAGGTCTCATGCCGGATGAGAAGCTTGACATTTTAAAGAACTACAAGCACTGATTTATCTGTCAGAAAAGCCAGTCTGGGCAGTGTTTATCGTGCATGCAAGTGTGTGTGTATGTTTCATACTGGGAAAGGTACACATGGCTGTTTCCCTAAAAAGAAAAAGAAAAGAACCCAAAGGTCAAAGATGGAACAGATTTGGCCCCACGTTCCAAAAATAAACAAGTAAAGAACACCACAGGAAAAAAATTATCCCTGCGCTGTAGACATGTGCAAAATACTTAAAAATAGGGATTCACAGAATTCACTGCATTGAAGCAGTGAGCACATACTTGTTAATGAAATATATTTATGACTTAATGGCCAATTATTTTTCTGATTATGATTTCATCGGTTTCACTAAATGAATAACTATGACTATCCCTTAAAATCAAGAGGTATGGGGTGGGAGGGACGTTATGGGGGGGAAGCCATTGTAATCCATAAGCCGTACTTTGGAAATTTATATTCATTAAATAAAAGTTAAAAAAAAATAAAAAAATAAAAATCAAGAGGTATGAGAGTACTGACATGATTATTTCATTAAGATAACCACACTTTCAGTATGCTCACTAAGCCATTCATAGAATGAGCAAATGTGAAAGTAATGTGTTCTTAAAGCCCCTTTAAAAATAAATAAAAATAAATTTATTTTAAAATAAATGCGCCAGAATGGGAAGGTAGTTCCTCAGTCTTTTGTATTTTGGGTGATTGCAGATTTTTCTTTTGTCCAACTGTCCTCAGGTTTCCTGCAGTAGTAAAAGCAACCAATTGGTAGAAACTGGTTTCTTAAACTCACTGAGCGGAAACAACTTTGAAATCCCTCAAGTGTCTCTGCTGACATAAGCTTATGTCTGCAAATTTTCTATTCTGGTCCCTGGAGGCTGAATTTCATCATAGCAAAATTATTTTTTTCCTTTTTGATGATTTTGTTTGTAATTCTCTTTTATGATTTCCCGTCATGATTTTATTAGCCACTTCTAAGTGAAAAGTGCTGCGGCATTGGCCCCCGTACTGGCAGAAGTTCAAGTGCAGCCTGCAGTCGGTTCAGCCGAAGGAAAATTCCCACTAGCCAGAACCAGACTCCAACTTGATCTCTTTTTAGAATCAGCCTTTAAAAGCAGCTCTGCCTTGAACAAAAATAAAAACAAATAGAACAACCCTTCCTCTAAAGGGAAGGTGACTGCTGAGCACTGGCACTGGGGATAACTCTTCCTGAGATTCTGAGCCCCTGGGGGAGTTGAACTTATGCTCAGGAACTTGCATTATTTGCGGGTGTTAATTAGGGCCAGTTCGCTCACTCTAGAATCCTGGAAAACCTACACACATCTGATTGGTTGATGGAGTGGGTGTTTTAGTGACTGTTGACTGAAGTGATCTGATAGTTGGGTGGTGATGGGGGGGGAGGGATGAGGGAGCTCACACCTTCTTAGTCATAAATGCAGAGTCTGGAAGAATTGGGGACCCCAACTCCCCAAGGGCTCATGTTTCAGTCCAGTGCAAAACGGAGGTATAGGAATATATTCAAGGGACTTTTTTCTTCCTCTAAATCTCCACTGGGGTTGAAGGCGGCGCCGGGCCACTGTGGTCCTTGGAACAGTGGGCACTTAGAATGGGAAGAGTGGCATTCTCCCGGCTCCTGCCATCGCCAGGACTGAAAGCAGAGGTCTCCTGTGAGCACAGTGCTGAGGCAGCAGCAGCAATGGGTGCAGATTCTGGGTAGCAGGCGGCTCTGGCCTCCTGAGGACACCACAGGATCCTTCATTCAGCCCCTGGGGAGGCTACCAGACTGTAGGAGAACACCGAACATCTCCCGCAAAGAGCTGGGAAAGTCGCCGAGGAAGAGGGCGATGAAGGCCCTAGCACGTGGAGCGACAGGGTGAGTGTGTTTCAAACTCCAGGCTGGTGGCTGTGCTTACTCCTCTCTGCGTCGCGCTGCAAGGATGTCTCCGACTGCCCTCTAGCGTCTGGGAGCCCATCAAGGGTGTGGGATTTTCCATGAATGGTAAGTCTTCCTCGTGAACAATGGTTCAGCCTAACAATAATTTAAATGACCCTTACAAATGGACTCTTACAGTATTTTTCATTTAAAAGTTTCCAAATAATGACTTGGTCTCTCTCACATTAAGAGTTTTCTTATAGTGGCTTTGCAAATCCTTATGTGTAATTTTAAAAAAATTTAAAAAAAGAGACAGGAGAGAAGGAAAAGGAGAGGGAGGGAGGGAGCAAGCAAAGAAGAGAGTTTCTCATAAAAACAATACTTAATATTTCCTAACTATTGGTGGACACCAAATCAGAGTTCCCTGTCATCTATGCAAAGCCTATATCCCACTCAACCTCACTTACCTTCCTAATTTTGTTGATTTATTTATTCATTGTTTCTTTCAACAAATATGAATCCCAACTACACATTTTAAAGTTAATTTTTTAATCACTTGAAATGTGTGTTAAAGATTCATTTATTAGAAAAGGGAGAGTATAAGACAGAGAAAGAGAGACAGAGAGATCTCCCATCCTCTGGTTCACACCCCAGATGGCAAAAACAGCCAGGACTAAGCCAGGTAGAAGCCAGGAGCCAGAAATTCTGTCCAGTTCTCCCACATGGGTGGCAGGGGCCCTGATACCCGGCCATCTTCTGCTGCCATCCCAGGCACATAAACAAGAATCTGGAATGGAAGCAGAGCAGCCAGGACCCAAACCAGCCCTCCAGTGTGGGATGATGGTGTCACAGGTAGTAGCTTAACCCACTGCAGCACACCGGCCCCAAATCTACATGTTTAATCTCAATATTTTTTCTGATTGATCTCCCAGTTCTGCTGATAACAATTGTGACTAATTTGTTGTCAGTCCATCAAGTCCTAAATTTTGATTGTTGCATCCTTAAGTTACAGAATTTCCATGGGTTATTTCATTTTTATAGTTTCTGGTTTTCTACCAAAATTCTCAGAATTGTTTTTATTTCATTAAGTATTTTCAGAGCTATCTAAAGGTTGTGCCTATTATTGTGTCTAGTGTGGGCGTCATGTGTGCCTCTCACAAAAATGTTTAATGTTAGAGTTCATACATACATGAACATTTATACAGTAATTTGAGGCTTAGAATGGTGCGATCTTCATCCAGAGAGTTAAACACTGATTTCTGACTGAGTCCAGTGAATTTCATCAATGCACAGAGATTGGGATAGTTGGGCTTCAGTTGTTGGCAGAGCCAGGTAATTTCTAATTTGTCCTTAGATTATAGACCTGTGGAGGTCTCCAACCTAAGTGTAGGGTGTTTGTCATCGAATCCCTGCAAGACGAGGGTTACAGTTTTTCTCTCTGTGGTTCTGCAAGCCCTCCCCACCTCCACCTCCTCCAAAGATTTCACTTCATTCAAAGTGTAAGAAGACTTTTCCAGGGAAAAATAGCTCCAAATATTTACTCTTAACTCTGAGCTCCTTTCTTTTAGAGATTGTCCCTACAATTCTTTAGTGGCTTACCAATGCTCCAATGCTTTTAAGAATATTGTAGAACTGTGAATATTTTAGTTGTTCTCAGCAGAAGTATTCTTCTGAAATATACAGTTGGCATTGCCAGAGTTAAAAAGTTTAAATCTGGATAATTTGAATGAGTTACCATGCTTCCACAAGAAATTGGAGAATCTGATGTAGGACTTGGTTTAATGAAAATAATTTAGCTTCAGATATTTTGAATTCAAATATCCATATACCCACATAAAATTGTGCAACAGTTGCTTTGAAATAGGCGAGAAACTCAATAATTCAACTGACTTTGCATTGGATTTTTAAAATTTTTTTTAATTTTTTACAAATTGATTTATTTATTTGAAAGGCAGAGTTTCAGAGATGCAGAGGCAGAGGCAGAGGGAGAGAGAGAAAGAGAAAGTCTGCCATCCACTGATTCACTCCCCAGATGGCTGCAATGGCCGGAGCTGTGCCAATCCAAAGCCAGGAGCTTCTTCCAGGTCTCCCATGTGGGTGCAGGGGCCCAAACACTTGGGCCAGCTTCCATTGCTTTCCCAGACCATAGCAGAGAGCTGGTTCAAAAGTGGAACTGCTGGCTGGTGCCGCGGCTCACTAGGCTAATCCTCCACCTGTGGCGCCGGCACACTAGGTTCTAATCCAGGTCGGGGCGCCAGATTCTGTCCCGGTTGCTCCTCTTCCAGTCCAGCTCTCTGCTGAGGCCTGGGAAGGCAGTGGAGGATGGCCCAAGTCCTTGGCCCTGTACCCGCATGGGAGACCAAGAGGAGGCACCTGGCTCCTGGCTTCGGATTGGTGCAGCATGCCTGCCATATTGGCCATTTGGGGAGTGAACCAACAGAAGGAAGACCTTTCTCTCTGTCTCTTTCTCTCTCTCACTGTCTAACTCTGCCTGTCCAAAAAAAAAAAAAGTGGAACTGCCAAGACTCGAACCAGCACCTGTATTGGATGCCAGCACAGCAGGCAGTCTTTACCCACTGCACCACAGCACTGGCCCTGCATTGGATTTCACATATGGAGAAAAATGTTTCCCAAAGCAATTCTCTCTTACATGAAAGGTCTAAAGTGCAGAAAGAGGGGGTGACCCTTTTTCCTAAGTGGTTACTACTATTTGTCGGTCATAGGTTTGCTTCTTAACTTTACCCTTATACATAGTCACTTTTAGTATATTTTTAATTATTCCCATTTTCAAAACGAGTCCTTGGCTTGATGAGATTAAGCAACTTGCAAGAGGTTGTATGTCTGATAAGTGGTGAAACCTGAGAGTAAATCACAATGTCCATCAGCTTTTTCCATTTCTTGTTTCTGTTTCTTAGGCTTGGGGCAAGGCACCACCATCAGACTGAAAAGTCATCATCAGTTTTAAATCGAAGCTTACTCCTCTGAGAGCGAGGGGCAACAACATACCAGTAACAGCAAGCACAGCAGGACCCAGAACTTGGTTTCTAACACCATTCTGAAATGAAAGGAACCAGGGCCCTTGGAGAACTGGCTTATTTTAGGGATGGGGCAGGTAACAGACAAGTGTAACCTAGTGTGTCCTATAATGCAGAAAATAAAGGAGGGCCCAAGGAACACATTGGTGGGGGTATGTCAAAGGGTTGCAGGAGTCAACTGGAAGAGCTCATAATAAAAGGTAGTACTGGGTTATAAACTGAAATATGAAATAATTACCCAGAAGTCCATCTTTATATAAATGAGCCACTGAATAGATAAATAAACAAACAGGTGTGAGCATTTGGCACAGCAATTAAGATGCTACTTGGGACAACTGCATCCCATAATGAAAGTGCTTGGGTTCAATTCTTGGCTCTTCTCATGACTCCAGTTTCCTGCTAATGCATACCCTGGGAGGCAGCAGGTGATGGCTCCAATGGTTGACCCCCCAGTCCTCTACATGAGGGACCTGGATGGAGTTTCAGGCTCCCAGTTTCCATGGCCTAGCTGTGGCTCTTGTGAGCATTTAGGAAGTGAATCAGCACATGGAAGATCTCTCTCATACTCCTTCTCTCTGTCTCTATTTTAAACAAGTAAAACAAATAAACATTTTTGATAAATAAGAGACAAATCCCAATATAGAAGAATTAAAAAAAAATCTATGTAGCTACTTCTCCCTCAAGAAGATGGAGCTACATGGTGACTTCCTTCCAGAGAGAAAGGCAGTGAAGTGACAAAGATTAACATTAGGGATGTCACGTCAATCACATACCCGGAGACATCGTGGTGGGACTAGTATTGTACATCTCCTGTCTGCCTCTCCCAAACCTGGAGCCCAGATGGAATCAAGAGAAACATATCAGGCCGGCGCCGCAGCTCACTTGGCTAATCCTCCACCTGCGGCACCGGCACCTCGGGTTCTAGTCCTGGTTGGGGCACCAGACTCTGTCCCGGTTGCTCCTCTTCCAGTCCAGCTCTCTGCAGTGGCCCGGGAGGGCAATGGAGGATGACCCAAGTGCTTGGGCCCTGCACCCCATGGGAGACCAGGAGAAGCACCTGGCTCCCGGCTTTGGATTGGTCTAGCGCGCCGGCTGTAGCGGCCACTTTGGGGGTGAACCAACGGAAGGAAGACCTTTCTCTCTGTCTCTCTCTCTCATTGTCTAACTCTGCCTGTCAAAAAAAAAAAAAAAAAGAGAGAGAGAGAGAGAGAGAGAAAGAAACATAACAGACAAACACAATTTGAGAAACACTCTACAAAATATCTGGCCAGTCTTCCCCAAAACTGTCAAAGTCATCAAAAATAAGCAAAGTCCAAAAAAATCCGTCAGGAACCCTGGTGATTAGATGTGACATGGAAAATGGGACAGAGTCAGAACAGGAAAGAGACCAAAGACATCTGAATGAGGCCTGAGCTTTGGTACATAATGATGTGTTAACTAGCAATAATGACAGTAATAGTGAATTAATGATAGCAAATGTATGCGCCAAATGTCTCATAGGGTACTAACAACAGGGAATATTGGGTGCAGGATACTTGGGGAAGCTACTGGTACCTTCAATGTCGTGGGGTTGGTTCCAGGACCCCATGGATACCCAACTCTGGGGATGCCCAAGTCCTTTATATAAAATGGCATATTTGCATTACCTTCCCAGATGCTTTGAACATCTCTCTCTAGAGTACATAGTATAGATGCCGCTAGACTGTGTTGTCTGAAGGATAATGACAAGACATGCTCACTTCAGACACAAATTTTTTCTTTATAAAGATTTACTTATAAGGCTCGGCAATGTGGCATGGTAGGCTAAGCCTCAGCATAGGGTGCCAGCTTCCCACATGGGCACTGGTTGGAGTTGGGCTGATCCAAAGGCAGGAGCCAGAAGCTTCTTTTGGGTCTCCCACGTGGGTTCAGGGGCCCAAGCACTTGAGCCATTCTCCACTGTTTTCCCAGGCCATTAGCAGATACGTGGTTTGGAAGAGGAGCAGCTGGCTCACAAACCTGCGTCCATATGGGATACCTGTGCCACAGGCGGAGGCTTAACCTACTATGTATGCCACAGCACCAGCCCCCAGACATAAATTTTTTAGCCTGCATTTTCAATCTGAGGTTGGTTAAATCCACAGATGTGGAACCCATGGACTTACAGGACCAACTACCATGTTTTTCAATTCCTCTGTAAATCTAAAATTGTTATGGTAAAATGTTGAAAGCACAAATGCTGCATTGCCTATCTGTCGTACCTTCCACGGGACCTATCTGTAATATTTCTCTCTCTGAACGTTCTGAAGAGAATGGCCATGGCTTGATCTTGGGAGCAGAGTTGTTGCTGCTGTGGCCGTTTCTTTGCTGAGCGGGACCCATTCTGGCGGTCAGAGTTCTGCTGCACGTTGGCAGAAGCCCAGGAAATAAGGAAGACTGGCGGGAGCCAGGGAGCTTCTGAAAATTGATCACACTGACCTGCTTGAGTGAGGGAGTCCCGCTGCATCTGTGAGAGATGGAGGTGCGGCGCCCATATCTGATACCGCTCCAGTTAGTTCCCTCTCCCCGTTGGCACTCAGTCTTTCTCCCTAAGAGTCCCTGAAAACAACATTTGCTTTTAGATGTTTTGGATTAAACCCTCTATTGTGTTTTTTTTTTCTTTTGAATCCTCTTCTCTCTTTTCCCACAGAGAAACACACCCAGATTTTTCATTTTAAGATTATGTGACTGCACCAGATGATCCATCTCGATCCTTTGCTTCCCATGCTTAAAAAAAAAAAAATAAAATAAAAAAAATAAATGAAAAACTGCCCATGCTGTGGGATTTAACAAACACTTCTATGTCTTCTCCTCCAGACCTTGTCAGCTGCACTGTTCCAATAGCACTCAGAGCAGATCTCCAGCTCCAAAGCCTGGCCCTCCTGGATTTTAGTGCTGGCCTTGCACCAAGAACTTGCTCCAGCTGTGCTGGCCCTCTGCTCTCCTTAACTCTTTCCTCTCACTTTGAGGGTTAGAGATGGAGGAAAGGGAAACCATTCATCCTTCACGCCAGGGTCTATCATCCACCTCTTAAATACCAGCCACTGGGGCCATCGCAGTGAGTAAGGCAGGTGAAATCCCTGCCCATGAGAAGTCACATTTCAACATCTGGGAACAACCATGGAGCACTTAGCACTCTACAAGACATTTGTGTGGATGATTTAATTTGGTCCTTATGAAGTAGGCACATTGTTGTCCTCACCGAGAACCAGAAACACCCCCTGACTTATCCAATGCCATGCCCGTAGTAAGTGGTAGAGAGCCAATTTAAATCCAAGGGCTCAGACTCCAGAGCACTGTGATGTCTAACCACTACAATATTGATAAAAGTGCTCTGTCAGGTAGATAGACCCTGTCCTATTTCCTTCTCTTTCCACTCTAAAAAATGGATGCTGCTTTAAAAAATATCAGTAACATATCCTTATCAAACTTCTTTAAAAAGTAGTTATTTTTTAAAAGAAAATGGTACCGTTGATTCTGAGTGGTTGCTCATATAGCACCTGACGCTTCCCTTTCCTATTTCTATCCTGAAGATCTTCTTCCCCTCTTTTCTCCTTCCCTCATTACAGAGGCTCCAGGTGGCTCAGGTGAGACAGACCTACTATCAACTCCATGGGCAGTCTCTGCTTGTCATAAGCCAAAAAATATGTGTCATCCTTCTGGCCACAGTGATTGGTAGAAACAAGGTTAGTGCCCTGGGCAGAAACCAATCAGTGCCTGGCATGCAAATAGCTCCAGTTTAGGTTTAAATAGCCACAGGACTAGAACTGGTGGCATGTGAGTATTTTCTTGTGGGAAGGGGGAAGTACATAACCCTCATGGCCGCTGCCAGCTAGCATGCAAGAGGACGGAACTGAGACGAGTACACATAAATGGAGCAAGAGTTGTAGCTGGACCACACCAAACGTCTTCCTTGCTCACTTCTGGGCTTTTCAGTGAGGTGAGTCGTAAATATTCATTACTGGGGACCAGCACTATGGTGTAGCCGGTAAAGCCACCTCCTGCAGTGCCGGCGTCCCACATGGCCACAGTAGAAGATGGCCCAAGTCCTTGGGCCCCTATACCCATGTGGGAGACCCAGAAAAAGCTCTTGGCTTTGTATCAACCCGGTTCCAGCCATTGTTGCCACCTGGGGAGTGAACCAGCAGATGGAAGACCTCTCTATCTCTGCCTCTCTGTAACTCTTTCAAATAAATCTTTTTTAAAAAAATCATTATTGGATAAGTCACATTGAAGTTACTTTTAGTTTCAGAAAAATCATTCAACCTGAGAACGATCGGTTATGTATTAGGCATACAAACTCTAAATAAATAATTGGATTTTTTAAAAACTAATTTTCACACACAATTTTTCTTTTAAGAGGGCAGGCTTTATCAACAGAATTTTGGTTCTGATTGAGAACTTTGTCAATCAGTGAAACCCCCATCTCTCTTTTTCAAAGATTTATTTATTTGAAAGGTATTTAGAGAGGCAGAGGCAGAGAGAGCAGTCTTCCATCCGCTGGTTTATTTCCCAAATGGCAGCAATGGCCAGAGCTCGGCCAGGCTGAAGCCGAGAACCAGGAGCTTCTTCCAGGTTTCCCGTATGGGTTCAGGGGCCCAGGTAATTAGGTCATCCTCTGCTGCTTTCCCAGGCACATTATCAGGGAGCTGGATTGGAAATGAAGCAGCCAAGACTAGAACTGGTGCCCAAATGGGATGCACTGCAGACCGCGGCTTCACCTGGTACACAACCAGCCCCACAAAGTTTTTTTTAAATCTAAATTATTGCAAGGAATTCAAATATTCAGAGAACATTTGCAAATAAATGTGAATCTCTTACTTCCTTGAAAAAATGAAATAAATATACTACCATATGCCTAGCCAGTGACTCCTCCGTTTCACATGTGAAGACAATCAGGACTGCGAGTCAGTAGTCGGGCCAGATGTAACAGATGCTCAGTTAATTGGCTCACCATACACTGGTTTCAGAGTGTAGCAAACAATGCCCTTGGATTTTGTTGCTAAAAACACCCCTCTTTTTGCCAAACAACACTGTTTTGGAGGTTTGCCATCACAAACCCAGAGCACTTGCTGTGAGAAGGTCTGTGCTTTTACTGGGGCTGAAGGACATTATGATAATGTGAGAGAAGACGTCAGCCTACATGTGTTCAACTTACACATTGCTCACTAGATTTGAAAGCACAACTTCATTCTCAATGACTAGTAACTAAGAGTGAAAATAACGGTGATGTGATTGGCACTTCCAAATGCATGGGAGGTTGCATTCTACCTAAGAGTGTGCAAACATCCGAGAACATTCCTTCCATGTCCAATTTAATGTTTCATGGAGACTTAGCTTATGCAGGACAGAAGGCCAAGGCTAATCAAGAATACAGTGAGATGAAGCACACTCAGGCTCAACTTTTACCAAATTGGGAAGATAGTCTGGAGAGGAGTTAGCTCGTTAATCTGAGACATTCCATTATGTTTTCATTTTCCCTATTAGCTCTGCTGGCCCCAGATGGCTCTGAAGAAACGCATAGTGAAAATGGTAGATTTCTACTGTGCTCTTAAAACAAAATACTAAGAAAACAGAGGGTTGTCCAGTAGTGGCAACATGCATTTTTATTTCTTTAATTTTTTTTAAGATTTATTTGAAAGTCAGATTTACACAGAGAGGCAGAGAGAAAGATGGTTCACTCCCCAATTGGCAGCAATGGCTGGAGCTGCGCTGATTCGATCAGGAGTTTCTTCCGGGTCTCCTATGCAGGTGCAGGGGCCCAAGGACTTAGGCCATCTTCTACTGCTTTCCCAGGCCATAGCAGAGAGATGGATTGGAAGAGGAGCAGCCGGGACTAGAACCAGCACCCATAAGGGATGCCAGCGCTTCAGGCCAGGGTGTTAACCCGCTGCGCCACAGCGCCGGCCCCAGCACTTTTATTTCTTTCAACATAATGACTATATCTCTCTGTATCACGTGTGCCAAAAATATATTCCCTTAGGAATTCAATATAGTTGTCTCGCTCTTCTATCAAAATCAAAGAGGGTGAAACTCATGTCGAGTTTGATTATAACACAGGCAAGCAGAGTCTGGGTTGTGAACAGGTTGCATTCCAAAAGTCTATTTTTATGGGTTTGGGGGAATTTGAAACACATTTTCTGATAGGCTGACTTCTTGACAATCATATTTGTTCCTACCTGGTTTGCTCCCAGCAGCCTTAATAACAGAACAGTAGAGCACAAAGCCCAACCCCAGCGTGAAAGGCACTTCCTGGGGGAGTGGTTCAGACTTCACACTTGGCTTGCTGTCCTCCTTTGCTGGCCATGGTGAGAGTGGTCTAGGGAAGGTTGTTGATGGGTGGAAATAGGTAGGGACTTGGGCATGGAATGAGAGAGGACCAAGAGGCGGACAGGAGCACTAGCAAGCCGAGGATGAGAAAGTCACCGACTTCTAACATCACAGGCTGTAAAGTCTCTGCTTATGACTCATCTAGTGTTGTCATCAGGGACAACTTTAAGGATTCATAATCTGCCTAAGGTCACTCTGTGGGCAAAGGAAATGATGGGGGGAATCTGGTGAAACAACCCTGGATTCTTCTATGTAGTAAGCTTCAGAACTTGGGTCTCACTGGCTACCACAGAAAATTACATTTGATGGAAGTTTTAGCACATAAAGTCAAAATGTAATAGATGCTGGTTATGACCTTAACATATATTGCTGTGACAAAAGCCTCCTTGTCACTTTGTCTTATCAAGGCAAACAAATTTCCACTTCTCATGGAAATTGTAATTTAGTTCAGAGTTGACTTCAGGAAGCACACATTCATTTTTCCATGAGAAACATAAGGATACATACATTTTTTGTATATTTTGTTTGCATGACTAAAAGGCATCTGCAATGAAAATGCAATGAATTATATAAACAATTTTCTTGGGAGAGAGTCCATAGCTCTCATCAGCTCCTCAAAGCATTTATGTTTTCAGAAAGGGCAAGATTCATTGCCCTACAAGAACAATAGAACAGTTGTTAGAGTATGCTGGATGGTTTCTGAGAAGAGCCAGAGAATTCTTTGTACATCCAAAATGGTAACTTACGGACTTTTCATTTGAAAGTACTAAATGATTCAATTTGTGTTTTAAGATGGCAAAAACCATTCTAAAAAATGATTTTCTTTGAAAGGCAGAAAGAGAAAGAAGGCAGGAAGATAATATTTTTCATCCACTGATTGATTCTTGAAATGCCCACAGTGGCTGCCATGGGGCCAAGCTAACACCAGGGTCCCAGAAGTAAGTCAGGGACTCCCATGTGGGCAGCAGGAACCCAAGCACCTGGCCTATCAAGGGTGTGCACTGGCAGGAAGTTGGATTGGAACCCTGCACTCCTATATGGGATGCAGGCATCCCAAGCAGGATCTTAACCACTGTGCCAAATGCCTGCCCCTCAAAAAAATTTAAATATACTTGTGAGGTCCTTAAGTTACAACATTCCAGTTTAAGAGCAATGTGGCTATATAAAATACTTATATTGTAGGTATTATTTAAAGGTATTTTATATATATAATATATATATATATAAAAATATTATCAGTTGATAATCCCTGGTTGAAAGATTACTAGTTGTGACTATGACACTTGCTCAGGTTGTCATCAGTGAAAAACAATGTAGTGTCTAAGCTCCTTTGTCCTTGAGAGGTCTACCTTCCATGTTCTTTGAATTTCTCTAATCCTAATTTCTTGTTCCCCATAACGTTATATATATCACAGTTATTCTATATCATGCAAGATAAGTCCTCGCTGTTGGGCTAGTTCTCTCTCTTGCCCCGAGTAGCCTCATTACCTACACCCACTCGATTTCCTAGTGATCCTCTTCACGTGCTATTCCCTGTATTGGTATTGTCTGCCTTTCCTCTAAACTCTCCCCTGAATTCTGACCTCTCATTGTAACCTTTGCTCACTCTAGCTTCGTCTTATCATGAGCTCCTTGAAATTGTCCCCCATTCCATCTGTCTGAAAGCATGACAAGCACCCCGTAAGCATTCCCCGAGCTCACCGCTGTGTCGGGCAGCATGCTAGGTGCTAGGGACGAGATACGTGGAGATACGTGGCGTCTTTCCTAAGGGAGTTAAAATTCAGGCAGCTTAAGCAGCTTGGCAAGCTCTCCCACGGCCTCTTCACTCAGCAAGGAAGGGAAAGTGTGGTCATGGATGCATCACTTGCATGCTCCCCACTGTGCCTCTGTACCTCTCCCAGGGGGTCCTGAGCCTTGTATGGGTGCTAAATAAATGTGCCATTCCCCAGTTCCACTTTCCAGAGGGACAAGCAGATAGACGGGGACCATTTTATGAATTCGTTTCAAAAAGTAATCCAAACACTCCAGTTTCTACTCTCCACCAACACCCCAAGATCTCATTCCTATTAAACCACCAGGATGTCGTGTCAGGGCTTTGAGGAAGGTTGCTTTTGACTTTAATCAGTCAGTCCCTCAGTCAGCAGTGTTACTGAGCATAGGTTGTTATATATTGGATATGCAACAGAACAAGACAAAGCCCTTGCTCTCTGGAATCTGCAATCTGCTGGAGAGAGAGCGCGCACAAGAACACAGATGGGGGATCCATTATACTGTCCTTTGCCTCACTTGTCTTAAGCCTTCCTTTGCAGTCTTATAAGCCCCATGAATAGCTGGTTTGGTTTGCTCAGTGACACTGTTTGAACTCTTGCTTCCAAGCCCCGGAGACCCCTCCAAATGCCTCCCTCAGTAGCAGTAGGAGTCCTGCCTGCTCCACGGCTGAGTTTACCGGCTATGTGGGGATCACTTTCAAGGAGACAACTGTAACTTAAACTGCACCGAACTGAGTCACAGGCATATTCACTTGCCAAATTCTCCAACACGATTGTCTGTCTCCCATTTGTGTCTCTTCCTGTGAAACTCATAAGGGTGGATGTGGTCCATAGTACTACTAAGAATTCTTCCAGATATATTTTGTTTTCTGTGAAAACATGGCAACTCTCCCTCCTCAAAGCCAGGGATACAGGCTTTAAAGCGCTTTAAAGCAAATACCCCAGCAGTGCGGGTGTAACTATGTGTGAGAGCATTCTTCCCCTTGCCCTGATACAACCCACACTTTGTTCCATGCACTGGGAAGCACCACTGGTCCTTTCACCCTCCTTCAGAGCCCTAGGAAAACATACTCCAGCGACCGTTCCCTCACATGGCATTATTGGGCTTCCTAGTTCTTCCCGCGCTGTGATCCTCAGAAAGAACACCATTCTGGCCAGCTTGGTGCTATTATAGTTTTCTGGCCATTGGCATCTAGCTCTTCTAGCCATGCCTTTGTGATCTGGGTGAAGGATGACAGCCCCTTACTCACTGTTTGTGCCCATTTGCCCATCTCTGTTGCTTGGGGTGCTCCTCTATTCTGACTGATACTGATCATTTGACCAATGGAGCTGGGCTGCTGAGGCACCCTCACAGGAAGTCTTTGGGCTCTAAAACTTTGGCGTTGTAGCTTTGGTGAACAGAGATAGCTTAGGTGTAATAACCTTACCAAACCTGGCAGCAGTCAGGGAAGTTAGAGAGGATAGGACATGAAAGAGGGTGGGGTGGCCATGCACTGGCCAAGAAGGCTCAACCCCAAACCTGTATACTTGGCCTGTGTCATGGCACCACCCCAGCTGAGCACTGGGTCATTCAGAACATTAAGTATAGTCCTTAAAGACTTTTGGTGGCATTGTATCCAGTATGCCCTTTCGTTAAGCTGCTAAGCAGTGGACATGTCAATGGACTGATCCACTCACCCTCTTAGAGGTACTTAAACCAGTGGAACTCCTCTTCCTCCTAGTCAAACTGACCATTCAGCACCAAAAACTTCATATGAAATATGATCTACTTACTGGAAACCAGTCAGCAAAGGGGAAAGCCATGGACAATCTATTCTTCCATCCAAAGTCCCAAGGAGAATATATTCATGGGCAGGATATGTTACTGGCAAAGGAAATGTTGTGAATAATCCCTTTGTACTCTGGCTCCATTATGGATGTGAAGGTTTTTTTCCTTTATTTCTCTAAGTAAATCATGCAGCAGAAGTTGAGTGTCTTCAACACATTACTTTCTGTGGCCCCACTTCTTTTTATTTTTAAACAGGCAGTTGGTGAGACAGAAAGGTCTTCCTTCCGTTGGTTCACCCCCCAAATGGCCACTATGGCTGGAGCGCTGCGCTGATCTGAAGCCAGGAGCCAGATGCTTCCTCTTGGTCTCCCATGCGGGTGCAGGGCCCAAGCACTTGGGCCATCCTCCACTGCACTCCCGGGCCACAGCAGAGAGCTGGACTGGAAGAGGAGCAACCGGGACAGAATCCAGCACCCCAACCAGGTCTAGAACCCGGGGTGCCAGTTCCACAGGTGGAGGATTAGCCTAGTGAGCCACGGCACCGGCCATGTGGCCCCACTTCTTAAAGGTCTCTGCTTTTTCATGGTATCCACCACTCCTTCCATCCCTGCCCTTCCAGTGCTATCAGTTTGAACTGGTTTTTCCATTGTTTCCACTGGTTGCTCTTGTTGCAATATAAAATATTTATAAACTATTGGTTTATTAAAGTACAGTCAAAAGAGCAATGATCCTACTCCTCATGATGTAACCTGATTTAACTTAGTGAAATACATAACGATGTTTCTTGACTCTAAGATGGATTACATCCTGGTAAGACCATCATAAATTGAAAATACTATACACTGAAAATACACTGAATACACCTAACCTACAATGTGTCCTAGTTTATTATAATATGTAGGTTGTTTACTCTCATGATCACTGGACTGACTGAGAGCTGCCACCAGAGCTGCCCCAACACAACAGAGGGTCACATTGCATATCCCTAGCCTGGGACAGGATCCAGGTTAAAAATTTGAAGTATGATTTCTGTGAAATACATATCATTTTTCCACCACTGTGAGGCCAAAGAAACCTAAGTCAAACCAGCATAAGTTGGGAGACCATCTGTAGTTTGAAGCAGGAGATGTATCTGGCTATGTCAAGCCAACCAGAACAAGGTTATCTCTGATGGCTTATATATTTTAAAACATTATTCATATTGCATCTTCAACATGGTGGTTCTCTCACTTCTCTTCCAAGAGAGACAATAATAGTGTTCTTCGGGAATTAGCACAAACTAGAAGTTGTTCTCTCCCCTTCTAAAGTGAGACCTAAATAGCTGTTAGCCCCACAGTGCAGGTGCACCAACAGCTGCCACCCTGCCTGTCAACAAGGCCTTCTGCTTTCATAGGCTTCCTCAGCATTAAACATCTCCACAGGTTACCTGGCCTCCTAACATGTTCACCAATCAACTGTCCACAGAATATCAGACCACCTAGTATAATACACTCACCTTTGTTTTGCATCCTAATTTTGGAAGCTTTTTCTTATTTGTATGTATCATAAACACAACATTAGAAACATAGTAATTCTGCCCACCGCATCACGCTCCCACCCACCTCCTCCCTCTCCTGTTTGGTCCAAGAAAGAAAAAGAAAGGAAAAAGAATGGAATAAAAAAACTAAGTGAACTGCTCCTCATCAATCTATACAAGGGCTGTTCTTATTTCTTAAAAGTGATTTTGCTCTTTTTCCCATTCTTATTTTCCCTTCCTTCCTCCTGCTTGTTTCCCTCTTTCCTTTTAGAAACTAGGAAGTTTTCTTTTTCCTAGCAGTGGTTCACTTCCTTGGCTATGCCTCACAGTTGCTTGCTGAGTTTTAACAACGTGCATGCACCGAAACTCTGTGCCTGACCAGAATCGGTTGCCCTAGGATGAGGCCACTGGGCTGTGGTCTTAACATCACAGAAGATTCGGTCATCAGACCTAATAGTAGATGTTCTAGACCTTCCAACTCTGGGTCCACATGTGCATTGCCTGCTGACTACAGATTGTTAGCCATATGGATTGTGTCGATTCACATCCAAGTGAGAACTCCAGAATAGCACCTCCTCTTGAAAAGACAATGTTCAAATGTTCTATGTATTTGCAACAGAATTCAATTGTAATGACTCACCATGTAGTTCACTGGCCAGAACCCTCCCTTTGGTATCAATCATTGTCCCACCCCTGCTGGTCCCTTGCCATCCCTGGCACCAATGTTACTCTAAACAGCTGGTCAGGATTAAGGAAGCTCTTACCATATACATATAAGGCGTTCACTGACTGGTCCTGAGCCCTGGGAGGGGGTTGTGGGGGGAGGGGGGGATGTTTGTGAATCTGGGCTCGCCTCCAGACACATTTTGCCCTAGGCGGCTGCTGGAAGACCAGTTTCTGTCTAACTCTCCAAGGTGACCATAGATGCTATCTTCAAGGTCTTCACAGCCCAGAGCATTCCATTTAACACTGGTCCAAGATTCGGACTTCCCTTCTCCATGTTGAATTCCTAAAGTGGCTGTTGGAAGAGGTTCTGGGAATGGCACAGTATGGAACATCAGCCTCTGGGAAGTGTTTGGGTCAGAGCAGGAGGTGAGGACACCTTTCCCCCATCTCAGAAGTGTTCTAGGGGACGATACAGCCTACCCTTCCTGCCTGGTGGTAAAGCATCTGATCCCATGGGAGGTGAGACCCAAGTTCATGTGCAAGCCTCTTCCATGACTCATTCACTAAGACCCAAGAGTGCAATCCTCATTAACAAAAGCTATGGCGTACCATTTTTTTAACTGGGACAATGTCCCCCGACTCTGCCCACCTCTGGTTCAAGTCTCTTCGCTTACCCTGCTCCCTTGACTTCTAGATGGTGGCCTCTCTTGCCCCTGATTTTCTCTATCTCATCTCTTTCTCCAATCCCAGATGAGATTGCATTGGCTGTTCCACAGGGTTCTGACCTAAGTTCCTTTGAGATGCTGCAGCTTAGGGGTCAGAATGGTCAAGTTATGTTTTTCCCAGCACCCTGCCCAGCCTTCTAGGATAGGACGTCATGTGTTGCTCCCCCTCTTCGCGGAGGAATGACACAGGACCCTGCATTGTTCTTTCGTCTGCTCGGCCCTCCCCGGGTTTGCTGCTGGTTCTTCCCGGGTTGGCTACCAACCCTTCCACCTCCATGGAAGGGCGGTTCCCCCTGCCACTTTCCCCACTTCCGCGGGGGAGCGGCACACCGCCGGCCAGCTCTCTCAGGGGCTGCACAGGTGTTCCTCCAGATAGATGTTCCCCATGCATGTTGTCTCTCTCCTCCTTTATAGTCCTCTTCTGCCAATCCCAACTCTGCTACCCACACGCCGAGTAAGCTGCTCTCCTCCAATCAGGAGCAGGATCAGCTCCTGCAGGTCATCACTCAAGTTGGCGAGAGGCAGCTGCGTAGAAGCTGTTTACTCCTCTCCCAGCGCCATATTGTGGGAGAGCAGATGCATAGAATAAGTCTTAATTCCAGTAACAGTCTAGTCCGAGTTGCTCCCCACAGATCCCCCTTTCTTTTTATTTTTGGCGTTGATACGCACCTGTCTTCAGTGCCCCACGGCACACACTCTGCTCTGCTTGCTAGAGTTGCCCACAGGTGCTTACAAGCCCTACCAATCAGGCAAACCGAATCCGGGTCCTCTCTTCGCCATGTTGTGAGGAGGTTTTTAGGCGCTGATGCATGCCTGTGTTCGGTGCCCTGCAGCGCATGCTCTGCTCTGCTAGAACTGCCTGCAGGTGCTTACAAGCCCTACCAATCAGGCAAACCGAATCCAAGCCTTCTCATTGCCGTATTGTGGGGAGACTTATTGGTGTTGATAACGTGCCTGTCTTCGGTGACCTGCAGCGGGTAAGCTGCTAGCCGCCAGCAGGTGCTTATCGTCTTACTAATCAGGCAGACCGAATCCAAGCTCTCTCATTGCCATGTTGTGGGGAGGCCTTATTTTTCTCTATTTCTCTACCTCCGGGCATTCCTATCTCTCCTATTTTACTTCTATCTGCCAGCATTCCTATTTCTCTCATTTTACTTCTAAACTTCTGTTTCTCTTATCCCCGCGGCTTCCCGGCGCCCGCCCCGAGGCTGCTTCCCGGCTCCGCGCGCTCCCCGGTCTCTGCGCCCTTTGCGCCCGCACCACGGCCTTCGTGCTAGCCCCGCGTTTCCTACTCGCACCCCGTGCGCTCTCCCCGTTTGTGCCCCACACGCTCTCTCTGCACACGGCGGCTTCCGCGAATCACACAGCCTAGCTCACATTTCCGCCACTGGTATTCAGTCTAAGTTCCCCGGGCTAACCTGGCGAATTCAACCTAGCTCACGTCTGCGCCTTTCGGTTTGGCTTCCCGTCTTTTGCTCCCTGGGCTAATCTGACGGATTCCAACCTGGCTTACACGTCCGCCTCTAGTTTTAGCTTTTCGTCTTTTGCTCCCCGGGCTGACTTGAAGAATCCCAAGCTAGCTTATGTCTCCGCCTCAGCCTGCCCCCGTGGCTTCATCCTCCCTAACATATTTTTCTCTACCCGGTATGTTTCCTAACTTTTCTTCCAACAATATTCCCCTCTCATTTCTCCTGGCTTCTCCCCACAGTCCGTATCCAAGTCTGTTTGTTCTAGCTTTCACTTTCACTTTTAATCTCCTAGCTTCCCCGCCATAGTCTGCATCCGAGTCTAAGTTTCTTCTTGCTTTCACTTTCACTTTCAATCCTAACTTCTTTCCCACAGTCCGTATCCGAGTCTATGCCTAGGCTTTCAATAGCTTCTTCCGGCACCTTTTCCATCCGGCTTTTCCCTAGGCTCTTTGCTAGTCTCTCTCTCCGGTATTTTCCCACTTCTTCCTGTTTCTTCCCTCCTAAGTTTCCTAATCCGAGTCACGGCACCATTATGTCGCTCCCCCTCTTCACGGAGGAATGACACTAAACCCTGCCTAGGTTTCCTATCCGAGTCACGGCACCATTATGTCACTCCCCCTCTTCGCGGAGGAACGACACAGGACCCTGCATTGTTCTTTCGTCTGCTCGGCCCTCCCCAGGTTTGCTGCTGGTTCTTCCCGGGTTGGCTACCAACCCTTCCACCTCCATGGAAGGGCGGTTCCCCCTGCCACTTTCCCCACTTCCGCGGGGGAGCGGCACACCGCCGGCTGGCTCTCTCGGGGGCTGCACAGGTGTTCCTCCAGATAGATGTTCCCCATGCATGTTGTCTCTCTCCTCCTTTATAGTCCTCTTCTGCCAATCCCAACTCTGCTACCCACACGCTGAGTACGCTGCTCTCCTCCAATCAGGAGCAGGTCCTGCTGTTTATTGGTTGAACTGGAGGCAGCTGTGTAGAAGCTGTTAATCCCTTCTCAGCGCCATATTGTGGGAGAGCAGATGCATAGAATAAGTCTTAATTCCAGTAACAGTCTAGTCTGAGTTGCTCCCCACAGTCATGATTCATGCCTAGCACCCAAACTCCTGTTCTGGAATAGGTCAAGGGGTTGGACCCAAAACATACAGCAAGACATAATGAGAACAATTGACTTCTTCATGTAAGAGAAGAGTATCTAATTCCAGTGAGATGTCTCCATTTGACTTCTCATCTGTTACTAGCAGTCCTGAGCTATGTAATCATTGCATCAGTTTTCATAATTTTTGTCTTGTTCCTTCCATCTTAAAAATTGTTAGTTCTGGGGGCTGGTGCTGTGGCTCACTTGGTTAATCCTCCGCCTGCAGCACTGGCATCCCATATGGGCACCGGGTTCTAGTCCCGGTTGCTCCTCTTCCAGTCCAGCTCTCTGCTGTGGCCCTGGAGGGCAGTGGAGGATGGCCTAGGTGCTTGGGCAGTGCACCGGCCATAGCGGCCATTTGGGAAATGAACCAACAGAAGGAAAACCTCTCTCTCTCACTGTCTATAACTCTACCTGTCAAATTAAAAAAAATATATTCTTTGAGGACAGTAATGTGCTAAATACATTTGGCTACCATGTTGCATCTGATTTGGTCTTTTCCTTGGAATAAGGTGTCTAAATATCAGTCCATAAACACACTATGAAGTATGCCAAATGGGGCCAACACTGCGGCACAGCGTGTTAAATTGCCACCTGAGATGCAGCATCCCATATGAGTGCCAGGTCATGTCCGGTTGCCCTGCTTCTGATCCGACTCCCTGCTAATGTGCCTGAGAAAGTAGCAGAAGATTGCCCAAGTACTTGGGGCTCTGCACCCATGTGGGAGATCTGGATGGAGTTAACAAAACCCATTAACAATTAAAAACCCATTAACAAACCCCAACCAGGGTAGCTATTTGGGGAGTGAACCAGCAGATGAAAGAACTATCTCTCCCTCTCTCTCTGTAACTCTGCCTTTCAAATAAATAAGTCCTTTTTAAAAATATGCTGATGCTCATCACTCCTGTACTCTATCTACAAAAGTAGAAATAAATGTGATGGGCTCAGGGGTTCCTATGATTTTAGATAAAATGTATAGGCTGAGCAACTCGGAGCCTTTAGAATGAGTCCCTGATGAATAAGAAGGGCCTACATAGCTCTCACAGGTTGGAGGTGGGACAGATGCAACAAAGTAATTTATTCAGAATGACTGAGCTACAAGAGCAAAACAGGAAGATTCAGTGAGAAGGACTGAACTAAGACTCTGAAACGACGAGGGCTGTGTGTGACTCTGTGGATTTTCCAGATTCCTCCCTCAAAACTATAAGGAACATATGGCGGGTTGTGAGAGCCATCTGTAGTTCTTCCTCATTCATGAACAAAATAGCAATAACCAGAGTGGGTTTGAGACTGTCGTTGGGAATCCTTTTCCCAGGCCCTTGGCTTTGTTCTGTAAAAAGCTGTGCTGTGACTTCTTCTGTCTCTCACTCTATCCCCCTCTTTACCTCTGTTCCCCTCCGCCGCTACTTATCTCTTTCTAAAATCCATATAACCAGGCACAGAATGTCACTGGTCTTTGCTTATGTAATTAATCTGAGTGCAGAAGTGATGAATCTTTATCAGCTGATTTTTAGGAAAAGGTTTTATTTCTCCCAATATATTCTACAATATGATGGATTCTCTTTTTAAAACATCTTGTTTATCTATTTGAGAGGTAGAGTTACAGATGGTAAGAGAAAGGTCTTCTATCCGCTGGTTCACTCCCCACATGGCTGCAATGGCTGGCACTGAGCCAATCAGAAGGCAGAAGCCACGCACTTCTTGGTCTCCCACGTTGGTGCAGGGGTCCAAGCACTTGGGCCATCTTCCACTGCTTTCCCAGGCCACAGCAGAGAGCTGGATCAAAAGAGGAGCACCCAGGACTAGAACTGGTGCCCCTATGGGATGCCGGCACTGCAGGTGGAGGATTAACCTACTGCACCACAGCACCAGCCCCCATGATTCTTTTAAAACCAGTGTTGTATACCCTTTTCTTTGCTAGATTAAACTGTGATTGGGTTCTCCTTGCAGGCTTTGTTCTCTGTGGGCAATGAGGATCCTTTTGTCCATTTCTCAAAATGATTTATTTATTTGAAGGCAGAGTTGTAAAGAGAGGAAAAGAGAGAAGGAAAGAGAGGGAGACGGAGAGGAAGGGAGGGAGAAACTTCCATTCACTGGTTCACTCCCCAGATGGCCACAATGGCTGGGGCTGGGCCAGGCTGAAGCCAGGAGCCAGGAACTCCATCCAGGTCTTCCACTTGGGTGGCAGGAGCCCAAGCACTTGGGCCATCATCTGCTTTTCTAGGTGCGTAAGCAGGAAGCTGGATTATAAGTGGAGCAGCAGTTATTCATGGGATGCCAGTGTGGCAGTTAGCAGCTTAACTTGCTGAGCCACAATGCCAGGGTTCCCCCTTTGTCCAACTGACGTATTTTGCGATTGTTTTAAACAGCCGTAGTGGGTGCACTCACTTGCTGTTTGCAGCCTGAGTGGGAAATGGATTTTCCTCCTTGCTGCCATGGCGCTGCCTGTGACTCAGAATGCAGCCCTGTGGGCCACTCCCTCGGTCACAGGCAGGTCTGCAGGAGGCATAGTTAACAGCAGAGTGGCTGTGCTGTTTGCAGTCGGAGCTGGAGGTTGTTGGATACTGGCGGAATTGAGTGCATGGGCAAGATCCCCATAATACATGATCTGTTTGATTTGACCAAAGCATTAAACACAAGCACTTTGGAGCCCGTGAGAAGTTCTGAGGTGTGAGAAGGCAGAGGCGGAAGCTTGGGGAGAAGCCCACTAGAGGAGTCAGTTGGGTCTTATGACTGCATGACTTAGGAGGAAGGAAATATCTGGGATTGCAGGGAAGGAAGCTCCAGGCATGCTGCAACACTCGGGAAACCGGAGATCGTGACTCCGTGGTCTCTGCTTTGGGCCTGGAGGTCGGCTGGCCATGCCCACTGGGCCTGGGCCTACTCTTGGCCGCTGGACGTTGGTGTGAGCCCCAGCATGTCCCCGTGGGAACAGGTTTTGCAAGCTGGTGGGTCCCTGTGCCTGCTTGTATTCCTTCAGAGCCGCTTGCTGTCAGCCCGTGTGTGCCACGGAGGACTCCCGTGGGTGCCACAGGGCAGGGCTGTGAGCACACGGCTGCCTTTTCTCCACGCTGAGGTTGCGCACACGCCTCAGGTGGCGTCAGGAAAAATCCTAACCCTGGACGTGAAAGGACGCTTCTTGTGGATTCTTAGAAATCCCCCCTTGCAGATGGAAGGGTTGGGATTTGGATGAGGGAGTAGGAAAGGAGAGACAACTAGGAGATGCGCTTTTGCTGAGAGAGGGGGGCTGTTTTTTGGAGTGCCACTTGGCTTGGGAAAGCAATAAAGCCCAAATCTCCGTTTGTTTCTGATTCCCTGCCATGGCTAAGAGGAGACCCTTTGTCTCTGGCGAAGTTGGAGCGCTGATGTGGTGGTCACGGGATCCCAGGTGCTAGGTTTGGGCTCCACAGTTACTGTCCACTGATAAGTGCAGAGAAGTCTTGAGAGAGGAATGACAATAACATGGCAAGGGCTGAAATCTGTGCTGGATTCAAAAGCACTTTGAATGCCTCTGGAATCATGCTGAGTTTGAGCTCTTGTAATGCTGGGAGTCATTTAAATCTGAGAGCCTGGCTTTCTGCTAAGGGCCCAGTGACATCTCTGTCCTAGGGGGTTCTGGCTGGTGTGTGGGGGGAGTGGGGGGGGAGTTTTGCTTCAAGAAACAGAGGTACATTATCAGAGCTTGTCTTGAAGAACCTTAAAAATCAAACCAAGATGGAGTGACCTAAGCCAGTACCATTAAAAACAAGAAGTCACCTTTGCCCCAAATAAAAATTAAAGTTTAAAAATTATAGCCCTTCATGGAAAGCCAAGACACTCTGGCAAAAAGATCTCTGTGAGTGAGATCCCAGTGGAAAGAACAGGTCTTCAAAGAGGGAGGTGCCTTTCTCTGAAGGGAGGAGAGAACCTCCACTTTGACTATGACCGTGTCTAAACAAGATAAGAGTCGGAGAACTCAAGGGGCTTCCATAGCCTTGGAAACTCATGACTGGTGCATAGGGAGATTACTGATGCCATAAACAGGAGTGTCAATTTGTAAAGTCAACAACAGGAGTCACTGTGCACTTACTCCTCATGTAGGATCTCTGTCCTTAATGTGCTGTACACTGAGGCTTAATGCTATAACGAGTACTCAAACAGTATATTTCACTTTGTGTTTCTATGGGGGTGCAAACGATTGAAATCTTTACTTAATGTACACTAAACTGATCTTCTGTAAAAAAAAAAAAAAAAGAAAGAAATTATCAATTCCCAACTTGACTCTCACTGGGATTAAACATGACAATAGGTCTGATCTGATTTCATCATCATTTAAAAAAAATCATCTATTATTTTTCACTTTATGTTTCTGTGTGGGAGCAAACTGTTGAAATCCTTACTTAAGGTATACTAAGCTGATCTTCTGTATATTAAGATAATCGAAAATGAATCTTGATGTGAATGGAAGGGGAGAGGGAGTGGGAAAGGGGAGGGTTGTGGGTGGGAGGGACGGTATGGGGGGGGGGAGCCATTGTAACCCATGAGTCGTACTTTGGAAATTTATATTCATTAAATAAAAGATAAAAAAAATTATAGCCCTAAACTTTTTCCCCCAAAGCTAAAATTAGGTGCAGCTATAAAAATAAGGGACCCTATGCTTAGCTAGCTGCGACACTTGTGCCTGGCTGTGCTAAGACCTAACCCAGTTTGTATGCCTCCTAATACTCAAATAACGGTGTGGGAAGCGGGACGCTGATCTCCCTCCAGGGGAACAAAGGGAGCGAGACGTTGTCCCCCCTCAGGGTGAACAAGATGGCGCTGGCAGGGAAAGGAACTACTAAAGAAGTAAACAACAAAATGGCGATGAGGTGCATGCCTCCCATGTGATCCCGTAGCTGATTGGATAGAAGACTCGTGCCCTTCCCATGATCAGCTCATGGATTGGACTACTGTGTGCATGGACTCTATAGTGCTTTTGATTGGTCGCTGCGGGTATATAAACTGTGTGGCTTTGTACTGGGGGCGTTCTCTGGACTCCCGAGTTCAGGAGGCCCGTCTGCTCAGACGCCGAATAAATCCTCTTGCTTTTGCATCAGCTGGTCTGGAGTCTGAGTCTTTGGGTTGTGCCTCTCGACGTGTTAGCATCCTCACTCCGAAGGTCTAACAATCTTATATTCTTCCATTGTCAAAAAAAAATATGGTGTTTTTCTCTTAACTAAGACATTCTAAATTTCTTGTGGAATTATACACAAATACAGTAATTGGAAAGACCAGTCAAGCCATTCGCAACTTGCCAGAATGAAGTCGGACGATGCAGGACAATCCCACTGTGCTGACGAACATTTGTGTGGAGGGGGAGCTGCCTCATGGTTTTCCTCCTCTTCCACATCTGTCTTCCATGCAGCTTGTAGCTCCCATGAGTCCAGGCTACTGAAAGGATAATGGAACAGTCTTTTTGTTCTCACCAGAGTTTTTGAATTGCCTCCCCCCCTCCCAGCACACACATATGTCAAAGTATAAATGAGGAGTACTTCAAGTGTTAAGGGTAAAAACTTCAAAACATCAATTTAAGTATGAATCACAAAATTTCTCATGCTGCCAACTTCATCCCACAATCACATAATCCTGGCAACCAACGGATAGTCTGAACATGTAAGTTAGCGTTTTTGAAATGATGACAACACAAACGCCATTGAATTAAACAGATACATGGAGAATCTCCAATTATTCCTGATGGCACTAAAACTATTGTGTGCTCATATAACTGCATAAGTGCCTTCGGTTAAACCATTTGTGGTGTATTTCCCACACTAATTGCCAAAACGTGAAAATAGGCACAGGGAGCATTTCTGCAGTGCTGGCAAATTTATACCTGTGTCTTCAGTCCAGATGATTTTCTCATATAGTATGAATTGCTAAAATTTGACTCAGTCTATATTCTGGAAAAGATTTTCACAGATACTAATATTCTAGAGCTGTATTCCATTTAAAATGTCAGGTTTGAATAAGGTATATTTTCCTTATCATAAAACCAACACATAAATTTAAAACAGTATCCAATGAGGCATAAAAAAGTAAAGGTAGTCTATAATTTCTCCCTGGAATTAAGTATCATTAAGGCCTTGGCACACGTTCTTCCAGTCTTTTGCTGTATATGTGTGTAGTAGAGTGACCAGCTGCGCTAGTTCGCCCTGGACTGAGCAGCTTCCCAGGATACTGGGTTTTTGTTCAGAATTCTCCTAGGTAAACCAGGAGAGTTTGTTTGAATACACTGCTATGCACATATACAGAGTACTAAGGTTTTTTTTTTATTGCAGATTTTACTGTGGGGCCAATGCTAAACTCTCTAATTATCCCCATTTTTGAAGTGGGAAACTGAGCTGTTTCATTAGTGAGTATCTTGTTAAATGCTAAGTCTATTTTCCTATTAGAGTATGGTAGGGATGTAAATTCTTCGTCAGCTACATGTGTGTGCTTTTTCCAGTTCCTCATTTCCTTTTTTAGTTTACTTATGGTTTTGTACATACAGAAATGATAGAATTTTATGCATCAGTGCTATCATTTTCCTACTTTATATAATACTTGGAAAATCTTTTCATATACCAAGCCCAAATAAGCAACCACTTAGAAACTTTACCAATAATTTTTTTTGACAGGTAGAGTTATAGACAGAGAGAGAAAAGTCTTCCTTCCGTTGGTTCACTCCCCAAATGGCCACCATGGCTGGCGCTGTGCCAATCCCAAGTCAGGAGCCAGGTGCTTCCTCCTGGTCTCCCATGCGGGTGCAGGGCCCAAGCACTTAGGCCATCCTCCACTGCCTTCCTGGGCCACAGCAGAGAGCTGTACTGGAAGAGGAGTAACCGGGACTAGAACTGGCACCCATATGGGATGCCAGTGCTGCAGGGAGAGGATTAACCAAGTGAGCCACGGCGCCGGCCCCACTAATACTCTTAAGACCTTGAATCCGTTTGGATAAGAAACTGTAGTACAGGATATGAGGTAGTGATGTAACTAATTGTTTTTTTTTTCTCATATATACAGTTTGTCACTAAACTAAATAATTTGTCCTTTCCTCTGATTTGAAACCCATGTATTAAGTACATACACACCTACATGTTGGGGCTTCTTTTTAAAAAAAAAAAAAAAGATTTATTTATTTGAAAGAGTTACAGAGAGAGAGAAAGAGATAGAGAGAGAGAGGTCTTCCATCCACTGGTTTACTCCCCAATTGGCTGCAATGGCTGGAGCTGCGCAGATCCGAAGCCAGGAGTCGGGAGCTTCTTCCGGGTCTCCCACGTGGGTGCAGGGGCCCAAGGACTTGGGCCATCTTCTGCTTCCCCAGGCCGTAGCAGAGAGCTAGATCAGAAGTAGAGCAGCCGGGTCTTGAACCGGCACCCATATGGGATGCCAGCGCTTCAGGCCAGGGCATTAACCCGCAGCACCACAGTGCCAGCCTTGGGGGCTTATTTCTAGGATTTCTAATATATACCATTTGTCTGACTATTTCTGGTACCGTATTGTACTATGCCAATGATTCCAGCTCTAGTACGAGGACTGGATGGACAGAAGTGCTAATTAGTCATAACCCTGATTTAGGAAATATGAGAGTAAAATGGGCCAATAAATAATAGTGAAGCTATGAAAAATTTCCTCCAACTCAAACATGCTATAAGTAGCTTGTTCTGTTTGGTGAGGGGAACAGTCTGTTCAAAGTCGTGTTGGTGTTTTGCAGTTCCCATAGAGACCAGCCATGGAGACCTACAATGAGATTTAACCTTGAACGCTCTTGATTGCAGTAACAGACAACTTTTAGCCTCTTGTCTGTTTTGTTGCTACATAGCACAACAGGCAGGCTGAACACTTAATGTTCTTTGTCACTGAAGGTTCCCAGATCATTTGTTTCCAAATTCATTCTACTTTCTAGCTAAACAAGATGGTTTTAGGGACTGAAAACAATGATAACAATACCGGAGACAGGAAACAGTTGCTGTTGTAATGTGTGAATGCATTCCAATTAGCTACCACTGCAAGTGTGTGTGTGTGTGTGTGTGTGTGTAAGGTTATCACAAAATTTGGAATTCTAATCCCATTCTCAAGTGGCTCAATGGAGTACTCCAAGTTTCCCCTTTTATTATCAACTATGGTATTAACAATAAAGATAAAAATGAAAATATCAGTGGCTCTGCTTAATTGCAGTGATGTTTTTCTTTCTTTGATGTGCACTAAAAGCTATAAGATGCTAGTTTTTTTCTGTTTGCTCAGTAAATGTTATGTAAGCTATTTCAATTTTTCTTAAAGCCTTGAGCAAAAAAGACAGTGATTTCTTGTTTTGCTGTAATGTCTTAGTGGTAGTAAATTGAAGTCTTAGCAAAAATCTGCTTGGCCTGTCTGTAATCTGCTTGACTGTAAACTGATGATAAAAGCAGTTTGGAAAGTTTACCAGAATTTGATAAATTTGACAATTGTTTTCTGGTCAAGTCCTTGAGAAAGTAAAGGGGTTTTTTTGCAAGCAAAAGCGTCTAGACATAGCCAACTGAGAGGCAAATAGCTCCTACAATTCAGGATTTGTTGTAGTTTATAATCAACTCCACATATCCTAAAAACAAATTTAGTTTATAAAGATTACATTAAGCAAGTGAGCTTAAAGTCAAATGTAAATGCAAGAACACATTCAGGTTGATCAGCTAGGACACAATAGTCAGAAGTGGTAAGAACTACCTTAATCAATAAAAGTAGAATGTGCCACTTGTTCTAGAAGTATGTGGTAACAACTGTTCTAGGAAATACGCCCGTAGCATCCATCTCTCACTTTTCAGTTTCTTTTTCACATTTGCTTTTTAAAAATATGAAATTTCTTCTATTGACAAGCTCCTTAACTCCGCAACACACAGTTCCCGGTGCCTGGGATGTCCGATGCTATACACTAAGGATGCAGCAGTGAGCTGATAATTGTTCCTAACCTCAGGAATTTTACATTCTAGAGAAGAAATGATAAATAACAATGAAAATAATAAACCATATAAACGTAAAATGCCAAACAGGAAGAAGTGCTGTGGAGGAAAATTACACTCGTTAAGGGAGATGGCGAGTGTCTGCCTGGCGGTTGGTGGAGGTGGAGCGCTGTTGCTGCTCATTTACACAGGAAAGGCATCACCACTCCAAGGCATTGTGTTAAGGTCTGGAGAAAATGAGGGTGGGAGCCGTGTGGGTATCCTAGGGGAGAGCGTGGTAGGCAGAAAGAGCTGGAAGCACAGGCTATGCGCAGTGAGTGGCTGGTGGTGCAGCCGAGAAGTGGTATTGACAGAGCTAGGGCAGGGCCAGGAGGTGAGGTGAGACTGAGAAGGCCCAGAGTAGGCGACTTTTCAACCACGTAGGATGTTGGTTTTACTGAGTGAGATGGGAAGCCTTTGGGAGATATGGAGTAAAGATATAGCTTTTGAGAGAACCCAGCTTACATTTTCACAGGACCACTCAGCTGCTGTTGTTAGACCCTCAGAGTGAGGATGCTAACACGTCAAGAGGCACACCCCAAAGACTCAGAGTCCAGACCAGTTGATGCAAAAGCGAGAGGATTTATTTGGCGTCTGAGCAGACGGGCCTCCTGAACTCGGGAGTCCGGAGAGCGCCCCCAGTACAAAGCCACATGGTTTATATGCCCGCAGCAACCAATCAAAAGCACTATAGAGTCCATGCGCACAGCAGTCCAATCCGCGAGCTGATCATGTGAAGGGTATGCGTCTTCTATCCAATCAGCTACGGGATCACAGGGGAGGCATGCACCTCGTTGCCATTTTGTTGTTTACTTCTTTAGTAGTTCCTTTCCCTGCCAGCGCCATCTTGTTCACCCTGAGGGGGATGACGTCTCGCTCCCTTTGTTCCCCTGGTGGGAGAGCAGCGTCCCGCTTCCCAAACCGTTATTTGAGTATTAGGAGGCATACAAACTGGGTTAGGTCTTAGCACAGCCAGGCACAAGTGTCGCAGCTAGCTAAGCATAGGGTCCCTTATTTTTATAGCTGCACCTAATTTTAGCTTTGGGGGAAAAAGTTTAGGGCTATAATTTTTAAACTTTAATTTTATTTGGGGCAAAGGTAACTTCTTGTTTTTAATGGTATTGGCTTAGGTCACTCCATCTTGGTTTGATTTTTAAGGTTCTTCACTGTATTGAGAAGATTCTAGGGACTCAAAGCAGAGAGGCATGGGGGTCTCTCTCTTTTTTTTGACAGAGTTAGACAGAGACAGAAGTCTTCCTTCCTGTTGGTTCACCCCCAAAATGGCTGCTACGGCCGGCGTGCTGCGCTGATCTGAAGCCAAGAGCCCCGTGCTTCTTCCTGGTCTCGATATGGGGTCTCATTAGGAAACTACTGCAGAAAAGTAGGAAGACGAGGGGCTGGGTCATGGGGATAGAGAGATGTGTGTGGCTTCCAGATTTTGAAGGCACAGCCAATAGTATGTGCTGATAGATTGGATGAGGGAAGTGAGAGAAGACAGGAATCAAAGCAGGGCCATGGTATTTGGTCTGGAAAACTGGTAGAATGGAGTTTAGTTACCAGATAGCAACAACCATCCATATTGCACTGATTGCTCCAGCTGGGGTCCTGGCCTCATTTACTTCTACAGTACCACTGTACTCATGTTACTTTTTTAAAAATTAATAAAATTTAGGTTTTAGATTCATAGCAAAACTGAGATAAAAGCATAGATAGTTCTCCTATAACTCCCTATTTCTACCTGCATACAACCTCACCTAATGCAAACATCCCCCACCAGATTGGCGCGTGTGTTAGGATTGATGAACCTGTACTGACACACCATTGTCACCACCATCGTCAGTTTGCATCAGGGTTCACACTCAGTGCTGTATACTCCATGAGCCTGGACAATGATGGAAGGCATATATGTACCATTGTAGTATCATACAATTAGTTTTGTTGCTATATTTGGGTAAATACTAAGAAACCTGATTGCTGGATCATGTGGCAAGGATATATTCAGGGTTTTTTTTTTTTAATTTATTTGAAAGACAGTTACAGAGAGAGGTAGAGAGAGAGAGAGAGAGGTCTTCCATCCTCTGGTTTACTCCCCAAATGACCGCAGCAGCCAGATCCGAGCTGATCCGAAGCCATTAGCCAGGAGCTTCCTTTGGGTCTCCCATGTGAGTGCAGGGGCCCAAGGACTTGGGCCATCTTCCACTGATTTCCCATGTTACAGCAGAGAGCTGGATTGGAAGTAGAGCATCTGGGACTCGAACCGGCACCCATATGGGATGCCAGTGCTGCAGGCCAGGGTTTTAACCCGCTGCACCACAGCACAAGCCCCGATATTTTCAGTTTTGTAAGAAATCACCAAACTGGGCTGGCGCCGCGGCTCAATAAGCTAATCCTCCGCCTGTGGTGCTGGCACCCCGGGTTCTAGTCCTGGTCGGGGCACTGGATTCTGTCCCAGTTGCCCCTCTTCCAGGCCAGCTCTCTGCTGTGGCCCTGGAGGGTAGTGGAGGATGGCCCAAGTGCTTGGGCCCTGCACCTGCATGGGAGATCAGGAGGAAATGCCTGGCTCCTGGCTTCGGATCAGTGCAGTGTGCCGGTTGCAGCGCGCCGGCCGCAGCAGCCATTGGAGGGTGAACCAACGGAAAAGGAAGACCTTTCTCTCTCTCTCTCTGTCCACTCTGTCCAAAAAAAAAAGAAAAGAAAAAAAAGAAAGAAATCACCGAACTGTCTTCCGAAGTGGCTATACCGTTTTGCACGCTCAGTGTATGAGAGTTCCTGTTGCTCCATGTACTAGCCACCATTTGATGGTGTCGGTGTTAGGGATTTTGTCCATTCTAATAGGTATGTTAATGATTCTATTTTCAATGGTTGCCAAGGTTTCCTTTCAAAAAATTGATAGGCCTTTTTCAGGCCCTCATTCTCCTGGATCACTCAGGCCTCTGGAATTTCCCCTCAGTTTTCAGAAATGATCTCAAGGTTTCAGATTAGACGATGCAACAGTCGAGGCCCTGCTATGGGCATCGCTGGTGGACAAAGTCTGAGATCCAGGGCCTGCTCAGTGCAGCTTCAGGCCACTTGTGTCCATCCCGACCCTTGTTGTTTGTTTCTGATCACAGGGCTCTCCATCCTGCTGGTTTATCAGTAGAATATCCCCTTTGCCTGGCTTGTTCTTCCTGTTCTCTGCATAGTCTATGAGAAAGCATGCATGAGCGTTTAAACTGTCACAAATCTCTAATTCTAACCTTTCACCTAAATCCTACCCCTGTATGATGAGGGAGACTTTAAAATGTTTGTGGGAAAGTAGAATTGAAAGATAAGCCTGGAGGGACTGGCGCTGTGGCATAGCGAGTTAATGCCCTGGCCTGAAGTGCCAGCATCCCATATGGGCACCGGTTCAAGACCCGGCTGATCCACTTCCTGTCCAGCTCTCTGCTATGGCCTGGGAAAGCAGTAGAGGATGGCCCAAGTCCTTGGGCCCCTGCACCTGCGTGGGAGACCCAGAAGAGGCTCCTGGCATCAGATCGGCACAGCACCAGCCATTGCAGCCAATTGGGGAGTGACCCAGCAGATGGAAGACCTCTCTCTCTCTGCCTCTCCTCTCTCTGTGTAATTCTGGCTTTCAAGTAAATAAATAAATCTTTAAAAAAAAAAAAAAGATAAGCCTGGAGCCAAGTGTTGGGCACAACAGTTAAGTTATGATTGGGAACCCATCTTCCATATTGCAGTGCCTGGTTCGAGTCCTGGCTCTGTTGCTTCTGAGCCAGTTTCCTGATCATGTGCATTCCAGAAAGCAGCAGTTGATGAGTCAAGTGCTTGGGTCCGGAGGCCCAGGTGGAGTCCTGGGCTCCTGTCTTCAGCCTCACCCAGCCCTCACTATTATGGGCATTGGGGGAGTGGACTACTGGACGGAAGTTCCCTCTCTGTCTCTATATCTCTGTCTCTGTGTCTCCTTCCACCCCTTCCTTCTCATCTACCTCTGTCCCTCCGCCTTTCAAACAAAATGAAAATAATGAATGAATGCATAATTTACACACATGTAGGCAAACATGGGCCTCCTTCAGGGTGTTCCCACCTGCCATTCCCTTGACCTGGGATGCCTTCCTCCAAGACTCCACTCTGCTGGCTTCTTCCTTAGTCAGGCGTCACATTTCCTGACCAACGCCTCTCAGTCCCATTCCCTCTCTTACCATTTCCTCATTTTGCTTTCTTCATAGCCTTTGTATGTACTATTGTTAGAAATGGTCTTTTTTGCTGATATAAATGTAGCCAACTTCTCTCCGTAGAATGTATTCTCCCTAAGGACAAAAGCCTTATCTTAGACCCTACTGGAGCCTAGAGCTTAGAACAGTGGCTATGACATAGTGAGAATTCAGAGGAATATCTGTTAGATGAATAAATACACTTGAAATTGAAGACATCCTACAAATAGCTCATCATCCTAGTCCTTCCATCTGATTCCGGATAATTTTTCCCTAAATTTCCATTTTCTTAATTCCTGAAATAAACGCTCTGGAATCACCTTCCCCATATCTAACACAATCCTCCAACCAAGTCCTATTGGCCTTCTCTCTGCTTTTATACAGCCCTTCTCTCTCTCTAGTCATGGTCCTCATCGTTGATCTATTTTTCCATCTATGGTATTTCTATATTTTCCTAACTTTCTGATGAATGATGCCATACTGATGTTTTCAAACACTTCTTTTCAAATTCTGTGCCCTTATAGGGTACAGTCCATTTATGAATTTGAGTCGTGCAAAAATACCACTTGCTACAGCTGATGCTAAGAAGAAGCATCAAGAATTGAATGTGATTAGCTATGAGGGTGACTAATCAGCTATGAGTTATTATGTGGCTATTTCACTGTTGAGGCCAGTATCCTTGAATTTCAGCCAGAAACCACTAAATTAAACTAGGGAAAGATGTGTCCTTGGTAATTTGTTGGTATTTAGTTTTGAAATAATTGCTTGGAACCATATTAAGTCTTTCAGAAAAAAGTTTAGAAAGTAAAATCTGGGCCGGTGCCGCAGCTCACTTGGTTAATCCTTCACCTGTGGCACCAGCACCCCGGGTCCTAGTCCTGGTTGGGGCGCCAGATTCTGTCCCTGTTGCTCCTCTTCCAGTCCAGCTCTCTGCTGTGGCCTGGGAAGGCAGTGGAGGATGGCCCAAGTGCCTGGGCCCCTACACCCGCATGGAAGACCAGGAGGAAAAATCTGGCTCCTGGCTTCGGATCAGTGCAGCGCACCGACCATAGCGGCCATTTGGGGGGTGAACCAATGGAAGGAAGACCTTTCTCTCTGTCTCTCTCTCTCACTTTCTAACTCTGCCTGACCAAATAAATAAATAAATAAATAAATAAAATAGAAAGTAAAATCTGGATTCTTTAGCATTATTCTAAGGGCCTATTACATTGGCTTTTTAGGTCAGTCGAAGTGATTGAGATGGAAATGTACTTGGTGTCCTGATTAACACACCAGGCGTTTTTAGCCTACTTTAAATGTCCTTTTGATAACAGTTTCCATTTTTTTTTTTTTTTGTGGTTCTTTGCTCCCCAAGAGACCTCTAATTTGTTTTGTTGATCCATCCTACCCCTAGGACCGGGTGCATGTACATAGGTGGTTTTTGAATTTCATTGATAAGTTAGATTTTTGCAAAGTTAGTTCCTGTGAAATGATCGTCTGAATTAGTTCATGTGTGGATTAAGCAGTAAGTTTGAGCTTATGAAGCAGACTCCCTCTGAGATGGGTGTGGTGACCTGTCACTCACCCCAGTGACCTGTACTGCCTGTGCTCACATCCAGGTGTAGCCCCCTCCCACACTGACTGAGATTTTTGTGTGTCTAAACGTGGCCAAGAGAACATCAACAGATACACAGGTGAAGCCAAGCAGCACTTAACACTTTGGGACTTGTCCTCTTGGAATAGTCCTTTCTAGAATCCCACTCCTGGGCTGTGGCTAAGCATCAGCAGCTATGTAAAGTTCACTTAGAAAAGAACGGAGAACCCTGGATGTATCCTAAGCTGAGGTCCCAGCTGGCAGCCAAGACCAGCTGTCAAATGTGCAGGCAAGGCTGCTTGAAACTTCTGGTCGTCCCAATGATCCATCCAGCCTGGGAAGGTTTCTTCATTCTTATAGTACCTTTGGTATTCATACTATAATTTCAATTATATTTATTCTTTGACATACAAATAAAGATCATAGGCCTAATAGAAAGCCATTATGCAACCTTTGCTAGGAACCCAGCATTCAGAAAACTAGTTGATTATGTAGTCACAGCTCTGTGGATAGTTTTATGATTTTTTCTCAACTATCAACTTAAACTATACTTTTTCCAATTCCCTTTCCAATTCCTTGACTTACAAATTTATCTATTTTAATTGATACATATATAATTATAGGATAAAATGTGACATTCTGATACATGTATACATTGTATAATGATCAAATTAGAATACTTAGTATATCCATCACCGTAAACATTTTTTGTGATAAGAGCATAAAAAACCTCTCCTAGTAGCCGGCGCCGTGGCTCAATAGGCTAATCCTCCACCTTGCGGCACCGGCACACCGGGTTCTAGTCCCGGTCGGGGCACCGGATTCTGTCCCGGTTGCCCCTCTTCCAGGCCAGCTCTCTGCTATGGCCAGGGAGTGCAGTGGAGGATGGCCCAGGTGCTTGGGCCCTGCACCCCATGGGAGACCAGGAAAAGCACCTGGATCCTGGCTCCTGCCATCGATCAGCGCGGTGCGCTGGCTGCAGCGGCGGCCATTGGAGGGTGAACCAACGGCAAAAGGAAGACCTTTCTCTCTCTGTCTCTCTCTCACTGTCCACTCTGCCTGTCAAAAAAAAAAAAAAAAAAAAAAAAAAAAAAAAAAAAAACCTCTCCTAGCTATTTTGAAAAATGCATTATTGTTAAGTGTAGCCATTTTATTTGCAGTAGAAAACCAGAACTTGTTCTTCCTATTGAACTGAATCACAGTGTCCACCTCTCCTTCCCACCCTCTAGTACCCACTGCTCTACTCTCCATTCCAATGAGATCCGGGTTTTTAGAGTTTACATTTGATCAAGCAGTGTTTGTCTTTCTGTGCCAGGGTATTCCTACCTAACATAATGTCCCCTAGGTTCTATCCATGTTGTTGCAAATGACAAGATTTCAATGTTTTATGGTTGGGTAGTATTCCATTACATATGCATCATATTTTCTTCATATCTTTACAGTCACTTGGGTTGATTCCATATCTTGGTCCTTGGGACTAGTCTTGCAACAGGTGACAGGCTGATTTCATTTCTTGTGGATATATACCCAGTAGTGACGTGACTGCAACGTAGCATAGTTCTAATTTTTTTTAATGAATGCTGAACATCTTTATGCTAACAGTATTGTTAATTTAAGTGAAATGTACATATTTATTCAAAAACACAAATTCATATAATTGACATGGAAAGTAAAAAAATTTTGAATAGTGCCTGCCAAATGTATTTAAGAAATTAAGTTAACTTTAAAAATCCTTTATTTATCATTGGGGAATGCTTAAATAGTTTCACTGGTGAATTCTAAATATTTGAAGAAAAAATAATAACACAATAATGCTTTTTTCAGAAAATGCAGAGGAATCAAATGCTCTCCAACTCATTTTAAGAGATCAACGTAACTCCAATATCAAAACATAATATGGGGGCCATTGCTGTGGCTCAGTAGGTTAATCCTCTGCCTGCAGCGCCGGTATCCCATATAGGCGCCGGTTCTAGTCCCAGCTGCTCCTCTTCCAGTCCAGCTCTCTGCTATGGCCTTGGAAAGCAGTAGAAGATGGCCCAAGCGCTTGGGCCCCTGCACCCATGTGGGAAACCAGGCAGAAGCTCCTGGCTTCAGATCGGTGCAGCTCCAGCCGTTGTGGCCATTTGGGGAGTGAATCAGTGGATGGAAAACCTCTCTCTTGGCCTCTCCTCTCTCTGTGTAACTCTGACTTTCAAATAAATAAAATCTTTAATTTTTCCCCAGTACATATTATGTTTTTTTATAGAACTATAGTCCCAATTAACACAGGTGAAAAAAATCCCAACTAAATATATAGCAAATCAGCTACATAAAAAGTAAAAATAAAATATGAATCATTAGATTTTGCTCCTTTCTCCTGTATCTTCTCTCATATTAATATTTATACTTTCATAAATTTTAACAATGGCAGTTGTCCCCCCACTTCTAATGTGGGGACTCCTGTTAAGTGTCTCTTATAGGGCTAGTTTGGTGGGGATGAATTCCTTCAGTTTTTGACATGGAAAATCTTCATTTATGAAGGATACCTCTACTGGATATAGTATTCTTGACTGGAATTTTTTCTCTCAGGACTTTGAATCATCTGTCCCATTCTCTGCTGGCCAGCTGGAGTCAAGCCCAGCAGTCTGCCATTCATCTAATGAGGATTCCCTTACAAGGCCCTTGATGCTTTTCTCTTGCTGTTAGAACTCTTTGCCTTTTTTTTTTTTTTTGGTCTTTTTTTATTTTTAAAGCTTTTGGGACTGGCACTGTGGTTCACTTGGTTAATCCTCCACCTGCGGTGCCAGCATCCCATATGGGCGCCGGGTTCTAGTCCTGGTTGCTCCTTTTCCAGTCCAGCTCTCTGCTGTGGCCTGGGAGGGCAGTGGAGGATGGCCCAAGTGCTTGGGCACCTGCACCTGCGTGGGAGACCAGGAAGAATCACCTGGCTCCAGGCTTCAGATCGGTGTAGCAGCCATTTGGGAGGTGAACCAACGGAAGGAACACCTTTCTCTCTGTCTCTCTCTCTCTCTCACTGTCTAACTCTGTCAAATAAATAAATAGAAAGAAAGCTTTTATTCAATGAATACAAATTTTATAGGTACAGCTTTAGGAATATAGTGGTTCTTTCCCCCATACCTACCCTCCCACCCCCACTCCCATCTCACCTCCTACTCCTTCTCTCATCGCATTCTTCACTAAGATTCATTTTTAATTAACTTCATATACAGAGACCAACTCTATACTTTCTACAGTTTGCACACACACAGACACACAAAGTATAAAGTACTGTTTGAAAACGAGTTTTATAGTTCATTCTCATAGTATAATTTATTAAGCACAGAGGTCCTACATGCGGAGCAAGTGCACAGTGACTCCTGTTGTTGGTTTAACAATTGACAGTCTTATTTATGACATCAGTGATCACTTAAGGCTCTTGTCATGAACTGTCAAGGCCATGGAAGCCTTTTGAGTCCACAAGCTCTGTCAGTATTTAGACAAGGCCATAAGCAAAGTGGAAGTTATCTCCTCCCTTCAGAGAAAAGTACCTCCTTCTTTGATGGCCCCTTCTTTCCGCTGGGGTTTCACTCACAGAGATCTTTCATGTAGAACATTTTTTGCCACAGTGTCTTGGCTTTCCATGCCTGAAATGCTCTCATGGGCTTTTTAGCCAGACCAGAATACTTAAGGGCTGATTCTGAGGTCAGAGCACTTTCTTTTTAATGACAGTTTGAGTACAATACGCCCTGGAAAGAATCTTTTGGTTTAACTTGCTATAGGTTCTTTAAGTTTCCTGGACCTAGATGCTTATATGTTTCCCAAGATTTGGAAATTTTTCAGCAATTATTTCATTGAATAAGTTTTCTATGTCTTTTTTCTTCTCCTGGAATGACCACAGTGCAAATGTTTGCTCACTTAATGGTGTGAATAAGTCTCAAAGTCTTTATTTTAAATTTAATTGGGGGCGGGTAGTGACACTGGATTCTTTTTCTTTCTTTCTTTCTTTTTTTTTTTTTTTACAGGCAGAGTGGACAGTGAGAGAGAGAGACAGATACAGAGAGAAAGGTCTTCCTTTACCGTTGGTTCACCCTCCAATGGCCACTGCGGCTGGCGCACCGCGCTGTTCTGAAGCCAGGAGCCAGGTGCTTCTCCTGGTCTCCCACGGGGTGCAGGGCCCAAGCACTTGGGCCATTCTCCTCTGCACTCCTGGGCCACAGCAGAGAGCTGGCCTGGAAGAGGGGCAACCGGGACAGAATCCGGCACCCCGACCGGGACTAGAACCCGGTGTGCTGGCGCTACAAGGCAAAGGATTAGCCTATTGAGCCGCGGCGCTGGCCTGGATTCTTTCTTATCTGTTTATTTTTTTATTTATTTATTTTTTTGACAGGCAGAGTTAGAGACAGAGAGAAAGGTCTTCCTTCCGTTGGTTCACCCCCAAAATGGCCGCTATGGCCGGCACACCGCGCTGATCTGAAGCCAGGAGCCAGGTGCTTCTCCTGGTCTCCCATGCGGGTGCAGGGCCGAAGGACTTGGGCCATCCTCCACTGCCTTCCCGGGCCACAGCAGAGAGCTGGACTGGAAGAGGAGTGACCGGGACAGAATCTGGCTACCCGACCAGGACTAGAACCAGGTGTGCTGGCACCACAGGTGGAGGATTAGCCTGGTGAGCCGTGGTGCAGGCCTCTTACCTGTTTATTTAAAAGGTGAAGTGGGGGAGAGAGAGAGAGAGAGAAAGGGAGGAGGAGAGGGAGAGAGAGAGAGAAGGAATGGGGGGAAGAGAGGGAGAGAGAGAGAGGGAAAGGGAGGAAGAGAGGGAGAGAGAGAGAGGGAAAGGGAGGAGAAGAAGAGAGAGAGAGAGGGAAAGGGAGGAGGAGAGGGGGAGAGAGAGAGAGAGAGAGGGAAAGGGAGGAGGACAGGGAGAGGGAGGGGAAAGGGAGGAGTGGGAGAGAGAGAGAGGGAAAGGGAGGAGAAGAAGAGAGAGAGGGAAAGGGACAAGAAGGAGAGAGAGAGGGAAAGGGAGGAGGAGAGGGGGAGAGAGAGAGGGAAAGGGAGGAGGAGAGGGAGAGAGAGAGAGGCAAAGGGAGGAGGAGAGAGAGAGAGAAAGGGAGGAGGAGAGGGGGAGAGAGAGAGAGAGGGAAAGGGAGGAGGAGAGGGAGAGAGAGAGAAAGAGAAAGGGAGGAGGAGAGGGAGACAGAGAGAGGGAAAGGGAGGAGGAGAGAGGGAGAGAGAGGGAAAGGGAGGAGGAGAGGGAGACAGAGAGAGGGAAAGGGAGGAGAGGTTAAACTTTCGATTGTGTGGTCAAGGGTAGGCTTGTTTAGAAGCTGACACTTAGGAGAAAAACTATGAAAGAGATAATGGGTGAACCTTGGAATGGCTGGATAGAGTTTTGAGTGGAGGGAAAGCAAGGGCAAAGGCCCTGAGGCAGGAGCAAGCGTGGTGATTTGAGGAACCTCGGAGATGGTTGTGGCTGGAATATGAGTGGCTTTGCAAAGTGTTACCAGAAATAAAGTAGGAGAGCAACTGGGGGGTGAGTGGGTGAAGAGGCGTCAAAGCAGCCAATGGGGGTGACCTTGAGCAGGATGGCGACACGATCCCACCTGCAGTTTAGTAAGTTCTCACTGTGTGTGTGCTGCAGAGGGCCTGTGGGGGGGAAGGTTGGAAGCCAGGACACAAGCGAAGACACTTTCTGCAACAGTCCAGGCCAGAAACGACGGTGGGTGGCACCAGACTCCAGCACTGTGGTGGCATGTGTCCTTTCTACAACTTGGAGGCCTGGCCATCCTCTCTCCATAGGCCGTCGCTGCGATTCCTGGTGGGCACAGTGCCACCATACATACTCTCGCTTCATTGGGCTCTCAGGTGCTGGCAAGGAGGCACGTGAGGACCTTGTTCAGCATGTGCCGAGGGGGCTCCTGCACAGGTCCCCGGCGCCTGAGCTGACTGACCCCCAGAGAGCTCGCCTGGAACTCTGGAACACACAGGCTTCTCAGCCACCCTGGCGCTCCTCTTCCAACACTCCTGCTTGTTCAGTGGGGCTTCGGGGTGCACCCACACATGTGGTGTCTGAGGCTCCTCACCATGGGAAACGCACACCATCTAGGGCAGCATCTGTCTTGGTTCTTTGCTCACTCAGCTTCAGGGAGGGTGGGCCTGGTGCGAAGAAGATGTGCTTTCTCACTGGCATGAAGATGGCAGCTCTTGCGCTCATCCTTGGACAAAGGCTGGTGAAACAGAAGCAGAGTTGAGCTGGGAGAACCACCTAGAATATTGTAGGTCTAGGTGGCAGGGCGCTGATTCCAGAAGTAATAGACCTCTTGCCTCCTGGGCCTTGAAGACCATGGCCTCCCTGTTTGTCAGTCTCGCCTGGCCCTAGTGAGCCTGCACCGTGCCTCTTACTAGGGCCTGGCTGGGAGCCTTACCCTCTAGTTGTTACTCTTTTATCTGTTCTGGGGGTGCCACCGAAGCTCTGTCAGGTCCCCTCGGCCTCTTTCTGGGTGTCCCCCTCCTGCCTGCTGTTTGGAAGTTCCTCCATCCTGTGTCTTAGCCCTGTGGGGCTAACTGGCTTTGGCTCGTAGGTACCCCTGATCCTGCCCATCCAGGTGATTGTACCTTTTCTTCTTAACAATATTGAACTAAGGTCTGCATCCTGTGCCTCCTGCTGACCTTCACCCTCTCCACAGCGTCCTCCTGAGACATTTAGCTCCTGGGCCAGCATGAGCTGGCCTCGATTCCTCACTGCAAGAGTCACCTCCAAGGCCTCCCTGATTCCTGCTTCCAAGTGAGTAGAAATTCCCGCAGCCACCCCTTCCAGGTTTGGCTGGAAATGAGGAGGGAGGCAGCACCCTTCAGCCCAAGGCAATCTTTTCCGCACCTGTGCCAGAATTTTCACCTAATCTTGCAACCAACCCAGCTCAACTGTCACCAGTGAAGGTTGGTTTGGGCCACCCAATGTCATGTTGTTTGGAGTCTGGGAGCTCTCTTCAGTTACATCTTTGTGTGTTCTTTCCTTCCTTCCATATTCATCTCTTATCCTGGGGTTATAGTCCACATTGCATGTACTGATGACAACTGGGGAAAACACAGGGTTGAAGAGAAAAAACAGTTCACAAAATCCCCCTTTGTCAGTAAATGAAGATTGTAGTGGGTGACAAGTAAGTATTATATTGCATATCAATCCAACACACCACTGGTGAGTCCCAGCTTTGCTGCTAGACCTACAGATGTAAATAAGGTCTCTTTGCTGCTTTTGCAAAGCCCAATGCTTTTTGTGGTTTCTTAGCTTTGTAAGTAAGGTCGGAAACCCCTGGGTAGGAATCTGCCAGAAACTGTCACCACATTTTCCCTGTTGCATGAAAAGGTAGATTGTTTTGTAGGACCCCAAAAGCGGTGTCCTTTTGTGACGACCCCAGAAACACAGACTCCAGACCAGACGATGCAAAAGGCAGGAGGCAATTTTATTTCATTTGCGCAAATGGGCCCTCTTCTTGCTGCCGCAAGCAGCGGGGGCAGAGAGGAGCCCCGAGCAGCTATCTCACACAGCTTTTAAGGGGCAAAACCACAAAATTAACATACCATAGGGTGGCGTAAGTTTATTGGGTAACTACAAGGGGAGGAGGTCGTTGAGGAGGAGGAGAAACGGGGGCTACGTGCCCTACGTGTCTAAGCTTGGACAAGGGGAGGTTGTCCTTGAAGAGCAGAAAGGGGTGGCTACGTGCCCTACGTGCCTCATGGTTTCTTTGTTAAGCTTGAACAAGCACAGGGGAGGGGGCTTATGTGCATACCAGGATGTTCTGTCGCCCTTATCTCTGGGTAGTAGCCCTTATCTCTGGGTAGTAGCCCTTATCTCTGGGTAGTAGCCCTTATCTCTGGATAGTAGCTATCTGCTTTCTCTGTGAACTTAGTTTACTCCCCATTTCCCAGGACTGTTTTATTAAGGCCATTTTATGGCGGCTCTCGGCTGCTCCTTTCAGTTTGAGAGCTTGAGTATTTAAAATATAGTCAGTTTTCTGTCTAGTGCATAGTATATGAGTATTTTTACATTCTGTTTTGTGTTAGATAGTGTTTGGGTATCCCCCAAGGGCTCAGGTGCAGTGCTATTTTGGTAGGTGCTCTTTCAGAGGTGTGGCCCAGGGAGCATTCCTCAGGTCATTGGAGATGTAAAGGAGTCTTGTGACCCTTGGGGAGTTCTCAACAGGGTTGCAATTAAAAGAACAAAAGCCTGCCCCTCCCTTTCTCTCTTCTTCAGAGTTTGAGATGCAAGGCTTCCCCTGTGTGTGCTCCTGCAATCTGCCACAGGGATTTTGCCAGAATGCATCATGCTGTTTGGACTTGCAGCCCCCCAAACTGCTAAATAAATCCCCCTTGCTTAATGAGTAGTCTGTGTTCTGTGGTGAAAAACTGGCTGAGACATGAACCATCTCCCCTAAAGAGAGGTAGTATTCCCCACCCCACAACATACATCATAGTTGGTAAGAGTAGGATTTTTTCATCAGAATACTGAGTTACTGATAGGCAAGTGAGCTGATAATTGCTCATTATGATTGTATCTACCACTTACTGAATACTTTGAGCCAGGAAATTCATCCACAACATTCAGAAAGCTCACAACAGCCCAATTTGCGGGTGAAGAGAAGAGTATAGAGTCCTAGTAACTGCTCCAAGGTGACCTAGCCGGTGAGTGGTAGGAGTCTCCTCTGTCCTTACAGCTGCCCACCATGTTGACTCCAAGCTCTAAGCTTTTGCAAAAAAAAAAAAAAAAATACTGTGTGGGGTCAGCACTGTGGCACAGCTGGTTAAGCTGTCATCCGCAGCATCAGCATCTCATATGGTAATGGTTCTGAAGTAGGCAGGCATACAGGTTAAAATTGATCAGATTTGTGAACTGGAAGACCACGCCTTCGCCACGCCCCTGTGTGGCCTCATGCCCCTACCTGGCCACACCTGGGCGCCCACCAGCCAATCAGGCTAATTAACCACTCCCCTTTGGAAGTGGGTTAAAAGCTGGGCCACTTTTAACCCTCTTTGGAAGTGGGTTAAAAGCCCCCCCCCCCCCCTTGCTAGGAAAGGGCTTGCTGTAGCCCTGTGCCTAGAGGGCGCATGGCCTTTGGGCCATGTGCTCTAGGCTTCCTGGCCTAGATGCTCTTATACGTGGCTGGTTCCTGGTGCTTGGTATGAACCCCCAATTACCTCTCTCTCTTAAATAAAGCTCTCACTCTCCTGTGCATCTTTCTCACTAAATAAAAGCTTAAAACGTACCATGCTGCCTCGTTTATCTGTGCCGGTATTTAGAATTCTCTAAGTATTAGGCAAGAACCCTCTTGGGCTTATTAATATCGGGGATTTAGTAATAAGCCCGTGGTGAAATCGGTAGCACATGTGGCGCCGAGGATAGCATTTCTAGTGAATTTCAGTGTAAATTTTAGGGAGTCTTGTCCGATTTTAGTTCAAGTCCTGGCTGTTCCACTTCCAATTCAGCTCCTGTTGATGTTCCTGGGAAAACAGTGGGGGATGGCCCAAGTGCTTGGGCCCCTGCACCCACAGGGGAGCCTTGGAGAAAACTCCTGTCTTCAGCCTGGTCCAGCCCTGGTTGTTTTGCCATTTGGAGCATAAACCAGTAGATCGAAGATCTCTCCCCTATCTCTCTCTCTCTCTCTCTCTCTCTCTCTCTCTCTCTCATTGTAACTCTGACTTTCAAATAAATAAATCTTTTTTAAAAAAATGCTGTGGATTTGTTAGGATTGTGGGACCCTCTCACATGAGAAGATAGTACCAACTTTCTTAGAATTATAGAAACAAGTAGATACAAAGTATCAAAGTAGATAAAAAAGTTCAGTGGTGGATGTAGTGGGGCAGAGAGTTAAGCCTTCACTTGGGGTGCCCACATCAGTATGAGCCTTGGCTATTCTGCTTCCAATTCAGCTTCCTGCTAATGCACCTAGAAGGCAGCAGATCGATGGTTCAAGTACCTCAGCCCCTGCCACCTCTCAGGGAGACCCAGATGGCATTCCAGGCTCCTTGCTCCAACCTGGCTCAGCACTGGGAATTGTAGTCATTTGGGGAGTGAATTAATAGATGGAAGATCTCTCTTTCCCTCTCTCTCTGTCACTCTGCCTTTCAAATAAAAAAACAGATAAAAAAAAATCTTTTCTTTAAAAAAAGAGTATAGCAGTAAGCAAATATGACTATAAGCAAATGTAGACAGTAAAAAGACACACTGTTTTGTTTGGTTTATCCAGAGCAGTATATTGTTGACACAACATTATACTATTCCCCTATTACATTTTAATAAGATTGTATCTGTATTTATAGACAAAAATTTTTAATTTAATTAAATGAAACAGCTGGGACTTGCTCAGTTTTTCTTTTTCACATACAGTATTTAGAATTAGTCAGTTGATTTAATATGTAACATCAGTTAGTGTGAACAAGAAAAGAAGACCGATTGACAGGAAAGAAAACATTGCATAATCTAACCATTGTGCTGATAGAAGCAGTTAGCACTCTTCAATAGAGATGGTTAGTAGTAATTCTGACTTGGAACACAGTGAAAAAAGTATTTGTACTGTTAGTCATAATCAGATCAAAATGCTTTCATGGAAGAGAATGTTTTTAATGCTTAGAGATTTGTTTTAAATTATATAACCTGATGCATTAAAAAATATATAATTTAGAAGTGAGCCATGCATTTTTTTTTTCATAAAATGTATACTTTTTTTAGACTCTGGGCTTGGACAAATTTGGTACACATATAGAAGTGTTTGCTAGGTACTGTGTTTTCCCTGTTTGATCTTCATGGACAAGAAGTGAGCAGAGAGGACAAATTTTTGTTGATTAATATGCCAGGGCTTCAAAAAGTTTGTGGAAAGTACACATTATCTTTTAATTCCATTTTCACATGAAGCTTTTGAAGTATCCATATGTGGTTACAATGTTTTATCTTTAATATTTTATTTAATATTTACAGCAATGTTCAACAAATTCTTGAGAATAAGATTTTCAGTATGAAAGGGACTTGGCATTTAGGTAAGTCACTGGAATCCATACTGGCAGCAAGTGGGCAGCCTTGAGACGGCTCCTGGTCTTCTGTGCTGTGTTGTGCAAGGCCATTGGATCTTGGACAGTGTGGGTGACCTTGAGTGTTCTCAGGGCTTGGCACCTCTGGGAGTCACAGAAGTATCAAGCCGGCCTTGCTTCTAAGCACTGCCATGGTCAGATTGTGTGGTTCTGGGTGTTAACTTCATCTTTGAAAAACTTCAGGTACCTCCACCGTAAAACAAGGAAGCATAAAGGGTTGTGAGGGCAAGCCCATTACTGACTCAGACACAACAGGAAACCATGGTGTCGGTAATTAGAAAGCCTGAGAAAGGAATGCCAGTCAAGCCACGGGCCCACATGCGCAAGTGTCTTATTTTTTTTTTTCTCTGCTATTCGTTTTCCTTGGTGCATCTTTCCTGTTTGAGTATTCCTTCAGCACAGCCAGATACTCTGTTTCCCTCACATTTCTCCTTGTCCAGACACGCACACAGGCTTGTTTCAGAAGGGATTCTTGAAGGCAGAGTTGCCCACAAACCATCTCTTAGCCCCTGCAGCTAGTTTACATTTGCATGATTGTTTTTAGCATGATGAAGTATGAGGAAACCTTCAGAAAGCTCATGGGAAATGCATACTATACATGGATTTTGCTTTCGAGTCATCATCGCTGCCTCCCAGAGCCAGGAATTGAACCCAGGCACTGATATGGGACACTGGGTTAAATGCCTGTTTCTGCATACTCCTTGTTAGAACCTGAGAAGAGAGTGCCCTGGAGGGTACATCCCACATCAAGCTCTGAGCAGGAGAGAACTTGACCTGGGACTGTGGTAGAGGGTCTCCCTACTGACTACGCTCCATTTAGTTCTTCTTTCTGCCTTGTTAACAGAATCCTACCTGCGTTAGTTGTCCGTTCCTTAGAAATGATGACCTTGGTGGCAATGTACTGTAACTTCTGATAAGTCTAAGTTACCCCCTCCCCCAGACTCAGTTCTTTTTGTCTACAGTTGCTTTAGGTTTAGAACTTTGCTCAGTTCTAGCCAGTGAAACATGAAAGGAAATCAGCTGGGAAGCTTCCAGGAAAGTCGTCCTTCCCCTTAAAAGAGATGCATAGGAAAAGATGCACTGTCTCGCTGCATCTCTGTCTTTGTCTGCTGGAGGCAGTCACCACTGGGTGTGAGCAATGGTAGACATCTGGCAACTAGGTGAGAATTCACCAGAACACAAAGCAGATAGGATGAGGCAAAGGGAGAAGCAAAGAACTCGGTTGCTTGGTGGCGTTGTTGAACAGCTGGGTTGATGAATCTTGGAATCTTCTCCCACCAGAAAGTCTCGTCAGTGATACCCTCAGTGTTTCCTCTACTTTCTGCGTCTCTTCTCCTTCCTCTTACATTTCCACATCTACTCTGCCTCACCCCTTTCGGCATTTTCTCATTGTATTTATTGTAGAACTTCCAATACAATCTACTTATTATGATTATCTATTGCCCCCAAATAGAATGTAACATGTATAATAACAGGAATTTTCTTTTAAATTATTTACTGATATACAATGGGTGCCTAGAGCAGAATCTGACACAGGAATAGTTCAGGAAAGATCTACTGGATGAAAAAGTACACAGAGAAAATCCATTCATGAAGGAGGAGCAAATGTTGAAAAACTGAACATCCTTGAGGTTGTGGATATTAAAATTAGTAACATTGGTTAGAGCAGGAACTCACCATCAGATTGAATTTACTGCAGATTATGAAGACGTAATGTGAAGAACTCAAAGCCAAGTGCACTGCCATTTTCCTCTTGATGCCTCACTTCAGTCTTGATGCCACCTTTCCCCATGCACGGTTGTTAGCAGTGTGTGGATCACTTATAGAAGGGATAATTTGTGCAGAAAAGTGCTAAATCTTCAGGGTGGAGTGGAAGGATTTGTGTGCATGTATATACCCAGATAGTGATGGGGAAAGCCCTCCTGGGAGGCTCCTGCAACACTCTTCAGCCAGTCAGTACCACTTGGGAAGGCAACTACTCTTCTGGCTTCTATCATCATAGATCAGTGTTGCCTGTTCTTGACTTTCAAATAACTAGAATCACATGCACTTTTTTTCTAACAGGCTTTTGCACACTCAAAATAACATTTGTGAAATTCTTCCATGAGTTGTGTACATCAAATTAATCTTTTCTCATTAATATGAAATTATCCATTGTATGAATACTTAACACAGCTTATTTACCAGAGGATATGTTAATAGATCTTTGTTTCCAGCTTGGGGTTATTATAAAGAAAACTGCATTGAATGTTTTTGTATGTGACTTTTGGTGAATCCCAAAGGAAATGGCTAAATCATAGTATAGTTGAATATACTTCATTAAATATTGATGAATAGATTTTCCTAATGGATTCCATCAAATTATGTTTCCATCAGCTATATGTGAGTTCTAGTTTTCCTCATTGTTGCCAACACTTTATATTATTAGTCATTTTAGTTCATTTGATTGAACTAAAATGAATTAAAGTGTAGTGGTAGGGCTGGTGCCGCGGCTCACTAGGCTAATCCTCCACCTTGCAGCGCTGGCACACCGGGTTCTAGTCCTGGTCGGGGCACTGGATTCTGTCCCGGTTGCCCCCTTTCAGGCCAGCTCTCTGCTGTGGCCAGGGAGTGCAGTGGAGGATGGCCCAGGTCCTTGGGCCCTGCACCCGTGTGGGAGACCAGGAGAAGCACCTGGCTCCTGCCATCGGATCAGCGCGGTGCGCCGGCCGCGATAGCCATTGGAGGGTGAACCAACGGCAAAGGAAGACCTTTCTCTCTGTCTCTCTCTCCCCCTGTCCACTCTGCCTGTCAAAAAAAAAAAAAAAAAAAAAAAAAGTGTAGTGGTATCTCATTGTAGTTTTAATTTGCATTTCCTTGATGGCTAATAAAGTTGAATGCCATTTCAATGCTTATAGATCATATGGAGCTTCTGTTTTTGTGAAATACCAATCCAAGTCTCATCCATCTTTGAATTTGGTTGCCTTTTTCTTTTTGACTTAGAGGAGTTTATATGTTCTGGATAAAAATCTTTTATCATGTATGTAGCACAGGCATTTTTTTTCTGGTCTTTGTATTGCCTTTGTATTCTCTTTTGATGAGCAATTCTTAGAAAACTCTAATTTATCAATCTATTAAATTGGGTAGGTCTTTTAAGAAAACTTTTGACTATTGCAAGTGACAAAATATTATCTATGTTCACTTCTAGAGGCTTAGTTTTCTTTCTTTCTTTTTTTATTTGACAGGCAGAGTTAGAGAGGAGAAAGGTCTTCTTTCCATTGGTTCACCCCCAACATAGCTGCTGTGGCTGGCACAGCTCGCTGATGCAAAGGCAGGAGCCAAGTGCTTCTCCTGGTCTCCCATGGGGTGCAGGGGCCCAAGCACTTGGGCCATCCTCCACTGCCTTCCCGGGCCACAGCAGAGAGCTGGACTGGAAGAGGAGCAACCGGGACAGAATCCAGAGCCCCAACCGGGACTAGAACCCAGGGTGCTGGCGCCGCAGGCTTACAGTTTTCACATTGAGTCTGTTATTCATTTTGAAGTAATGTCGGGTATGAAGGGAGGTGGGATTTAAGGCTCATTATTTTCTTTTCCATTTTTTTAAAAAAAAGATTTATTTATTTGAAAGACACAGTTACAGAGAGGGAGAGACAGATCTATTTTCTGTTCACTCCCTAAATGGCCACAATGGGCAGAAGCCAGGAGCCAGAATTCTACCCAGGTCTCCCACATGGGTGCAGGGGCCCAGGTACTTGGGCCATCTCCCACTGCTCTATTTCCAATCCAGCTCTCCGCTAATGCACCTCAGAACGCATTCAGGACTGGAAACGGCACCCATATGGGATGCTGGCATTGCAGGAGATGATTTAACCTGCTGTGCCACAACTCTGGCCCAAGGTCCATTATTTTCAAATAAAGATGAATAAACACTATTTATTAACAAGACTATCCTCTTATTTAATTATAGTCTGTTGAAAATCAAGTGTGTCTCTTTCTGAACTATTTTGTTTCATTTTCTTAGCTTTCTATTCTTGTATGAATACCAGATATAATTACTGTAGTTTTACAAATGATCTTGAAGTTCAACACATTAAATCCTCTAAATTTGTTTTTTTCTATTTCAAGATGAAATTGACTACTTTCAATCCCTTTCACTTTCCATATTAATTAAAAAATCAGCTTATCAAATTCACAAATTAAAAACTTGAGACTTTGATTACGATTTTGGCAAACTGAAATCTCAATTTGGGAAGAAATGATTTTTGATAGTATTGAGCCTTCAAATCTAAGTATTTTTTGTTCACCCATTTATTTACTGCTTTGTCTCAGTAATTTTTTTTAAAGATTTATTTTATTTATTTGAAAGAGTTACAGAATGAGAGGTCTTCCATCTGCTGGTTCACTCCCCAGATGGCTGCAACAGCAGGAGCTGCGCTGATCTGAAGCCAGGAGCCAGGAGCTTCTTCCAGGTCTCCCATGTGGGTGGAGGGACCCAAGGACTTGGGCCATCTTCTATTGTTTTCCCAGGCCATAGCAGAGAGCTGGATGGGGAGTGCAGCAGCCGGGACTAGAACCGGTACCCATATGGGATGCCAGTGCTTTAGGCCAGGGCTTTAACCCACTGCGCCACAGCACCAGCCCCTTCTAGTTTTCAATACAGGAACTTGAACCTCTTTCACTGAATCTGTTTCTAGGTATTTGGAGGTTTTTTTTTTTTTTTTTTTTTTTTTTTTTTTTTTGTAGCTCTGGGAAATGACAATGACTTCAAAGTAAAAGTTTTAGAATAAATTTTCTAATAGCCAATTTTATAATTTTTTGTATATTGATCTTGTTTTCAGTGAATAACTGATATTCATTGACTTACGAATTCTAAATGTATAGATATTTTATATATTACCTATGAATCTTGTTACCCATGAATAACTCATTTTGACTTTTTTTCCCAATTATTTTGAAGGATTTATTTATTTGAGAGGCAGAGTTACAATCAGAGAGAGAGAGAGAGAGAGAGAGGGAGAGGTCTTCGATCCACTGGCTCACTCCCCAAATGGCCACAATGGCCAGACTGCGCTGATCTGAACCAGGATCCAGGAGCTTCTTATGGGTCTCCCATGCAGGTGCAGAGGTCCAACCAATTGGAATGTCTTCCACTGTTTTCCCAGGCCATTATCAGAGAGCTGGATCAGAAGAGCACCTAGGACATGTACTGGTGCCCATATGGGATACCAGCGCTGCAGGCAGAGAGTCAACCTACTAAGCCATTGCACCAGCCCCTCTAATTATTTTCTATTTTATTTTGTTTATTTTTTTTACTTCATTATTGCATTGGCTTTGACCTCCATGGGATAATGCTGTATGGAAGGAGTGAAAGGATACAGTTGTCATATTCTTGAACTTAAGGGAGCAAGTGTTGAACATTTCACTTATTGAGAATGGTTTTTGTAAATACTTCTTAGCACATTAAAATAATAGAAGTTCCCTTATATTCTTGTTTTACTAAGAATGTTTTTAAACATTGATTTATTTTGGGCCAGCGCCGCAGCTCACTAGGCTAATCCTCTACCTGCTGCGCCGGCATCCCGGGTTTTAGTCCTGGTTGGGGCGCCTGATTCTGTCCCAGTTGCTCCTCTTCCAGTCCGGCTCTCTGCTGTGGCCCAGGAGTGCAGTGGAGGATGGCCCAAGTGCTTGGGCCCTGCACCCACGTGGGAGACCAGGAGGAAGCACCTGGCTCCTGGCTTCGGAGCGGTGTGCTGGCTGTGGTGGCCATTTGGGGGGTGAACCAACAGAAGGAAGACCTTTCTCTCTGTCTCTTTCTCTCTCTCACTGTCTAACTCTGCCTGTCCAAAAAAAAAAAATTGATTTATTTTGAAATAATTGGAGAGAGAATCTTCCATCTGATGGTTCCCTCCCCAGATGGCTGTAACAGCCAGTGCTGGGCCATAGCAAAGCCAGGGACCAGGAGCTTCATCCACATCTCCCATGTGGGAGCAGACTTTTACTGCTTTCCCAGGCCATCAACAGGGAGCTGAATGGGAAGTGGATCAGCAAGAACACAAATTGGTACCCCTGTGGGATGCCAGCACTGCAGCTGGCAGCTATACCTGCCATGCCACAACATGGGCTCTGACAATGTTTTCAAACTGGTGAACAGATTTCTAATTTTATCAAATGCTTTTTCTGTATTTATTGAGCTATTTTTTCTCCTTTATTCTGTTAATGTGAAAAAACATTAAGCCAACATAACACTTCGCCAACAACTCACTCTTACTCATGATGTAGCACACATAAACATAAACGTATGCCCAATTTACTCATCCGTACATTTGCCTATCGGTCTATAACTTCTTGTATCTTATAATGCCTGGTAGAAGCTATAGTCCTTTTCTATTTTCCTAGAAGTTTTTTTTTTTTTGTTTTTTTTTTTTTTTTTTTTTTTTTTTTTGACAGGCAGAGTGGACAGTGAGAGACAGACAGAACAGACAGAAAAGTCTTCCTTTTCTGTTGGTTCACCCCCCAATGGCCGCTGTGGCCGGTGCACCACGCTGATCCGAAGCCAGGAGCCAGGTGCTTCTCCTGGTCTCCCATGTGGGTGCAGGACCCAAGTACTTGGGCCATCCTCCACTGCACTCCCTGGCCACAGCAGAGAGCTGGACTGGAAGAGGGGCAACCGGGACAGAATCCGGCACCCTGACCGGGACTAGAACCCGGTGTGCCGGTGCCGCTAGGTGGAGGATTAGCTTATTGAGCTGCAGTGCTGGCCAAGAAGTTATTTCTTTAAAATTGGTCTTTTTTTTTCTTTAAGTGTTTGGAAGTAAAACCAAATACTTGGCTTCACTAAGTCAGGAGTTTTCCACCTATCTCGATCAGCAGTTTCTTTTGAGGGAAGGTTTTTAATTGATTAAACTTCTTTAATGCATATAGGACTTGTTGTGTCAGTTCTGCTATGCTGTTTTCCAAATAATTAGTATGTTTGCTCTAAGTTTGTAAGTTATTTGGCATCAGATAGCTCATAATATTTGTCCCATCTTTTTAATATCCAGAGAATTTAAAGTTCTCCTTTTCATTCCAGAAGCTAACAATTTTTCTCATTGTTTCTTAATCAGTTTGAATTCTCATCCTTTCTTGATCAGTATTAAGTCACAAATGTTCCCTATCATAACTGCTTTTGACTTCATTTCTTTTTATCTCTTATTCTCAGTTTTTTATTAGATTCAGAGTTGTGCAATCCTGACTACAATCTAATTTAGAACATGTCATCAACCAAAAAGAAAGTCCATACACAGTCACTCTCTAATCTTAACACCGTACTCCATCAGTATCCTCACCCCTAGGGACTACTAATCCACTTTGTATGGTTGCCTGTTCTGGATATTACACATAAGTGGAATCATACACATTGTCTTTGACTGCCTTCCTTCACCTAGTGTGCTTTTAAATCTGATCTATTCTATCTTGTGCCACTAATTCTTTTCCTTACCAGATAAGATTTCATTATTTTATATTACATTTATATTACATTTATTTATTTATCAGCTGATGGACATTTAGATTACTTATTTACATAAGTTGGCTAATATAAATAATTTGCTCTAAACACGTGAAAGTTTTAGGTAAATATTTTCATCGTTTCTCTTGGGACCATACCTTTAGTGGGGCTGTCTCATTCACATGCTTTCTCTGTATTTAACTTTTTGAAGAACTACAACAGTTTTCTAAAGTGACTTCACTATTTTGCATCTTTTATCGGCACTGTGTGAGTATTCACATTTCTCAACATCTTCACCAATGCTTGTTTTTGTATTTTTCATTTTATCTGTTGAAATGAAGTCGTTGTCTCGTGGTTTAGATTCCCCCAAAATTATGTTGAGCATCTTTTCTTGTGTTCATTGGCTATTTGTATGTGATCGTTGGAGAAATTTCTTAATTCACTTGCCCATTTAAAAACATTTGTTTTCTATTGTTGAGTTCTTTACATATCTGAAAACAAATACTTTTTACTTATTTATTTGACAGAGTTAGACAGTGAGAGACAGACAGACAGAAAGCTCTTCCTTCCATTGGTTCACCCCCGAAATGGCCACTATGGCCAGAGCTACACTGATCCGAAGCCAGGAACCAGATGCTTCTGCCTGGTCTCCCACGCAGGTGCAGGCACCCAAGCACTTGGGCCATCCTCCACTGCCTTCCCGGGCCACAGCAGAGAGCTGGACTAGAAGAGGAGCAACTGGGACTAGAACCCGGCACCTATATGGGATGCCAGCACCGCAGGCGGAGGATTAACCATGTGAGCCATGGCGCTGGTCACTGAAAACAAATTTCTTGAGCTATGATTTACAGACATCTTCTCTATGAGTTGTCACTTTTTTTGTTCTTACTAGTATCCTTTGATACACTTCTTAAATTTTAACGAAGTCCAACAAAATTTTTTCTTTTTGCCATTTATGCTTTTGTATTCTGAGAAACTATTGCCTAACCCAAGTTCAATACTTACCCCTATGTTTACTTGTAGGAATTTTATAATCTTAAGGTATACAATTAGGTATATGACAATTTTAAAGTCAATTCTTGCATATAGTATGAGGTAAAGTTCAAATTCTTTTGAATGTAGATTTTATCTGATTTACTTTCATTTACATAGACGTTGGAAGTCTAAACTTTCATCTCAATTTTAAAGCTATAACTTTCCTTTTTTATTTTTATTTCTATTTTTTGACAGGCAGAGTTAGAGACAGAGAGAAAGGTCTTCCTTCCGTTGGTTCACCCCCCAAATGGCTGCTACGCCCGGTGTGCTGCACTGCGTTGATCCAAAGCCAGGAGCCAGGTGCTTCTCCTGGTCTCCCATGCGGGTGCAGGGCCCAAGGACCTGGACCATCCTCCACTGCACTCCCGGGCCACAGCAGAGCGCTGGATTGGAAGAGGAGCAACTGGGACTAGAACTCGGGGTGCTGGTGCCGCAGGTGGAGCCGCAGCGCCGGCCTATAACTTTCCTTCTATGTATTGATTACATTCTATACCTTTTGTTATGTCATATTTTCATTATTGTTCAGTATAAAGTGTGTTCTGATTCCTATTGCAATTTCTTAACACTTGGGGTATTCACAAGTGTGCTGCTTCATTTCCAAACTTCTGCTGTTTTCTAGACCTTCCGTGTTGCCCAGCATATAATCTACTTGATGATATTTTACCAATTTTACACACACATGTGAAAGGAAAATGCACTTGCTGCTTTTTGGTGTAGTGTTCTACATCTGTCAGGGAGACCAAATTAAGGTCCCATCACAACCGTCCTGTGAACAGACACCTTCACAGGATTCCAGCCCCTGGCACCCGAGCCTCCAGACTGAGGAGCAGGCAAGTCACCCCTACCATATGCTGTTTGAATGGCCAAGTGACAGAATGTGTGCAAATAACGTGATGGTTTTATGCCATGAATTTTTAGGATGGTTTGTTAGACAGCAACAATAAGAGGACCGTATTATTTTGTAGGCTTTATGTTTGAGAAAATGTTTTATAATTTTTACCGAATTTATGACTGGAGTCAGAATTATTCTATCAGTGTATTTTACATATGGAAGTAGACAATACCAGAAATACTGACATTTTATAGCCGTAATTTTCTGGGCTGGGCTTTCTGGGAACTCGATGCAGGTTTCCTCGGTAGGTTGCCACATCTCCACTGCCTCCTCCCGGGTCTGTATTAGCCAGAGTATAGATGTAATTCTAGTATCACTGGGTTACAATGTCACCATAAGTTTCATAAGGGATTTTCAAAAAGTTCATGGAAAATGGAAAAGTTTATTTTGGTGCAAAAATTTTTGAAATGCATACTAGAAAACATTATCTATGAACTTATTGAAGACCTCCATATATATGTATAGATTCCAACTTTTTTTTAACTAAAATTAATTCTATTTTCCCTGCACTTTTGAAGTACCTTTGTGCATATAAATCTGATGCTACATTTTCCTAAGCTAAAATTTCATATTGTAATTGTGTATGTGTATAAAACAAAACCCTGAACAGTGAGTCACACAACACAGAAGTATACAATTGAAGGTAAAGTTCAGTTTTGAACAAACAGGTTAAACAGGATGAAGCTTCTGTATCTTTGTTCACTAATCCTGACAGCGGCCACCCAGGTTCTCATGCTTCTGGCTGTGTGAGTTAGCAGAGCTCTTGGGTATCTCTCTCAAGGGCCCGAGGCCATTAAGCATTTGTTGTATTCTGTGTTCTCAGAGTTGGTAGACAGAAATGTTTAATAATATTTTAAGCCATTAGTATAAAAAACACAAGAGTAAAGTTAAAGAAAAAAGTGTTTATTTAGGCCATCAACTAGGATCATAATAAATAATGCAATATACTAATGTAATAACAGATGTTCTCATGCATTTATCACATTTATAAATATACAAGAAAGCTGGCTTACAGGGCTGTTTGGACAAATTTGGAAAAGTATACTGGGCACTACAGTGAAAATTAACAGTGTTAAGACTATTAAACAGATTCTCTTGTCTATCATTCTTAAAAATACATCCTGTATACATTTGTGAGTAAATAGTAATGGTTCTTTATAGTTCTTATGCTTCGTAAACATGCCATACTTATCCCAATTGTCAAAGGATCTGGGCTAATAATTTATCAATATTTCTAATGAAAACAGTTTAGAAAAGAATTAACTCTTCTGCATTTCAATGTGAAGACTGATATATTACAAGCCAGATCATTCAAACAATAAAATATGCCTGAATGAATTAAACCCAAAGTTTATAAATAGCAACTATTGTTTGTAATATACAAATTCCATAGAATTATATAATTTATAAGTAAATGACCAATTATCTGACTGCAAAAGTGATACTTTGATTAATGCTTAATTTTGTTAGTAAATTTCACACAAAGGGCTAAAATAGGATAATCTTTAAAATAAAGCTTTAAAACAAATAATTTAAACATATCTTAAACACTGAATATGTGTTTTTGTTATTTACAGTTAATCAATGATACCAGTGTTTAGCTTAATTTAGCCAATTGCCAGTCTTGAATCTTTCCACATCTGTTACTAAGATTTTCCTTATAAATACTTAGACAAATCAGTTTAGTGAAGGAGAGCGATCTGTGGTCCAGAGCAGTTCGATGTATGGCCATTTGGTCTGGAGACAGCGTTTAATAGGAGTGTCATCCGTCTGTAGCATGGGATCTTCAAAACCCATAACGACTGCAGTTCCTTCTACGTACATTACCTGTTGAACAAAATAAAGCCACAAAAGTCAACTGATATCCTTAGCAAATTCTGAGGTGGGATAAAACAGTTTTGACAGACTGGCAAATAAAGTATTACTTACTGTTTCATGTGGAACTTTTAGTTTGATAAATTATGAGCGGGAGTATTTGCTTACTGATTAATATGGAAATAAATTTGTAAATTAGATAGTGATACAAATTTTAATTCCAAGGTGACAAGGTGATTCATGCTCTAGAGAAAAATATGAGAATCACAAAACATAATACAGATCGTTTCCAATAAAAGAAAAATCATTCTTCAAATGATATATACCATTTGAAGGACATTTTCTTGTATGAACATAGTTACTACTGTTTTTATATTGAAGCGCTGGAGTGCTTATGCTGCCTCATGAGATGGAAAGCTATAATAGAATTATAGCTTTCTATTCTGAGGAGGACTTAAATTGAAAGGAGAAAATAAAGTATTGTCTTCTTAGAGCTGAAAACAATTTGTGTGTTTGTCAATGAAATTTGCTATTGTATTAGATTTTCTTTGAAATGCAGCTCATGAGTATATTTTGTAATGCATGAAAAGTGATGGAGAAAAAGATTTCAGGTCAGAAAAACAGGCTAACAAACCAAACAAATCAGAGACTTTTCAGGTAGTGGTAATGATCACATAAAATATAAAATCAGGAAAAAAAGTTTCTATGACATAATACACCAACAAAAATCTTAGCTCATTCCAGCAAGGGCCCACTGTGTATAGTAGAGCACTCAGCCATATATTTCCTCTTGCACCAAGAGAATTCTAACTCTGTATAACTTGGACAGACTGCCTTCTTCCAAAGCATGTATAAAGCAACAACTTTATTAGCTCAAATGGGAGCTCTCTTACAAACACATTAAACAGAAATAGAATATATTACTAAGCTAGACAACTTGGTTTCATAAGTTTCATTTTTTAGGAAGCTCTAAAGACCTATTTTGGATCTATGTGGGCTAATGTATTAGTTTCTTTCTAGAGCTGATGAAGTAAATTTACTATGACAAGCTCAGCTCCTGCTTTTCCCTTTCCCAAAAGCAGAACGACCTTTTTGAAAAGTTGTCCATAAAGCATAGAACTTACTTAACAAATAAGATGTGGCTTGTTTTTCACAAAGAACTTAATTTATTCATAGCATCAGAGCAGAATTATTTGGGCAGAGTACTAGGACCTTCCTTGAGTGGCCTCACCTAGCCTTGGGTGCCTTGAGGCTCAAGCTCTCATCTGCTTTGCCAGCATTCTCCTTTTGTTCCCTAAAATATTTTAAATACTGCCTTACTATGGGGTCTACCGTATTTCTGACTCTTAGGCTTTGGACATGTATGCCTAGCTTTATAACTTACAGTGACAGACTATTTCTATAATATTCCATGTTCTTTGATTTTTGATCTTTTGGTTAGTATGTGAGATGCTTGTTCAAAGCATGATTTGAAACGTACTATATACAGGTAGTGTCACCAACAGACCGAGGACAGGTTTGGTGTCGCTCCCCGTCTTCGTGGAGGAACGACACAGGACCCTGCGCTGTTCTTTCGTCTGCTCGGCCCTTCCCGGGTTTGCTGCTGGTTCTTCCCGGGTTGGCTGCTGGTCCTTCCCGGGTTGGCTACCGTCCCTTCCACCTCCGTGGAAGGGCGGTTCCCCCCGCCACTTTCCCCACTTCCGCGGGGGAGCGGCACACCGCCGGCCGGCTCTCTCGGGGGCTGCTCAGGTGTTCCCTCAGATGTTCCCCTTAGATGTTCCCCGTGCATGTTGTCTCTCTCCTCCTTTATAGTCCTCTTCCGCCAATCCCAACTCTGCTACCCACACGCCGAGTACGCTGCTCTCCTCCAATCAGGAGCAGGTCCTGCTGTTTATTGGTTGAACTGGAGGCAGCTGTGTAGAAGCTGCTTCTCCCTTCTCAGCGCCATATTGTAGGAGAGCAGATGCATAGAATAAGTCTTAATTCCAGTAACAGTCTAGTTCGAGTTGCTCCCCACAGTTTGGGAATCAGGAACTCAGTTCCACCCCTGCTCTGCCAATGACTTGCTACGTGACCTTAGGTGAGTCACTTTAATCTCCCTGTCTCAGATGCCACATCTGTAAAATATGGGTTATATTTGACCTACCTTGCAGGAATGATGTCAGTGAATAATTAGTGACTATTAAGTAACTCATATCACAAAGCTATGCAAAACTTTAAATTCTAGATGAAGCACCTAGGAAATCCAAATTTTCTTAACAATTTATATTCTTCACTATGTATATCAATAAAATCTGTTCTTGCAAAAAGATCTCTGTACTTAAAAAACCTTGAATTTACATTTTATTATGAAAATAAGAGTAAATACCTTTTAGATTTGGCCTAACTAAAATCATGTATTTAATTAACATTATGATCTATTGTCTGCAGCCTTTCTCACTTATGAAAACTTGTGAAACCAGCATGGATTGATCAAATTAAAAGGGAAAGTTAGGCACTGTTTTTTCAACTATCAGCTACATCTACTGTTACTTAAATAGATGAAATATAACAGACATATCACATGTATACACAAAGCTAATATTTAATAAAGGGTGAATTGGTGAGATCAAACTTTTGCTTTAAGTCAGTTGAATACATCTGGAAAGGAATCACTAAGTGCCTTCGTCAATGATTTACAAAGGAAAGCAGTAAAGCATAATGGGTAAGAGTACAGGCTCCGAGACTGACAACCAGACTCACCCCAAGTCCAGCAGTTAGGACATGGCAGAGCTGGGATTGAGTTGCTTAACTCTCTGTGCTTTGGTTTTCCCCCTCTGTTAAATGAGAATGTACAGACAATACTACTTCATAAAGTAATAGGAATCTAAGATAAACAGAGTATGCAATACAATTCCAGGTAAATGCTCCATAAATGCTAACCATTATGGTTATTTATTTTAATCCTTTAAAACACTTTTCTCAGTAGAAATCTCACCATTACCCCTTTCTCCATTTAAAGGAGTCAGTAACAACTTTCAATGGACTAACCACAAATGTAGATTCAGAAAAATGTGCAAAGGCAAGGGTAACGATATGCATATAGACAAAGTAATTTTATTGTACTGAAACTCTTGGTCCAAACACCAATGTAGAGTATCATGTACAAGAGGTTGTCAAGAAGGCTATGGAAAATGTGTATCATGAAAAAACGGCATGAACTTCAAGTTTCTTTGCACCAATATAAACTTTTTTGAAATACCTTCTTACTGTACTAGTCAAATCAAAATATGACTAGCTCTAAATTATACTGTGATAGTATAGAGACTTCTGGAAAAATCTTTTTAGATAACAAGTGTATGGGATGAAACACTGTTATATACCATTATGTTTCTTTCATCAATCCAGTTAAACACAAATTACATGTGAATTATCATACCTTTTCATTATAATTTGATTGCTTCAATCCATTGTAGTGGTAGACAGTGAAAGATTCTGGACCACTTGAGCCCTATACAAAATAAAGAAATATTAAAACTAAAATCTTCACCTTTTGATAGGGGAAACAATAGCTTGGTAAGCAGAAAACTTAAACACAGAAGATACTGGGAAGTAGGAAAGTGTTGGTTTCCACTACAAGCTTTTCTGCAGTTCAAATTTTTAATTAAGTGCATATATTACTATATATTTTAAAAGGATAAAATTTTAAACCGTATCTCCTTTTTATAAATTATTCTTAATACAGAAGAGCAGGGAATCACTTTTACTCAAATCACAAATATGCATGCACCAAGTTTCCAGTTTTGTCAACAACATTGAATAAGGAGCCTTTGTTTCAAACAATCATTGAAATATTGAATATTGAATCACTGAATATTAAAACTTTTAACTAGTAAAAACAGTATTGTGGGAAATGAGAATACACAGTGGCTAAACTGACTTTAATATGTGGGTACTTCAAAAAGTGGAAAAATGAAATTAAAGTTTTTTGGTGCAAAATAAATTTTGAAATCTATGCATGGGTTTTCCATAATACTCATTTCCATGAACTTTTATGCATGGATTTCACAAATTTTTTGCAATGAAAACAAAATTACATTTTCCATGCACCTTTTTTTTCACAAACTTTCAGAAAAACTGATGTTATTCCCACTGTGCTTACCATGGTTTTGAATTAGCTAGAGTTAAGTTCAACTCTCAACCTAGTATTCATCAAGGCCATTGCTGGTCTAACCTCACTGAAGCAGATTTCCTGCAGGGCCTCTGATAGAGCCTGCCTGTCTGTACCACCTCCTGCTCTCCCTGGCCATTGCACATCATGCAAGCAGGCCAGAGACCCCCTTGAAGAATTCTTAAAGTTGGAACTAAAGGAAGAGAGGTACTGGCCCCTCTGGTTTCAGTTCTTAGAGAAAGATGGGCTAAGAGAATGACGGTCACTTTACAGTGAGAAAGGAATGGAGAGAGAGGGCCTATGCTCGAGAGGGAAGCCTGAGCGCCAGCTTCCAGGTGCTGCTTCATTTCCTCTGCGCTACCCACTCCCATCTGGACACTTCCTGTCCACTCAGCCTACTCAGACTGCGCTTCTGTGGTTTGCAACCAAGAATCCTAAAAATAACACAGGACTCAATCTACTGTTTAGTCCTATCACTCCAACTATTTCTCTTTCCTAATTGTTGTAGACAAGCATATGACTCGTTTTCCCAGGAAAAGACCTTTTGTGGGCCTTTCTCACATTCACAATTTTTTTTTGAACTCCTCTCTCTAATACTCTGTTCTTCCTTGTGTCTGCTTTTCCAAGGCCTGGTTGAAATGGACCTTTTCTGTACCGTCTTTCCTGAACATACTGGGTGGGTTCTTTATTACCTTCGAACCTTTATAATTCAGCTGTATGACTGAAAAGGATTCATATCTTGCATCTTTTATTGTTGTTTTGAAAGACACCTTCAGAATTTTAACTGATTTTTAACTTTTCATGTCTTATATTCCCAACTAAAACCAAAGCTCTTTTATAACTTTCTGTATTCTACTCTAAATGCTTGACACAAACTGGAAAAAATCAGTAACTGATCATTTTCTTAATTATATATATGACTGATGAATTTTAAATAAAGTTCTTGAATTCCAGAGTTAATATATTTTAATTTAAAAAACATTTTACTATAAATGGAGAACAATTTATTCTTTTTATTAATAAACAATTGGCATAGAACACCAAAAAAAGTAATGCAACACAGAGTGAAAAGTGTTTAGACTCTGGCATTAGAGCTACATTGGACTCTTGAATCAGCCATTATTAGTTGTATGATCTTAAGCAATTTTACATTCTCTCACCCTCAGTTTCCACAGGCTAAAAGGGAGAAAATAATTTCTGAGATACATAGGGTCTGGTGTATAGCATGAGTTTAATAAATGGCAGAAACTTCTGATATTATAAACAAAAGTTTGGACAGCGCTGCAGCTCACTTGCCTAATCCTCCACCTGTGGCGCCGGCACCCCGGGTTCTAGTCCTGGTTGGGGTGCCGGATTCTGTCCTGGTTGCTCCTCTTCTAGTCCAGCTCTCTGCTGTGGCCTGGGAAGGCAGTGGAGGATGGCCCAAGTGCTTGGGCCCCTGCACCTGCGCGGGAGACTGGGAAGAAGGTCCTGGCTCCTGGCTTCAGATTGGCGCAGCTCCGGCCATTGTGGCCATTTGGGGAGTGAACCAGCAGATGGAAGACCTTTCTGTCTCTCCCCCTCACTGTCTGTAACTCTACCTCTCAAATAAATAAATCTTTAAACAAAAAAGCTGTTTATTAAGCACTTACCAATATATCAAAACATAATATTGGATTAAAAAAACTTTCAAAAATAACCCTAGTAGTTGGAATGTGAATAAGATATCATAATCCAATAGTTTTTCTAATATCAGAAAATGTTATTTTTCAAAGGTTAAAAAGCTCCAAGCCTAGACTGTGACAGTCTTTTACTTTTTGAATTTTACTTCACTCATTTTCTCTACTCACAATATCCACAAAAGATAACAGATTTGAGACAGAAGTCCCCCACCCCCAACTTTTAAAAAAAAGAACAAGACTGAATGCCAGTAATACTTAATACTCGGAAGACAATTTAAGTCTGAGATACCAAATTGACAATTATATCATTTTTCTTCTTGTTAATATATCTGTTCTACAAAAAAAGATAGAATAGAAACTGGCAAGAATTTCTCTTAAAACAGTTAACTTCAACTTAAACTAGGCTAGTATCTGATGAAATGACCATAATCTATAGCTCTATAGCTAACTGAACATTTGGGTTTAGTAGTAAAATTCTTCACTTAAATATGGAACCAAGATAAGACAGCTAGAGAATAGAGGATTGGCTTAATGATGATGCAGACAGAACCAAGACTTAGATCAATTCCTATTAACTAAATCCAATGGAGGGCAGGTCACAAATATGAACAACACAGCTCCAAAGATTTTTCTTCCATTCAACTGCAACTCACCTGAAATTCAGGTTCATTATATTTTCTCCAAGTATCTAAAAAAGTTCTATGAAGCTACACGCTAACCTCTTTAACAAGAGAAGGCAAGTGGGGGTTAGAGTAGTCAAAGTGAATATTTCCTTTTATTCCCATACAAGCATACATCAAACAGCCCATGGAAAATGTAATTAAAAGATGTTTATTTATTTTTTGACAGGCAGAGTGGACAGTGAGACAGAGAGAAAGGTCTTCCTTTGCCATTGGTTCACCCTCCAATGGCCGCCGTGCTGCGGCCGGCACACCGTGCTGATCCAAAGGCAAGAGCCAGGTGCTTCTCCTGGTCTCCCATGGGGTGCAGGGCCCAAGCACTTGGGCCATCCTCTACTGCCTTCCCAGGCCACAGCAGAGATCTGGCCTGGAAGAGGGGCAACCGGGACTAGAACCCGGGTTGCCAGCGCCGCAGGCGGAGGATTAGCTTACTGAGCCGCGGCGCAGGCCTAAGTTTATTTTAGTGTAAAAATTTTAAAATCAATGCATGAGAGTTCTGTAGAAAGTTCATAGAAAATGCATATTGTAAACTATTCATGGATTTCATCTTTTGTGTGCCAAAATAAATTGATACTGTAATTCTATTTTTTCACAAAATTTGTAAAGTACCTTTGTGCTTCTAAACTTTATCCTTCTTTTAAAAAAAACCTCATTTTATGTATATATTACTGTATGCAGTATCTTCTGCCACTCCTCACCCCTGTCAAGATTCTGCCATTAATATACTGGGACATACATAGCCTTCTGTCCTTGCTGTATGGGAAGCTGTCTACATAATAGTAAAGTCTCATATCTGCATGTAAGAACATTTTTAAAGGAGTAGAAAAAATGCCAAAGCAATCAAATAATCATACCAACAGAACAAAACAATAGACGTTGACTATATTACCTGATCAGGAAAAAATTCTTGAAGAAATGGACCCAACAATATGATTCCTAATCCTTCTGGATCTAATTTATTCTTCATGAGATTTATGCTATTGGAAGAAAAAAGGAAAAAAAGTGGATAAAAAGGAAAAAAGGCTTACTTTTCTTCTTTCATGATTAAAACTACTGGTATTGTAACACATCTGCCTGCCAAAAATCCTAAGGATCGTTCTTTTTAGAACCTTAATGACAAATACAAAGGAATGACATCTAATTTGCCAAAACTTGGTTATTTTTAAACCAGAGTAATCTGTTACTATTTAAAATTTAAATCATGACTATGACTTTGGAATATTGTTCCTTATTAGGTAAAGTAATTTAAAAACTAAACCCTCAGGCTTGTAACCTCCCAAAGGCAAATTCTCTTTGCTTCATAGGTATGCCTGAATTTAACAATTAAAGAAGCACTGAATTTAAAAGTTTGTTTTAATCTCAAGCAGAAAAATGTTAAAGAATTAAATGAGATAGTTTTAAAATCCTTAGACAATGTAACTTGAGGGTTAAAGAGGCAAGATTCTCCAAGAGTTACAGTGCAGTGGATTACAGTAGGTGGCAGGTACTGTATGGTCTGGTAGCAGCCTAACATTAGCAGGGCTGCTTTGCATAGCTTTTACCATTTACGTGTAGCCAAGGCTGGTGAAAGTGCTGTCATGTATAACTAGAAAGGTGGCAGAGAAAATGCACTGCAGTTTGAAGGGTTTTGAAAATGAAAAAGTGTCTTCAGAAAGGTTTATTTTCCATGTTCTCTCAAGCCATATTTAACATGGCATTTACAGTTTATTATTACAACACACAAAGTGTCATGTTCAGGGGTTTCAGGTTGTCCTGGTTAAACAACTTCTCCCCTTTGGTTGAATTTGCATCACCGTCTGTTGCTCAGTTTATTCTGGCAGTGCTGTGACAGAGTTAGGAATAAGCCAGTGGCACAGGCCAGATACAGCATGGGTCAGTTACCAGGTAGCTCTTCCATACAGGGAGTTTAGCTGTTTTCTTCTAAGCACAAGCTTCGATTTAAGGTTCGTGAAAGTTGCGTCCCGGCTGAGCAAACTTCAGGGTTGGGTGCCTCACCCTGTTGCAGGCAGTACTGGCCCTGTGAGATGCTGGAGTGGGCCTGTTACTATTATTAACCCTAGATGTCTTATATTTTACAACACAAATGATATGACACTTTAATGGCTCTGAGTAAGGCCAGGAGGTTATGATATGAAACAAAGACAAGGTCATAATACACTTAATATATATTTTAATAAATTAATCCTTAGTAGGACTGAGTTGATGAGCCATCACAAATTAAAAATATGACTAATCTGAAATAGAGGGAATAACAGTCTAATCTTCCAACTCCTTCTAGAAAATTAGACTGAATCAATTATACTAATTTTGTAACACAAGAAGTATTATCTGTACTAACTTTCAAGGGAAATTAAGTAGATGATATATAGTTACATGTATGAAATTTTGAAAACAAATTAACCCTTCCTTCTTCTACTTACCCATTTTAAGAATCACTAGTAACCAAAATTACCTGAGTTCAATTTTTTTGCAAATTAGAGGAGTATAAACAAAATGGTTTGTACCTGGAAATTGGTTGAAAAGAAACCTAAGTGGTGTTAAAACATTTAATGGACTAGTTCAACCTTCTCTTAACTTTTCTTCTTTAATTATGACTAAACAACAAATAAAATCATGTCTCCAGATAGCAAGATATCATTCCAAATATAACTAGTTTATTAATGTTTCCTACTTTTAAGAAAAGTACAGCTGAACTCATTAAGTCAGAATGGTACCAAATTCTACACACCGTGTATACCAATGTTTCATATTGCTTTTTTCTACATTTTATATTGTCAGCAAACTTGTCTGCTCACTGTCAGAAAAAACTTAAAGGGAAAAATAGATTGTACAGAAACAAAAAGATCCTAGGTGACCTTTATTTCTCATTTGATCAATACTTCTAACTTGAGAGTCATTTTCTCAGGGATAATAAATATCCTACACCTATGGAGGAAGCTATAGGTGTAACAATGTATGAAACTCAACAGTGAGAATGAAGACAATGAAAGGATATTAAGGAAATACTGAAACATTTATGTTCAGTATTGTGTTGCAGCCACAAAGCTTTCACAGCAACTAATTCAATCACTTAACACTGGCGAGGTGGTCATTTATTTAAGCACAGCAATTTAGCAATATCTACATTAAATAGAACTACCATTATTTTCATTGAAGTCATTAAAGATATATATAGTATATAACACTTCTCTCTATATAGGGAAAAGATATACTTAAAGAAAAGGACATTTATGTTTTTAGCACTTTTATAAGAAAGCAGGACAGTAAGTACAGGGTTGGAGAGGAAGCTCACTTGGAATATGCTAAGTCTCAGCTATAATACAGAATTTGTCTTTTTCATAAACCTTTGCTTTATATACATTGCTATGATTTGTATGTTCAAATTTAGAATTTTTTAAAAGGCTAAAATGTACGTTTTAAACTTAATGGAATCTTTTTTGAGTTGGCTTAATAATAATTCTTATTTAGCTTACTATTCAGGATCTGAAACAAGATCCAATGCTTTCATAACGTCTTCTAGAAGTGAATCAGGTATGAATCCATTATCTAGGGAAAAAAAGAATCTGAAATAAGAATTTAGTTCAAGAAGTGCTGTTTTTGCTGTCAGATTCCAGGGAAAAATAATAGAGATGGAAAGAGTTAAGAAACAGCATAATGTTTATTTTAGCACTGAAGACTATTATTAGACATTTCCTTATATTAGGTTCCTTGGCATACAAAGATTTATTTTCAAGTTTAGTTTTAAATAAAAATTAACCATAAAAGGACTCCAATGAAACTTTAAAATCAAATTCTTTTTTAAACAGTCTTACAAATTTCTACTTAAGATTAGAAAAAAACAACTTAGTAATTAGCTGTATCTTTCAAACAAGGTGAACCTTTTAATTCCCAGTAGGAACCCAATTAAAATAATTCTTGGAGTGGGTGTTTGGCATAGCGGCTTACGACATTCACATTCCATATTAGAGTGCTTGGTTCAAGTACCAGCTACTTCAATCCAGCTTCCCGCTAATGCACACCCTGGGAGGCAGCAGGTATGGCTCACGTACTTGGGTCTCTGAACCCCACGTGGGAGATTCAGATGGAGTTCTGGACTCTAGCTTCAGCCTGGCCCAGTCCTGGCTGCTGCTGGCATTTAGAGAGGAAAACTGCACATGGGAGATCTCTGTACTTTTCAAATAAAAATTTTAAAACATTATTTTTAATCTTAAATATGTTTTCTCACAATGTTATTTGGCTTCTTGAAACAGTGTTAGTGATCCACTCTTATTTAGCTAAGTGACAATAAGAATAAGAAAACAAATCCAATATTTGTCGATTTAAATAAAAGCCACAGCTTTAAAGAAAAATAAATTAAAAGTTGAAATGCAAATGCAAAGTAGAATCAACTGTTGATGACTATTACATGGAAAATATTCCTTTTTTTTCTGGTGAGGGAACAGCTTGATGAGGAAATAAATAACACTGGTAAATTGCAAAAATTCTGATGATGCAATAGAATGTCACACACACATACACACACAAACCTTACAGGGGAGTATGGAATGGTAGTAGTTGTAAACAAGCAAGTTATTTATTCCCTTAAATGTACAGTGCTTGAACTCCCCTATCCATTTACTCATTCCTGAAGACTGTCTCAACTTGAAATCGGCTTCCAACACAATCTCTTTTACAGGGATTAGATGATTAAGAAAAACAATCTTGCCTTGGAGAACAAGACGTCCAAAAGTCCTGATCCAATAATGAAACTGCAGAATAAAGTATGCAGTCGCCCTTTCACGATGTGCAGCTGTACACTGTCTCTATCAGAAAGGAAGGTGTTAGCTTTGCAAGAAGGTCTCTTCTATTCTTAAATCTCATAAGCAGTTTACCCATTTGAAGACAGAATGGTCTGGCTAAAAGGCTGAAGTAATTTGGAATAGTTAAAAATGTACATTCTAAAAAATGCATTTACTCTTATCCTTCAATCTGTTATCCAAATTCAAGGTATGAAGATATTGTTTGAAGGCATCTGTGAAAATATTCGAGCTTTTATTGCTTTGGGAGCTCAGCTTGGATGAGTATGCAGAGAAAAATTACTTAGTCACAGACTGCCCAAATGTAAAACAGGCTTTATTTGGCTACCAGCAGACAGGAACAATTATCTAGATAAGTTTCTGCATTTAATGGACTATCATATACATCCACTGATATTGTAATGTTCTTTAGGCACAGCATGGCATGTGTTTTGATGGCTGGCAGCCTTACCTTAGAAACCACATCTTGCAACCCAGCTGCCACCCCCAGAAACAGTTAATAGGCTGTATACAGACAAATACAGCGACATCAAAAAAATATCATCTTTGTAACACCATATATGTGATTAATCTGAAACTAAAAATATTCCATAAAAATATTTTAAGGTGCCTATATCATCTCCAATCTCCAACACACAAACACTGTGAAATATAACATAACCATCAAGTCAGTGACAACCTTTTATACAGACTAGTGTAGTATTTTAAAATTAAAAGTGTAAAATAATTTCCTCAACACTTCAAAAAGACAATATAGGCTCAAGATAAGAAGATTTCAAAAATACATATCTTTTTAGGACATGTATTCTGCAAAGATAACTTCTACAGAAAAAGATCATTTAGACTATACTTGCATAAAACCTAGGCCATTTAGCATTTAGTCAACTGAATTTCTAGAGACTATGGAAATAGAAACGCAATGATAGAAAACCTCAATACCAACAGCAAAGGAAATGTGTGAGCACAACTGTTGATTATTCAAATCTAAAAAAAATTCAAGGAAAAGGTAAAACTTGAAGGCATTTGTGTATATTAACCACATGATACAAACCAGACTTTCACAAGATTTAAAACTCAGAAAAATGGGAGATATGAGATGGGGAAAGCAACAGAAGACACAACAGCTATGATATGTAATATGAATGTTATATGATAGTAAGCATATTCCAATTCCAACACAGATTGTATTTTTAAAACACTTGAGGGAGAAAGTTGCTTAAAAATAAGTTTTTTTAACTTAGAAAAAATGCAGATTGTTCAAAGTGTCAAGTACCTAGAGTTTGAGGAGAGGAATAACTTAATGCAACAGAATGCTGATGGAGAGGAAGTTATTCAGATAGGAATTTCATGGATAAAATGATAACATCACAATTTCATAACTGTGAAAAATTCAGAGCTGGATTTTAAGGGAAAAATATACCAATTTTGACTTCTGTTTTGAAAGATTAAAAAATGAAAGGGAGAACTCGCAGGTCTCTTAACAGATGCACTAGCTGAAATGAGCACTGCAGGAAGAAAGCGAATATCAGAAATGCAGAAAAGCAGGAAGTAAAGGAAAAAGGTTTCTGTCATTTGAGCTAACAACAGCTTCCAAGGAGACTGTGGAGAGGCTGAGCACTTGGGATTGTAATATCTTCCAATCCTGTACATGAGAGAAAGTTGACAATTAACTAGGTTTTAACACCATTTGTCTTAGTCAAATTGATCATACTGATCAATTTACTTCCATCCCTATCATTTCTATTTTACAAAAATTGCAATAAAAAAGGAACTTGAATACAAAGCACATATCCAAATACATCCCCCTGCCAAAAAGATACAAAAGGAACAAAAAAAACCCCATAGATGTTCTTCAAAGTCCTTACATAATGCTTTGCATAGTCCTAATATTAAGATTCTCTTTAGGCGCTGAGCACTTGTGTTTATTTTGGCTTCTGAATTTGGGATTACTAAGTTGAGCCAAGTAATTAGAGAAAATATACCAAAGTCCTGCTGAAATTAAAAATTTGGTAGTATTTAACAGTTAACAAAATATATGTTGGCCTTATTTTCTAAGTCCACATGACATCAAATTAAGTAGTAAGGTAATAATATATCCTTAAAGAATTCAAAATGGAGAGCATTTCAATGAACAACTAGAATGAGTCAATTACTAAATTCTTATTCCACTAAATTAAAAACAATAGTTCAAAGTAAAATTTATAAAGGGTGAAATGTATCTCTTTATGATTTATGCCTTAACAACAAGATAGTGGGGTGGGGAAGGGATGGTGTGGGGGGAATGTTGAATTGGCTTTCTGGTAGAACACCCCACATCTAGTCTTGCTTCTCACAACTAGCTATGTTGACTTTAGAGAAATGACTCAAACGAAGGTTGGTTTTCTTAAGAACAAAATGTTGATGATCGCTTCTGCCTATCTCCTGGGAATATGGCAAATAGTTAATCAGGCCACAGAGGTAATGTGCTTTACAAATTGTAATCTTTCATGCAAATAACTCACTTTGGATAGATCTCCATTTACAAACCAGGTTTATGTTCCAAAAGATCAATAAATTGTGATTAGCCTCAACAAATTCACTTAATTCATAATATGTCTAAGTAGTTGCATTGCAGGTCTACCAAGCAGTCACTTACATGAATAACCACCAAATGTGGGAGGGAAGGTGGTATCAGGAGTGAGATAAAGAGACAAAAATACTCCTGGATTGTCGCTCCCCGTCTTCGCGGAGGAACGACACAGGACCCTGCGCTGTTCTTGTTTGCTCGGCCCTTCCCGGGTTTGCTGCTGGTCCTTCCCGGTTGGCTACCGCCCTTCCACGGAGGTAGCCAACCCGGGAAGGACCAGCAGCAAACCCGGGAAGGGCCAAGCAGACAAAAGAACAGCGCAGGGTCCTGTGTCGTTCCTCCGCGAAGAGGGGGAGCGACATAATGGTGCCGTGACTCGGATAGGAAGCCTAGGCAGGGTTTAATGTCGTTCCTCCACGAAGAGGGGGAGCGACACTGGATAACAGAACTTGATTCTTCTTCCGCTTCTATTGAAGGCCCATATGGGATGTGGTATTGCAGGCACTATGCCATAGCATCAACTCCTGATGCCATTTCTTTTTGCCAGTTGATAACATTAACTTTTTAAAGATCAGGTTTCCTATGTCTGGACACTTCTTGCTCTGCAGGCACTTCTTTATGCCTTTATTCGTTAATAGTTATATCCTAAGATCTTCTGACTCCTTGTATGCTACCCATCTGAAGATCCACATTCACTCACATTTTCAACTTTGGCTCTAAAATTTTTACCAACAAAACAAAGATAAGTTGAATTAACCAAAAACAAGTACACAAAAACCGTATGTTTGGTTTAGAAATGTTCTGTGGTAGTTACACTTGGGTGAGAGTATGGATTGATACCTTGAAAATCACTTCAAACCAAAAATAAACTAGCACAACAAAGACTTTACTAAAAACTCTGAGAAGATGCTCAGTTTATTCATCATGCCATCTTACACATTTCAAGACACAATGTGTCCACTATACAAGGGATTTCTTCCTCATAGCTCACACTGTAATTAGTATCAGGATGGGTAGAAACATCTCCCTAAGTAAGTGCTGAAACAGAGCACACATTTTTGTGTGTAAGTGCATGCCTGTAAAGTGGTACTCTGACTGGAAGGTGAGCTAAAAGATAGGAAAACTTAAAGATACCTGAGATGGCAGAAAATAAAACATATGCTTTCAATAAATCCTTTAAGAGGATATGCTGGCCGGCGCCGCGGCTCACTAGGCTAATCCTCCGCCTAGCGGCGCCGGCACACCAGGTTCTAGTCCCGGTCGGGGCGCCGGATTCTGTCCCGGTTGCCCCTCTTCCAGGCCAGCCCTCTGCTGTGGCCAGGGAGTGCAGTGGAGGATGGCCCAAGTGCTTGGGCCCTGCACCCCATGGGAGACCAGGAGAAGTACCTGGTTCCTGCCATCGGATCAGCGCGGTGTGCCGGTCGCAGCGCGCCGGCCGCGGCGGCCATTGGAGGGTGAACCAACGGCAAAGGAAGACCTTTCTCTCTGACTCTCTCTCTCACTGTCCACTCTGCCTGTCAAAAAAAAATAATAATAATAATAATAAAAAAAAAAGAGGATATGCTGTGGTTAATTCATTCGACTCATAATATCATTAATTTCCATTGTCATTCCAGTAAATTCTTGCCTCTAGCAGCACCTCTCCCTGGTAAATTCTCCCTAACTTTTTCTTGCATCATATTTTTCTATCCAAGTCAAATACCTTGCTGGCTTTGCCTTGTACATAAATTGCTGTCTTGACAACTTAGGACCCCACTTTGGAGCTTTGGAGAGCATGGTGAAATCAGACTGCAGCAGCCCAAGCTACTGGTGAAAAAGCTGCAGGAAGAACCAAGAGGGAATCCAGCTTGAAGCCCCCTGGGGGGATAGTGTACCTGCCAAACTAGAGGAGAAAAAAACAAAGGGGGGGGGGCAAGGCATGTTTTCTCTTTCCCCAGTCATCCTGCAAAGGTGTCCTGTAACACGCTAACAGAGAGAAAGCACCAATTTGGACATATATAACAGCTGTGCGAGCTTGTGTCCGTGCCTAGAAACCAGCCAAGCAGAGACTCCTGAGTCTGGTGGGGAGAATAGACAGGGGCTGGGTGCCCATGACTGTGAAAACACTGAGGCTGCATGGGGAGGACTCGGCGTGGCTGGGATATTGGGCAGTTACTGTGGGAAGCTCCACACCATCAGGGCTCCCTGTGCTGGGGAATATGAGCTTATACTGAGGACTGCACAGATCCTTTGTGTGGTCCTTGTGGCAGGACGAATAATATACTCACTGGGCCAGGTGCTTAGGCACTGGTCTCCTTTGAGGAAAGGAGCTCAGGTGAGTCTACACCAACAAACAAGAAGAAATCTCCTTTCTGATTAAAAAAAAGATTTAAATGCCAAACACTCTGCAGCATTAAATAGAGCTCTCTGGCCACTTCCACCAGACACCTCTATATATTCCCTGAAAGTAGACACTCCACTAATCCAATCAGACATAGTCAAAAGATAAAAGCCACCATAGCACAAAAATCAAACCAATGAGTATCCCCAAAAATGCTGAATAATAAATACACCAATCCAAGAAACAAGAATAAGGAAGACAACATGACACCCCCAAAAGAACAAAACATCTCTAGATTGTGAAGATGATGTGAAGGAAGAAATGCAAGAAATGGAATTCAAAATATTGATCATAGAATTACTTAGAAGTAATCAGAAGCAAATGTATGAACTAATGAAATCCATACATGACATGAAAGAAAACTTTTCCCATGAAATTGAGATCCTAAAGAGAAATCAAAATGAAATTTTGGAAATGAGGAATTCAATAGAACAAACAAAAATATAGTGGAGAGCTTTAACAACAGAATTGAAGCAGAAGAAAGAATATCTGACTTAGAAGACAAACCACAGGAAATTATGCAGACCTAACACAAGAAGAAGAAATTAGAAAACTAAAAAACACTGTTGGGAATCTATGGGATACTATTAAATGACTCAACATACAGGTTCTAGGAGTTCCTGAAGGCATGGAAAGACAAAGGATTAGAAGGTCTTTTCAGTGAAATAACAAAATTTTCCCAATTTGGAGAAAGAAAGGTGAATCCAAGTACAGGAAGTACACAGAATTCCTAATACACATGACCAGAAAAGATCCTTATCACAACACATTGTAATCAGATTCTCCGCAGTAAAACAAAGAAAAGATTCGAAAATGTGCATGAGAGAAATGCCAGATTACTTTCAGAGGATCTCCAATTAGACTTATAGCAGACATCTCATCAGAAACCCTACAGGCTAGGAGAGAATGGCGACATTTTGTCCAAGACTTAAGAAGAAAAGAACTGTCAACCCAGAATACTATACCCTGCAAAGATCTCATTTATGAATGAAGGTGAAATAAAGACCTTCCATGACAAACAGAAACTAAAATAATTTGTCACTACCCATCTAGCCCTGCAGAAGATGCATATGGATGTGCTGCACACAGAAACACAAAACATGCTAATCAATACAGAAGAAGGTAAAGGAAGGAAAACTCTCAGGATAAATACAAAGGAAATCCAAAGTAAAAAAATAGGAATTTTTAGGGAAAATGGCAGGGCAAAATCATTACTTATCAATAGTCACCTTGAATATAAATGGCCTCAACTCTCCAATTAAAAGACACAGACTGGCTGAATGGATTAAATAAAACCTATCTATTTGCTGCCTACAAGAAACACATCTTACCAACAAAGATGCATGTAGACTGAAAGTGAAAGGATGGAATAGGATATTCCATGCTAACAGAAACCAAAAAGGAGCTGGTGTAGCCATCCTAATATCAGACAAAATAGACTTTAATACAAAAACTGTTAAAAGATACAAAGAAGGACACTATGTAATGATTAAGGTATCAATTCAACAGGAAGATGCAACTATTATAAATTTATGCACCTAATTATGGGGCACATGGCTATTTAAAAGAAATGTTAAGGGATCTAAAAGGAGACACAGGCTCAAATACAATAGTATTGAGGAACTTCACTACCCTACTTTTCAGCAATGGACAGATCAACCAGACAGAAAATCAGCAAGGAGACAGAGTAAATTGACATTATTGACCATTGGGACCTAACAGTTATCTACAGATTTGTTTCCTCCTACAGTTGCAGAATACACATTCTTTCCACCTATGCATGGAACCTTCTCTAGGATTGATCACCTGCTAGGTAAGTCTCAGCAAATTCAAAAAAATTTATATCATACCACGCATCTTCTGAGACCACAATGGAGTGAAGCTGGAAATCAGCAACTCAGGAATCTCTAGAACATATGCAAAACATGGAGACTGAACACTATACTCCTGAATGAACAGTGGGTTATAGAAGAAATGAAAAAAAGATATAAAAAAATTTCTGGAAACAAATGAAGATGACAATACAGCATATAAAAATTTATGGAATACAGTAAAAGCAGTATTACAGGAAAGTTTATGGCAATCGGTGCCTACATCAAGAAATTGGAAAGGCACCAAATAAATGAACTAACCATGCACCTCAAGATCTAGAAGAACAGCAGCAAACTAAACCCAAGACTAGACCTAAATCTATGACCTGATACCATAAAATGATTAGAGAACATTGGGGAAACCCTGCAAGACATTGGCACAGGCAAAAAGTTCTTGGAAAAGACCCCAGAGGCACAGGCAGTAAAAGTCAAAATCAATAGATGGGATTACATCAAATCGAGAAGCTTCTGTACTGCAAAAGAAACACTCAGGAAAGAGAAAACCGACAGAATGGGAGAAATTATTTGCAAATAATGCAACTGATAAAGGATTAATAACCAGAATCTATAAAGAGATCAAGAAACTCCACAACAACAAAACAAAGAACCCATTAAAAAATGGGCCAAGGACTTAAACAGATGTTTTTCAAGAGGAAATCCAAATGGCGAATAGACTCATGAAAAAATGCTTAAGATCACTAGCCATCAGGGAAATGCAAATCAAAACAATGATGTCTCACCTCACCCCAACTAGAATGGCTTTCATACAGAAATCAAAAAATGCTGGTGAGGATGTGGGGAAAAATATACCCTAACCCACTGTTGGTGGGAATGTAAACTGGTAAAACCACTAAGGGAATCAGTCTGGAGATACCTCAGAAATCTGAATATAGGCCTACCATGTGACCCAGCTATCCCACTCCTGGGAATTTACTGAAGGGAAATGAAATCAGCAAATAAAAGAGTTATCTGCACCTCCATGTTTATTGCAGCTCAATTCATAATAGCTAAGACATGGAATCAACCTAAACGCTTGCCAACCTAAGACTGGATAAAGAAATTATGAGATATGTACTCTATGGAATACTACACAGCGTTTAAAAAAGTGCAAGTTATGAACAGTCATTTGCAACAAAATGAATGAACCTGGAAAACATTATACTGAGTGAAATAAGCCAGTCCCAAAGGGACAAACAGCATATGCTCTCTCTGATCTGTGATAATAGAGCACCTTAAACAAAATCTGTTGCAGTGAAATTGACACTTTGAGAAGCAATGACTTGAACAGCACTTGACTTCAACTTGACTGTTTAATTTTTTTTTCCCCTTAATGGAGAATGAGACTAGGAATGGGAGAGGGAGGAGGAGTGGCAGTGGGAGGAGGAGGGCAGGTATGATGGGAAGAATCACTATATTCCTAAAGTTGTACTTATGTCATTAAATAAATGGTTTCTTTGCAAAAAAAAAAAAAAATTGCTGTCTCTTACCTGCCTGTGTTATAGATTTATCAATTTTCTCTTTTGACTTCCATTTACCTATGTGATCTTTCCCTCTTCTTCATAATAGCTCATTTAGGAACACTTTAGCCATACCACTTTTTAAATCTTGCATTATACTTGATACATCAATTTTATTTTCATATTGTTACAGTTTCTAAAACCCATTTTTGTTAAGTTTAATCCTTTACTCAAAATACATTAAAAAGTTAGTAACTGTTGTAAGAATGATATATTACTAGAATTTCCATGAATCAAATTTTCAAGACAAAGAACAGATACCTAACAGTTAAGTTTCAAGATAAAAGAAAATGTATTTTTAAAGATAATGAAGCAGTTCACAAGGATCGCAGTGATCCACCAAGTTCAGTTTGCACATTGTAATTTATGATAGAATTTAAGACATTACTCGTTTTGAAGTTACACTTGAAAAGTCAGTGATTTAGGTATAATAGTTAAGTCATAACTTGTACTTCAGTATATAATCACAATGATCATTAAGACAGCCCAGGTAACAGTAATATTCTTTTGCATCTTTTTTTAAAATATTTATTCAAAAGGCAGAGTGACAGAGATTTTCTATCCACTGGTTCATTCCTCAAAGCCCCCAACAGCCAGGGCTGGGTTAGGCCAAAGTCAGGAGCCAGGAATTCCATTTGGGTCTCCCACATGGGTGCCAGGGGCACCAGTACATGGGCATCATTCACTGCTTTCCCAGGCTCATTAACAGAAAGCTGGATCAGCAGTGAAGCAGCAAGGACTTGAAACAGCACTCTGGTATAGGATGCCAGCACCACAAGCAGTGACTTAACCCACTGTGCCACAGCACTGGTCCTTCTTCCTCTTTATCCTAGTATAATCAATTATACAGAACACCCCACAATATCTGTTCATTTAATATTCATTTGGATAAAGAAGAAAATGACTTACCTTTCTAATTAAGAGTTTATTTAGAAGGTACTATTGTCCCCTGACACTGAATATCAGAGGTCAAGATTCAGGGAACTGAAACTACAGTACTCCAAGAAACATAAAAACCTTACACCATGGCAGAACTTGATGAGCACCTAAGTGCCCTACTTTCAACATTTTCCTTTTATAATTTTCAAGTAAGACAACCTACAGTTCATTCAATAACTCAAATCATTTGGAAAAAAAAAAAACCTCAGGTGGTTATTATTATATTTCAAATATACAAATGGATGAACCAGAGTCAATGTTTATGAAATCTTTTTACCTTCTGGATCATAGGTTTGAAATACTCTCCTAGCTTGTTCTGAAGGAGCCTCAGGGGCAACTAAAGCCATATCCTGAAAAAAATAAAGAGCATACTGTCAACCAGGTACAAAATGACAACATTAAAAATAAGCAAAACAAACACTAGTGTGAGGTGCAGATATGATGACATTTTGGAGTCAGAAGACTTGGAGGCACATTTATATCACAGGTGTACGACGAGGAAAGTCACAAACTTTCTGGGCCTTAATACTGAATTTGAAAAATGGCAATAATGCTTCAACCATAGAAAAGTATTGTAAAAATTACACGTGAAGCTTTATATAAACAATTTAAAGTCTAATTTCATACAAGCAATTATTATGAAAATGCAATTTGTAACAAGCTCTATGTATATGTTTCATGTTACCATCTAATTAAGAAAAAATGTAGCTTAAAATATGCTCTAGTTTTCAAATATTTAGAAATAAAAATCCAGATAATTATTATAACAAAGAATAACAGAATTACATAACAATGCATTTGAAAAATATTACTTTGGTAGGCATTTTATAGCATTTCATGGGAATATTCAATGATCAATCATTTTTGAATATTTTCCTTAAATAAATACCTTGTGGAAGAATTACTTCTTTGTCCCCCAAAAACAAATTTTCTATAGTAAGTATTACTATTTATAAAATGTTAAGCACAAAAATTTTGTTATTTTGATTCTTCACAAAGCTTTACTCCACATATTTAATCCACTATGGAATGCTATCTAACCAACATGAATTCAGGAGTTAGGCTTCTGTTATTTACTTGTGGTCACAGCTCTGGTCTAGAGTAGGCCATTCTCTTTAATTATGTTCACTCCAACAAAACTCATCAGAGAGCAAGCTTCCAATTATTTCTTTCTACCTAGCATCTTAAATCATTTTTTTTTTTTTTGACAGGCAGAGTGGACAATGAGAGAGAGAGACAGAGAGAAAGGTCTTCCTTTTCCGTTGGTTCACCTCCCCCCACCCCCGCCAATGGCCGCTGCGGCCAGCACGCTGTGGCTGGCGCACTGCGCTGATCTGAAGCCAGGAGCCAGGTGCTTCTCCTGGTCTCCCATGTGGATGCAGGGCCCAAGCACTTGGGCCATCCTCCACTGCACTCCTGGGCCACAGCAGAGAGCTGGATTGGAAGAAGAGCAACTGGGACTAGAACCTGGGGTGCTGGCACTGCAGGTGGAGGATTAGCCTATTGAGCCACGGCACCGGCCCTCGAATCATTCTTAAGAAGCTGTGGAAGTATACATTTAAATAAAATTTAAAATGCTGTTAGCCTACGGGTAAAGGTTTTGTAAGAAATTACTTTCTAACTTTAGACTTACCTAATCATCCTTCACAGATGAAGGAACACACTACTTAATTTTTGTTAAAATGTAAAATAAAAGACCATCATTAGTAATTTCAGTATTGTATAATTATTTCCCATTTAACTATCCCTTGGAATGATGTCCCTTTCAATGTAATTTTGCTGCTAATATACATGTCAAGTGAACCGTATTCCTCTGGCCTAACTTTAATGTTTTTCTGATTTTAAGATCCAGTCCTTGGTTACTGGATAACTGGATTGTGTCTAGTCTTGCCAGGGGGGGATTCAACAATTCATGGAAAACTCCCATTATTTTTTAGCTCCATTATCCTACAACTACTTGAAGCCCCTTCATGTGAACAGTGTTAAACCAAATAAACCTGAACGTGCATTTTGTAGGTCAGGTCATCTGAGAGGGATTGCTGGGTCAAAGGACAAATGCGATTGTAATTTTGATGGATACTGTTAGATTCTTGGGTTATGTGAGGCTATTTACCTATTTCGAACAATATATCCCAAAACACCCTGTTTTCTAATGTTACCAACACAGCCTTTGCTCCATAATTAACCTTGTGCCAAAGCTAGGATTGTCAACTTGGCTCTCAGATTTAGGGAGCAACTAACACTAGGGTTATTCCTTAGCTGTTTTAGTTGCAAAAGCTTTTACTCTGGAAGGCTAGTGTTGTGGAACAGTGGGTTAAGATGCCATATTGGCACCCATAACAGAGTGCTAGTACCAAGTCCCAGATGTGTTTCCAATCTTGCCTGGCAAGGCAGTAGAGAATGGCCCTAGTACTTGGACCCCTGCCATCCTTCGTGGGAGAGCAGGGAAGAATTCTGTCTCCTGACCCAGAACTGACTGTTGCGATCACTGCCTTTTAAGTAAATAAATCTTAATTTTTTGCCTTGTTATAGCATATATTTTAGCTCCCTCATCTATTTTCAACTCCACTTATTTCTTTTTCAATTCTATCCTTTAGGAATGGTGGCTGGAATTTGTGAATGAACACAAATTCTGACTGAGGAGAAGGTACAGAGCTATAGATCAAATCTTATGTAAAGGGGAACTTATATAGGCCGAAGAGGAGGATAGTCATTTTTTCAGTTCACCATCTGTTCCATTCAAACTTTTATTTTCACCAATAAATGCAGATGACAAGTGGAAAAGGAGCTGTAAACCATTACCTAGAATTTCTAAATATTACTTAAAACTTCTATTTAAAGAAAGGGAAAGGGAATATCAAGTTTTGCTTAAAAACCAAAACAATGTATTGGGGGGAAAAGGGTGATGGAGAATACAAGGAAGCATTACTGTAATACTGCTACACAGTGACGTTTTGGGAAATTACTACTGTTTATCAGGTTGAGAGAAGCAAGGAAGATTCCAGAGTTTTCAGCCACCGAAGTTTTCACATCAAATCCTCTGGCATAAAAGGCATCAAAAAATGCAGGATCATAAAAGAGTTTAAAATAACTACCTGATGGTTTGCCTCTAAGTTTGCCTCTAAGTTGCACATTTACAAAGGAACCAAGATAAATCTTAATAAAAGAATTGTATGTCTTGCCTCTAGTTATGAATATGTAAAAAGGTCAGGTTTTGGAAAACGAGTTATTTTGTTTAAACCCATTATTTGTACTAGCTTGCTACAGAGACAATCTGAAGCTCGGGCAAAAGTCCTGGGATAATCTTGTTTAACAAATGTTCATTTACAGGGCTGACGCAGTGGTGTAGCGGGTAAAGCCGCTGCCTGAAGTTCCGGCATCCCATACGGGCGCCAGTTCGAGTCTCGGCTGCTCCACTTGTGATCTAGCTTTCTGCTGTGGCCTGGGAAAGCAGTAGATGGCCCAAGTCCTTGGGCTACTGGACCTGTGTGAGAAGACCCGAAAGAAGCTCCTGGCTTCGGACTGGTGCAGCTCTGGCCGTTGCGGCCAATTAGGGAGTAAACCAGTGGATGGAAGACCTCTCTCCCTCTGCCTCTCCTTCTGTGTTTAATAAATGAATAAATCTTTTTAAAAAAATGCTCATTTATTGCCAGGGTTGGTAAACTTTTTCTGTAATGTAAATACTTTCAGGTTTTGCAGGCCATTTAGTCTCAGCAACAAAACAGATGACCATGGCTATGTTACAATGAAATGTCATTCATAAAACAAGTGATGGCCCTATTTGGCCTGAAGGTCATGGTTTGCTGACTCATGATTTAGGGATGATATTACACATTTTTCTCCATCTGCTCTAACATTTATTGAAACACGGCTTCTTTTTTGATATGTATCTGGTGGTACAAAGATGTATAAAAGCTAAGAAGGTAAGTAAAACATAAAAGATATTCTGGCTACCCCCCAAAAAAGGTAGGAAATTCTAGCTGGAAGGAACAAAAATCAGGAAAGGCAAGTGAATTAGAGGGAAAACTAAGTTGTTAACTATCACTGGGAAGAACTGAGAGAAAAGGAGTAGTTCAAAAGGGAAATCAGCTTTCATAAATTTAATTTTGAACTTTTAAAATTTTCAGGTAATGGTCAAACATCTACATAGAACTCATGGAAATATCTTAATCCCCGGGACACTATGAAAAGTCACCATTTGCAATTATAAGCTTATAGGCCATTAGACATAGAATAAACGCACCAAAGAGGGCTGTAAAACCTAGCAGGTAAGATACTGAGAAAGATGAAAGCAGAATTCAAGTAAGAGTTCAAATAAGAATGGAATATCTTCAAAAAGGAATTTAGGCATTTTATTCAAGTTAAGAAATGTGAAATAAGTATCTCAAAATCTTCAATGTGAGGACCTAACAGTTAGCACTACCACCCCATATGTTAACTATCTAAAAACACTACCTGTTTTTCCTTGTTTATTTGAAAGGTAGAGTTAGAGAGACAGGGAGGGAGAGATCTTCCATCTGATGGTTCACTCCCTAAATGGACACAACAGCCAGGGCTGGCCAGGCTGAAGCAAGGAACTTCTGTGGCCCCCATGTGGAAGCAGGGCCCAAGCACTTGGTCCATCTTCTGCTGCTTTTCTAGGCACATTATTGGAGGGAGCTGAACGGGAAGTAGAGCAGCTAGGACATGAACTAGTGCCCTAAGGGATGCTAGCATCCAGGCATTGGCTTAACCATTTATGTCACAACGCCAGCCCCTCTGTTTTCCCTCTTAACATACAACCCAGCAGTACTGGTCAGGTTTGATATAATACAACCACGAATGTGTCATTATTATAAAGCAAATTGTGCTTTTGGTCTCAATGAAATACTAATAGGTAATTTGCTAAACTCCTTAGGAATTAGTTCTTCTTAATCATACCACTTAAGATGTTTTTACATGGTGGGTAATGAGGGGAGGAAAAGGAAGTAAAGAAGGGGTCGGCGCTGTGGAGCCCCAGCCTGCAGCACCAGCATCCCATATGAGCTCTGGTTAGAGTCCTGGCTGCTCCACTTCTGATTCAGAAGTGCTAATGTGCCTGGGAAAGTAGTGGAGGATGGCCCAAGTCCTTGGACTCCTTGCACCTATGTGAGAGACCTGAAAGAAGCCCCTGGCTTTGGATTGGCCCAGCCCTGGCTGTTGCAGCCATTTGGGGACTAAATCAGTGGATGGAAGATCTATCTGTCTCTACCTCTTTCTGTAACTGAGTCAAATAAATCTTTTTTTTTTTAAAGATTTATTTATTTGAAAGTCAGAGTTACACAGAGAGAGAAGGAGGCAGAGAGCGAGAGCAACAGAGAGTTCTTCCATCCGTTGGTTCACTCCCCAATTGGCTGCAACAGCTGGAACTGTGCCGATCTGAAGCCAGGGGCTTCCTCCAGGTCTCCCATGTGGGTGCAGGGGCCCACGGACTTGGGCCATCTTCTTCTGCTTTCCCAGGCCATAGCAGAGAGCTGGATAGAAAGTGGAGCAGCCGGGACTTGAACTGGTGTCCATCTGGGATGCCGGCACTGCAGGTGGTAGCTTTACCTGCTACACCACATCACAGGCCCCAATAAATCTTAAAAAAAAAAAAAAAAAAAAAAAAAAAAGTAAAGGAAAAAAGATTACAGCAAGTTCACAAGTTCTAACTGAAACATTCTAAACATTTTCATGCACAGATCAAAACTATTATGTTGTCTAAAGTGATACTGGCTTGAGTGTTTACAATGTTTTTTGCATGACTGTAGAAAATGATCTTTTTAAAAAATGTTTATATACAGGTAGGAGAGATCAATCGATCTCCCATCAGCTGGTTCACCCCCCAAATGCATGCAACAACCACGGCTGGGACAGGATAAAGCCAGGAACCAGGAATTCCACCCAAGTCTCCCATGTGAGTGGCAAGAACCCAAGAACTTCAGAAGCATAGAAGCCCCGACTCCAGTGTGGCTTGTAGGAACCACAAGCGGTGGCTTAACTTGTGCCACAACTCTTGCCCATTAAATTTTTTTTTTAAGATTTTTTTTATTTATGTGAAAGGCAGAGGTGGGGAGTGTGGAGGTCTTCCATCTGCTGGTTCACTCCCCAAATGGATCCAACGGCCAGGGTTGGGCCAGGCTGAAGCCAGGAGCTTAGTGTCTCCCATGTGGGTACAGGGGCCCAAGCACTTGGGCCATCCTCAGCTGCTTTCCCAGGCACATTAGCAGGGAGCTGGACTGGAAGCAGAGCAGCTGGGACTCAAACCAGCACCCATATGGGGTGCTAGCAAAGCAGGTGGCAGCTTAACCTGCTACACCACAGCACCAGCTCCATAAAATGATCTCTTAAAGCTTGTTTAAATTAATATAAAATTGTGCCCATAGGTGAAATAAAGTTTCAAAACTCCATTCCCAGCTAAGTGTTTTATGTTGAGGTTGTTTTAACTTTCTGATTTAATTTAAAATCAAATTCCAGTACATTTAATTTAAATGTTTCTGAATAAAGTTCCTTGTATAAAAATCTGAGGGACAATTCATGTGGCAAATCTGGTAATCTACTAATATAAAATGTGTCTGATTGCTGTTCAAACTTACTATGCAAAAATCAATCACAGAATTACATTCAATTCAAGTGTATAAGACAAACTGTTTCTCTAAGATTTTATAACTGCCATATTTTTCTTGTACCTAAAAGAAATGATTTAAAGTATGAAGTAAAATAAATTTTAATAACCACATGTGAAGAATATGAAAATTTCTACCCCTCAGATTTCCCATTTCAAAGACTTTATTCAACAATAGTTTTTAGATTATATATTTAGTATATTTTCCAGTCTAATTATTGACACATCCGTAATTATTTTTTTAAAGACTGTCAAGCATATCAGAAGACAGAGAAAGACCTACTCTTTGTGCTTCAGGTTACAGGCTAACAGAAGATAAACAGTTGTTAGTGTATTATTATTTGTATATTGAGAAAACCAACATTGAAAATGAAGTTCATATAAAGATATACTAATCCTCCATCCCCAAACCACTGAATTTTGTAAATTAAGAAAAGTTATTCAAGCTAACAGGGAAACTTGCAAGTATTTTTTTTTTTCATCCTAGCTGTGTACTTAAGAGAATATTTCAATGTGTACTGCATCTGAAACTCTTTAGGTACCTACAGTAGGCAAATGTCCTAAACTAGAGTCAAATAGCTATTTAGGCTCTGCTTTACCATCAATATTCTTTTTATTCTGAAAGCACTCATCTATATTAGTCTGATATGATGACATGCTTTGATCAGAGAAACATTAAATAATTCCCAGGGATGGCGCTGTAGCACAGCAGGTTAAGCCACTGCCTTCAATTGCAAATGGACACTGGTTCAAGTCTTCACTGCTCCACTTTGGATTCAACTTCCTGCTGATGTGCCTGGGAAAGCAGTGAAAAGCAGCACAGAGAGCTGGGTCCCTGCCACCCATGGGGAAGACCCAGATGGAGTTCCAGGCTCCTAGCTTTTGGTTTGGCCAAACCATACCTGTTGCAGCCATTTGGGGTGTGAACCAACAGATGGGAGTTCTCTCTGTCCCTCCTTCTCTGTAAAATCTGCTTTTCAAATAAATAATTTTTTTAAAAAAGTAAACAATTAGTATTTAGCCAGTTTAGTGGTCTACAGGGATTATTAAGCAATACAGCTTTAAAAGCCTGACCCAATTCTACTGAACTGGAAAGTACAACTGAATGAAGGGCAGGAGGACAAGCTGCAGTGGGACTATCTAGTATCCTACCAGTCATGAAGTAAACATCTCTTTTTCATGTAGCTCTGTCTGCACTATCAGTATAATAATTCACTGTTTACAAGAAGCTTTTTAACTGTTGTAACATTAGCTATCCTTCGAAACACCTACTGAAATATAAGGCCTGTGTCCAGGGGGTTGGCTAGAATTAAGTAGTTCATTACTGAAAAGGCCTTTAAAGTTTATTCATTGTACCTTTCATCATTATCAAGAACAATCTGCTTTCACGAGTATTCAAAGAAGCTTTGAGAGCCTTAGCTAATTTCAGGACTGATCACATACATATGACATTTTAGCTTGCAGACAACATTTTATAGTGCTATAAAACTAAGAAATAGTATGTAATTTACCCTTAAATTATAATAATACTTCACTGTAAAATACTATCATTTGTTTTGTACTGATTGTTTGCTTACTAAGGAAAATTTGAGAAGTTTTAAGGAACAGGTTTTAATTATAAAATGCTCTCAAAACACAAAGCTCTTTAGGGCCAATGTTTAGTTAACCTCATCATTTGGAAACAGGTAAGAAGGTGATCTATTTTACTTTTCCATTATTTTCCAGATAATGTGTGAATGATTTAGACATCTCCAAACAACGATTTTCTGTGGCTATACCTGATACAAGAGACTGGGTACTTTACAGGGAATAGAGGTTTATTTAGCTCATGGTTGTGGAGGCTGGGATGTTCAATAACAAAGGTACTAGCCTCTTGAGGACTCAAGATGAGGGCACTCTTGCTGCCCTGGAACATGGTGAAGGGCATCCCATGGTGAGACAGTGTAAGTATGCTCGTTCAGGTCTCTCTTCCTATTCTTACAAATCCACTTATGCCACCCCAGAGGCCCCATCATGACCTCATCTAACCCTAATTACCTCTCAGAGAACCTATCTCCAAATTTCATTAACATAGGGACTTGGGGATAAGTTTCCAACACATGGACTCTTGGGGGACACAAGGAAACCATAACATTCTAGGTAGATATTGAGGGAAGACTGGTGGCTCTTTCCTTTCAAGAGGCTGTTTATCATTGCCTGTGGTTGTGAAGGGACTTGAAGTACCTTTCTGTGGAAGGATCTACTTCGACCCTGACCCCGACCCCAACATCAGGTTTGGCTAGACGTCTTCTTTTGGGCAGAGAAATAGAGTGGAGTTCCTGTAGAATCTGGTAAGTGCCACTGTCTGGTTTTATCAGAAGTTTTGCTCTGTTCCCTCAGTCATAAGAACTGCACATTCCAGCAAAAGAGCATTCCTTCAGCTCAGATCTTAGAATGAAGCAGAAACACAGAGCACACTTGGAGCCAACATGTAAATAAAGAGAGAAATAAGTTCTGGAGGGTGTGTGTTCATTTGCACAGGGGGAGGAGTGTGGTAATAGTGGTATTCTCCAGTACAGGCAGAGAGGGTAGAGAATTTAAATAAAACTGTTAAATTCCCTTAAATCTTCATCACATGCAGGAAATTCCAAACGTCAGGGTCAAACATTGCTCCTACATGGCAGGTGGATTATTCTCATTGTCCTCTTCTTGAATAAAACCGTGTAAGCCACAGACATTTTGAGGGTGGTAATTACTGCAACAAGCTGGCAAAAGGAATCAAACATACTATGCTAACTGGAACTGTTTTGCTTGTGCCACATGCAAAACATTTGCTTTTCCTATTCATACCTGATCTCCTCTTTCCTCATATTACCCAGCAACACTGATTTTGAGAACATAAACTGTATATGGAGGTTTCTCCACATATACAGGCTTCCTATGTTTTACAAAGAACTGAAAGTGCCTGAGATTATTGTTGAATACCAATAATTTAACTCTGGTAGGTAGGCTTGGATTATTAATAATGGAAGATAAGGGATACCTCTGGCCCCTACCCTTTTCAACTACAAAGTTTGAATGATTAAAAAACAATTACAGGCTGGCGCCGGGGCTGATTTAGCTAATCCTCCGCCTGCGGCACCAGCACCCAGGGTTCCAGTCCCAGTTGCTCCTCTTCCAGTCCAGCTCTCTGCTGTGGCCCGGGAGTGCAGTGGAGGATGGCCCAACTGCTTGGGCCCTGCACCTGTGTGGGAGACCAGGAGGAAGCACCTGGCTCTTGGCTTCAGATTGGCGCAGCGTGCCGGCCATAGTGGCCATTTGGGGGTGAACCAACGGGAGGAAGACCTTTCTCCTAACTGTGCCTGTCAAAAAAATATAGTAATCATGTTTAAACATTCTGTCAGACATTTAAAGAGAAGGCTTTACTGTTTTTTAAGGCCACATTACTATCATAATTGGCTTTATGTAGTTTCATTCTAGTGTTGTCCCTTCAGCACCCACCTGACCCCTCTTCCTGCCTCTGCTCTATCATAGCACAGTGACTTATTTTGTCCAAAGGAAGGAGAATAGTTAAAAGCACAGTTCAGGAGTCAGAAGATGTGAATCTGAATTCTGGCTTTATTACTCACTAGTATAGTCATCCACTGACATTCATGAGGGACTGATTCCAGGACTTCAGGGATAACAAAATCTGTGGATGCTTCAGTCCCTTTTATCAAATGGAGTAGTACACCGCACACAGGCTGTGGGCCATCTGAGTGGCTGACCAGAGATAGTGGGGGTATAAAACAGTAACAGATGGGTAGTTTCTCAGGTAGGATGATAGGGCAGGTGCATCTGCTAACAAGGCAGACACTCAGTCTTGTTCAGCTGGTTCTGGTTGGCTGTCAGTTGCAGGCTTGATGTTTCTGGCTGGTACCCAAATGGGCTGTCCCACATTCTCTGGAAAGACACAAGACTATCCCCGGCCCTTGGTTAGCAGAAGGTGTGGTCCCTTCCATTCTCCTGTCAGGGGGTCTTTCCACCTAACCATAGGGGCTTGGGTCTGGGATGGAAAGGATCCCCAGTGTTTATAAGCTGGGCTGATTCCTTGGGAATCAAAAGAAAGAAAATTGATTGTGAAAAGGACCTCAGTCAAAGCAAGCTGTGGGTCTAGGGGCATATGATTATTGTTTTTCTGTCTTTTGTCCTATGAAGTTTTTTTTTTTTTTTTTTTTTTTTTTTTTGACAGGCAGAGTGGACAGAGAGCACTGTCACATCATAGAAAGAAAGGTCTTCTTATACCATTGGGGTTCACCCTCCAATGGCCGCTGCGGCTGGCGCCAATCCGAAGCCAGGAGCCAGGTGCTTCTCCTGGTCTCCCATGCGGGTGCAGGGCCCAAGCACTTGGGCCGTCCTCCACTGCACTCCCGGGCCACAGCAGAGAGCTAGACTGGAAGAGGGGCAGCCAGGACAGGATCTGGTGCCCCGACCGGGACTAGAACCTGGTGTGCTGGCGTCGCAGGTGGAGGATTAGCCTATTGAGCCGCGGTGCCGGCTCCATGAGTTCTTTCAATGACTGCCTGTCCCTGTGGGTTGTATGGGATACCTGTGGCAGACTGTATGTTCCAGGACCTCAGAAAAGAATTAAATTTCTGTGATGTATATGCTGGCCCGTTATCAGTCTTTATCAGGAATGGCTTTGAAACCACCACAATACCTCTCCAAATCAAGCTTACTCAATGACAGCTTTAATTACAAAAAATCTTCTCTAATTTGCTATCAACACTATTAGCCACATTTTTTAAAATCAATTATAGACAGCTGGAGTTATGGACTGCTCAATGCTCACTCTAATGAAAACTCATAGGCTTTACTAATGAACACCTTAGGCCCTTTGATCATCAATATTTTATCATCTTTAGACAGTTATTTGGAGTTTATTTTAACAAAAAATAAAACATGTTCAAAAGGGGAAAGGGACTATTTCAGCAAGCAGGTTGACACGGTAGCTAAGATTACGAAGTAATAACAAAGGAAATTCAGAAAAATTATAAAAATGAGACAAACATTGTTTCATGAGGGCAGTTTGAATTATAGTAAAAAAGACACAGATATGTAATGTTCATTTTGTTTAAGGAAGAACATTTAGAATACATTTTAAAAGCTTTCTAGCCAAAATAACAAGTTTTAATATTAATATGGTACAAATTGCTGCCATAGCTCTAGATCACTGAAAACAATTAGCCTCAAACTGCATTAAACAGATAGAGTTTGTGATTAAAACTTCACATATTTTAGTAGCTGATGCCATGGTGTAGTAGGTTAACAGTCCACATGCGGCGCCAGCCGCCCATATGGGTGCCAGTTCATGTCCCAGCTGCTCTTCTTCTGACCCAGCTCTCAGCTAATGGTCTGGGAAAGCAGTGGAGGATGGCCCAAGTGCTTGTGCCCCTGCACTCATGTGGGAAACCCAGAAGTTGTTCTTGGCTTCTGGCTTTGGATCAGCACCGCTCCGGCCATTTGGTGAGTGAACCAGCAGATGGAAGACCTCTCTGTCTCTAAATCTGCCTCTCAAATAAATAAATAAATATTAAAAGAAATTTCCCATATTTTAATAATTCAAATAACAAAATGGTTAGTATATGTAGACTTCTATCTAAACTTTTCAAAAAGTTCACCTAAGAGAATATTAACTATTATTGTTACTATTCTTATTTTATAATATAGGTGTTAAGTCATATGAGTTAAAATATAAAAAAATACTTCGACCTCTTAAATCCACTTCCTTAAATCCAGAAAAGACATGAAATATAAATATATAGACAGATAGACAGATACACACATACACACACTTAAGATAAATGCATGGGATGACTAAACTGTATCAAAGTATTGGAAAATTTGTCATAAAATGCTAACCTGTGAATTTAATCATATCTCATGTCCTATGAATTGTACCCAGTAATTAAACCTACCTAAAAGTAAATTTTCTTATAACAGTAAAGTGTATAAGACATTTCTTTTCCTTACAATTGTCTTCATTACATGAGATACATGTATCAAAGTTAAAGTTTGTTCAGTTTTTAAACACCTAACAAAAACAGGCTCTAACCCTTAATTGCAGTGGTTTTTCTAACCTTATAACAAAGAGCAACACAGAAAAACAGCCTGGTATGTGGAAATAATTCTACTCAGACTCCTGGTAACAGATACCACTATTAAGAACACGGCCAGCTTACACAGGATCAGTTAAATATTTTGTTTCTCTCCTGCATAAAATTTAGCTTCTTTATATTTAGTTTCTATTTAAATGGTAATGTTTTTCATGAGTTCTTATCTGAAAGCAAAATTGCTTTATCATAGAAAAGGTCAAAGGTGATGTTCTATACAAAGAGTCTTTTTACAACCATAAAAGAACAAAAAAAAAGTATGTAAAACTCATCTCCTCAACTTCAAAAGGAAGTCTGAAATGGATTACCCAGAAAATCAGTCACTGATCTTCTGAAGAAGAAACTAGATGCTATAGGTTCCACTTGTTTTTCTATTGTATCAACAGTTGTCATCCATATTGAGATTCAAATGCACAATGAGAACACAAAGAAGACAACCATATTTTGTGTACCATTTCATACTTATATAAGAAAAATTTAAAGCCCTCATCTTGATTTTGTGTTAAAAATTAATTTCATAATTGGTTCCAATGCAAGGGAGAAGCAAGAAAATGACCTAAATAATTTATTCTTAAAATCTAAATATAAAAAGGACAAAGAATCAAATGGAATTAAAATGGTTAGAGGAAAGAGGAATATTTAGGCATTTAAATATATGAACATGCTTCATTATGAAAGACTGACACCTAAAACAAATATTTAACATATTAAAAAACACATTACACATCCATGTTTTAATTAAGAGTTAAATTTTTTCTCTTAAAATTAAAGGAAAACATGAAAGATGAATTTAAGTATGAGTAGCTTCGAAATTCACTATGTATGTACTTTTCAGAATGCCTGTGCAGTAGGTTTCCAACTTTTCAACCTTATCAAAAGTACATGATTTCTGAAGAATCATGCCCAAATAGGTACTTTTCATCTCAATGTACATATCTAAAGGTTTTGTTCCCCTAGAGTTCAGATGACACACTTGGAAAGTTTTCCATGCTCCTTAACAGGAATTAAGTTTCTGTCTCTGAAGAAGTCCATTCACGTACTGCATTTCACCTTGTCCACATTCAGTCATGAGAAGGTGGGAACTCTCCTGCTTGGGAACCTAGCAGTTTCTGCAAGGTTTCTGCACTAAGATCTGTGATATCCCTCCACAATAGTAATGATAAAAACTCCCATTTACATAGGCAGCTTACATGTATTTCTCAACGTCAGACTCCCTAAGATACTATGTCAAGGAATATAATACCCGTTTTGTTTTATGGAGCCAGATGTTTTACTAAAAAAAAAAATCACTTTGTCTTTATCAGGTAGAAAATGATATTTATACAACGTGGAAAATTGTGAAATTTTAAATACTTAAGAAATGCATCATCTGTGTGGGCTGACTGCAGCAGCTCAAGTTTTTCTCTTGGTTAATTTGTCAAAAGAAAACTCCTCCAGTTTCTGGTCTCAGTTTTCATAAATTGAGAATCCAATATGTAAAGTTTTTATTTCTATATAAATTTATGTAAAACTGGTTATTATAACCTAAATCTTTTTTTAACATTTAAAATTTTTAATTAAAAATAAATCATGCCTAAACACAGACAAATTTTGAAACCAAAGGTACAATTTGAAGGACAGAAAATAAATGGGAGATTATGTACCAGGAGGAAGCTCGGAGCACGGCTCGGGACAGAGCCCATGGGGGTAGCGTTGCGCACCCATGGGGACACCTGCCGTGCAGGGCTGCTGGCCTGGGGGTCCCTGAGCACTGTTGCTGACAGCCGGCCGGCCCATGCCCCTGAGTCTGCAGTGCAGCCGGTGGCGCTGGGTTGACCTGCGCCCAGCACTTCGGGGGCACTTCGGGGAGCTCCCCCAGGCCCAGACGGTGTCGCAAGTCTGCCCCGCTCACCCACACCTGCCCCAGGCAGTCCACCAGGCTTCAACCATATGCCCTGTTTAGGTGGGGCCGCTGTGGCAGGTGGGAGGGAGGCCTGGGAGCGCCAGTCACCACTCACAGCAGAGACACCGCTGAGGCTGGCCAGGGTCCCATGAGCTAATCCAGGGCAGGCATCTGTCCATCTGCGCCCTCACTGCCCCCTCCTTCTCCACACCAGGGGCTGTGCCTGTGTGCCCACCCACCCCCAGACCACCCTGAGGGCTCAAAGCCCCACCTGTGTCTTGGCCCCTGATGCCCCTCCACCTGCTGGCCATTGTGCGGGGATCTCACCTAGGCGAAGCTCCCCGAAGTTGACACAGCCTATCGACTCGGAAGTTGGGACCCACCATCAGGACCCCCGAGCTGGCCCCCGAGGTGCGCACGCCGTGGTTGCTCTGGCTCCCGCCACTCCTGGACATTCTCCTGGCCTCTTCCAACTCCCCTCTCCCTCCTTTCTTGTGAAAATCCGTAAGTCTGCGGTATCCTGGCCTCTCCATGGTGACTATGCCACACAAACACCGAGGCTGTGGACCGCTGAGGCATGGGCTCGCGGCAGCTACCACAGCCCCGCACCAGCTGGCATGGGCACCCTCGCGGGCCTGGCCGTGGTGCGCATCTCGGTGGCCTCATGGTGGCTTTCGGGCACAGGAGACATGCTGCTGGCACCTCAAATCTCATGGCCCCCAGCTGTGCTGCGCCGAGGGCGGCGGCCGGCTTCAGCAGCACCGCACAACCCTCCGCGCCCCACCCCTCGGCCCTGGCTCGGCTCCAGCCGCTGGGGCGGCCTCCGCATGTTCCGGGCAGGAGGCCTCTGGCTGGCTGCGCTCCGCAGCGGCCGCTCGACTTACACGCCAGCGTCGGCCAGCCTATAACCTAAATCTTTTTTTTTTTTGACAGGCAGAATGGACAGTGAGAGAGAGAGAAGGGTCTTCTTTTCCGTTGGTTCACCCCGCCCCCGATGGCCGATGCGGCCAGCGCACCACACTGATCCGAAGGCAGGAGCCAGGTGCTTCTCCTGGTCTCCCATGGGGTGCAGGGCCCAAGGACTTGGGCCATCTCCACTGCACTCCCTGGCCGCAGCAGAGAGCTGGCCTGGAAGAGGGGCAACCGGGACAGAATCCGGCGCCCCAACCGGGACTAGAACCCAGTGTACCGGCACCGTAGGTGGAGGATTAGCCTATTGAGCTGCGGCGCCGGCCAGCCTATAACCTAAATCTTTTTTTTTTTTTTTTTAACAGGCAGAGTGGACAGTGAGAGAGAGACAGAGAGAAAGGTCTTCCTTTTGCCGTTGGTTCACCCTCCAATAGCCGCCACGGCCGGCGCACCGCGCTGATCCGAAGGCAGGAGCCAGGTGCTTCTCCTGGTCTCCCATGGGGTACAGGGCCCAAGCACTCGGGCCATCCTCCACTGCACTCCCGGGCCACAGCAGAGAGCTGGCCTGGAAAAGGGGCAACTGGGACAGAATCCGGTGCCCCGACTGGGACTAGAACCCGGTGTGCCGGTGCCGCAAGGCGGAGGATTAGCCTATTGAGCTGCTGTGCCGGCTGTAACCTAAATGTTAAAATAAATCTAACTAGATGCTTAATTTGGTTTTCCATGTACATCTTCAATGATGCTTAATTATTTTTTCATAAAGCAAAACAGTTCTATAAATTTCAATGTTCCATACTTTACAGAAGCAGTATAATTATTCATAATTATTTGTGTATTATCTACTACTGGTAATGCCTTTTACACTATTAATTTGCTAACACATAGTCCTTTTCCCATATAACAGCTTTTGATATTCTCTGTGCAATGTTAGAAAAGTTTTTAGCCTTCTATATATACTGGTTTCTTTTAGCATGAAAAATGGAAGTCTAGGTCCAATGATTTCAATAGCTCTTGCCATTACTAAATTTTAACTTAAAAAAACAGCTTTTACACGGTGTGTCAAGCATCAGTCTACAATGACAAATCCTCTCTCATTACTGTCTTTTGGAGACGAATTCAAGAAGCAATGTCAGAGCAGCTATAGCACAAATACATGCCTTAGAAAGGCACCTCACATCTTCCCAATCCTGCTGTTTCAGAGTGCATATAATGGTTAAGTTGCCTTAATCATGCATCAGTACACTTAATAACAGGAAAGCTGTTAAGGCATATCTTTGAGTGTCTGAGGCTCTTAGATTTAATCACTAGAAACATCTCATTAGACATCTCTGCCATTCATCCACAAAATCCAACCAATCATGAAATGCTGCGATTTTATCTCAGGAGTAAATCTGTCAAGTTCAAGCACATCAAATCAGACCACTCTATTCTTTGCTTGCCTGCAATACAACAAAAGTACTCATGACCTAAGTTATTTTTCAATAGAAGGGGTCTTTAAGAAATCCATTGAAATTGCATATTATTAAAAAATGATGCATGGCTTTCTTTCAAAAAAATTTCACCAAAGTTTAACTTCATTTTCCATGAACTTTTAAATATCCTTATATGCTTTTCTCCAATTAGTCAGATTCATCTTTTTAAGATGTGATTTCATTTTGTTCCATTCCTTCCTAACTATCTACTGTAACCACCAATTTTTAACAAGCCCAGTGGTTGCCACTACTCCTAGGATTAACAGTAGTAACCTGGCCTCTGTACTTTCCCAACCTCATCTTATACTTTCTCCCCCAAATTCTCAGTGACCCATCTATTCTTGCAGTTTGTTCTCACCACACTCCTCCTTTCCACGAAGTTTGTTTGTTCCATCTATTACCTATGTAAGGAGTGTTCTTTTTCCCATAGTTTAATCTTACTAATGACTTAGTGTTCATTTTATACATCAAAATTCTTCAAAGAAACATCATCATCTTCCAACAGGAAAAATCTTACAGCATTATATACCAGTGCACTCATTACACTTGTGATTTTAAAAATGTGATTATGTGAGTGAAGCCTTCCATCCTTAGAATGTATATACCTCCACAAAAACAGAAGCCTTCACCATTTTTTGTTCACTGTATTCACACCACCTGGCATAATGACATAAACATACTGTACACCCAGTAAATATCTGATAAATGAGTATATGCATGAAGACAGCTACAACTGTTATCACCTTCAGTACATACATCACATCAAGAATTTCACTACTCTCACAGGTATTTTGCAGTGCCACAATACAGGTTGCCTTGACAATTATCAACTTAAAATGTTTTTTTACTTTGCTCTATCCAGTACAAATAATTCAGTGCATGAAACACATCTAAACAAGCAAATGTAACCATCTAGCAAATCTATACATGATACCATAGATGTTTAATAAATCTACATTGAAAACGGTAATAACAATGGCTAAGATATGTGTATTTAACTTGTCCTAGATACTGCTAAACATTTTACATTTAAACTTTACCACAATTGTAAAACCTATGTATCATAATTAGTCTATATTCTAAAGGCATGGGAAAAGAGGCTAAGAGATGTTAGGAAGTGGCAATGATGGAATTCAAATGAAGACTGACAACAAAGCTCTTTAGCACTCATTTGCAAAAACACTACTCATAGCTAAAGGCTGAGATAGCTTTGTTGCACCAATTTTGAAATAAACATATCCAAACACATCTATTTCAATACTGTAATCATGTATATGTTAAAACTGTGAGAAATATTCTATTTTAATATCACGGAATTAATAGATAAATGGCAGCTTACAATATATTTTATATCATGTTCGATTTTTAGTCTGTAACAAAGCAATCTAACACTTTAAATTCAATTATTTTCTCCATAGTACAAGAAATTTCTGAAAAACAAAAGTCAAAGCTCTAAAGTCAGAACGTTTTATTGAAATGATTCCGAAGCTGAAGAATGATTTATTCTCTAGAATTATTATTCTTTTAGAATTTGGAACAATGCATATTAGCAGGATTTGACTGAAGTTTACACAACGATCCAAACTAAATATGGACTTATATTACTTATTTTGTCTGACTTCATACTTTAAAAAATCCTGCTATAAGCATACCTTGGCAAAAAATACGGTGAGGTGAGTTTCACTGCCAACAATCCAAATAGGGAATTTTGGCGATTTCAAGTAAGAACCAACCTAGAATAAATGTAGCAAAATAAACAAATGAGCAATTGAAACTGATTATTAAATATCCATCAACTAATATTTGAAACATAGCTAAGATATCCAACTCATATTTAAACAGAATAATGTATTGTGCCACAGCCTTATCCATAGAGATCAAATGCTGAACATAAAGATAAGTGTTATATAGATTGTAAGCACTGAGCTTATATTGCACCTTTACATTAGAACAATAGTATAGATTTTAACATGGCCAGAAATAACCAACTTAGCCCTGAAAATTATTCTCAGGTTTTGTTAAAGTTCCTAGATAGAATGACCACTTCTAGAATGTTAGCTTGACATCTCAAACTCTAAACTTGATAATTCCTTTATAAGGAAAATAACTATAAATTAACAAATTAGATTTTTTGAATAAACAAAGGCAAAATCCATACTAACACCCCTATTCTCAAAAAATCTAGGGAAATACAATAATCTGTTTTAAGAAAAACACAATACACAACATTTAGAAACATAAAAGAATTCTGGTCATTTGACTCTTAATGATAAAATAAGTTCAAAGTTTTATAATATGTAATATCTTTAAAAATGTATAAAAAGCCATATTTATTCCCTGTGTTCAAGATTATATATTTAATACACAAAACACTATACTACCAAAAATTTGAGAACATGTTTTTCTGTGTTTGAGAAAATAAAAGCTTAATACTCAAATAAAATGGATTTATGAAACCTGTATGTTCACAATAGTCAATTCCATATTCTTTTCTTAAAAGAACTTCCATTCATTCATTTATTTTATTAATTTGAAAGCAGAGAGACAAATTGCCCATCTACTGGTTTACTCCCCAAATGCCCACAATGGTTGGGTATGAGCCAGGCAGAAGCCAAGAGCAGGGAACTCAATCCAAGTCCCTAAGTGTTTGACAGGGACCTAAGCCATAACCTGCTACCTACCAGAGTGTGCATTAGCAGGAAGCTGGAATAAGGAACAAAATTGGGGCTTGAATCTAGGTCCTCTGATATGGGATGTGGGTGTGCCAAGCAGCACCTCTTAACTGCTACACCCCTGATATACTCTTAGAAGAACAGAAACCCTAACTTACAACTAATCTCACCAATCAAATTGCTGAATTTTCTCTTCTCACTCAGTTTGCCTATACTTGGGAAATTCCCAGTAGTTACTTATAACTATAAATCAGGGTCAATAATTATTTTCTAATTAGTCAACAACCCCTACTTCAACCACCACAATGGCCCTCTGGAATTTATCCTCATCACTAGAAGGGAAGTGGAAAATAGTGCTCTTTTTCATTCATGAGTGAAAAATCAGTATCTTCGTCCTATGATAGAATGTGCTAATACAGAAATGCTGAACTAGTGAAGTTTAAGGGATAGTTAGGGGGTTGGCTCCATGGCGCAGTGGGTTAATCCTCCGCCTGCAGTGCCAGCATCCCACAAGGGCACCGGTTCTAGTTCCGCTGCTCCTCTTCCAGTCCAGCTCTCTGCTGTGGCCTGGGAGAGCAGTGGAAGATGGCCCAAGTGCTTGGACCCCTGCACCCACGTGAGGGACTGCGAAGAAGCACCTGGTTCCTGGCTTCGGACTGGCCAACTCTGGCCATTGCAGCCATTTGGGGAGTGAACCAACAGATGGAAGACCTCTCTCTCTCTGTCTCTCCCTCTCACTGTCTGTAACTCCACCTCTCAAATAAATAAAATCTTTAAAAAAAAAAAAAAGGATAGTTAGAAGATACAGGATCAAATGCTGAACTCATAAAGTGTTTTATTAACAATAAGTGAATGAACATCTAGTACAATTCCGTTGGAAAAGTTTGACAGTCCCTCAACAGTAAAACATAGAATTACAACATGAAACAATTTTACTCCTATCTATATAACAGATAACGAAAATATATGTTCACAAAAAAAACATGTACATATTTATAGCAGCATTATTTTTAATAGATAAAAGTAGAAATAACCTAAACACTGATCACCTGATGAATGGATAGACAAAATTGGTATATGATATAGCAGAATATAATTTGGTCATAAAAAGGAATGAAGTACTAACACATGTTTAAACATAGGTGAACACTGAAAACATACCACATAACAAGAAGCCAGACACAAAAGGGTACAAATAATATGATTCATTTACATGAAATGTCCAGAAGAGGCAAAACCATAGGGACAGAAAGTAGAACCATGGTAGTCAAGAGCTGGGGATGAGGGGAAGAGATTGCTAATGGCTTTAGAGGTTTTTTGGGTTTTTTTTGTTTGTTTGTTTTTGTTTTTGACAGGCAGAGTTAGACGGTGAGAGAGAGAGACAGAAAGGTCTTCCTTTTCCGTTGGTTCACCCCTCCAAATGGCCGCTACAGCCAGCGCGCTGCGTCAATCCGAAGCCAGGAGCCAGGTGCTTTTTCCTGGTCTCCCATGTGGGTGCAGGGCCCAAGCACTCGGGCCATCCTCCACTGCCTTCCTGGGCCACAGCAGAGAGCTGGACTGGAAGAGGAACAACCGGGACAGAATCTGGTGCCCCAACCGGGACTAGAACCCAGGGTGCCGGCGCCACAGGTGGAGGATTAACCAAGTGAGCTGTGGTGCCGGCCCTAGAATTTAAGGACGGGGAAAACACTGTGGAATTAGATACTGGATATGACTGCACAGCCTTGTGAATATACTAAAATTCACTGAGTATATTTTAAAATGGTGGATTTTAGAGAATGTGACTCAAGGCCATGTTCTTTTTTCTCTGGGTGGGCATACACATTGTGTTTGTGTGTGTGTGTGTAGAGATCACTTCTTTTTTTTTTTTTTTTTTTTTTTGACAGGCAGAATGGACAGTGAGAGAGAGAGACAGAGCGAGAGAGAGACAGAGCGAAAGGTCTTCCTTTTGCCGTTGGTTCACCTCCCAATGGCCGCCGCGGCTGGTGCGCTGCGGCCGGTGCGCTGCGGCCGGTGCGCTGCGGCCGGCGCACTGCGCTGATCTGATAGCAGGAGCCAGGTACTTATCCTGGTCTCCCATGGGGTGCAGGGCCCAAGCACTTGGGCCATCCTCCACTGCACTCCCGGGCCACAGCAGAGAGCTGGCCTGAAAGAGGGGCAACCGGGACAGAATCTGGTGCCCCGACCGGGACTAGAACCCGGTGTGCCGGCGCCGCAAAGCGGAGGATCAGCCTAGTGAGCCACGGCGCCAGCCCTTCATTTGTATTAATAAACATATGGTCAAAATTTTATCTAAAATTTTAAGTCAGTAAAAATTTTTAAATATTTATTTTTATTTGAAAGGCACAGAGACAGAGACAGAAAAAGAGTAAACTCCAATCTTCTGTTTTTTTCCCTCAATGCCCATAACAGCTGAGGCTGGGCTGGGCCAAAGCCAGGAATGCAATGAAGGTCTCCTATGTGGGCAGGAACCTAATTAATTGAGCCATCACTTCCTCCCAGGATCCACATTACCAGAAAGCTAAAGTCAATAGTGTGAGCCAGGTATTGCAGGTAGATATGACACATGAGTGTCTTAACTGCTAATCCAACCACCCATCTCAAAGAAATTTGCTACACTATTAAAGAGTGGGGATATATTCAGATTTATACAATTCACACAACCACAATTATTTCCTTAATGCTATTTCTCTTTAGAATACAGTAAAAAAGGAATTATCCAGATTTAAAAAAAATTATGTATAGATAAAACCCAGAGAGTAATATTTCTTTTTAAAAATGCCATCTTAACTCATTTTGGAGGCCTTGGCTAGAGTCCAATCTCCTTAAAAAAAGATAGCTGAGGGGCCGGCATTGTGGCATAGCAGGTTAAGTCACTGCCTGAGATGCCAGCATCCCTTAATGAGCACCAGTTCATGTCATGGCTGCTCCACTTCTAATCCAGCTCCCTGTTAAAGCATCTGGGAAAGCAGGGGAAGATGGCCAAAGTCTTTGGGCCCTGAACCCAACATGGGAGACACAGAAGAAGCTTCTGGCTCCTGGCTTTGGGCTGGCCTAGCCGGGGCCATTTCAGCCTATTTGGGAATGAACAAGTGGATGGAAGACCTTTCTCTGTCTCACCCTCTCTAACTCTGCCTTTCAAATAAATAAATAAATCTTTAAAAAAAATAGCTGATTAAATAAGTTCATGCCCCATCCACTTTCCTGATAGGTTTTTCACAGACTATCATCCTAATCACTCTATAGTCTAGACAGCCCCTATGGCCAAAGCCCATGAAAATTATTCAAATTAGCCAATCCATAGGGAACCCAGGAAAACTAGTTAACCCTATAGCTTGTTGTTAGTCAACTGTGTGGCCCTACCTGGCAGCCCCCTCTCATTTGAAGCTGTAAGGAATGAATTCTGTCTTTCATTTATCCCAGTATCAGGGTATTGAATTGCATCATTAAAAGAATCTTTAAATCTTACAGTAAAATGCTAGAACATTCAATAGATAAAGAGAATAATGTACAACAGCTATTGATTTCCCACCATGATCTTGAGGGAAAAAACATTTTCCTGTTCTAAAAATGCACATATTTGGAGAACTTTATTATAGTTGTGGTACAATTATCTGTTCATTCATTTAACAACTATTTACTGTGTACTTAATATGTACCCAGCAAGACAACATTCCTGTCTTCCAAGATTCTATTTTCCATTAGGGAAGACAAAAGAAAAACAAATTTGAAAGACTAAAAATAAAAAAAGTAAACAAAAAGGATTATTACAGAATAACTATTCATATGAAATACTATAAAAATGGGTAACTGAGGGTATGGTCAAGGAAGACTCTTTGAGGCACAATCTGAAGTACGACGTGAAGGGAAGAGAAAGGTATCTATGCAAAAAGTAGGGGTACAGCAAACTGAAAGCCTACTGGGCAGGAAGGTGCTGGGCATGTTTGGTAAAATGAAAGAACACCAGCAAGGCTGGGACACAGCATGGAGTAATGAAACTGAAAGGATCCAGTTCATTAGGTTCTTACTAGTGACGTGGCCAATGTTTTGAATCATAAAATCTGCACACCATACCCTTCTTCGAAACACTTGACCCAGGTTCAGGTACACATACATACATATACATTTACTTTTAGGACTGTGTGTGTGTGTGTGTGTGTGTTGAGGTTAAGGAACACAGTTTGATGCTCTGGTTGCCAGGCTCTCAGACAGCTTTAGCTTGTATTATTAAAGTCAATGAAAACAAAAGGGCTGCTAGAGTTTAACAATATCATCACTATTAATAAGTAAGATCAGGATGAATCCTATTTGTTTATCATACTCATATCATTCTTGTCCAAGTGTTGCTGTGAAAGAGAAATGATATCAGAAAAAAAAAGGAAACAAAGGAAGGAAAAGAATAAAAAGAAAAAGAGAAAGGAAAGGAAGGCAGGCAGAAAGCAAGGTAGAGGGGAGGAAAGAACAGGACATTATTATTGTGACTAAAAATAAGAAAGAAAAATTGTTATTATTGCTAAAAACAATCACCACCACCAGAACCACTGCCATAGGAGTGTTGTTGTAACTGAAAAATAAAATTAGACTAATTTCTTTCTTTATTCAAAATTATGAGATCTTGTTAAGTACAAATCATTAATATTTTAGTATTACCCAGTAGTCATTTCAGATTGTACAGGGAGGTAATAAAAGAGTTTTATTGCAGTTCCAAACCCTAGCACATGTGCTAAAGAAGTTGATGTTGTGAAATGTTTGGAATGTTTTAGTGTGAAATCATTTTTCAGATGGAAGAGTTAAAAGATAAAATTTCAGGTATTTTAGTCAATTCTCTTTTGTTGCCTTAATAAAATATTACCAGTTGTTTTTGTAAAGCATACTTTATTCATAAAAAAACACTACTTTCTTTTTCCTTAGTATAATATTTATATTCAGTAATCAAGGTCTCTATGTGTTGTACTGGGTTCACCCAACCAACACCACCCCCCAAAAAAGCAACACACTTGGCATAGGCAACAGTACAACGAACCAGGTATCCTTAAGAAATTTGTTTAGGGTAGTAATCTGGAAGGAAGTGAATAGAGTGGTTATGTAGTAATGGTGGTAAGCTAAAAAAGGAGCAAAAAAAAATCCAGAACAGTGGACATGTTAAATAAAAAATATCCAAAGTACCTTAAAAATCATTTTACCTTGGGGTGAGGGCTGTGGTTCAATGGGTTAAAGCCCCGGTCTATAGTGTTGGCATCCCATATGGACACCAGTTCAAGTCCCAGCTGCTCCACTTCTGATCCAACTCTCTGCTATGGCCTGGGAAAGCAGTAGAAGATGGCCCAAATGCTTAGGCCCCTGCACCTATGCGGGAGACCAGGAAGAAGCTCCAGGCTCTTGGCTTTGCATTGGCTCAGCTCTGGCCGTTGCAGCCATTTGGGGATGGGACCAGCGGATGGAAGACCTCTCCCTCTCTCTGCCTTTCAAATAAATAAATCTTTTAAAAAAATTACTTTTACCTTACAGTATCTTAAAGCTTCCATTAATGTTAAGAATCCCACAGCTGCTTGTTCATGTATACCAAGAAGTTCTGTAAAAAATTAAAATATAGCATTGTATTAGTATATATATATATAAATATGAAAAGTACTTTCATGCATATTCATGAGGTTACTTCAAAAGCTTGTGAAAAAGGATCAGATTAAAATATAAGCTTACTTTGGTGCAAAAAAAAATGTTCAACTATATACATTGTTTACTCATAATATGTGCTTTCCACCAGCTTTTTGAACACCCCTCATAAGCACAGATTCCAGATTTTTTGCATCAAAATATACTCATCGTTGAGTTCCATTTTCCATGACCCTTCAAAAATTTATTTATTTATTTGACAGGTTCAGAGAAAGAGTACTAGAATGTGTTCCCATCAGCCAGTTCACTCTCTGAATGCCCACTATGGCCAGTGAGCTGGAGCCAGAGCTGTTAACTCAATCCAGATTTCCCCTGTAGGTGGCAGGACTCAACCATTTGAGCCATCCCTGTTGCCTCCAGGATCTGCATTAGCAGGAAGCCACAATTAGGAGCTGGAGATGGGCAAAAAACCTAGGCACTTACATGGGATGTAGCACCTCAACTGCTAGACCAAATGCTTGACCCTTACTATACCACAACTTTAACTCAAAACTATACTTTGAAATTTCCCACACATTCATTAAGAAGCCGCATCAATTCTTCATGTAGTACTACTTATTCTAAAATGCTTTTAGATAAGGTGGATAAATCTGATACTTCAGATGTATATTAAATTTAGAAAAATTAATATTCAAGATTACTTTTAAAATAGAACAATACCATCCCTGAAATCTAGATAACTGGCAACAAAATAAAGAAAATGATATTCAATATCCTTGCAAAATGGTTAATTTGAACTAACTATGATTTTGAAAATCATAATGAACATGCTAATAAGTAGAAAAATTTGTCACTGGGAACAAATACAATACTTAAAACATGAAAATTTGATGCTATCCTTCTTCGCTGTAAATGAATACAGGGAAATGAATATTAGGGAAACAAAGATGGAAAGAAAATGGTCTCTGTCTTATAAAGTCTCAAAGGGAAACATGGAAAAAACATGTACTCTTCCAAATAAACACACACACACACACACACACAGTGGTATAAGAGCACCTGCTTACAGTGTTAGGGAAGGTCTACAGAAGTGGAAATATTTGAGTTGAATCCTGAAGCACATGTATGAATTTTCCAGGCCAAAAAGAGGATGAGATCAGAATTAAAACAGAGGAAATAGCAAAGAATGAGAAAAGTCACATATTGAAGGAATGAAGATTTGTCAAGGCTTCTTTAAACATTTCTGGCCTGGGAAACCGGATAAATATTTTTTGATTAAGTAAAAGAAAGAATCTGGAAGAAGTAGGTTCTGGAGTCAAGTGAAGAGAGAACATGAGTTTGGTTTTAGTTAGACAAGCTGGGCTGGAGGCACCTTTAGTACTTCTATCTAGAAGGGGATAAACTGGAAGTAAGGCTCAGGAACACAGGACAGCAAAGTCAGGACTAGATATGGAGATCTGGGAATCATCAGCATAGCAAAATCATGTATGTGGATAAGAAAGAACTAAGAATACGGAATAAAAGGATTTAAAGATTACTGTATAACAGAGAGAGAACTATGATAATGATGTCTTTTATGGACTACAGCTTTCAGCTAACTTATGATGAGTAGAACTATAACAATATATTTGGGTCCATGCATATCTCTAAAAAACATTTTTTTCTGGTTAAAAATTATCTCCACTGTGAACATAATGTATATATAGTTTTGCTTCCTTTTTACAATCTAGTCATGTTTCTACTATGCGGATATTATGTTTTCTTATCAAATAAGATAGTAGGGATATTAACCCCTACTTTGTTGTAAATATTTTACTATAACAACATCTAGATTAATCTTTTTGGGTTTTTAAGTTCAAAATTAATAAAAGGTATTCAAATCACAATTTGTATTTTATCGCCAGCTTCTTACAGACACAAAAGGGTTGTGGTTTAACACTCTTGGGTTTACAAGACCCTCTTTCAGAATACATGAGATCAAAATGATTTTTCTAATCACTCATAATTGTCGGGTTTAGCCTTAATTCTCACTAGTATACAGTGGAGTTTTACAGAGGTTACATGTGTTACAGAGCAACAGATTGAATTCATAAGCAGATATGAAGACTCAGTTGTACACTTGTACTACTGGTAAGCCAGACATTAAGGAGATTTGCACAAATCTTTTATAATGCCATTCTACTATTTTTTGTTTTGGAAAATAGTTTTATTTAAATTCAACATTGTTAATGCAAGGGTACTTCAAAAGGTTCATGGCAAAATGGAATTAAAAGTTAAATTCTGGTACAAAAAATGTTGAAATCCCTGCATAATTTTTTAGAACATGCATTTTTTTCATGAGCTGTTTGAAGACTACTTGTATGTATGGATTTCAAAACTGTTCAGCACCAAAATAAACTTCTCTAATTCCATTTTCCATTAACTTTTTAAAGTATTTGCATATTTACAACTAACAGACATATTATTGTCACATTAAAAATTACTGCATATCTTTAAAAAACTACATATTTTAAAAATTTCTCAGTCTGAATTTATAACATGAAACTTATTAGTCATGGTTTGCTTATAGTGCATGTAGGTAAATCTCTTTGGGAACCTCAGTAATTTTTCAGAGTATAAATTAGGGCAAGACACCAAAAAATGAGAACTTTGGGTAAGAGCATTCAAAGGAAATAAAATAGAAATGGGTTAGTTCTGTAAGCCTTTTTCTTCCTTTCTGAAATGTAAGAAGCACTAAACATTTTTATGTTCTAAGAATACAATGTTGGGAAATATTTTCACAATTTAATTTCTAAAATGAATTACCACCACCTAGTGTTACAATTAAATACTACATTATCTATTACCTTGGCATTTTAAACAAATGCCTAGAACAGACTATTTATCTCATTTAACTAAACATAGGACAGTAATTATATGCTTAGGCATCTAGTTTGGACAGTAACATTTTAAGAATGTATTATATCCATTTCCAGAAACAGAATATATACTTAACATTTTATTCTCCTTTGAAAGGTAAATGGCATCAAGAATATTTTTATAGCGAGTTATAATGCACTGAGGATACAATAGTCTCACATTATAATTTACAGAATTTGTATGAGCCTTTTTCAGTAAGTGTCAAGGTCTATTTACATTTTCAGGAAATAATGATCATTTTATGATCATCTTAAAAATTTAATTTCTCAATATTTGCTTTTTAACTTACAGAAGAGTGAAACAAACCATGAAGACTCATCCAATTCTTGACTAAGTTTCCAAATATGCCACACTAATGTATAACTAGATAGCACCAAAGAAACAGGATTATATTCCTTGGCCTAAATATAATACCTGTTTTTATCTTTCTAATCCACAAATGAAAGCTATACATTTTTATAGTGCAGAACATGATATTTGAAATCTACATACTTTGTAGAATGGCTAACTATATGCTAATTAACGTGTGTTACTTCACACACTTATTGCTTGTGGTGGGTACACAAAATCTATTTTTCTTTTTAATTTATTTGAAAGACAAGAGTTACAGAAAGAGGTAGAGACAGAGAGAGAGGTCTTCCATCCACTGGCTCACTTCCCAGATGGCCGCAACAGCCAGAGCTGCGCCAATCCGAAGCCAGGAGCTTCTTCTGGGTCTCCCACGTGGGTGCATCTTCCACTGCTTTCCCAGGCCATAGCAGAGAGCTAGGTTGGAAGAGGAGCAGTGGGGACTAGAACCGGCCCCCATATGGGATGCCGGCACTTCAGGCCAGGGCTTTAACCCACTGTGCCACAGCACCGGCCCCACAAAATCTACTTTCTAAGTGATTTTCAAGTATACAGTACTTTGTCTTTAAGTATATTTACCATATTTACAATAGATGTTGAATTTATTCCTTCTAACAGAAATTTTGTACCTTTTGACCAACATCTCAATTCTCCCCTTCCCTGCCTCCCATAACCACCACTCTACTCTCTGCTTCTATGAATTTGCCGTTTTTAGATTATCTTATTATATTTTATAATTTACTTTGTTTTCTTGACCTTTCATTTAAGATCATTCATTAGTCCCCATCCACCAGCATCTTGCTTAATTCAATGATATCAATTGTGTACATATATAATATATATAATGTGTATGTGTGTGTATATTTATATATATATATGTGTGTGTATATATATATATGGCTGTTTTATAGTTTCCTCCTCTCGCCATTGACTACAGAAGTTTCTCCTGACCTTTCAAATTTGATGTTGACATGGAAACAAAGTAACTGTACTACAGTTATTTAACAAATGCATCCTGAGTGCCAAGTATTAAAAAAGAACAATATTAAGCATAATGCAGGAAAATAAAGCTACCACAGAAAAGACCAAGATAAAAACACAGATGACCAGATCCTCTCAAAGGTAGATTAACAGTGAACTGTAAGAGGACAAGGTAGGACGTATCATGAAAGTCAACTGCTCAGAGGTAGGATAGATCACTGTAACTGTGAGAATCACAAGTTCTCTTGGAAGACACAGCATCTGAAGTGGGTACTGAAGGACTGGGAAGACATAATAGAAGAGATACAATATGGGTCTTCAGGCATAGAACTAGCACAAACATGAAAAAAAAAGTAGCTTAATTTTGTTCAAGCAAAATGAATTCATTATGGTTGAAAAAGGAAACTAGGTTGACAGTATATAGGATCTGAGTAAATAAAGTAAAAAAATCTGTAGTTAAAAATGAAAGTTTTTTTTTTTTACAAGAATGTTAGAATAGATTAAAAGCCATAAAATACTGAGATAAGCTTGGGTATCTCTCTTATAGATAAAGGAACCTACAATTCGAGCCATCAAATCTACTTTTGATAGTGAGGAGCTTTGTAAGCCTACTTACTGGTTGTCTCTTTTATTCCTAAGAAGTCAACTTGCTAGAGTGGCATCCAGCTAGGGTTGTCACATTTAACAAACTAAAAAACAAACAGGGTGCTCAGTTAAATTTAAGTTTCAGAAAAACTTTTTTTCTCCAGTATAAGTTATCATATATTCCAAATTTAATACAGGATATACTTATACTAAAAAATGATTGTTTTATCTGAAATTCAAATTTAACAGGTACACCTGTATTTTATCAGGCAATCTGGTAACAGCTAATTGAATGTATCTTTTTAAGTAATAACGTTCTGGAAAAATAGCATTTAATACTTTCTCATATTGACTTTGATTAAATACTGTATTTTTCAAATACGCATAACAGCCAATTAATTACAACATTTTAATTATTTAACATTAAGGTTTCAAAAAAATATTAACCTTAAAAAAAAGTTTAGATTTTCTTTCTTCTCTCATAATTGAGCTTTTATTGGGACTAAGAATCCCTACAAAGACATTTCAATTTGTATATAATTCTTCTGTATTGAAAATCTAAAAAGCCATATATTGTGATTTTTTTCAACTTATTCCAGTTACTTTCCAGCTTCAAATTTGGAGGAAAGAATTCCTTGAGAGTATAAAGTACTGATATCTTTAAATGTTGATAAAATGCAACATAAGTCCCACTAACCCACGATTTAATATCAGGTACACTACCTACACAAATTTTCAGTCTTTCATATCACATTAGCAAAATTGTTAGGAAAGCTCAAGTACCACAACCAAAGATGTCACAGAGTGCACACAATTCTGACAGGGCAACAATCAAAGAGTAACTTTCTTTAGGAAACAATTCTACTAAACAACAACACAGAAGTAACTGAAAATGTTCAAGACAGATCAATTGCACAACTGACTCCAAACTGCCTTTTAGTATGCTTTGCATCACAGGTTATAACAACTGCCCCTTCCCCCAGCTATGGAATGCTAAGCTGACAAAGCCTCCCATAATTAATATCCCACTATTTTCTGGCTGCATCCAAAAAATAAGCAACCAGCAAATGATTTCACCTCTTAACAAAACTCATTTACACTTGAAACGTGGGAAGACATGGGATTACTTTCTTAAATAATTTCTACAGCTACTAAAAAACTTGCATTTAGGAAATAGCTGATTCCTCTGGAATGTACACCAAAGGAGACAGAGGCAACTGACATGACTTACAAAGTGATATTAATCAGACATAGATGCTTTCTCTTCTGCTTCATCAGATTCTTCTTTTTCCCTGTGTATCATGAGTTCATCAACTATGAATTAATTACAACTGATGGTCTGCAATATTGATTTCAATTTTTAAAAAAAAATAATCTCTGTTTCTGAATCATAAGAGTTGACATCTCTATTCTAATCCCAAGAAATGAAGAAAATATTAAATATCAAATATACAAAATAATAAATATACTTTACATACAAAAATAATGAATATAAAAATCCTGAGAAATTCCTTTAAGATAGAAAAATGACCATAGAAAAGTTGATCCACAGAAAAACAAAATCAAAGAAAACTTCAATTCAGAATACTTGTAGAGGTATAAAATGAAGACAGATGGCAGGTTGACAGGGGATAGACCACAAAAGAATTTGAGAGCCTAGATAAGGAGTTTAAATTTTATTTTAAGTACATGGGGAATCCAACCAACAAATGATTTTAAGCAAGAAAGAAACATCACCTGACTTAGTTTAAAATTACCACACTAGCCCCTGGGAAAGATAGAGAGTGAGCAAGAATATACTTAGGGCAATTAGTTCTTTTTAAGTTTATTTCTAGTCTCCTGCAGAAGGGAGAGTTAGTTTTATTAGCTACAGCAGAATAAAGTAAATAGATCCAGAATTTATATGATATACATGATAAACACTAATTTTTACTAAAGCACATTCAAAACAATATATAGAAAGAATGTTGTAAAGATAATTTCTTCAAAATAATCTACAAATTTAACCTGAATCCAAATCCTCACATATTTCTGAACACTGGAACTTATAAAGCCATGAAAAAAGTTCAATTGAAAGATAATATAGAAAGGACTATAAAAATTTGAAAAAAAATACAGTATCAAGAAATATATGACAATAAAATCAAAATGTAGTTTTGGCATAACAACTCAAAAATCAATGGAATAAAGAGCTGGAAAAATGACTCGTAATTATGGGAAAATGTTTTTTGATAAATGAGGTATTTCATATCTGTGGAGAAGTGACTAGTATTAGGACATAAGGAAAATTCTTCGAAACACAGTAGAAAGGTAGATCTTTACCTCATACAATCCATAAATAAATAATTCAAAAGATTAAAGAGCCAAACCAAAAAACTCACAAAAAAATTACAAGGAAACACTAAGAGCCAGCATGGTGGTACAGCAAGTTAAGCTGCCTCCTGACACACCAGGATCCCATAACGGAGGACTGGTTTGAGTCCCGGCTACTCTGCTTCCAATTCAGCTACCTGTTAATGCGCCTGGGAGGCAGGAAGTAACAGTCCAGTTACTAGGACACTGCCACCCATGTGGGAGATCTGAATGTAATTCCTGGCTCGTGGTTTTGGCCAATCCCAACCCCACCAGTTGCAGCCATTTGTGGAGTGAGCCAGCAGAGGCAAGATTCTTTCTGTCTCTCCCTCTTTTTCTGTCACTCTGCTTTTCAAATAAATAAGTAAATGAACAGATTTAAAAAAAAATCTATAAGCTTTTTTGGTTGGATTCATTCTACATTAATCGTACTTGACCTCATCTAAATTCTGACAATTGCACACAGTACTTTTTTTCATAATCCCTTTCTTCTTTCTTAAATTAGTTGATTCAAATCCTTTCTCTAACCTCTGTCTACTTAATCACAACAGACTTCAAAAATCTCGAGGGCCAGCACTGTGGCATAGTAGGCTTCTGCAGCGCTGGCATCCATATGGGCACCAGTTTGCATCCCAGCTGCTCCTCTTCCAATCCAGCTCTCTGTTGATAGCCTGGAAAAGCAGTGGAAGACGGTGCAACTGCTTGGGCCCCTGCACCCATGTGGGAGACCCTTAAGAAGGTTCTGGTTTCTGGCTTTCGATCAGCCCAGCTCCAGCTGTTGCAGCCATTTGGGGAATGAACCAGCAGATCAAAGACTTCTGTGTCTCTCCCTCTCTCTGTAACTCTTCCTTTCAAATAAATAAATCTTTAAAAGGAAAAAATCTTGAGAGTTTTCTCAATTTAAATCTTATACTTCAAAATGCCTTGCTCCTTCCTCAGCACATTATTCTTTTCTGTTTTAGGATTATGCATCTTCCCAAGTTCACTGTACCCTGGATTCCACTTAGTGTCTCCTCTATTAATGGCAGCTTTTCCCTGGTCTACTATTTAGGTGACTGCCAACTCTTAAGACAAAAAATCTATGTATACCAATGAACAAATGTTCATTTACAGGGCCAGCGCTGTAGCATAGTGGGTAAAGCCGCCACCTGCAATATTGGTATCCCATATGGGCACTGGTTCAAGTCCCAGCTACTCCACTTGTGATCCAGCTTTCTGCTGTGAAATGGGAAAGCAGTAGAAGATGGCCCAAGTCCTTGGGCCCCTGCACCCGTGTGAGAGACCGGGAATAAGCTCCTGGCTTCGGATTGACGCAGCTCCAGCATTGTGGCCAGTTGAGGAGTGAACCAGTGGATGGAAGACTTTTCTCTATCTCTGTCTGTGGGCAACTCTGCCTTTCAAAGAAATAAATATTTTTTAAAAAAATGCCCTACCTCCCTGTTTCAAATACAACCCGTACTTTCCTCAAAAAGTTCTCGTCCTTATCCCATTTAGTTCTATTAAAATGTTAACTTCTACTTGTCTGATAACTCCAACAGAAATATGAAAAGAAAAGTTTTCACCTTCTTCTGGATGAATGATATTTTATTTCAAATTCTCCATTATACCTCGCATCATAGTTATTTCTGTACATGTTCATGTTTCCCTAAACTAGGAGTGTTACACTTTTCCGTGAAAAGTGGGCCTATGTTGCTGTGGATTTGTTCTGAGAGCAGGAGCGTGGTGGGGACAAGAGGCACGGAGTCAGCACACAGATCCCAGGAGTTAGGTGAAAGCGGGCCAGAGGTGAGCAGCCCGCAGACTTGTTTATTTCAGTTGGTACAGCAGCTTAAATAGCCAAGGCAGCCAATCTGGTCAAGAGGTGGTCTTAGCCCTAACCAATTACAGCCTATTGCCAGGCAGTTTCCAAAGCCATCCAATCACAGCCTGTTGCCAGGCAGGCTCTGTTGCCAGGTGGTTTCCCAGGGGGTTTCCGAACCCATTCCCGAGAAACTGATGCTAGCTTGCCAGTGGCCATCTTGGCATGGCCTTTTCATTCCACCATACTTCCCCCTTTTCATTTCTATTTGAGCAACGGGAGGCATGATCCTTGGCCATACCATTGTTGACCCCGTTTCCATGTGGTCTCCATGTGCAGCTGTGCCTGTCTTAGGTTGTCCCCAGGGGATCTTACCCGTCGTTGACTAACCAGCCCTCAAAATGGGAGACCACAGGAGTGCTTGCTCAGATAGGGGTAGGAATGAGGAACAATGGTAATCAGGAATGGCATGACTGCACACAGGCTGTGGGCCATTTGAGTGGCTGACCAGAGATAGTGGGGTATAAAACAGTAACGGATGTGGCTATGGGCAGTTTCTCAGGGTAGGATGATAGGGCAGGTGCGTCTGCTAACAAGGCAGACTCTCAGTCTTGTTCAGCTGGTTCTGGTTGGCTGTCAGTTGCAGGCTTGATGTTTCTGGCTGGTACCCAAATGGGCTGTTCCACATTCTCTGGAAAGACACAAGACTATCCTCGGCCCTTGGTTAGCAGAAGGTGTGGCCCCTTCCATTCTCCTGTCAGGGGGTCTTTCCACCTAATCACAGGGGCTGGGGTCTGCGATGGAAAGGATCCCCAGTGTTTATAAGCTGGGATGATTCCTTGGGAATCAAAAGAAAGAAAATTAATAGTGAAAAGGACCTCAGTCAAAGCAAGCAGTTTAACTTGCTGGGCCACTTTGCCAGGCCCAAACTAGTAAATCTTTAATTATAACTTTCCTTTCCATACTATATACTTCTGTTATACAACAGGAAATAAGTCTAATAAATGGTGGATGAGTGTAAAGATTTTTAAGACTGGTGATTGAAAAAAGACTGAACTTCAAGTCAACATCCCTAATGATTGAAGGGAAAAATACAAGAAATATACCCTATTTCTTTTTATTTTCCAAGGTATTAGCCCAAAGTCATTGCTTAGTTGTGATTTTTAAAGTATCTTTAAGAAATATATCCACAGCAGATGATAGCCTGTAAGGGCAATATTCAAGAAGGGCCTAAAAGCCTATGGGAAGCTGGGTGAGGAAAAGCCTAGGAAGAGGAGTATTCTGGTTTGACAGTAAGTAGTGTTTGAGAGAACCTAGAGAATATGTAGAAAGATGGACCATGACAGTAGCAGCAAATGCCACAGTAATACACAAAAGACCAGGTAGAAAATGTTATACCTTAGCACACGAGAATGAGCAAGGGATTAGACATTTCAACCAAAGTTCAGCGAGATATTCCTTTCTAACCATCTGAGATGATAAAGATACCTCAGGCTCCAGAAACCACCAGGAGAGAGAAAGGGGGAGCAGTGAAAAGGGGAGACCAAAAATCCTGCCTATTACTCAGAAGCAACTACGATACCACTAACTGGCAGGATTAAATGCTTTCTGTTATCAATCAGATTGAGGGTTCAAGAAAAGGATGAGCTCAGCAACAAAACAGAGCAAGAAAATGTGCATAGTTTTTAGTCCATAAATGTCACTAGGTTTTGCCATTTACCAGAAACTAGGTTCTCACTCTAACCATACCAGTAAGTGAATAATATTGCATATGTTACCTAACACAAGGAATAAAGTCAGTTCTTGAATTTCTTATTAAACAAAATGCAGATTTGAACTGAGCTATGATCCTTTTTGATTTCCATTAAGTTACTAAATTTTTCCCTTAATTTTATAGCTTTTCATGTTTCTATTACATAGCTTGAATTTGAGAAAAATTAAAATTTACCATCAAGAATTACTTAAGCTTATTTGATCTATCATTTATTTACAGTTTTATCTAATTATCATTTGGAAAAAAAAACAAAGAATAAATTTGCCTGTGAGCTATGTCCTATATCACACATCCAATAGAAGTTCAATGAATATTAAATGAATGACTTTAGACTGACATATAAACTGAAGGGAATTTTATTTAGAGTTAACACGTGCCAGCTTCAGTTAACTGAATGGATTGGCCAAAATGTGTTTCACATCAATGTCCCTGGCTAGAAAAAGGAAATAACTGAGACCAGAAGGGGAAGTTGTGGTGGAAGGGTTGATAGTTAAAAAGTCCCAGACAATATTAAATTTCTCAGAATTTTTAAGGAAATTACGCACTTTTAAAAGTAACAGAAGTAGGCCAGCGCTGTGGCTCACTAGGCTAATCCTCCGCCTTGCGGCGCTGGCACACCGGGTTCTAGTCCCGGTCCGGGCGCCGGATTCTGTCCTGGTTGCCCCTCTTCCAGGCCAGCTCTCTGCTGTGGCCAGGGAGTGCAGTGGAGGATGGCCCAAGTGCTTGGGCCCTGCACCCCATGGGAGACCAGGAGAAGCACCTGGCTCCTGCCATCGGATCAGTATGGCGGCCGCAACGCGCCGGCCGCAGTGGCCATTGGAGGGTGAACCAACGGCAAAGGAAGACCTTTCTCTCTGTCTCTCTCTCTCACTGTCCACTCTGCCTGAATAAAAAAAATGTAACAGAAGTAAAAGCCACTAAACTCTCAAAGCAATGATTTCAAATAAACAATACCCTAATAATTCTCAATTTTAAGCAAAGAATGCAATACAATCCCTGGATTAATATATACTATGTTTATATATAGTAAGACGCCAATTTATTACTTTTTCTAAAGAAGACAGACCTACAATCTCCATTTTATCCTAGAGAAAATGACAGGCTTGAGAAATTAAGTAACTTGACTGAAGTCATACACTTGGGATTTGAATCCAAGACTGTCTGGCTCCACAAACTACATCTTAGTGTTATGGTATTTTGGAAACTGTACAGAATTCTTCTATTTTAAAGTGCTTATTTCAATATCCAAGAAATATACAACCATTTACTAGATGACTAACAATCAACTATATTCTACTGAAACATTAATCATAAAAGAGATAAAGAATATACTTACTCATTCCTGAGCATTCTCTATCACCATCCCATACATTAGAAACAGCATGTCCCGTCAGTAGGAGGTTAATCAAACTTTGACTATCAATAAAAATTAAAAACCACTTAAAATATGAATAAAAGTAGCTTTCAGATCAACTAATTGTTATAAGGATAAAGTAATGATTTTTTTTACATTAAATTATGTTTTTTAGAAAACAAAGGGAAAATCTGACATCTTCCAGTGTATGTATAAGTCTTTGCTAAATGTATCACCAAATGTATCATCAGAATGATATCTATTGCTCCATGTATTTGTATAAATTTAACAAGTGTACTCAAGATACTGTATTTAAATAGATTAAGAAACATTACATAGAATACTTTAACATTTATAAAGCGTCTTTAAAATGTATACATAATTATTAATAATGTTTTGTCTTTGATGTAACATATAGGAGTTTTAATCTTTCAAGCAGAAAGGTCTAAAAAGAAGATCCATATAATACAGAGCATTAATTATCACTCTTTCTTTGATTTTTAGTAAAACATAGCTATAAAAAGCTTCAGAAGGGCAGATCCAGAGGAAAGGGGGAATTTATTTTCTCGTAAGCAGTACAGTCTTTACAAATAGATAAAGATATACTTATTTATAATTCAAAATGAGTTAATTTCATCTTTCAAAAAACTTTTTAAGCAGAATACTAAGGCAGATGCTAAAATACCTTACCACTGTTATCTTAAAATATTTGCCAACAAATGCAATATACTCAAAAATCTAAATTTAGAAGTTAGCATTTCATACATAAAGCTAAGAGTGCAACAGCACTGACAAGCAAAATTATCTGATTCAGTCACATTTTATCTTAAGTTCCTAAAAACTAAAGCCCACATAAGAAGTAACAGACTTCAGTTAATTACCTGCCATGTCCATATACAGGATCTATTAAAGGTTCACTTGCATCTTCAATTTCATTTTTTATGTTTTCAATACCCTAAAGAAACCAAGAATTCATTAGCTTATTTTAGGAATAAAAATTATGGTAGCTTTTAAAAACTGACCAGTTCATATATAAATTAATTCCCCCAAAAATATGTTTTTAGTTTTTCTCTCATGAGATCTATATAAAGAACACAAATGGACTGCTTAGTAATAGATCTAATGGTAATTACTTGGGTACAACAACAGGAGAAAAGAGCTTAATAGAGCAGTTAATATTCAGTTATCTTTAGATTCAATTAGACATATGATAGTAATTTAAGAAGCTTGTGGAAAATGAAATTAAAGTAAGTTTATTTTGATGCAAAAAATTTTGAAATCTATTCATATAGGGGGCCTCCAACAATTTCTTGGAAAATGCATACTATGAAAAAACTGCATTATTTCAAAAGTTTTTGCGTACCAAAATAAACCTACCTTTTAATTTCATTTTTAAATGAGCCTTGTAAAATACATTCATACACAAAAGCTATAGCTGGTATATAAGAAAATAGAAGGTCTGGTTCTGATTGTGCTTCTTATAATTATTGGTATCATGGAGACCACTACTGTGGCACAGCAAGTTAAGCCGTCACATGCTATGCTGGCATCCCAAATGAGTCCTATCTGTTCCACTTCCAGTCCAGCTCTCTGTTAATGCACCTGGAAAAGCAGTAGCAGATGGCCCAGGTGCTTGGGCCCTGCCACTCACATAGGAGACATGGATGGAAATTTGGGCTCCTGGCTTCAGCCTGGAACAGCATGGGCTATTTGGCCATTGTGGATTGAATCAGCAACTGGAAGACTGATCTCTAGTTTTCTGTCAGTTATTCCAACTCTCCCTTTCAAATAAATCAATCAATCTTTGGGAAAAAAAAATTGGTAACTCAATATGTACTAACAAAATAAAACGTAATTAGGAAAGCAGAAAGCTTCATATTTTTTTAAACCAGTTTCCTGATACCTCTTTATTCTCCAAAAGGAATTCAAATCCAAAAAACTCTATAAACGCTGAACATGCCTAAGATCTAGATATTTATTTTAACCTCATAGGTGCTGAAAAATGACAAAGAAAAACTGTCATTTATTGTTGTATTTACCTAACCTCAACCACTGGTTCTTTTTCATATAAGAAAACTTTAGCACATCCATCAAGTCCCTATATACATCAAATGGTCCCTTGATTTCTTTTTTTTTTTTTTTTTTTTGACAGGCAGAGTGGACAGTGAGAGAGAGAGACAGAGAGAAAGGTCTTCCTTTGCCGTTGGTTCACCCTCCAATGGCCGCCGTGGCTGGCGCGCTGTGGCCGGTGCACCGCGCAGATCTGATGGCAGGAGCCAGGTGCTTCTCCTGGTCTCCCATGGGGTGCAGGGCGCAAGCACTTGGGCCATCCTCCACTGCACTCCCTGGCCACAGCAGAGAGCTGGACTGGAAGAGGGGCAGCCGGGACAGAATCCAGCGCCCGGACTGGGACTAGAACCCGGTGTGCCAGCGCCGCAAGGCAGAGGATTAGCCTAGTGAGCCGTGGCGCCGGCCCCCTTGATTTCAATCAATAAAATTACACACACCCCCTATTTGCCCACCATGCTCTGAACCTAAAAAAAATAAACACGACAAAAACACTGCCATAATGGAAAATTATTTGTAAGTATCTTTTTAAAAATAATATTGAATAAAATTATTTTTAAAACCCATCTTGTATTGTAAGCACATCTCTGATATAGAGGCAATGCTCTATATCATATCTATATATATAAAGGCAAGCCTTTATCAAATGAAAAACGTTTGATTTAGATGTGGTAAGCAGAGTAGAATATTCAACTAATAGGGCTGCTAAACATATAACACTGGCATTTGGGGAAAAAGTGTAGGACATATTAATATATATTAGTATTAGACATATAAAAGCTGAGAGAATGAAATATCAATGAACAAAAAACATGTAAAGACAGAATGAAATTTCTAGAATATAAAGACTTGGAGTGAGAGACAAAACACTATGAGATAACAGGTAAAGAAAACAAAGTGAATCTATCAAAGAAAATAAGCAAAAGAGGGACTGGCGCTGTGGCGTGATGGATGAAGCTACTGCCCGCAGTGCCAGCATCCCATATGGGCACTGGTTCAAGTCCTGGCTGCTCCACTTCTGATTCGGCTCTCTGCTATGGCCTGGGAAAGCAGTGGAAGATGACCCAATTCCTTGGGCCCCTGCAGCCATGTGGGAGGCCTGGAGGAAGCGGCCAAATGGGAAGGGAGCCAGCAGATGGAAGACCTCCCTCTCTCCCTCCCCCCACCCCTGTATAACTCTTGATTTTCAAATAAATCTAAAACAAAAAAAAACTAAAAAAAAAAAACTACAAAAAAAAAAAAAAAAAAAAAAAAAAAAAAACCAAGCAAAAGAAAAAGGAACTTGAGACATTACAGAAAGAAAACTAGCATAGTGGTTTATCAGATAATCCAGGAAACAGAATGGTGATCAAGCATTATGGGGTCAAATTTTAGACACTGCGAAGATAAGATTTTTTTCTAGAACAGTATTTTATAATCAGTATATTACTGATGACCACTGTAGTCCAGACAGACAGAAGTGGAAATTTGAAAATGGTTAGGCAGGGGCTGGCATTGTGGAGTAGTTGCTCCATTTCCAGTTTAGCTCCCTACTACTGGCCTGAGAAAAGAAGATGGCTCAGATGTTTGGGCCCCTGCCACCCACGTGGGAGATCTGGAAGAAGCTCCTGGCCCCTGGCTTTGGCTTGGCTCAGCCTTGGTCACTGCAGCCATCTGGTGAGTGAACCACTGGATGGAAGATCTGTCTCTCTCTGTAATTCTTACTTTGAAATAAATATATCTTTAAAAAAAATAGAAAAGGCACCTGGCAAGACTCTGCTCTTTGTCTTACAGGAATAGCTTAGTTTACAGTTAAGGAAAGAAACTGGGAGAAAAAAGGAAGTCACAAGAAGAAAGAGAAAGAGAGAGAGAGAAAGGAAAAAGGAAGGAAGGATGGAAGGGAGAGGGGAAGTTACATAACAAGTGTATAGAGAGGATGAGAGGATAAAGGAAGCTATTTCCTTATTAACAGCATGGCTCTTAAAAATATTTATTTAATTATTTGAAAGGCAGACACATACAGACAGAGAGAGATATTCCAGTCAGTGGTTCCCTCCCCAAATGCCCACAACAGTCAGGGCTGGGCTGGGCCAGAAACTGGACCATCAATCTAGGTCTCCCACGTGGGTGGCAGAAATGTAACTACTTGAGCCACCTCCTATTGCTTCCCAGGGTGTGTATTAGCAAGAAACTGGAACAAAAAGTAGAGGCAAGACTTGAATCCAGGTACTTAGAGATGGGATGCAGGTATCCCAAATGGTGTCTTAACCACTAGGCAAAATGCCTACCCCAACACAAGAATTTTTATTATGAGACTTAGAAACAGCATCAAGTATAAACTTATTCATCATATCAGGAAAAACAAGTACTAAACTGAACTTAGAGGCAGAAGAAATATCTTCTTAAACAAACCTTTGTCAGTAACACAGAATACAGAAAAAGCAATACTCCAAATTTGTTTCCCCACATTGAATATTGGTCCAAGACAGCATCTTTTAATTCTGATAAACTCCTGAATGATCTTTTTCTGAGGGGAAAAAATAATTATGTATTAGTATCATCATGAAATTGAGTACATTCAAAAATGGGAAAAAATTTAATTGTCTTAGACATTAAAACCTACACAGAACAGATTTTTTTAAGTGTCTCAAATTTTCAAATACAAATTTAGCTATTGAGGGCAAAAACTACTGTTGACCACTACCACTACATACATTTTATACCATTAAAACAGAACACCTACTTGACAGGGACTGCTTTCATCCCTTTTGTGAACTGTCTAGCATCAAAAGCTTCTTCAATAATATAGTTATTTCGTTATTTAGAGAATAGAGTAGCCCTCTTCTAAGAAGTTTTTAAGAGCAAAAAAATTTTAGTTTTTTAATCTGGAAATTATTAACATATCTAAATGCTAAAGAGAAGGCATATATTTGCAGACTGTAAAAGAAGTTAATTGCAATAAACCAAACACCATCTATAATTTTTTATCAACACAATCATTCTTACCTTTTATTTTGTAATAAAGTTTAAATGTTCTAATGAAAATATGGGCACTTTTAAAGAAAATTATGGAAAGCATATTTTGGCAAATAAGAAATAATACTGATTTATTCCACTAGAAATTCATTCAGAACATAGAAACATATGTTAAAGTGATTTTTCATTGTATTAATGAACACACTTTTAATGTTTTTAAAAAAGCATATCTGGATAGTTAATTTAGGATTCAAAACAATTTAAATGTACACTTACAAGTTACTCTTTTTAACTTAAAAGCAAATTAATCCTCAAGCAATGGGTTTACAATCCATGTTTAAGTAGTGCAGTACTATATAAATCTAAGAACCTTTCCACAGTATGAAGAGACTTAAAATGGCAATGTGTGCACAAGGTAAGTATTTTAAATGTTCCAATGTTACTTACTGAATTAATGCATGAAATCGCTCAAAGCCAAGCTCTTCGACAGCCAAGGCAGCTATACATAAAAGACACTTTTCAGCACTACACATGGCAAATAAATGACACAAGATACACACAGCAGGCTGTAAATACTTTCAAGCAATCAAAACTGTCCCTATTTCCTTACTCCCTTAAAATCATGTTTATTTTCAACTTTAGTATAACACAAACTTATACGTCAACACCGTAGTTACCACAATTATAACTAAAAAACAGATATAATACTGAGAATGTAGAGGGATGATTAAATATCAAACATTTCTTTTCAATTCAGTTATCCTAGGACGATTTATAAAACAGGTGAAATTACTGACAATCAGTGCTTCACATATCAATGTGTCTCGCACTTTTATTAAATAATCTTTAAATGTATAGCTTTAAAATGAATTCATGATAGCTTATTCTTCCTCCTTTATAATATAAAATCTTTAGAAGTAATGCTTCATTATTTTAAAAAATGTATATAAAAAGGCATAGCACTTTGAAACTACACAGGTTCAACAATAGCTTTAAGTTTGTTTCCTCATTTATTCTTTTAACTGTTGAGAAGTTTTCAGTAACTTGATGGTTTACTAATACAGTACAAACATAAATTCACAAAAATCAAAGGAAGCATTTTAATCAAAGGCAATGTTTACTGGTACCTTTATTGGGCCAGGCCTTTTTTCTGTTTTACAGGTCTGACTCCTTTTAATCCTCATTAAACCTTTTTATCTCCATTTTACAGAAGAACTTGAGGCACAGAGAAGAATCCTCTCAAGGGCACACAGCAAGAAACAAAGACCTGAGATTTGAACCCAGGTATTCTTGGCTCCAGGAAGATAAAGTCTTAAAGATAACCTCAAAATACTTTAACTTAACACCATGAACAATTTCACATATATTTTATACTTAGTACTTCCAAATATAAATTATCACCAGTGAGTTAAGAAAGCTGATTATGAATTCAAAGTTTCAAAGTTGTATTTACAATTAAAAATGTTACATAATATTAGGTTTTCAAAGCCTAGTTTTAATTTTCAAACCACTTCTAAAAATCTTTCAAAAATTTTTTGGTTTATGTGGGAAACAAACTGAAATTGAACCTGAGTACTCACTACTGCGAACAACTGTGCATTACCAACAAGCCAAAACTATACACACCACACAAGCCAATGAAATTAATGTTTTAACAGAACATAATGTAATGAGAGGGGAAAACACTTCACACATAAATTTCAGGATAAAATAAAAACCAACTGTGCTAACTGTTCTGCAGTGCTTGATTATTCCAATAATTTTACACTAAGTATACTACAAAAGTAGACATAAAGGTATTAATTTAGAGAAGAGAGGCAAGCAAAATAAAAAGCTTAGCAGGCAGGAATGGTGGAAAATAAAACACAAGAAATAGAACACAGCTGGGAATAAAAGAAAGAGGAAGTAAGAACAGATTGTTACATGGAATAAGAATTTTAACTTAAGTTCAGTTTGTCAATATCTAAGGTAAATTCTCAAATTTTTCAGTAATAAAAATTCTTCAAATGTATATTTAAAACAGACTTAATATGGTTTTATTTCATATCAATTTTTAAAATGAGGCACAAAGTAAACTGGAAAATTATTAAACCATAATTTTTAGAGGGGAATTCAAGATAATATGCCCATCTGAATTAGTTATTTAAGTTAAAACATAACACATTCAAAGACTATTTAACATAGGACAATCTAACCTACCACTAGAGAAATGCACCAGCATATTTGATAGTAAGGACACCATTTACCATGACGTTACTAATGATAAAATATAAAAAACTCATTAGATTTCCAAATACTAATAAATAGGTTGTCTTTAAGCACATATTCTTGAAAAGACCTTTTAAACAAACCATTACCTCAAAATTTTAATACTGTAAATGGAACTATTAAACATGTTTACATGTAACCAGGAAAACCTGGAAAGTATTTTTAAAGCAAATTTAAATGATATTTTAGATTATCATCCTTGTAAATATTTTCCATTTGTTGTCTTTGTCATTATCCATTCTGGAAAAATGTTATATTCTTTGTAAAAGGCTATGTTTGAAAGACATGAAACGGAAACATATTATTTAAATTTTTAAAATTATTCCTTGCAAATGTACTACTATTAGAATTCGCCACACTGCAGGCATTTTAATTTGCAAAGGTAAAGAAGAGAAGACACTGACAACACAGGGACATTTCAGCCCAAGCAGGCAAAAGCGCTTTATAGATAATCTTATATGGAAAGCAAGGTGTTTCTTACAGTGATAGAAAATTCACTTTTATAAATCAGGTGTCTAATCTCTTTGAAAACAAAGAAAAACTCACTTATTTAATATAAGTATTTGGGACTACCAATTATCAAAAATTACCTACTAGCAATATTATTCCTGAAAAGCAACCCAAAAAAGCAGTTCTTTTTTCTAGCTTTCGTTCCACCAGAATTCTCCATTTTAATGTTCACTCTATCAGATTTTTAGGTCAACTACATCAGACTTTCAAAAGTTAAAGACCACAGAATAAATGGGTATAATTTTTATGAGTAATGACAGTAGCTGTTATTTAAGGAGAAAAATCTTCAGTAACGATATGAAAAACTTAAGGCCTAATTAAAACTCTCTTAAAATAATCTATACATACAACAATGTCCAAAAAAATTCAAGAAGGAGACAAACTGCATGCAATAGACAAAATGATATCCATCATTTCTCTAAGAAGCAACTACAGATATTTAAGAAAATTTCTGAAGCCAAAAAATCCCTACCTTTCTAACAAGGCATCTGAAACTATGATTCACAGACATACAAAGGTAATTCAAGAAGTTCATGGAAAAAAGAGATTGAAGAGAGTTTATTTTGGTGCACAAAATTTTTAAAATTCATGCATGGCTTTTTCAAAGTACACATTTTCCGTGCACTTTTTGAAGACCACTTGTATATTCTGTAAACTTCCTAAATTAGAGTTCTAAAGCTCAAAAGAAATTGTTAGCAGGGAGAAGTTCACTGTAACTTTTAAAAAAGTTTATTTATTTTTTTTTTACAAAATTATATCTTCTAGTAAATAAAATAACCGAAAAAATATCAAAGTTCATGAATTATGTTTAAGCTAGAAAAATGATTTTGCAAAATTTAAAATATTTTCTTTAAAATTTTCCAGTTTTATTAAAATAAAGGTAGAAGAAATTATTTCAGGAAATCAAAATGTATCTTACAAGAATGTTCCACTTGGCAACTAGACTCTGCAAGACTCCCAGAAATACCAGCAGTTTCTTCGGTTGTCTTTCCTCTTAACCATGAAACCAAGCAGTATGATCCAGAGTTGTCACAACAAGCACTTTCTAAAATGTCACATAAGGTATGACAAAGGAGTTCCTTTCGTTCTTCCTCTAAAAGTAACAAAAGTATAAATTATAATGGTTTTATCTGGAAAACAAAAACCTGTCCTAAAAACAATATTAAGTATATATTAATTTAATTATGAACATCAAGCACTTTAAGATGTGGAAAAATCCATAAACAGATTTTAATTATATTTTAGAAAAACAATGGCTGCAGGGTTAAAATCTCTATTTAAATACTGCCATCAGTTACAAACAAAAATCTTGAAAAAGGCACAATTAAACATTATGAAAAGAATATTCTGCTAGAAATAATTGATATTGATCCTCCCTTTCGTAAGCTGCAAATGTAGCATGTAAGCTGAGGTTTCCTTTATAGCAGAACCAACCACAAAGTAAAGACCTGCTGAGACTTCTACTTTTTTCCCCCACTGTGAATTAGTCTAAAGCCTTTGTCCTGTTCCTCAGGGATAAGAACAATGAAAACATCATCAGCACATACAGTACCACAATCTATTATACCAGCAGGGGCAATAATGGTTATGCTACTTCTTCAGTTTTGAGGATATATAAACAATTAGAAATTTTAAAGAAAACACAAATGCTCATTTTTTTCTTCCCCCTGAATTTTAGCTACTCTCTCCTCTTCAAACTGTAGTACCACTTTCTGAAGCTTTCACATAAAGGGGCTAAGATGTGCACATATTCTATATAAAATTTTATGATACAAGGTTTTTCTCATTCCTAATGGAATGTAAGTTCTTTAAAGGCAAGAACTTATGTAAATAATAAAAGTCATGTACGGGGGGGTGGGGGGTAAGGGGGCCGGATAAGAAGGCAAGAACTATATCATTAATTAAATCAAATAATTGACAGCATTTATGACAATGCCTTACAATTTTAAATCAAATTTGATGTATTTCTGTATAAGAAACATTATAAAGCTTGTTGATAAAAAGTTCATGTCAATCATAGTATCTCTTAAATAGTTTCATTTCAACTACTAATTACTAAAAAAAAAAAAGTGACACCTTAATTTCAAAACCATTAGTACATGCTATCACCATGGCTTAGAATGGAAGCTATTATGTATGTCCTTATATACAAAACTGGGGTTGTAATCTATCCTACATTCTTCCAGAAGTTATTGAAAGGCTCATATGAAATCGTGTAAGTGAGTAAAGACTTTTGTAAACTGTCAAGTGGAATGCAAATGTTTGTTTTATCAAGTAGTACCATATCTCTTTCTGACTTAGTCATGTTACAGACACTATGACAATTTCATTTCCCATTTAACTTAGAATTATTTGCATTATGAAAAGTATTATTCTAAAAGAGGCAGGAATAAAATGAATTCTGAGCTTTTGCTAGGAGTAAATAAGATAACAAAGTAACATAAATTTGCTATTCTTGATGGTATGCTATCATTTAAGTTTTGAGAAATACACCATGTTTTCCCAAGAAGCCAAAGGCTTTTCCCTTACTTACACATATTATCCTGTCTTATATCTCTCAGCTAGGAAATGTTTAAAATCTAGAGTCATTGCTTATCAAACTTCCTGAAACACTTTAAAAATAAAACTCAGAAAAAAAAAATTCTGCATTGATCACTTAATGGTTAAGACACCTGTGTCACACATAAGAGTGCTCGATACCAGCCCCTGACTCCAGCTACCTACTAATGCAAACCCTGGGAGACAATGGTAAGGGCTCAAAGAACTGAGTTTCTGCCACCCATGTGGAAGACCTGAATTGAGTTCTGAACTCCCTGCCTTGTCCCCTTCATTAGGGCCATTGTGGGCATTCTAGCAGTAGGAGCTCTCTGTGTCTCCCCCTTTCAAATAAATAAATGTTTACTCATTTATTTATTTGAAAGGCAAATAAATAAATGAGTAAACATTTATTTATTTGAAAGGCAGAGAGAGAGATACACAGAGAGATCTCCCATCATCTGATTCGCTCTGCAAATGCCTGCAACAGCTGGCAACAGCCAGGACTAGGCCAGGTCAAAACTAGGAGATGGGAACTCAATCTACATCTCCAGTGTAGATGACAAAAACCTAACTAATTGTGCCATCACCTGCTGCTACAGGGTACACATTAGGAAGCTGGAAACTGGGGCAGAGCTATGACTCTAATACGGGTTATAGGCATCCAAATTGGTTTCTTAGCTGCTATGCTAAATACCTGCCCCACAGGGTGCAGGGTGGAGTAGAAGTTTTAAAAGATGGCTATCATACCTGGACAATCCCTCCAAGAAGACTTTTCAGAAGAAAACAGGAGCTTCTTCAAGAGAAATGCCTTTATAGAATTAAAGCAATGATATTAGTAGAATGCATTATAAACATTTTATCATTTTTTATTTTAAAATGGGAAAATTAATTTATACTTTCTTATCCTTCGAATAGTCTATAAAAATTTCAAATGGTTATCCTTCATATTCAATAGTAACTATGCATAGTTTTTACTCAGCATATAGTACATTAAACTTGATTCTAGATCTATAAAAAAATTCTTCCACAACATACATTTTCTGACAAGAACTGACTCAAATAATAGATACGTAACTAGAAATTACAGAAGCTTACTGCTCCATGCACAAGGTGAAGGCCACATAAAAGAGGAACAAGTCTATACTTCTCTGAGATTGCTTGCAGTTCAAGAAATCTAGACACAAAAGTGGTTCTGTTCCATCGGCTCTAGTCTATGATACAAGAATACTACTGGTAGAGTACCTAACTTCCTGATTTAACTAAAAAATATAAACTTCAAAAGAAGGGCCGACACTGTGGTATAGCACGTAAAGCTGACGCCTCCAGTGCCAGCATTCCATATGGGCACCAGTCCTGGCTGCTCCACTTCTGATCCAGCTCTCTGCTGTGGCCTGGGAAAGCAGAGATGGTCTGAGTCCTTGGGCCCCTGCACCCGCGTGGGAGACCTGGAAGAAGCTCCTGGGTTCAGATTGGCACAGCTCCGGCCCTTGCAGCCATTTGGGGAGTGAACCAGTGGATGAAAGACTTTCTCTCTCTGCCTCTGCCTTTGAAATTAAAAAAAAAAAAAAATTCAAAAGCAAAGTACAAACAGATTTGTAATTTTTACCTTAAGCCTGTCAATTATTCTGTGTTGGTTATTTGACAGTGTCAGTTCAGGGTAGTATAGCTGTTTCCTTCTCAGTGTGATTGCAAGGAATTTGCATTTTAGACTCCCGATTTAAAATGCAGATTTTATTTTTTTATTTTTTGACAGGCAGAGTGGACAGTGAGAGAGAGAGAGAGACAGAGAGAAAGGTCTTCCTTTTGCCGTTGGTTCACCCTGCAACGGCCGCCGCGGCTGGCGTGCATTGGCCGGCGCACTGCGCTGATCTGAAGGCAGGAGCCAGGTGCTTTTCCTGGTCTCCCATGGGGTGCAGGGCCCAAGCACTTGGGCCATCCTCCACTGCACTCCCTGGCCACAGCAGAGAGCTGGCCTGGAAGAGGGGCAACCGGGACAGAATCTGACACCCCGACCGGGACTAGAACCTGGTGTGCTGGCACTGCAAGGCGGAGGATTAGCCTAGTGAGCTGTGGCGCCAGCCCTAAGATGCAGATTCTTAAGTGCCACTTTTAGAACCTGAACTTCTAAAGGAAAGATCCAAGAAAAGCAGGTTTCTATGCTAACTCTTACATGTGTTTGAAAGCATAATATACAAATTAAATGGACTGCTTTTAGTCAAATCTTGGTTTGAATCCTCATTGCACTGCTTTACTAACTAAAAATAATACAAGCTTTAAAATGTTGTAGTAAGGATTATATGAAAAAAATTTAATACACTCAGTGCAGTACCTGACACCTAATAAGCAGTCAATTCAAAGTATTTTAGCAAAGTTAATATTCTATAGTATTTATTTTCATAGAAGTAAAAGCTACAAAAAATAATCAAGTGCTTCTGATTTTCCTTTTTTTTTTTTTTTTAAAGATTTATTTATTTGTAAGTCAGAGTTACACAGAGAGAGGAGAGGCAGAGAGAGAGAGTCTTCCATCTGCTGGTTCACTCCCCAACTGCCCACAATGGCCACAGCTGCCCCAATTCGAAGCCAGGAGCCAGGAGCTTCCTCCGGGTCTCCCACATGAGTGTAGGGGCAAAAGAACTTGGACCTTGGGCCATCTTCTACCGCTTTCCCAGGCCATAGCAGAGAGCTGGATCAGAGGTGGAGCAGCAGGGTCTCTAACTGGCATCCATATGGGATGCAGGCGCTTCAGGCCAGGGCATTAACCTGCTGCGCCACAGTGCCAGCCCCTGATTTTCCCTTTTTTATTTTTTTAATTTTTATTTTATTTGACAGAGTTAGGCAATGAGAGAGAGAGACAAAGAGAAAGGTCTTCCTTCCATTGGTTCACCCCCCAAATGGCCGCCACGGCCGGCGCTGCGCTGATCCAAAGCCAGGAGCCAAGTGCTTCTTCCTGGTCTCCCATGCAGGTGCAGAGGCCCAGGGACCCATCCTCTACTGCCTTCCCGGGCCACAGCAGAGAGCTGGACTGGAAGAGGAGCAACCGGGACTAGAACCTGGCGCCCATATGGGATGCTGGTGCCGCAGGCTCACCAAGTGAGCCACAGTGCTGGCCCCCTGATTTTCCCTTCTAATAACAACCACCCTTAGATGGAGTAGTACAATGACATTACAAAATTTTGGAATGAGGAGAAGATACTCATTATTTCACCAATAATACAATCACCATAATCATTTTCATATAGTACTTACTTTTATATACTTGTTTTTAATTTTATTACAGATTAGATATACATGGGTATATAATGTCTTCAATTTTTTGACAAAATTCATAACTATCAGGGTTAATCACAACTTGTCTATCAAGCTGTTTACCAAAATTAATTTTTTGATTTCATATTGAATTATATCACTGTACATCATTTGGAATTATTTCTTTTTGCTACTATAAATGTATGAGCTTCTTGAATACAAGTTTTTCCATTTTAAACATTCTAGAAAACATTCACAGAAATATTAAAGAATCCTCATTATTATGGTTCTAATTATAAAATTACTTACATAAATCAAAACACAAATGTGTACCACACAGTAATATTTGAGTCTGTCAGCATCACTTCATTCTTAAATGCACTAACAATAATTTTAAAGATTAAAAAAAGAAATAGCACCTAGTTATGGTTTTATTTTCACTTTCTAATATTGCTAGTGAGATTGAACACCTTGATTCTTTTCTTGTTCAGCATCCTACCTGTTACAATGCATATTTATGTTCATTTCACCACTGAGGTCTTAGTACATTTTGTACATGTTCTTTGTGTAAGACAGATATATTCCTTTATTGCTAATATCCACAGCAAGTATTTTTTTGAGCCTGGAACCATCCATATTCAATTTTTCTATGGTTAAATACTATCCCAAGAATATATTTGATCCATGATATAAGATGATCTAACTCAGTTTTTCCCATCAAACTGCTAATCAGTCATATTGGTTGCATTTAGGAAACATTTTATTTCATCACTGATCTTAGTTCCTGCTTTATCACGGTATGTGATAAATTCTGGGTACATTGTTATAGCTAATAAGGTCTATAACTGTATTATCTATTCAGTTGTTTAGCATCCTTCTAGCAATGGTATCGTGTTATAATTTTATCATTTAATGAATTAATATCCAGATTAGTTCATTTCTCTCAATGATTTAAGTTTGACTTTATAAACAAAATTCTTTCATTGAGAAGATTTCTATGCCCCTTAAACCAAATTACTACATCAAAGTTACAAAATTTCAGGTTCAGGATTTTGAACATTATAATTAGCCCTTGTTACATTGTACATCACTTGAAAACATAACTAACAATTTTGAAATACACTGAACTTTAAGGTCATATGGTATACTAGGCATTTAACTACATTCACAGACTTTGAATAACAATAAGGTACTACTACTAACCAGGTACTATATTTATATAATCTAATTTATATGTGCACAGGACAAATAATCTTCAAATTCAGATAAGATTCCTACTGGAAACCAAAATTTGCCTCAATTACTTATTATGACAGATATAATTAGTCATTTATAGTTAAATTCCATTCTCTGTATTCCCTATCTGGGACATATGAATTCTTCTTCACTTTAAAAATAATTTTATTAATAAAAAGGTCAGGTTTACTAGTTGAAGAAATAAAATAGTAAAAACAATATAATAAAAAATGCAAAATACTAAGAAGATTATAATCTATAAAGATTACTGGAATTAAACAAAAATTTTTTTTTCTTTAGACAAATACATTTTTTTTTTTTACAGGCAGAGTGGACAGTGAGAGAGAGAGACAGAGAGAAAGGTCTTCTTTGCCGTTGGTTCACCCTCCAATGGCCGCTGCGGCCGGTGCGCTGTGGCTGGCGCACCGCGCTGATCCGATGGCAGGAGCCAGGTGCTTCTCCTGGTCTCCCATGGGGTACAGGGCCCAAGCACTTGGGCCATCCTCCACTGCACTCCCGGGCCACAGCAGAGAGCTGGCCTGGAAGAGGGGTAACCGGGACAGAATCCGGCGCCCTGACCGGGACTAGAATCCGGTGTGCTGGCACCGCAAGGCGGAGGATTAGCCTAGTGAGCCGTGGCGCCGGCCAGACAAATACATTCTTAATTTAATAATGTAAGTCCATGAAGTATTAAGTTCTAGAGACAAATTTACTGTGACGGATCAGGAATGCATTCTTTATGCCTAATGAATAATAAATATCACATAATGTTTAAAACTTAATAAATTTCAGTTTCCTTTATAACAGATCTGAAGTTACATTGCTATTCAGAGACATTATAAATAACACAATAAGCTGAAAATCCTTGACTAATGACATAGCAGTTTATTACCATGGGACTCCAAATCCCATTAAGTTGGATGGTAATAATGCCATCTTAAGTGTTAAGGTGATCATATTAAGTGTTAAATTGATCGGATCATATAGACAGGTTTATGTGTTAAATGGATCATACTGACGTCATAAATAAGTGTCAATTGTTAAATCAACAATGGGAGTCACTGTGCACATGCTCCCCACGTAGGATCTCTGTCCTTAATGTGTTTTACCATGAGAGTTTATGATAACACTACTAGTCGAACAGTACTCTATATCTTGTGCAGGTGCAATCTGTTAAAATCTTTGCTTAGTATATACTAAGTTGATCTTCTGTATATAGAGATAATTGAAAATGAAACCTGATGAAGAGTGGGATGGGAGAGGGAGTGGGAGATGGGAGGACTGCGGGGCGGGGGAAGGCACAACAATGCAAAAGTTGTACTTTGTAAATTCACATTTATTAAATTAAACAAAACACAAATAATAGCTACACTATTTCTATAATGCCTGTCAAAGCATAAACCAAGAGAAAGGATATGAATGTGTCAGTGGGAGACTGGTGATTCAGCATGAGGTATCCTCATTCTAGGAAGAGTAGTGCCATATTCATGTGTGAAGAACAACTAACTACGGTGTGTAATGCCAAGTGATTTATGTAGCTAATGTATTAGAAAAATGTTCTAGATAGGAATTTACAGTGATTGGGGGTTGCAATGTGAGAAGGTAGAGAATGTGATTCAGATGGGACCTGTGCCGTCCCCTTCCCCATCCATTTGTTACCTCACTTGTGATTTATCTGGAGGATTCAGGCAGTGAGAGTTTCCCAGTCAAAATAAAAAGAACAGCCTGAAAGAAGGGGCCATCAAAGAAGGGATGTACTTTTCTCTGAAGGGAGAAAAGAACTTCGACTTTGCTTATGGCCTCCTCTAAATACTGACAGACTGTGGATTCAAAAGGCTTCCATAGCCTTGGCAGTTCATGTCAAGAGCCTCAGGTGATCAATGACATATACATAAGAATGTTAACTGTTAAATTAACAATAGGAGTCACTGTACACTTACTCTCCATCCAGGATGTCTGTCCTCATTGAGTTGTACTATGAGAATTAACTGTAAAACTTGTTCTCGGTTTTTTATATTGTGTGTGTGTGTGCACGCGCAAACTCTTTACTTAGTATAGAGTTGGTCTTCCGTGTATAAAGTTAATTGAAAATGAATCTTAATGGAAAATGGGGCCAGGAATGGGAGAGGGAGGAGGTGGTGGGGTAGGATGGGTGGGGGAAAGGTGGGTATGGTGGGAGGAATCTCTGTATCCCTAAATACAAATTGTACTTATAAATTTGTACTCATTAAATAAAAGGTTTCTTGGGAAAAAGATATATAGCAGTTTATAGCAAATCAGCCTTTCAAGTTCAAAAAATGTAAAACATCAAGAGTCAAAATCAAAGACATTTAGATAAAACCTATAGTTTGCACCAAGAGAAGTACTTTTTTATTTTTGAATTTCTGTTTGAAATCAGTTGCTAATTTTAGTTTGAAAGGTTAACATTATACCCTAAATTGCATATACTGCCAACTTACTTTAAAAATTTAAAGTTACAAGCCATGAAAATATTCTCATCTTCAAGTTTTTAGAAAAATCACTTTGATAGAACAAATGAAAATACTATAACCACTATAATTATACTTAGAATATAAATTATTACTCAACAAGATCTTCACTGTAGATTAGATCAGTACTTTCTAATTTTTAGAAAGTGAGGAAAAAGCCATATTTTTCTTAAAAATGATGACACTCAACAGGCTATTAACGTGTAGTACATCCATTTTCATTTTTGTTATGCATATTTATAGAAACTTACATGAGCAAAAGTTAGAGTTATCTGGTCATGGCTTATGATTATATAGAGCACAGATAATAGAAAACAAAAAGCTAAAGTATGAAATACTTGAATATGTCCTTCTAAGAAGTTGGTAAAGTAGTGTTTTTTTTTACCTGAACAGGTGCAATAACAGCACAGGGGCCACCTTCAAACTGTTCTAATGCAGATCCCTCTGATTCACTAAACACAAATCCTAAAAATGAAAGTATCAAAGATTAAAAATTCAAGTAGCAGCTAAAATAGTTTTCATGTACTTTGAGAAAGATCACTTATAATAACTTATCTGCAAGTCATCAGAAACAGTGGTTAACATTTGGAGGTGAGGAAGGAATCTTTTGAGAACAGCCAAGGAACCTATGCTCCCACTCCCACATGGACGTAACTGCATGTGCACACACACGTAAAATTTTATACCCAGCATCCCCTCTAGGGAGACAAAGTGTAGACCTGAGTAAAAGAACACTCAATAATTTTACTTGTTCTCAGGAAAACTTATCTACTGAATTCAAACAAAATTTTCACTATTCTTTCCATACAGTATCTTCTGATCATTTCAGTGTTTCAGTCACATTCTACAAAGTGTAAATGCACCCTAGATAGTCAATGTGCTCATACTGGCTCTGTCTTATTTTAAATATTATCCAACCATCACTGACTGAACAGCTAGTAAAAGCTCTTCAGAGGACCTCAGCCAGAAATCAAGAGAATCCTGTCACTATCTGAATGACTTACGAAAAATCATTTTCCCTAGGCCTCACTGTTCTTATCCTGAAAATAATCACTTCCAATTCCACCAAGCTAAGAATCCATTTATTAGTAGTTACAATTCAGTAATCAGCTACCAACTATTTAATGAACATCAATATGATAATAATCATCTAGGATATATACATGAAAGTGACAATTCTGGTCTGGTGGAGTGAACCATAATTACCAAAATAAACCAATAAATTTCTGTCCTATTAGAAGAATGAAGAGAGTGCTATGGATACAGAAAGGAATGACTTGCTCTGCCTGAGTCAAGTTGTAACACATGACTTCAAGGCTGACCAGAGGTACGTGTGGGCAAATGAAATTCAGGGAAAGAAAATATCTTTTCATTAAAGATTTCCTAACAGCAGGGAAAGTTTGTGAATTAGAAGGAAATTTAACATAAATACAGGTAGTATGTAGGTAGGATGGAGAAGGAGGTAAAGAGAGGAGTGGAAGGCAACAACAGGTTAATACTGCAGAGGAGCAAACCATGAACCAACTAGGAAAGGTCTTTTAGTCAAGTATCCTAAGATCATACTGGTTTTTGTTTTCCTTTTCTAAAGGACAAAAATGGGTGAAAAGCTGGTTCAATAGCCCTAATAAAAGCAACATTAGTATATAGAGAAACTGGATTAAAATATTTCTGTGGTAAATCTAAGACTTGATAAGTATATGTAAGTAGGGCAAAGTCTCCATACAAGGAATTAGAGCTGCCTCTGAAATATCTAGATTGAAACACTAGGTGATAGTAACTGAGATAAGAAATACTGGAAAGGATTTCATTCCATACCATCCTCTTTCTTTTCCTTCCATCTCTCTCTTTCAAACAGCATTTTAAACATGTATCTAACATATCTAGAGAAAAAAAAATTTTTTTTGGACAGGCAGAGTGGACAGTGAGAGAGAGAGAGAGACAGAGAGAAAGGTCTTCCTCTTCTGTTGGTTCACCCCCACAATGACCGCTGCGGCCGGTGCACAGCACTGATCCAAAGCCAGAAGCCAGGTGCTTCTTCTGGTCCCCCATGCGGGTGCAGGGCCCAAGCACTTGGGCCATCCTCCACTGCACTCCCGGGCCACAGCAGAGAGCTGGACTGGAAGAGGAGCAACCAGGACAGAATCCGGCACCCCGACTGGGACTAGAACCTGGTGTGCCGGCACTGCAGGTGAAGGATTAGACTACTGAGCCACGGCACCGACCAAAAAAATTTTTTTAAAACTCCAACAAAAACTCCAATCACATGCCATCCTTTTCCTCTCAAAGCTCACCTAGTCATCTCTATGCACTGTCTCCATTTTCTTAACTCAGAATTTACTCAACCCGCAATAATCTAGTTTTCAGCCTGTGACTCTACCACTCTTTTCACTCAAGTTCACCAATGACCAGTGCAGGCTATTCCTCAAGTCTTCCCTTATTTAATCACCTAGAGAATCCTCTGAAATGCTGACTTCAATTTCTGGAAAATCTTTGTCCCTTGGATTTTGGTCTCACTCATTTCAAGTTTTTCCTTCCTATTTCTTCTCAGTCTCTGATCAACTCCTTTTAAATGTGACTTTTCCTCAAGTCTTGTTTTAGGATCTATGCTCTTTTTATTCCATGCATTTTCCATAGGTAACTTCATGTATTCCCTGAATTTCCATTACTGGGTATAAAACCAGGAAATTCCCTAATATAGCCTACAGCAGAATTCCAGACACTCTAAGAGTCCACATTTCTTAACATGGGCCTGTATGACCTGGCTTCTGCCTTTTTCTCCTATTTCATCATCCTTTGCCATTCTCGTTCATTACATTCCAAGGAGACTGAGTTGCTCTCATAGTCTCAAATATTCTATTTCTTTCTGGTTTCTCATCCTTTACATGTGACGTTCCTTCTGTTTGAAACACCTGCTAATCCTTTCCCTCAAAAACTCTGACTACATTCTAGGCTTCTCCCTAAGATAATGTCTTCTTCGTCCAAAGGCTCCCAAACATATCTTGAACATATCCATTTCTATCCCATCTCTCTAGTCCACACAGTAATTCAAACTACCATCATCTCTCACCTACAATACTGTTTTCAACCAGTTCTTCCCATTCCACCCTATTTCCTTCCCAATTTCCATCTATTTACCATAGAATTGCCAGAAAAATATTTTAGAAATAGAATCAGATTTTGTCACATGGTGCTTAAAGCATTTCAGTGGCTTCTCACTGCAATTAGAACAAAATCCAAACTCCTTTTCATGGCCTAAAAGAGACACTATAGGAATAATCCAGTGACTCTTGAGTTCCCTCTACCTGCATTATTTATAGTGACTTTAGGTCCTTAGAACACCCCAAGCTCTTTTCCTGGGGCCTAGACAGCTATTTCCTGATTAACCTAAGCAGTCTCTACTATCATTCTCCAAGAAACCTGTATTTATTGTAATCTGTAATTATATTTTACGTGTTTATGGTCTGCCTTGCCTCACAAGTATCATGCCCATTTTACTGACCACTGTTTTAGTGCTTGTTGAAGTTTTGGGGGAGAAGTTAGTGAGTGAGTGTTTCTAGGAATGGCAAGTTCAATCTCAAAAATGTGTGAAACTATTTAGCAACCTTCAGAAGTAAAGAATATGGGACTGGAGCTCAGGGAAGTAACTGGGATGGGAGATAGTAATCTGTACATTCTAAACATGCCAGTTAAACTGAACGAGAACATGCAGAACAAAGATAATGAAGTTGAGAACATCAAAAAGTAAGCAGAGGCTGAATCAGCAAAAGGGACTCAGAGATTAGAAAGGTAAGAGAAACACACATTCCCTGAAGTCCTAGAAAGTCAAAATCAGAAGCAAATAGTACACAACTGTTTGGATGCTAAGAAAAAGACATAGATGAAAACATTGGATTAAGCACTTCATTGGGAATACTACAAAAAATAAATTTGGAGTGTTAATAGTCAAAATTTAAAGGAAAAAAAGTTATTCAAAATAGGATAGAGTCAAAATGAACTATTTGTTATAAAGTTTGGTAGACAGAAATAGAATGATGGCTTGAAAGGTAGTTAAGAATTATTACTTATGTATACTGAAGGGTGTGAATTTAAAACAAGATGGTATGGTAAGAATGTCTATATGGGAAAGAGGAAATGTAAAGGCCCCAACTCATCCTAAAAGAGAGGTGAGAAAGTGTGATGTTCTATTAGTAGGATTGGCTAAAAACAGAGGTTCTCAATTGCGGTGCACAGACCCCCTCCCTTGGAAGTTAGAGATCCTTTTGGGGAGACCATTAGTGGTTAAAATGATTTCCACAATAATACTAAGGCATTATTTACCCTTTGTACTTTGTGCACAGTCACAGTGATAGTCAAATGCCAGTGGTATGACGCCAAAGTAAGAGTCATTACACTAACAACCACCACCCATCTCTGTCACACACACACACACACAGAGCCCATTTTACTTATGAACACCCTTTCTGACGTAGTGAAAATGGCTCTTTTTAAATCTTGACCTTGAAAACAATATCTTTTTAAAAATATTCCGTGTAAAATGAATCTTGATGTGAATGGAATGGAATGGGAGAGGGAGAGGGAGATGGGAGGGGTGCAGGTGGGGGGGAATCCATTGTAATCCATAAACTGTACTTTGGAAATTTATATCTACTAAATAAAAGTTAAAAAAATAAAAAATATTCTGTGTAACAAAATAAATTACCCATAAAACACTTCTGCTACATTCTAAGGTATGATGGTTGAGAGCTATTTCAAGGAAAAACCACAGTTAAAAATTGTATTTACTTATTTGAGAGGCAGAGAGCGAGCGAGCAAGTACTCCCATCTGCTAATTCACTTCCCAAATGCCTGCAAAAGCTAGGAAGCTGGGATCTCCATCCGGATCCCTCATGTGGATGACAGGAACCCAGTCACTTGAGTCATCACTGCTGCCTCCCAGGGTTGACATTAGCAGGAAACTACAATGAGGAGTAAACCAAGTATTAAACACAGGTACTCGGATATGGGACACAGGTGTCATAACTGGTAGGTCAAATGCTCACCCCCTTCAAGTATAATTTTTGGAACTACAAGTTGAACTAGCTGCTTTTTTAAAGTGGAGCATCCTAACAAACCACAATTATTCAGACTTGGGTATGTGAAAGACATTTTCTCAGACATCAATTAACTTGAGTTCAACACTTTAAGGAAAACAACTGACAGCATTTTTGTCAATGATAAAATTTCAATCTCTCAAACAATAACTGGGCAAACTTGCATCCACTACTGTGAGTTTGAGATTCTCAATGATTAAATATTTTTCCTGCCTGCGCCGTGGCTCACTAGGCTAATCCTCCGCCTTGCGGTGCCAGCACACCGGGTTCTAGTCCCTGTCCAGGCACCGGATTCTGTCCCGGTTGCCCCTCTTCCAGGCCAGCTCTCTGCTGTGGCCAGGGAGTGCAGTGGAGGATGGCCCAAGTGCTTGGGCCCTGTACCCCATGGGAGACCAGGAGAAGTACCTGGCTCCTGCCATCAGATCAGCGCGGCGGCCATTGGAGGGTGAACCAACGGCAAAAGGAAGACCTTTCTCTCTGTCTCTCTCACTGTCCACTCTGCCTGTCAAAAAAAAAAAAATTTTTTTTTTCCAATGAGAACAGTAGTAACAGTAACAAAATGTGACTTTTGATAACTATAAAATGAAATATATTAACATTTGGAAGGTCATCATAAGCTAGTGCATCAATAATTTCCAAATGACCAATGCATGCTGTTACAAATCAATGTGTAGGTAAGAGAGCCATTCAACAGTATAAGACAATGGGGCCTGTACTGTGGCATAGCAGGTAAAGCCGCCACCTGCAGTGCCAGCATCCCATATCGGTGCTGGTCCAAATCCCCCATTGCTCCATTTCCAATCCAGCTCTGCTGTGGCCTGGGAAAGCAATAAAAGATGGCCTAAATCCTTGGGCCCCTGCACCCATGTGGGAGACGTGGAAGAAGCTCCTGGCTCCTGACTAGCACAGCTCCAGCAGTTGCGGCCAATTGGGGAGTGAACCAGCGGATTGAAGACTCCCTTCCTCCCTTCCTCTCTCCCTCTTTCTCTCTCTGCCTCTCCTTCTCTATGTATGTAACTCTGACTTTCAAATAAATAGTCTTAAAAAAAAAGTATAAGACAAACCAACAGATTTCAGTTTAACAAAGTTGAAAAGCTCACTGAAACAGCCCCAGATTACATATTACAACTAACCTCCAAGACACAACCACTTGAGTTTAGGAATGATCTCAAAAAAGAATATCCACAAGTATCTCAAAAGGCTATTAAAATACTCCCACCTTTTCCAATTACATAGCTGTTCAAGACTAGATTTTCTGCATACATTTCAGCCAAAACAATATATTACAACATCTAATGAGCTAGAAATTAAAGAGATTTGCAAAAGAAAAAGAAGACAACAATGCCATGGGTCTCATTCATCTTTAATTTTTCACATTAAAGTCATAAGTAGGGGCCAGCACTGTGGCATAGTGGGTAAAGCTGCCACCTGCAGTGCCGGCATCCCAAATGGGTGCCGATTTGAGTCTTGGCTGCTCTACTTCCAATCCAGCTCTCTGCTGTAGCCTGGGGAAGCAGTAGAAGATGGCCCAAGTCCTTGGGCTCCTGCACCCACATACCCACATGGGAAACCCTGAAGAAGCTCCTGGCTTCAGATTGGCACAGCTCTGGCCATTGCAGCCAATTGGAGAGTGAACCAGACGATGGAAGACCGACCTTGCTCACGCTTGCTCTCTGTCTTTCCTTCTCTCTGTGTAACACTGACTTTCAAATAAATAAATAAATATTTTAAAAAAAAGTAATAAGTAATTTATGAGAGTGTTAAGGGACCTGGGGCGGATGGGGGGACTTGAAAGCCATTGGCCTTGGAGGAGAAAATCTTAGAAGGCTTCTAAGTTAAACATACAGAAAGGAAGAGAATCAAAGTGAGGGGAATAAGAAGGGTAGAGAATTGCAGAAAATGTTAATTCTAAAAAACCCATGAAAAGCCGGAAAGGATGAAGAAGTAAGAAAAGCATTGAGAGCTCAGCTAAGGTTTAATTACAACATTTATATTGAGGTTGCCCTCAATTTTCTCCAGCAATACACAGAATCTTTCGAATTAGATGGCAGGATAAACAGAAAACTAAAAATAATTGAGGTAAATGTATGGGGTAAAGTTTTTAAGGACACATGACAACTAAGGGTACTGATTATCACTTTAAAACAATCAATTTAAGGCCAGCTCCGTGGCTCACTTGGCTAATCCTCCACCTGTAGCACCGGCACCGTGGGTTCTAGCCCCGGTTGGGGCGCCGGTTCTGTCCCGGTTGCTCCTCTTCCAGTCCAGCTCTCTGCTGTGGCCCGGGAGGGCAGTGGGATGGCCCAAGTGCTTGGGCCCTGCACCCACATGGGAGACCAGGAGGAAACACCTGGTTCCTGGCTTCGGATCAGCACAGCGCGCCGGCCATAGTGGCCATTTAGGGGGTGAATCAACAGAAGGAAGACCTTTCTCTCTGTCTAACTCTGTCAAAAAAAAAAAAAAAAAAGAAAGAAAATCAATTTAAGGTCCAACCTAGGAACAAGAGATAAAGCCTATTTGCCCAATGGTAGTAGGAAAGGCCCCCTGGATGTATCCAAGTACAGAAGAGAAATTAGGCTCTGTCAAGCTTTCGGTGTTATATAATAAACGTGAATGAATAATGAATTCTCGTGTACCTTAAAAACTCTAATAATGTAATTTTCAAGATCTATGGCTAGGGCCTTTAGTTAGAATTACATAATAGTGTAATAGTGAGCTGTTTTTGTACTTTGAATATTAATACCCCATGGAGGCGCCATTGCTGTGGTGTAGTGGGTAAAGCCACCACCTGCCATGCTAGCATCCCATATGGGCACTGGTTCAAATCCCAGCTGCTCTACTTCCACACCAGCTCTCTGCTAAGACCTGAGAAACAGTTGAAGATGGCCCAAGTCCTTGGGCCCCTACACTGCGTGGGAGACCTGGAAGAAGCTCCTGGCTTCGGATTGGCCCAACTCTGGCTGTTGTGGCCATTTGGGGAGTGAACCAGCAGATGGCAGATCCTCCCCCCGACCCTGCCTGTCTATAACTCTGCCTTTGAAATAAAAGAAAAAACAACCCGTTAAGACAATTCTGCCAAATATGCTTTCTGCCACATTTCGTTTAATTCCAGTATACATGTTTGCGTATAACTAATAATGGATAAAGGCTATGAGCCTAAAATGAAATAAAAGTCAGTGAAATAGAAATTAAGTGTTCTAACCAAAAATAAGACTATGCTCATTAGCCTTCCCCTTTATTACAAGGTTTATTTTAATTTAAATTTCTTAGGACAAAGAGTCATTTTATCTTGTCAGGTGTCTCATATTCAGATCATTTTCTCCATTTGAAAGGAATTATTACAAAATGGCTGGGCTTCTTCTGTTTGATCAGAAATTACCCATCTAGCATCTGATCCTAAATAAACCATTCTGTATCACATTCCATAGTATTACAGAATAGAGAAGTCTTTCTCAATTTCACATTTTAAAACTCAATAAACTTAAGCCATGAATTTCTTTGCAATTTTCCACATGACTTACTATATATACACACACATTATTCAAACCAGTTTTATTTGCATATGACTTACCTTACATATATACATTATTCAAACCAGTCTGACAAGTACAGCTTACATAATTCTGGCCAACCATATATACAAAAGTCCATAGAAAGACTTGATTTGACTATTACAAGTTACATGATCTCAGTTGAGACAAATATCTGAACTGGGACTTACTTCCTCATCTATAAAAATGAGGATGACTACACTTGTCTTTTGTTATCTTTCATGGTTAAGGATTAAATAAGATTTTCAAAAACTAAAGTAAAACAAAAATAAGATATGACATATTTTGAAGTCTGAATAAAAAAAGCTAGGTTTTCAAAATACTAAGGAATTATTTGTCAAATATGCTTATAAATCATAAATTTTAAAAAGCTATAACTTAGATCAATTATGTTTTTAGATATGTTAGAGATTAAAATTAAAGCTTCCAAGTACAATGACACCTCTAAAATGATAGGATCTACAATATTATCCTCTCTTTGGGAAAATAATTAATATTGGCATGGAATTTTATTACTTTTGTATAATGTTAAATCATCTTACAGTAAATGCTCATACATTCAAATTTTAAACCCAAATGTATGAACTCCTAATACACACTGTACTATATTTTAACTGCACTTTCACTTTTCCTAACTTATTTGTTCAATCTTTGTTTTCATATTATGTAACAAAAATTGTGCAACATTGAAAACATCAAAACTATTTCAATAAATTATAGTCCCACTCCCCCAAAACACTGAAATGCCACAAGCAGCAAAATTAGGTTTCTCTCTGTTTAAATTTTAGGTAAAACAATAAAGTAACTTATAACTTGGAGGAAGAGAAATGGTTTCTAAGAGTTTATAATCTCTGTCAGAGGTTGGCAAACTACAGCCCTCATCTACTTTTAGACAAATTTTGAGATACAGCCATACCCACACTTTTGCTGCAACAGCATAATTATTACTGAGACAGAGGCCACTGGACGGTTTCCAGAGTTAGCCAAATACTGAGCTAATCAATAGAGAACAAATTCTCAAATGTCAAATGTTTTCATTTAAAAATTAATCTGCATGGTCAATCTATCTGACTGCTTTCTACTATCTCCACTACTACTTGCCTGGTCCAAGCCACCATCTTGTCCCTGGATTACTGCAACTCTCTCTGGTTTGATCTTGTCCATCTACTTAGTCCAATACAGTGTATCTGCAAACACAGCAGCCAAATCAATCCTTTAAGAACTGTCAGATCCTCTCTTTTCCTTCCAATAAGAGTTAACACCCAAAGTCTTTACAATGACCTTCAGAAAGTCTTATTTCTCATAGAATTTTTTATTACTCTTCCCTTCCTTCATTCCCCTCCAACCATACTAACCCCCTTTTTCTTGAACTGGCCTGGCATATTTTCTGTTAAGTCGTTTATAATGGCTATTCTGTCTAGAACATTCTTCAGACATCTGCATGGCCAGCTCAGTGACTCCCAAGTGTTTTTTAAATTTGGTCTGGAAATGAGGCCTACTCAGAGTATCCCACCCAGAACTCCCTAATCCCTCACCTTCAACTACTGTAGACGATTTATGCTATGTTATGTTTATTGTTTGTCCCCTCTTTCCTATCCTGCCTAGTCTCAACTGCAAGAACCTGGAACACTTGTAGTTGCTAGGAAGACACACAGGAGAGTAAGTGGTACTAATGAACTGCAGGAATGAAAAATATGTTCATAAAATAGGACTATAGGTAATTGAGCAAAAGTGTAGAAAAAAGCTATAATGATTAAATTTTGAGTTAAAAAAAACACCCAAACTCAAGACATTAAATCACCTAGTTTATTGTCTTTAAAATAAAAACTAAGCAAAACACACACACATACACACACCAGAAAACAAAAACTCACTCATATTTTAATGAAAAGGGATGTGCAGAAAAGGATTATCTAAGAATGCCAAATCAAAAACTAGGTGCCAGTCTGTTTTACTAACCATATTAAAATAATTCAGATTGACTAATCAGTATGATTTCATAAATCTACCTATAATTTTATAAGCATTTATTCCAAACATCTTACACCTGTATCTTGCTTCCAAAAGATTAATGAGATCACAATTTTCAATTCAAGGTAGTTACAGAGTATTTAATAGAGCCAGAGTTGATGTTACATTAATAATGAAGCAAAGCAGTCTCTTGCACCTATTCCCACAACCCAAAGGACTGCCACAGTGGTATTTAGCAAGGTTCCCAGAGAACGACTGAATGCAAGTATCAGTTAACATATCAAAATCATTAACTACCCCCACCTTGATTCAGAGGTGATAACTTAAAAACTCCCCGGTTACCTTAAAATTTTTTAAAATGTAAGACTTTGTAGAATTACATATCACGATGTAACTATTCTTTGACAAAACAAAACAAAAAATCCCTTATTTTGAAATGGTAGTGATTAAGCTAAATTTTTTTAGGGAACTTCTGCAAGACTAAAAATGTAGTAAAGCATTCTAATGCATCATAAAGTTCTTTTTAGAATGTTATCACCAAACAAACAATTTCTTGTAATTGTCAGGGCAAAGCCACAGAGTAATCTTTGACATAGTTCACAATTAAAGGCTTTAAAAATTAATATAATAGCCACCATTTACAGAGTGTTTACTGTATGCCAGACACTGTGCTAAGCGCCTCCGTGTATTTAATGGGTTCTTTAATCCTCACAAAAACCCTAGACTGCTACTATTATCTGCATGTTACAGAGAAGGAAACTGAGCTCAAATAAGTTAAATACCATGAGCCTAGGACCCCAAAAACACATTCCAAAGATTGTGCTCATAACCATTACCAGAACTGTCTCCCTGAATTCTCCTTGGATTTGCCCCCAATAGAAACATAAACAAGACTGGCTATCACTGAGGTCTACACTGTAAAATGCTTAATACTGACTGACTACCAAACAAGTGAAATGTTCCAGTTTTGTGTCTTTTATAGCTGTTCACTATTAGCATAAGTAAATCAAAGAGGATATTAAAATCTGCAAATGCAGGTTTCCAAAGTTTCAAAAAAAAAATTTAGTGACTTAATGTGTGAAAAGAGCCAAACTAATTATACGCAGTGTTTAGAAATGCAAACCAAAATACTGAAAACCAGTGTTTTAGGAGTTGGAGGACTTGGAATTCATTCCCAGTTCTATCAGTCCTGCAACTCTGGCCCAGTCAGTTCGCCATCACGATGCATTTCCCTCACCTGTGAAGCAAAAGCGATGGGCTAAACAACCCAAGATGTTTCATCAGCTCTTCAGACAGCCGTATCTGGGAGGGACGAGGGCACTGTTTTAAGTACTGAATTTTCCTTCTAAAACACATTTTGAAGTAGGGATTTATATTCACTATGCCCCCATTCTCCCCATAATCCTTTGGGAATAGGTCTTTTCTGAATAAATATTTTAATAACAGTGCTTCGCCAGCACGCATTACTGATCCTTTCTATTCCAAAGGCTTTGCTCTTAACCACAATCGTTGGTCCCCTGAAGCTATGGGTCAGTTACGTTATACAAGCAGAATTCAAGAATCAGGGCTAACGCGCCCAGAGCCGCGCAAGGATTCGATAAATAGCTATTCTGTTTCGCTAATGCCTGTATTATTAATACGACTTCTTATATAAGTAGAAATACGGTCTGGGTAACCTCAGGCCTGCACAGGAAGTGATGCGATTCATAGTAACAGACACTAAGGTCTCTCAAAACCAGGGATGCTTTGGGCCAAGAGAACACTTCGTTAACAAGCCAACGCTGCGCTCAAACCTGCAAAACTGCTTTCTTGAATTCTCCACCTGGCCTTTCTGGCAGACGCTACGCTCTCCAAAAAACAGGACGGACACCAAGAACACAAAGCTCTGCTGGGGGGTGGGGGGTGTCAAGCCCCAGGCCGCCGCAGCTCGCCAGCAGAAACTGACAGAGCCCAGGCGAGGCGCGCTCCGCGGCGCACAGCGGGGCCACCCCCACCCAGGGTCGCCTCCCGCAGGCCGGCAGAAAAGCTCCGGGTAGTTAACAGACGGCTGCAATCAGCGACCCTCTTCCCCCGAAGCGGACAGAACGTTTCTGGAAAACCCAGATTCAGCGCTGAGCACGGGAACCGGGACAGAGCGCGGGGCACGTGAGGGGCTCGAGCGAGAGGCGTCACAGCCAGAAGCTCGCCGGCTGAGGAAGCGGCGGCTGCAAGCGCCAGTCCCGCCAAGGTACCTTGCGTCCAGCGGCAGAAGATAGTGTCGGAGAGGCCGGGGCTGCTCTTGGTGCCCCACACCAGCTCCATCAGCTCTTTGGTCAGTTCGGACATGACAGAGTACAGGCAGGCGGGTCTTCGCTTTCAGGACTCCTGCCCCGGAACATGGGCATGGGGCGACTTCGGAGACAGAAGGGGCAGGACCGGTGCAGCAAACGAATTCGAAGACTAGGCTGGAAGAAAGCGAAAGGAGAGAGAACTACTGGCAGGGACCGCGCCTGTCAAGCTGGGTACGAAGCAGCGGCAAGGAGTTTCCCTACCGGAAGTGCCCGTGCCACTTCCGGATCCTCTTTCACCCCGACGCAGGGGAGGTGCCCGGTAGTGGCCTCCCCGGAAGCGGAAGTGGGGGCGGGAAGAGCCGCGGAAGGCCGTGGAGGCGGCCTTTAACCCTTGTGAGGCATTTGGGGCCTTTAGGTGGGCTGGTGGGTTCTGCACACCGACGAAAGCACACCCGTGGGCGTCAGCATGGTTTTCTCGCTCTTGGAACACGCCCCTTCCATCCCCGCCCCAGGGACTCTGTGGTCGCAGCTGCTGGAAGTTCTCAGTTCCAAGCCCTTGGGCCTAGAACCTATGCCACCTGCCTTAAAATTCCTGATAGTAATTATGCACAGAATTCTAAGACATTGGTTGAGTCATAGTGAGTGAGGCAATAACCTCGCCTGTGTAGGATATATTGGAGGCTGACTGCCTCTGTGCCTTGATAAAACGTGTAAATTTGAAATGGCTGGTACTTAGAAACATCCTAAGACTGTAACAGGTGTAAGATAAAATTAAAATCTATTTGTAGGGAAAACAGCATTTTAGCTCCAATTTGGGGAAATGTAGGGTGTGTGGACAGCACCTGGAGTTAAAGTCAGGTCTTATTCATTGAATAGTGCTCAGTTAAATTTAGTTTGTGTGAAAACATTTGTGCTGCTTAAAAAGGAGATAAATTGTCCTTTTGAATTTGAAACAGGAGAATCTGATATTTTAAAATTTGTCTTCATTTCTCAAAGATTTGTGTCCCTTGGAAACCATTTTACCTTTGGGTGCAGTGCTTTTTCATTTACCTGGAAGATAGCAATCCTTCATTATATTTTTTTCCATTCTAAAATGGTCATAACATTTCATCTATTATAAGGAGTTACCATAAATGTGAATGCATGCAAAGTATTAAGTCTACTTTCTGGCACATAGAAGGCATTTAAAAATAAGAGGTGTTTCTGCCTAAAGAAGTATCATGTGGGAGCCTAATACAACGATGACATTTTCTGACTTTTTTACTCAAAATCTAGCTAATTGTGTGTGTGTGTGTGTGTGTGTGTGTGTGTTTTCCCCACAGGCAGAGTTAGAGAGAGAGACAGAGAGAAAGGTCTTCCATCTGTTGGTTCACTCCCCAAATGGCCGCCACGGCCAGTGCGCTGTGTCGATCCGAAGCCAGGAGACAGGTGTTTCCGTCTGGTCTCCCATGCGGGTGCAGGGCCCAAGCACTTGGGCCATCCTCTACTACCTTCCTGGGCCATAGCAGAGAGCTGGACTGGAAGAAGAGCAACTGGGACAGAACTGGTGCCCCAACCGGGACTAGAACCTGGGGTGCCAGTGCCACAGGCAGAGGATTTAGCCAAGTGAGCCATGGTGCTGGCCATGTGTTTTAATATAGTTTTTTTTTTTTTTTTTCAGGCAGAGTGGACAGAGAGAGAGAGAGAGACAGAGAAAAAGGTCTTCCTTTTCTGTTGGTTCACCCTCCCTCAATGGCCACTGCGGCCAGTGCACTGTACTGATCCGAAGCCAGTAGCCAGGCGCTTCTCCTGGTCTCCCATGCGGGTGCAGGGCCCAAGCACTTGGGCCATCCTCCACTGCACTCCCAGGCCACAGCAGAGAGCTAGACTGGAAGAGGAGCGACCGGGACAGAATCCGGTGTCCCAACCGGGACTAGAACCCGCTGTGCCGGCGCTGCAAGGCGGAGGATTAGCCTATTGAGCCGCGGCGCCGGCTTTAATATAGCATTTTATGTTCCCTAATGTCAAAACATGCAGTTTAATCTAGTAGGATGCCCTTACATTGCCTAACTAAATTAATCCCTAATTTAAAACCTACCAGGTTGCAAATAAGAAGGTTTTCCTAATTTATACTTTATTTCCAACTTAAGCATCTTTTTCCTTAATTTGTGAGAATTACTCAAAGTGCTTGGAATATACTCATGGGTTTTTTTTTTTTCCCTTTAGATTTTCTTCATCCCATTTTTGCAAATTTAATTTTACCTACCCCTCAAGAATATGCACACTACTTAATGGTAAAACTTTCTCTGATCATTACCATCTACAATAATAATTATAATTTCTGAATTTTCATGATACTTATCTGTAACTTGCTTTTGATAATTACTGTCATCCTTGCATTTGCAAAGAATTATTTACTCTTCTTGGATATAAATTTGTGGAAGCCAAGGATGCGTCTTTTTATACTTCTAGCATACAGCCTTGATCATTACTGTACCTCATTAAGTATTATTGGAAGGAATGGATACCTACCTTCACTGGAACTTAAGAATTCCTATCTTTCACAAGTGAGATCTCAGGGGAAATAGCACCGACTGGTCCCGTTAAATAGCTAATATTTGCATGATTACAAATCACAAAATTCTTTCATTTCATTAAAGTCATAGAGAAGTCTATGTACATAGAGTCCATTAGTAGTAGATCTCTAAGTTCAGATGTCTTTGCCACATTTTATTTCTATTAATGCATGCAAATATTAAGGTACAGAGTATATATTATTCTGTCACATTTGTTTTGTTAGTATAGTTACAGGTTTGATTATTATGTATAAATACAAAGAAAAAACTGGTTTTAAAATTTTTTTTAAGTTTTGTCAAATTTTTTTAAAGATTTATTTATGTATTCGAAAGGCAGAGTTTCAGAGAGGCAGAGGCAGAGAGAGAGAGAGAAAGAGAGAGAGAGAGAGAGAGAGAGAGAGAGAGAGGTCTTCCATATGCTGGTTCATTCCCTAGATGGCCACAATGTCCAGAGCTTTGCTGATCTGAAGCCAGGAGCCAGGAGTTTCTTCTGGGTCTCCCAAGCAGGTACAGGGGCCCAAGGACTTGGGCCATCTTCTACTGCTTTCCCATGGCATAGCAGAAAACTGGATCTGAAGTGGAGCAGCCAGAACTCGAACCAGCACCCATATGGGATGCTGGCACTGTAGGTGGTAGCTTTACCTGCTATGCCACAGCGCTGGCCCCTCAAAATTACTTTTAAATTTGGAAAATGCCTTGATTTATTATTTTACCTGTAGTTTCTAGCTGCAATGAAGCTGGCAAAATCTTGAGTGGACATTGATATGGATGTCCTTTCCTTTAAGTTATATTCCTGAGCCGGCGCCGCGGCTCACTAGGCTAATCCTCCGCCTAGCGGCGCCGGCACACCGGGTTCTAGTCCTGGTCAGGGCGCCAGATTCTGTCCTGGTTGCCCCTCTTCCAGGCCAGCTCTCTGCTGTGGCCAGGGAGTGCAGTGGAGGATGGCCCAGGTGCTTGGGCCCTGCACCCCATGGGAGACCAGGAAAAGCACCTGGCTCCTGGCTCCTGCCATCGGATCAGCGCGGTGCGCCGGCCGCAGCGCGCCGGCCGCGGCGGCCATTGGAGGGTGAACCAACGGCAAAGGAAGACCTTTCTCTCTGTCTCTCTCTCTCACTGTCCACTCTGCCTGTCAAAAAAAAAAAAAAAAAAAAAAAAAAAAGTTATATTCCTTATTTGTAATGTTTTAAATTTTTTAACTAGTAGGACATAGTTTTTAACAATATTTGATTAATGTTGATTTAACTTGCTTAAGAAGTATTTATTATTTATAATGTGAACTTAAATTGTGAACTTGCAGGGGCCAGCACTGTGGTATAGTAGGTTAAACCTTTGCCTGTGGTGCTGGCATCCCATATGGGTGCCCGTTTGAGTGTTGGCTGCTCCACTTCTGATCCAGCTCCCTGCTGATAGCCTAGCAAAGCAGTAGAAGATAAAATTTTATTTATGCTTGGGCCCTGCACTCACATGGGAGACCAGGAGGAAGCACCTGGCTCTTGGCTTTGGATCAGCTCAGCGCACCGGCTGTAGTGGCCATTTGGGGTGTGAACCAATGGAAAAGGAAGACCTTTCTCTCTGTCTCTCTCTCACACTAACTCTGCCTGTCAAAAAAAAAAAGTAGTCAAGCTTGTTACATCTGATACTGGATGACAATGCTTTTGTTTTAATGACTTGAAAATTATGAAAGTGCTCTCTGGAGTACTTCTATTACTTCATATTTTAGAATATTATTTTTCTCTTAGGACTCTCTGTAGTCTTAATTAAACTCTGTTTTGTATCATTAAGGTGTGCCTAGGTTTCATGAATAGCCTGCATCTTACCTGTATTTCAGCTTTTTTAGTAATACTTCTTTTTATTTGCAGCTCAAGTCAGAGCACTTCCATAAAGCTGGACTGAGATCTCTACCATGTGAATTTCCTGAAACCAACTTGGCAGCAACAAAATTAATGACTTATTATCAAACCTTAATTGTATTTATTTTCCTTTCCCCCCCAAATTTTCCTGCCAAATAAAGGGACAACCATCATCACCCAATTTATAACAAATCCCATGCAAAGAACAATTCTCCATTTTGAAGCTCTCAACTCCTAATCTGGTATATTTACTCTATCACTATATAAAAGAAGTCAGATCTTTAAAAAACCCACCCTGCATTAAAATTATTTAGTTCTAGGCAGGTCATTGAAAGAATCCTGTACTCATTTATTAGTAAAAATTTTTCATTTATATGGATGCCCTCTGTCTTCAAATAGCAACATTAATGTATCAAAACAAATAAACTCACTTTCTTTTGCATCCTCCTAACCTTGTCTTGGCAGGATAATTTTCTGAGTAAGCATACCAAGTTTCTTTCAAGTCCACGATGATCATGCCAAGTAGGGCGTAATGAATCATTTCCCAGTGCATTTCTTACTAACAACATATAGTGGAAAAGGAGTTCTGTTATTCAGGGCTGGGTTAAGTAAATTTAAATGTATTATTCCTGTAGCTCTCCAAGAGGGAGGATTGTACTTAGTGTGAAAAGACATATTTGAATCATTTTGTTCACTATGCTTCTTTCATGGTTGTGTTCTGTGGGATACTGTTAGGAAATTACTGGTATAATGGAACTAGAAAATCTGAATGTTAGTCTCAGTTTGGACACGGTGACCTGGGTAAGTCTTAACTGGCTACACCTTGCTTTCTTCATCTCTAAAAAGGACTAAATTTGAATAATCTTAAAATCTTGTTCATTCCAGATCCTTTTCACTTTTATGATCACTTTTTGTGCCAGTGGACCTATTAAGCTTTTTACATGTATTACCATACATAATTCCCACAACCCTGTGAAGTAGGTGCTGCAATTCCTCTGGACCTATTTTGTGTCATACATTCAGCAGCTTTGACCAGTCAGTCCTGGGTGAGACTGGAGCATAGACAAGTCAAAATCTGGCTCACATTTGTAAAAGCAAATGAAAGTAGAGACCCCAAAGTTGCTCTTATGGATTTATTTTTATTTGATTTTTTAAACTTGTTATAAGAAATTTCAAACATAAGGAAATGAAGAGAATGATAAAACACCTGTCACCTCGATTTATTAGTTATACCCTTTGCTTAATCTATTTTTGGTAAGTTTAAAAATTTAAATTGCAGATATCATACATCTGCAAAAAGTGAGACACTCTGCTATATAACCACATCATCAACAAAACAGCACCTAAGATAGTTTAATGTCAATCATTATCCATGTCTTAATTAGGTCTCACAAGGCTGTTTATTATATATATATATGTAGATGATTCTCCCCTCTTTTTAATAATATTAATTTGTAAGAGTCAGGACCAATTTTACTTTAGAACATTTGATTTTTTTGAATGTGTGGTGATTGTTTTCTGTGGTATTCTTTGATTTGCTCCTTACTGTAGGTCTTGGTATTTCTTATGAATTGAAAGTTTAGGTGTTAAGATTTGATTAGATTTACTTTGAATAAATTGATTTGATGCCAAAGCACTTCATTGCAAGAAACCTTCATATACTAGTCAGATTCTCATTCCCTTAATGAAACTATTCAAGAAGACATTTTTGGGAAGGAAAAGGTTTGTTTTGTCTTAACATTTGGAGATTCACAGTTCAGGATCTAGTGGCCCTGAGGCTGATCTGTGGCAGAGAAGTTATATAGGACCATCAATGATGAACCAGGAAGCAGAGAGAGAAGCCAAGCAGAACTCAGCTCAAAGAATCAACCCTCTCATAAGGACCACCTGCTGAAAGCAAACCCCTCCCCCAAAAAGACCCAAAGACCTACCACTAGACCCTCCTCTCAGACACCATAGTTAGATCAAATCTCCACCCTTAATTCACCAACTCTTCATATTAAGACTTCAGAGTTTAATTACATGCATGAATTTTGGGGAGCCGATTTCTATTCAGTCTTAAACACTTAGCAATAAAGCTATGCTGTGTTTCTTATTGTATCACTCATAATCTGGGCATCTAATTATGAGTTGCCAGCATTGGTCACTGGTGTAAAGTGTCACCAACAAGTAATCTGCAGGCTCCACCTTAACATAGTGTCAATTCAGTTCTCTATCAACATTTAAATTTTTTTTTTCATTTATTTGAAGCAAAGGGAGAGAGAGGAGAGAGAGAAGTTTTTCATCTGCCAGTTTACTCCCCAAATGACTGAAATGGCTAGAGGTGGGCCCTGGAGCTTCCTCTGGGTCTCCCATGTGGGTGCAAGGACCCAAGGAGTTGAGCCATCCTCCGCTGCTTTCCCAGGCATATTAACAGGAAGCTTGATCAGAATTTTATCTCACAGTTTAGCACTGATTGAAAATCTTGCCTGAGTTGTCACTTTATTGAGAGTTTCAAAGTAATCACATTTCATTTATTGCATGTTGTTTTTCATTCTTTTTTAAAATCTTTTTTAAGATTTTATTTACTTGAAAGAGTTACAGAGAGGCACAGGCAGAGAGAGAGAGAGGTCTTCCATCTGCTCATTCACTCTCTAAATGGCCACAACAGCCGGAGCTGAGCCAATCCGAAGCCAGTAGCCAGGAACTTTTTCTGGGTCTCCCATGTGGGTGCAGGGGCCCAAGGTCTTGGGCCATCTTCCACTGCTTTCCCAAGCCATAGCAGAGAGCTGGATTGGAAGTGGAGCAGCTTGGACTTGAACCAATGCCTATATGGGATGCCGGCACTACAGGTGGCAGCTTTATCTGCTATGCCACGGTGCTGGCCCCATGGGTGTTGTTTTTCCTAATATCTTCAATTGCATAGTGAGTTCATTATTCTTCACACTGTCACTGCTTTCTAATATAGAATTTAATGCTATAAAATTACAATCCAAAATTAAAAACATTTTGTTATATAATTTTTGACAATTATCATTAAACCGAAATATTCTCATACTTTTCTTCTTTAACTTTAAGCATTATTTACAAATAGTGTTTTAATTCTTCATATAGCCTTAGATTTCTCTATTTTTAATTTCTATTTTAATTATTATTTACAAGACACAGGTTTTATGATCCTGGTTCTTTGATACTTGATGACACTTGATTTTGGACTTAGTTCATGGCCAAATTTTGTAAATTTGATACATGATTGAAAATATCTGCTCTCTGATTAACTTGGTATAGTCTCTGTGTATTATTAACAAATTAATATGTAAATTCATTGTTTTATCCACTCACAGCCTGAAACATCTTTAAAAGCCAAAAGTTAAATAATTTAGAGAGGGGAATGTTAAATCTCCCACTGTTAAGGTAGGTTTCTCAGTATTTTCTCTTGTGTCAAGCATTGCTTTAAATGTTGCTATGATATGTATTAGGTATTTCTGTATTGAAAATTGTTATATCTGTCTGACAAATTATTCTTTTTATTAGGAAGGTAATATGAGAATAAATGGTGATAGTATTCTTGTGCCATCCCTAAATTAATCTTCATATTTATTATATTTTGGTTATTGTGTTTTTGAAGTTAAGGGTTTTACACTTACTCATAGTTACCACTTTCCTTGTTTATCTCTTTTTTGGATGTAATTTCCTACTTCCTAAAGCATAACTTTTTAATTCTCTTAATGAAGCACTCTTTTAGGGCCACTAGATATTTGTTCAAAATGTGGGTAGGCATTCAGTGCAGGGTTAAGATACTGCTTGGGATGCCTGCCTCCCATATCAGAGTGCCTGGGTTTGAATTCTTGCTCTGTTCTCAATTCTAGTTTCCTGTTAATTTGAACCCTGGGAAGCAACAGGAGAAGGCTTGAGTACTTGGGTCCTTTCCACCTTGTGGCAGACCCAGCCAGAGTTCTTGCCTCTTGGCTTCTGCCTGGCCCAACCCCAGCTATTGTGGGCATTTGGAGAGTGAACCAGTAAATGGAAAATCAATCCCTCCCTCTCTCTCCCTGCCTTTCAAACAAAATGAAAATAAATAAATTTACATGTACTTATTTTGTCATTATTCATAATTGACAGTATATCTGGGATAAATTCCAAACACTAAGTTCTTACTAGCTGTGTAACTTTAAGCTTGCTACTTTACCTCACTATTCCTCTTTCATTAATTTGGGAAAATTTCATCCATTTCAATTATAATATTTTCTATCAAGCATTCTACTTGTTCATTTTTGGAAACCTAAATAGACATATGTTGGGCTTAGACAATTTTGTCTTGAATGTCTCAACTTCTCTTTTATATTTTCCTTTTTTCCCTCTCTATCTGCAAAACCATGTCAGAGACAAAGTCAGTTCTCTGTAGGTCTAACATATTTGTTTTTAGCCAACCTATTTTTCTAAATTTCTTTTCTTTTTTTTTTGGACAGGCAGAGTGTACAGTGAGAGAGAGAGAGAGACAGAGAGAAAGGTCTTCCTTTGCCGTTGGTTCACCCTCCAATGGCCGCCACGGCCGGCGTGCACCACGCTGATCCGAAGGCAGGAGCCAGGTGCTTCTCCTGGTCTCCCATGGGGTGCAGGGCCCAAGGACTTGGGCTATCCTCCACTGCACTCCCAGGCCACAGCAGAGAGCTGGCCTGGAAGGGGGATAACTCGGACAGAATCCAGCGCCCCGACTGGGACTAGAACCCGGTGTGCCGGAGCCGCAAGGCAGAGGATTAGCCTATTGAGCCGCGGCACCGGCAATATTTTTCTAAATTTCAAAGATTGTATTTGTATTCATGCAAGTTCCATTTAATTGTTTCCAAACTACCAGTTCATTTATGATAGTTTTTTTTTTTTAAGAATTATTTTATTTATTTGAAGGACAGAGTTACAGAGAGAGTTGGAGACAGAGAGAGAGGTCTTCCATCCGCTGGTTCACACCCCAATTGGCTACAACGGCCGGAGCTGCACCTATCCGGAGCTAGGAGCCAGGAGCTTCTTCCGGGTCTCCCATGTGGGTGTAGGGGCCCAAGGACTTGGCTATCTTCCACTGCTTCCTCAGGCCACAGCAGAGAGCTGCATGGGAAGAGGAGCAGCCGCGACTAGAACTGGCGCTCATGGGATGCCAGAGCTTCAGGCCAGGGTTTTAACCCACTGCGCCACAGTGCCGGCCCCTGTGATAGTGTTTTGAAACTGTTAGTTTCATGATTTTTGAGCTCTGCACTCATATTTGTGGAGCTTTTTAGTGAGAATCCAGTATGACTATATGGTCTAAAATGAATATTGGCCAGCACCATGGCTCACTAGGCTAATCCTCTGCCTGCGGCCCCGGCACACCGGGTTCTAGTCCCAGTGGGGGAACCGGATTCTGTCCTGGTTGCCCCTCTTCCAGGCCAGCTCTCTGCTGTGGCCAGGGAGTGCAGTGGAGGATGGCCCAAGTGCTTGGGCCCTGCACCCCATGGGAGACCAGGAGAAGCACCTGGCTCCTGCCATCGGATCAGCGCGGTGCGCTGGCTGCAGCGCGCTGGGCACAGCGGCCATTGGAGGATGAACCAACGGCAAAGGAAGACCTTTCTCTCTGTCTCTCTCTCTCACTGTCCATTCTGCCTGTCAAAAAATAAAAAAAATAAATAAAATAAAATGAATATCAGCTCCTCAAAGAGGTTTTGAATTTCTCATGGAGTTATGCAGTGAAGCTGCCATAGACCAATTTGTGTTGGATTCTCAGCTGAAACATTCCTGGACCACAGAGATAGTGAAATGAAGAACTTCAACCTGTGTAAGAAAGAATTCATCATCACACATTCATTAGCCTGACATCATTTATCCATCTAGATTCCAGATCAAGACAGATGAGCTTCCTTGTTATTTGCCTAAATTGATGCGCACATATTTTTTCTATCCCACACTTTCACTGAGGGTCTAGTCATTTAAATAGCTCAGTTTCAATTAGTGACCTCAAGTTACTATTTTTTTGATTTGAGCCTTTAAAAACCAGAGAACTTGGGAACTACTAACACATATATACTTTTTTCAGACAGCTGAAGAATATCCAGTTCATTGGGTTATTATTATTAATTTTTCTTTTGAAGGTTTTACCTGGAGGAATGTTCCTTGCTTCCTCACAAGTAGAAGTATTCATTTGAGGGTATATCTGCCATGTTATAAAAGTTGTTTTTAAATGTGTCTACTGTTATTTATCCAGTCTGGTATTTTTCCAAAAAATAAAGCTTAAGTCTCCCAAAATATATTCTACAGAACACTAATGTTCAGTCCAATGTGACTGCATATTGTATGAAAAAGTCTATGTTAACAATATTTTCTTCTAAAATATACACTTAATTATATTTAAGAAACTAATCTTAATTACATATTTTTCTAGGTTCATGCAATGATTAGGTTTTAGAGAAAAGCTGAGTCATTGTACAGAATGCCAGAATGAAGGAAGGAATTGATGTGATCAAATCTAATATCATAGAGGCTTCTCACTGATTTGTCATCAATTGTCAATGACATGTTCTATTCCTCGATTTATAATTCCAAACAATATTTGATATTGTAATATCATTTTAGGATTTCAGTTCTGCCACTCAATCAACAGGTGGTGCCATTGTATTATAGTTTGAATTTGTGAAAGACAACAAAATATTTTGTTGTAGTTGTACCTACATATACATCATTTTTTAAATAGGCTTCTGTCACCACTTTTGTACCCTGAGAAAATTTGGTTTTGATGCATTAAAAAATTGATATGAGGGTCTGGCATTATGGTACAGCAGATTAAGTTGCTGCTTGTGTTACAGGCCCCTTCCACTCATGTGGGAGACCCAGATGGAGTTTCCAGCTCCTGGCTTCAGCCTGGCCCACTCCTGACTGTTATGGCCATTTCAGGAGTGAACCAGCCAATAAGCAACCTCTCTCTGTCTAACATCCTGCCTGTCAAATAAATAAATAAATATTACAAATTGATATGGTTAAGATTATGTTACAATACAAAGTGGGTTGGATTCTTCTCACATATAATTTTAGAAATTGCAGGGCATAAGTGTGCTATTTTGTCTACAAAGAAATTAACCAAAGATAAATTTTATAATATGTGGCTTTATGAGTATATTCATATATCCAGAGGATAGGTGTGCTAAACTTTTTGATCATGACAATTCTCATTTTGTTTTTATGTTAGAAAATTTAAAATACTATGTGTTAATAAAAATCTCTGCTTTTTAAAAAAAGCTGCTTTGTTTTTCTCCATTAAACTTACAGTTAATTTTTTTTTTTTAAGATTTATTTATTTAACAGGTAGGAGAGACAGAACAAATGGCCAGAACAGCAAAGGATGGGCAAGGCTGAAGCCAGGAGCCAGGAATTTCAACTGGGTCTCCCACCTGGATAACAAGAACTCAAGTACTCAAGCCATCATCCACTGCTTCCTAGTTGCATAAATGGGTATTGGGATGGAAGCTGAGTAGCTGGGACCCCAGTTGGCACTCTAGGGAGGGATGTGGGCATCCCAGGTAGCAGCTTAACCTGCTGTGCCACAATGCCCACCCCTCAGCATGCATTTTATCCTAACAAAAGCATGGCACTACCCAATGCCTGTTCATGATTGTTCCTTTACAGATGCTATTAAATGTAATGTTGGTCACAGTTGTGCTAAGAGAGATCACTTTGATGTTACAACAGTCATGCAGAGACAGCTTGGAGTGGGTAACTATATGCCCTGCTCTGAACAGGACCAAGAGAGAACGACACCAGGCTTTATCGCATTCCTAATTCTGCCTGTGATTCACTGTGTAAACTGACAGTGCTGCTTCCTCAGGGTGGTTGTCAAAGTCACAGCACGATCACAGGAGGTGTTCATAAGACGTTGGCACAAGTCACTGACAGATTAGCTGGAAGCTTGTTGTGATTCTCCTCAGGGATTTCAGGAATAGCTAACTCTTCAAGCTAATTAGTCCTGCGTGGTTGAGATGGATGATCTGGAAAAAAAAAAGGCAATTGAAAATGATACAGTTATTTAGCAATACAAAAGTGTAAATAATAGAAAAATCAAGAAATGAAGCAAACACATTTAGAAACATTTGGATCAACTAGATGAATAGGTCAGCAGATGGAAAATTCAATTTCAAAGTAGACAAAGAAAAGTATAATGTGTTTGGGAGCAGAAATCCAAGTTAGTTAATGTTAAACAATGCAATTGTCAATACAATAAACATTCTATTTTCTAATAAATGGAGATATTGTTAAAGTCTTTTTAGTGTAAGTCTGAATATGTAGCTCTCATTTAATAGCATATTTCTATGGTTCACAGATACTTTGAAAAATCTCTCCTCAGCTTTATTCTCATTCATTATTTCTATATAATTCTATAACAATTCTCATTTCACAGTTAATATAAAATTTCAATAATTACACTGCAATTAAAAATGGGAGCTTAGACTACAAGCCAGACCTCTTTAAGTGTTCTTTTTTTTTTTTTTTATTTTACACCAATGGGGACTGAACAGATTGAATTTTAACTAATACTATTATATTTCTCTGTAGGAGAGCAAGTAAATAAGTTTAGAGGACAAAGGTGGTATATAGAATAGTACCAGTGTTATTTTTACTAAATTGTGGTACTAGATTTATGTACACTAGCCTTTGCAAGAATGTCCTTCCATTTTTGTTGGGGTTAATATTGGGCAGACAGAATCTCTTTAACTTTCATATCTGGCATTTTCCCTTAATTAGATTGATAAGTAAGGAGAGGGAAATATACTTTTGTCTGACATAAAAAAGAATGAGGGAAAATCCAAAACTTATTTTGTTAATATTCAATTCCCATCTGCCTTATACCCTTTGAAACTTTGTTTCCAATTCCTCAGCCATTCTGTGAGAAACTGTATACATCTACCCTTTAGCCTTTATTTCAGGAAAGTGATTTTCTTAATGAGGATGAATTTTTATTTTCTTTTTAAAAATATTTATTTATTTTATTTGCAGGGCAGAATTATAGAGAGGAGGAGAAACAAAGACCTTCCATTTAATGGTTCACTCCCTAAATAACCATAAAACCAGGAACCTGGAATTTCATCCATGTCTCCCATATGGATAACAGGGGCTCAAGTACTTGGTCCATCTTCTGCTGTTTTCCCAGGTACATTAGCAGGGAGCTGGATTGGAAGTAGAACTGTCAGGATTAAACCGGTGTCCGTTTAGGATGCTGGAATCACAGGCAGTGGCTTAACCTGCTGCACCACAACCTGGGTGGCAGGGTCCCAATTAAAAAAATTTTTGTTCTTTAACACTTTATATTTCTTGATAATAGAAAGCATATTTGTTGGTCGGTGCCGTGGCTCACTTGGCTAATCCTCCGCCTGCGGCGCCAGCACCCCGGGGTTCTAGTCCCGGTTGGGGCACCGGATTCTGTCCCGGTTGCCCCTCTTCCAGGCCAGCTCTCTGCTGTGGCCCAGGAAGGCAGTGGAGGATGGCCAAAGTGCTTGGGCCCTGCACCCGCATGGGAGACCAGAAGGAAGCACCTGGCTCCTGTCTTTGGATTGGCACAGCGTGCTGGCTAAAGGAAGGCCTTTTTCTCTCTTCTCTCTCTGTCTCTCTCTCACTAACTCTGCCTATCAAAAAAAAAAAAAAAAGCATATTTATTTATCCAATGAGTAAAAAGTGGCTAATTTTTTCACAAAAATATGCAAAGTGCTTATGTGTGTTATATATTACATATACTAATTGGAATGTATGTAATTTAGCAACTCATAGAGTTTTTGTTGTTGTTGTTGAAGAAAACTGAGTTGCAGGGATGACAATTTACTTCCAATGGAAAATAAGAAATAGTAAATCTGAGGACATCATCCATTTCCATAGTACAATGCAAGAATAAATGCCATTTATTTTTTTAAAAGATTTATTTATTTATTTGAAAGGTAGAGTTACAGAGAGGCAGAGAGAGAGAGAGAGAGAGAGAGAGAGAGAGAGAGAGAGAGAGGTTTTCCATCCACTGGTTCACTCCCCAATTGGCCACAATGGCTGGAGCTATGCTGATCCGAAGCCAGGAGCCAGGAGCTTTTTCCAGGTTTCCCACATAGCTGCAGGGGCCCAAGGACTTGGGCCATCTTCTACTGCTTTCCCAGGCCATAGCAGAGAGCTCCATCAGAAGTGGAGTAGCTGGAACTTGAACCGGTGCCCATACAGAATACTGGCACTGCAGGCAGTGGCTTCACCCACTATGCCACAGCACCAATAAATGCCATTTATTAAAGGAAAATTATATCATTTCAGTGCTGGAGTGTATCCACTTGAATAATTCTTTCAGAATATAAATTCAACCAGTGCACAAAATGGTGGCAGGGAAGGTAAACAGAAAATGGAGAATCAAAATAAAGATAATGGGCGAGAATAAGCTCTACATATGGCAGGAAATTATTTTTTATTGGCTCACTGCATATAAGATAGTATGTGGGTAATAGTAGGACTCATACTTATTGAAAACTTACTTGAATTTTGAAAGCCATTGAATAATTGGTGATTGCATCAATAAGGACACTTTCATCTCTGATTCACAAAAAAGTTAGCTTGAAATGATTTAGGCCATTAATGAAAATGGTCACGTAACTTGAAGTCCAGGAGTAGGGTGAAGATCAGGATTGGCTGATTTGGTGGCTCAACAATGTCAACAAGGACAGTTTTTTTGAGATTTATTTATTTTAAAGTCAGAGTTTCAGAGAAAGGGGCAGAGACAGATGGATCTTCCATCTGCTGGATCACTACCCAGATGGCTGACATGTATTCTAACTATCCCTCTGCTCTTATGTATGTGCACATAGCACATGCCTCAGGTTGTTCTTACCATAGTTTTAGGAGCATTGCTGCTTCCACGCTCAAACCCAGTGCAATAAAAAGAACATCTCCCCTTAACCTTTAAACAAATATTCTCCCTCTTAATTTGGACAATTTAGTTTATGTTTCCAAAATTTGTATTTATTCATTTATTTAATTTGAAAGGGATGGGGGAGAGGGTGGAAATCTTTCATCTGCTTCTTGTTCATTCCCCAAATGATTGTGACAATCAGGGCTTGGCCAGTCTGAAGCCAGGAGCTAGGAACTCAGTCAGGATCTGGGTCTCCTACATGGATGCCAGGGTCCCAAGCACTTGGGCCATCATACCTTCTCAAGTGCATTAGCAGGAAGCTGTATGGGAAGAGGAACAACTGGGTTTTTAACCGGAATTCTGATATGGGATGCTGTGTCTCAAGTGGCAGATTAACCCACTCTGCCACAACATGGGCCCCAATAAACTCTGCTTTTTAAAATAACAGTATATATTCTCTTGTACAGTGCCTTAGGACATTTGTAATAATACATGGAACATTAGGCTATGATTGGATTTCTCAGTAAATGTAAATTGTAAAGGACACATTCTTGAATCACAAAATATACAAAATGACATTTTTATAATTTCTGGCCAAAGTAAAAATTCAAACTTTATGAAATATTAGAGTTTTGGTCTTGGTGTCTATTGCTAAACATAAGTCATAAACATAAATGAACTAAATTTACCATTCAAAAAGATTTAATAAAAGAAATACTGAAATGTTTGGGAAAATCAGAAAACAATGAATTAAAAGCAATAAATAGAAAAGTTATTTGAAAAATGTTTACTTATTTATTTGAGAGGCAGAGAGACAGCAAGGGAGACAGAGAGCTCCTGTACATTGATTTAGCTGGTTCACTCCCCAAATACCCACCAACAGCTGGAATAGGGCCAGGCCAAAGCCAGGGTCTGGGGAATCAATCAAGGTCTCCCATGTAGGTGACAGGGACCCAACTACTTGAGCCATCACCTGTTGCCTCCTACAGTGTGCATTAGCAGGAAGGTAGACTCAGGAACATAGTTGGGATCTGAACCCAGGCACTCCAGGGTGGGATACAGGCATTTCAAGGCCATCTTAACTGCTATTCCAAACACCTGCCCCCATGAGGAATTCCTAAATATAACTTCAAGGCAGAAATGTAGGAAATCAAGATTGCTAAATGACAAATTCAGAAAAAAGTTAAAACATTCATAAAACCACCATACAGGAAATAAAACATAAAAAAACAGGGAGAAATAAAGGATTAAGGTTTTTTTTTTTTTTGGACTAAGTTTTTTTTTTTTTTTTTTTTTTTTTTTTTTTTTTTTTGACAGGCAGAGTGGACAGTGAGAGAGAGAGACAGAGAGAAAGGTCTTCCTTTTGCCGTTGGTTCACCCTCCAATGGCCGCCGCGGCCGGCGCGCTGCGGCCGGCGCACCGCGCTGATCCGATGGCAGGAGCCAGGAGCCAGGTGCTTTTCCTGGTCTCCCATGGGGTGCAGGGCCCAAGCACCTGGGCCATCCTCCACTACACTCCCTGGCCACAGCAGAGGGCTGGCCTGGAAGAGGGGCAACCGGGACAGAATCCGGTGCCCCTGGACTAAGTTTTAATATTTATAAGGTATTTTATGACTCAAAGAGGAAAAACTACATATACACCCACCCTTTTTTTGGTCTTAGTTCTACATTTGTGGTTTTTTTAGAAACCTTTTATTTAATAAATATGAATTTTGAAAGTACCACTTTTGGATTACAGTGGTTCCCCCCCCCCCCCATAACCACCCTCCTACCCGCAAACCATCCCATCTCCCATTCCCTCTCCCAACCCATTCTTCACTAAGATTCATTTTTAATTATCTTTATATACAGAAGATCAACTTAGTATATACTAAGTAAAGATTTCAACAGATTGCACCACACAGACGCACAAAGTATAAAGTACTGTTTGAATACTAGTTTTACCATTAATTTGCATAGTATAACACATTAAGGACAGAGATCCTACATGGGGAGTAAGTGCACAGTGACTCCTGTTGTTGATTTAACAACTGACACTCTTATTTATGATGTCAGTAATCACGCGAGGTTCTTGTCATGAGTTGCCAAGGCTATGAAGCCTCTTGAGTTCATAAACTCTGACCTTATTTAGAGAAGGCCATAATCAAAGTGGAAGTTCTCTCCTCCCTTCAGAGAAAGGTACCTCCTCCTTTGATGGCCCGTTCTTTCCACTGGGATATCACTCACAGAGATCTTTCATTTGGGTCATTCTTTGCCACAGTGTCTTGGCTTTCCAAGCCTGAGAGACTCTCATGGGCTTTTTAGCCAGATCCAAATGCCTTAAGGGCTGATTCTGAGGCCAGAGTGCTGTTTAGGGCATCTGCCATTCTGTGAGTCTGCTGTGTATCCTGCTTCCCATGTTGGGTCATTCTCTCCTTTTTAATTCTATCAATTATTATTAGCAGACACTGGTCTTATTTATGTGATCCCTTTGCCACTTAATCCTATCTTTAACTACATACCCTTATAAAAATGAATTAAGAATGTAAATGAGGGGGCTGGCACTGTGGCATAGCAGGTTAAGCCACTGTCTGCGGTGCTGGCAGCCCATATGGTTGCCGGTTCAAGTCCCAGCTACTCCACTTCCAATTCAGCTCTCTGCTACAGCCTGGGAAAGCAATGGAAGATGGCCCAAGTCCTTGGGACCCTGCACCCACATGAGAGACCTCATGAAAGTTATAGGCTCCTGGCTTCGGATCCAACCAGCTCTGGCTGTTGCAGCTATGTGGGGAGTGAACCAGCAAATGGAAGACCTCTCTCTGTCTCTCTCTGCCTGCCTGTAACTCTGCCTTTCAAATAAATAAATAAATAAAAATAAAACAATATTTAAAAAAAGAATATAAATGAGTAATTAACTAACAAATAAATCAAATGACCCACATGGGTACTGTGCTAGTAATCAAAGGGCTGCACCTGAAAACAGTATACTTCTCTTCCCTCGAATGAATTTTTAAATATTTATAGCTATTTTTGAGGAATTGTTACATATTTTCTGGAAAATTTGTCTACATGTCTTACAAGTTTTAAAAGAAGTACCTATTTTTTGATCTAGATTCATGTGCCTCTATAAATTTATTCTAAGGAAATGATCAAATAAGTGCAGATATATGTGCCAAGACCATTTATGAGAGTTAAAAAGTGTACAAAAATAGGAATTTGTTAAATAAATAATGAGACATTCATAATGGAAATACTGTAGAAGTAAAGCTATATTAATTAACATAAAATATTCCAAAGGAGGAAAAGTCAGGTTACCTGCAAATGAAGGAAGCCAACTTGACTAGCCAATTTTTTTTAAATGGAATTATTATAAAATTGACGAGATCACTTAAGGATCCCAAGGCTACTCCTTGGGAGAAGCATCTCAAGGGAAGGCTAAGCCATTCAATGAAAAGTTGCCAGCATTCTTCATTTTTCACCTCTGTCTACCTGACTGTTTAATTCCATGATACATGTGGTAGATTATTTCTAAGCTAGAACTCCTAGCTTTGTGATTTACAGCTCATCTATATCTAGAAACTGCTTGGCATTCTGTAAATTACACTTTAAATTCCTAGAGATTTGAGATGAGAATATATGAATGCTGTTTGTGATGTATGATCAGAGGAATAGAATTGTGCCATTATGCATGTGGCTGTCAGGTATCCACTGGGTTGGGGAGTTTGATGCTGCTACTAGGAGAAGGAGAATGACTAAGGTTGAGCAGAAATCCCATAGGTTTATAAAAATAAATGAACATATTTAGATATAAAGCTGAATCACCTGTTTGTCTTCATTAAAACAATTAGAAGTGTGATATCCTCCAAATGGGAATGAAACAATCATTTTGGGGTATGATTGCTGTTAGCCTTTGTTCATACTCCTGTGGAACTGTGGTCTCCTGTCGCTCCCCCTCTTCGTGGAGGAACGACACTAAGCCCTGCCTAGGCTTCATATCCGAGTCACGGCACCATTATGTCGCTCCCCCTCTTCGTGGAGGAACGACACAGGACCCTGCGCTGTTCTTTCGTCTGCTCGGCCCTCCCCGGGTTTGCTGCTGGTTCTTCCCGGGTTGGCTACTATCCCTTCCACCTCCGTGGAAGGGCAGTTCCCCCTGGCCACATTCCCCACTTCCGCAGGGGAGCGGCACACCGCCGGCCGGCTCTTCTCGGGGGCTGCACAGGTGTTCCCCTTAGATGTTCCCCTTAGATGTTCCCGGTACATGCCGTCTCTCTCCTCCTTTATAGTCCTCCTCCGCCAATCCCAACTCGGCTGCCCACACGCCGAGTACGCTGCTCTCCAATCAGGAGCAAGTCCTACAGTTTATTGGTTGAACTGGAGGCAGCTGTGCGGAAGCTGTTTACTTCTCTCCCATCGCCATATTGTGGGAGAGCAGATGCATAGAATAAGTCTTAATTCCAGTAACTCAGTCTAGTCCGGTTTGCTCCCCACAGTCTCCCTACTTTTTACTTTTTGAATATTATGATTAGTGGCAAATTAAGCCTGTGAATATAGAGTGGATTAATATTATGGCTTTGCAAAACACTGATGAAGAGAAGGGAAGGAGAGAGGAGGATCTGGAGGGAGCAGGGGAGTGAGGGAAGTGTTGCTGTCTTCTTGGAACTGTACCTATGGAAGGCACAAAATCTGTTCTCTTTATAGTAATTAAAAAAGAAAAGCAACTTAAATCTTTATTGTGGCATATTCAGTATACATTTCTTAAACTTTCTTCTTTTTCTCAATCTTTGAATCAATCTCTCTCTCTCCCTTCTCTCTCCCTTTCTGTTTCTCAACAGATGCACACACACACAACACACACACATTCTACTTAAAGCTTAATCCTTAAACCTTAGTCCTCCCTCCAGATTACCTAAATTCTCTCTAATATTCACAAGACTGATCTTTTCTCTTTTTTTTTCATTTTACATAGTATTTTCTTGTCTTTCAATGCTCTTTCCCTGTGCATGTCATTCAAGCCATGTTTGCTCTCTTGTATCTCTCATCACCTACAACCTCATTCTGCATAGAAAACACCCAGGGGACTCTACAAACAGATATAATGTCCTTCTGTGGCAGCACAGGCTTAAGGATGTTATGTTTTCTCCCCTGCCACATGTATGGGAGAATGGTTAAAAGATCTAACATGAAATACTAATACTGTTTATCACCAGAAAGTGAGATTATGTGTGCTTTTCAAATGTATTTTATTTTTCTTATTTCTTTAGTTGTTTAAATGATAAAGATGCATTAGTTATGAAATAGACATATGATACATAAAACAAACAGATCTTGCTCCAATGATTCTCATTATTGTTCACAACATATTTATATTTAATTGACATTTTATACCGAGCAGATCAAAGCCTCCACTTTATATACATATGTAGTATGTATACATATGTAGTGGTTTAATAAATATTTATTTTAAAAATGAACAAGCAAATACAAAAAGACATAAAAGTTAATTCCATAGTATACATGGAAACCAAAACAGAAAAATCTATATAATGATGTAACCAATGCTAATTTTTTTCAAATCACACAAAAAAAAATCCTTTACTCTGCAGGAGATGGACAAGAGCTTAATAAAATTATATAAATGTTTTGTTATATAATGTGCTATTCTGTACATGGTACTATATATACATATATAAATACCATACAAGTACTATATATACTGTAGTATATGGTATATACACACACACACACATATAATGATTATAATGTACTGGATTAGAAGCTATATGTTTACTGAGGAATTTTATTGTTGCTTGTTCAAAACCAATTTTCTTATTTTTTTTTAAGATATTTTTTTTCTATTTATTTGAGAGGTAGAGCCACAGACAGTGAGAGGGAGAGACAGAGAGAAAGGTCTTCCTTCCGTTGGTTCACTACCCAAATGGCCGCAACAGCCCAAAGCCAGGAGCCAGGTGCCTCCTCCTGGTCTCCCATGCAGGTGTGTGGGGCCATCTTCTACTGCTTTCCCAGGCCACAGCAGAGAGCCGGATGGGAAGAGGAGCAGGACTAGAACCGGCGCCCATATGGGTGTTGGCACTGTAGGCAGAGGATTAACCCACTGCACCACAGCACCGGGCCTCTTACATTGTTTTAGGCTTTGAGGGACTCTGAAGGACTTGAGCCTTGCATATCTTCGTTCCTGGCAGCTGCTCCCTGCCGCTGATTACGCTTGACTTTATCCAGTAAGTATTCCTTTCTACTCTCCTTGGTAAAACCAACTTGCCCAAACAATGGCTGCTAAAATGCAAGAATAATTTGTTGGCTCCTGACACTGATTGATTTCAGTGATGCCCTTCTGCTCCAACCTCAGAAGAAACCTCACCCTCCTTTCCCAGCATGGTCATCCCAGGAAAATCTTCTCCTGCCAGGTACTGCTGAGTAAAGGATTGGGCTGCCAGAGCTCTGGTAGATTTTTGCCCAAAATATGAATAATAATAACTATTAAGGGAATAAAGTTAAATAGGACACGATCAAAAATTTCAATGATAAAATTCTGATTTCAAGGGCTGGGTGTTATAAGAGTAGACTGTGGTTCATGGTAGGAGTTATTTTGTTTTTTGCAGTATGTTTATACCCTACACAAAATGTAAGATTAGGTACTCAGTATCAAGGAAATAATTCACAAACCTGCTCTCGAAGCTCTGGGTAGCAAGAGTAGAAGCCACGTGACAGGCGGCAGAACTTCAGATGTTCTAGCTTGTATGAATGTTTGTGAGTTCGGATTCATTAGTTGATATACTAAATGAATATTTTCCTTTATTTATTTATTTATTTATTTTATTTATTTATTTTTTTGACAGGCAGAGTGGACAGTGAGAGAGAGAGAGAGACAAAAAGAAAGGTCTTCCTTTTTCCGTTGTTTACCCCTCAATGGCCGCTGCAGCTGGCGCGCTGCGGCCGGTGCACCGCGCTGACTGAAGCCCGGAGCCAGGTGGTTCTCCTGGTCTCCCATGCAGGTGCAGGGCCCAAGGACTTGGGCCATCCTCCACTGCACTCCCTGGCCACAGCAGAGAGCTGGCCTGGAAGAGGGGCAACTGGGACAGAATCTGGCACCCTGACCGGGACTAGAACCTGGGGTGCTGGCGCCGCAGGTGGAGGATTAGCCTATTGAGCCACGGCGCCGGCCTAAATGAATATTATCCTTGAACATTATTTCATTCCCCAAATTCTAGCAACATGTATTTATTAATTCTCTAAAATATCCAATGTGATGAAATGAAGATTTAAGTATTATATTTTTGTGGAAAGTTATCTTACAACTTTGTTATATAATGCAAGGAGAAGTCAGATTTTTGGGGAATTGCACAGTGGTCCAAGCTCATAGGAATTTGCCTGGGGCCAGCATTGTGGAGTAGCAGGTGAGGCCGCTGCCTGCAGTGCTGGCATCCCATGTGGGTGCTGGTTTGAGTTCTGGCTGCTCCACTTCCCACCCAGCTCCCTGCTAATGTGCCTGGGAGGGCAGCAAAGGATGGCCCAAATCCTTGGGCCCCTGCACACATGCGGGAGACCTAAAAGAAGCTCCTGGCTTCAGATCAACCCAGATCCAGCAGTTGTGGCCATCTGGGGAATGAACAACTGGATCAAAGACCTTTCTGTCTCTGCCTCTCTACAACTCTGCCTTTCAAATAAATAAATAAATAAATCTTAACCAAAAAAAAAAAAAAAAAAAAAAAGAAAGAAAGTTTCCTAACTTGCTTTGTGGGTTCCAACTGGCTGGCACTTACTCTTGAAATGGGACAGAGCATCCCTTAAATTGTTAACTTTTTTTTAAACTTTTATTTAGTAGATATAAATTTCCAAAGTACAGCTTATGGATTACAATGGCTTCCCCCCCCATAACTTCCCTCCCACCTGCAACCCTCCCTCTCCCGCTCCCTCTCCCATTCCATACACATTAAGATTCATTTTCGATTATCTTTATATACAGAAGATCAATTTAGCATATATTAAGTTAAGATTTCATCAGTTTGCCCCCACACAGAACACAAAGTGCCAAATACTGTTTGAGTACTAGGCATATCATTAATTCACATTGAACTATACATTAAGGACAGAGATCCTACATGGGGAGTAAGTGCACAGTGACTCCTGTTGTTGACTTAACAAATTGACACTCTTGTTTAAGGCGTCAGTAATCTCCCCAGGCTCTAGTCATGAGTTGCAAAGGCCATGGAAGCCCCCTGAGCTCGCCGACTTTGATCTTATTTTGACAAGGAAGGCCATAGTCAAAGCGGAAGTTCTCTCTTCCCTTCAGAGAAAGGCACCTCCTTCTTTGATGGCCCATTCCTTTTTTTTAACTTTTTTTTTTTTTTTGACAGGCAGAGTGGACAGTGAGAGAGAGACACAGAGAGAAAGGTCTTCCTTTGCCGTTGGTTCACCCTCTAATGGCCGCCGCAGCCGGCGTGCTGCGGCGGCACACCACGCTGATCCGATGGCAGGAGCCAGGAGCCAGGTGCTTTTCCTGGTCTCCCATGGGGTGCAGGGCCCAAGCACCTGGGCCATCCTCCACTGCACTCCCTGGCCACAGCAGAGAGCTGGCCTGGAAGAGGGGCAACCAGGACAGAATCCGGCGCCCCGACCGGGACTAGAACCCGGTGTGCTGGCGCCGCTAGGCGGAGGATTAGCCTAGTGAGCCGCGGCGCCGGCCTTTAACTTTTATTTAATGAATATAAATTTACAAAGTACAGCTTATGGATTACAATGGCTTCCCCCCTCCGTAACTTCCCTCCCACCTGCAACCCTCCCCTTTCCCTCTCCCTCCCCCCTTCCATTCACATCAAGATTCATTTTCATTTCTCTTTATATACAGAAGATCAATTTAGCATATATATATATATATATATATTTTGACAGGCAGAGTGGACAGTGAGAGAGAGAGAGACAGAGAGAAAGGTCTTCCTTTTGCCATTGGTTCACCCTCCAATGGCTGCCGCGGCCGGCAGGCTATGGCTGGCGCACCGCGCTGATCCAATGGCAGGAGCCAGGTACTTATCCTGGTCTCCCATGGGGTGCAGGGCCCAAGGATTGGGCCATCCTCCACTGTACTCCCTGGCCACAGCAGAGAGCTGGCCTGGAAGAGGGGCAACCGGGACAGAATCCGGCACCCCGACTGGGACTAGAACCCGGTGTGCCGGCGCTGCAAGGTGGAGGATTAGCCTAGTGAGCCACGGCGCTGGCCAGTTTAGCATATATTAAGTAAAGATTTCAACAGTTTGCACCCACATAGAAACACAAAGTGAAAAATACTGTTTGAGTACTAGTTATAGCATTAAATCACAATGTACAGCACATTAAGGACAGAGATTCTTCATGAGGAGTAAGTGCACAGTGACTCCTGTTGTTGACTTAACAAATTGACACTCTTGTTTATGGCATCAGTAATCACCCTAGGCTCTTGTCATGAGTCGCCAAGGCTATGGAAGCCTTTTGAGTTCACCGACTCTGATCATATTTAGACAAGGTCATAGTCAAAGTGGAAGTTCTCTCCTCCCTTCAGAGAAAGGTACCTCCTTCTTTGATGACCTGTTCTTTTCATTGGGACATTGGGATCTCACTTGCGGAGAACTTTCATGTAGGTTTTTTTTTTTTTTTTTTTTTTTTTTTGCCAGAGTGTTGCAGTTGATTTCTCAACAATGTTGCAGTGGATTCATTTCTGAGAGGAGGCGTGTGGTGGGGGCAAGAGGCGCAGAGTCACCACACAGACTCCGGGAGTTGGGTGAAAGCAGGCCTGAGGCGAGCAGCCCGCAGACTCGTTTATTTCAGTTGGTACAACATCTTATATAGCCAAGACTAGCCAATCTGCTCAAGGGGCGGTCTATGCCCCAACCAATCACAGCCTGTTGCCAGGCAGTTTCCAAAGCCATCCAATCACAGCATGTTGCCAGGCAGTTTCAAATCCATTTAATCACAGCCTGTTACCAGGCAGGCTCTGTTGCCAGGTGGGTTTCAAAGCCATTCCTGAGTAACTGACGCTCGCTTGTCAGTGGCCACCTTGGCATGGCCTTCTCATTCCACCACACCAGAGTGTCTTGGCTTTCCATGCCTAAAATACTCTCATGGGCTCTTCAGCCAGATCTGAATGCCTTAAGGGCTGATTCTGAGGCCAGAGTGCTGTTTAGGACATCTGCCATTCTATGAGTCTGCTGTGTATCCCGCTTCCCATGTTGGATCATTCTCTCCGTTTTTTATTCTATCAATTAGTATTAGCAGACACTAGTCTTGTTTATGTGATCCCTTTGACTCTTAGACCTATCATTATGGTCTATTGTGACCTGAAATTGATCACTTTGACTAGTGACTTGGCATTGGTACATGCAACCTTAATGGGATTGTATTGGAATCCCCTGGCACATTTCTAACTCCACCACTTGGGGAAAGTCAGCTTGAGCATGTCCCAAATTGTACATCTCCTCCTTCTCTTATTCCCACTCTTATATTTAACAGAGATCACTTTTCCGTTAACTTTAAACACCTAAGAATAATTTTGTGTTACTTACATAGCTCAACCAATGGTATCAAGTAGAACAAACAAAAATACTAAAAGGGATATAGTATTAAATTGTACATCAACAGTGATGATAAGGGCTGATCAAGTCATTGTTTCTCATAGTGTCCATTTCACTTCACCAGGTTTCCTTTTTGATGCTTGGTTAGTTGTCACCAATCAGGGAGAACATATGATATTTGTCCCTCTGGGACTGGCTTATTTCACTTAGCATGATGTTTTCCAGGTTCCTCCATTTTTTTGCAAATGACTGGATTTCATTGTTTTTTACTGCTGTATAGTATAATTTGATTTCCACGTGCAGAAGCATGAAGCAAGACTCCTACCTTTCACCTTACACAAAAATCCACTCAACATAGATTAAAGACCTAAATCTATGACCTGACAGTATCAAATTATTAGAGAAACCCTGCAAGATATAGGCACAAGCAAAGACTTCTTTGAAAAGACCCTGGAAGCACAGGCAGTCAGAGCCAAAATTAACATTTGGGATTGCATCAAATTGAGAAGTTTCTGTACTGCAAAAGATACAATCAGGAAAGTGAAGAGACAACCGACAGAATGGGAAAAAATATTTGCAAACTATGCAACAGATAAAGGGTTAATAACCAGAATCTACAAAGAGATCAAGAAACTCCACAACATCAAAACAAATAACCCACTTAAGAGTTGGGCCAAGGACCTCAATAGACATTATTCAAAAGAGGAAATCCAAATGGCCAACAGACACATGGAAAAATTTTCAGGATCACTAGCAATCAGGGAAATGCAAATCAAAACCACAATGAGGTTTCACCTCATCCTGGTGAGAATGGCTCACATGCAGAAATCTACCAACAATAGATGCTGGTGAGGATGTGGGGAAAAAGGGAGACTAACCCACTGTTGGTGTGAATGCAAACTGGTCAAGCCACTATGGAAGTCAGTCTGGAGATTCCTCAGAAATCTGAATATAACCCTACCATTCAACCCAGCCATCCCACTCCTAGGAATTTACCCAAAGGAAATTAAATTGGCAAACACAAAAGCTGTCTGCACCTTAATGTTTATTGCGGCTCAATTCACAATAGCTAAGACCTGGAATCAACCCAAATGCCCATCAACAGTAGACTGGATAAAGAAATTATGGGAAATTGTCAACTTTTAAATACAGTCTCAAAAAACAATGTATCACTCTTTAGTACTATACCATAGGCTTTGAGTTTTTAGCCAATTTTGCTAGCCCTAGGAAAGGTAAAATAATAGATGGCTCTGTATCTCTACAGGCCTACAGGAATAGGTGCTCTGAGCCTCTAGCAGCCCTGCTGTTTTCCCACATTATGCATCTGGAGGCTGCATTGAGTCATAGGGCTTATCGACAATTAATCAAAATTAACTGATACGTTTCTTTGGGAAGTTTTTTTTAAAAAATATATTTATTTATTTCAAAGGCAGAGTTACACAGGAGAAACAGAGAGAGAGAGAGAGAGAGAGAGAAATATTCCATCCACTGGTTCACTCCCCAAATGATTACAATGGCTGGTGCTGGGCCAGGCTGAGGCCAGGAGCCAGGAGCTTCATCTGGGTCACTCACATGGATACAGGGCCATTGTCCGCTGCTTTTCCCAGGCTGTTAGCAGGGAGCTGGATCAGAAGCTGAGTCAGGACTAGAACCAGGGCCTACATGGGATGCCGGCACTGCAGGCGGTGGTTTAACCTGCTGTTACAGCACCGGCCCCCAGGAAGTACTTTCTTAACATTTGTGTGCCAAGGGCTGCAGAAGAAGCAAAAACAGTCTCTGTCTTCAGGAATTTGCAGTTTATGAAGGGTGTGTTGTTGGGGTGGATTAGGATATCAAAAATTGTATTGAAATGATAATGCTGATTAAAGGGATGATTTCGTAGTTTGAATATGGGTAATAATGGGCTAAAGGCTCTAAGCAAATATAAAATTGATTCCTTATGGGAGGAAGTAATAACATTTGATTAGAAAAATTGCTCAAGTTTCCCACTGGGAGTGTTATTTGAATTTTAAACTGGATATGGACTTCTCCTAAGGTTCAGATAGCGTCTGGTGAGGTGCCTTGTTCACCATTGTATTTCCCACAAGAGTATGAGGGTATTTCAGACCCTTCATGGAAAAATTGGAATTAAATGATAAGTTTATTCAGGTGCAAAGTTTTTTTGAAATTCATGCATAGTTTTTCATAATATGCACTTTACACAAACTTTTTAAAGCGCCCCTTTACACTGCCTGCACATACTTGCTCAGAAATATTTTTGCTGGTTGAATAAAGCAGAATCCTTTTTTGAGAAATTTATGTATTTCAAGAGTTAAATTATAAAAGCTCCAAAACTTTCCATTACCTTATAGTAATATGGATTTCTTAAAATAATATCTACAGAGAAGCTGACATTTATACTCCTCTAAATTATTGTTAGTATTTTGATTTTTGATCTTGCCTATTTAAAAAGGCTGACCTGTCTTCTTGGCGGTTTGGAACCTTGAAAAGTTAGGCTCCTCTGTTTCTCTACTTTGTGGATTCTTATGGAATACTCCATTCTGGGAGGAGATTCGTTGGGTTGAAACTTCAAATAGAATCTCATGAGTCACATGTGTGTCTGGGAACAGGAGGAAGAACAGAACGGATGATCAGTAAGGAAAGCAATGGGAAAAGAGTTCCTCTATTTTTTTTTTTATCTCAGCTAGGAAATAGTCCTTCATCACCTGAATTTATTTGTTTTAAACAATATATTCCCCAGCAAGACTAACTTGATGAGTCATTTTATAGGAAATATGGGTTTAATTTTCTAAATACTTGGCTCTTTAGTCTTCAGCAAAAACCCAGCAGTGACATTTAACAATTTCTCTGTTTCTGTGACTTGGCTACTTTTTAAACCAAGAGGGCTACATATGTGAAATAGAATACACTTATTTGATAACTAATGTCAGCTATGCACTTAGGAGAAAATCTTAAATGCTTACCCACATAAATCTGTTCTGAGACCTAAGAAGCAAACTCATTAAAATTTATTTGCAGTTCCTGTAACCTTTTCTAAGGAAACAGCAGCAGGTATGAAATGTGAAGTTTTTCGTGATGTGTGCAAAGCTGTAATTCTAGTCTATAAAAGAAATCTCTTTTTTTGTGGGTAGTTGAAAAGCCTGGTAGGGGTGGGTGAGAAAGTGATGGGAGTTTGGAAGTGTGACATAGTAGATTATGGTAAACTAGAAATTTGTCCCAGAATATTGATGGAGGAGATGCCAGGCTGAGTCAGATTTCCCCAGTGCCTAGGCAACGGTCTAGTTATAAATCAGACTCCCTTGGAGATTGAATCAACATTTTTGGCTACTAGGTCGATAGAATTCGCTTCTCCCAAATGCAGTAATAATGATAATAGTAAGTAAGTCTGCATATTTTGTAACTGATATTATGCTATATATTGCTAGTGACCATTTCAAAGTCTGGGTGATTGATATCGGTAGTAATCTCTTATCAACTACAGAATGAAGTCAAAACTCCTTACCATGGGATGTGCAAGGCCCTCTGTCCTCTGATGTGCTGCTTAGAGCTCATCCTCTCATGCTACTAACACACCTAGATTCTTTTTTTTTTTTTTTAAAGATTTACTTTTTATTTATTTGAAAGACAGAGTTACAGAAAGAGGTAGAGACAGAGAGGTCTTCCATCTGCTGGTTCACTCCCCAGATGGCTGCAATGGCTGGAGCCATGCCGATCCGAAGCCAGGATCCAGGAGCTTCTTCTGCGTCTCCCACATGGGTGCAGGGGCCCAATGACTTGGGTCATCCTCCACTGCTATCCCAGGCCATAGCAGAGAGCTGGATCGGAAGAGGAGCAGCTGGGACTAGAACTGCCGCCCATACTGGATGCCAGTGCCTCAGGCCAGGGCTTTAACCCATTGAGCCACAGCACCATCCCCCACACCTAGATTCTAAACTAAGATTCAGACACATCTCTCCCACTTTTATGCCACCACTGTACCTTTTAGAGGCCTCTATTGTTGGATTTATCACAGTAAGATTGATTCATAAATCTTTTCATGGGCATAAACCATGGTTTATTAATCTGTGTATGAGAAGCTCCTGGTGCATGGTTGGGATGTCATAAATGTTTGTTAGTTTAATAGATATATAGTCAATTTTTATAAAGCATTACTGCAAGTTGAATTCTATGCAAGACCTCAAAGTGTAATCCCATTCCCTTGAGGGTGGTGGACCTCTGCCCAGGATGAAATGTCACTCGCATGATTAGGAGCATTCTCAAAAATGTTTGTGGAAAAACTGAATTAAAAGATTTTGGTGCGAAAATTTTTTGAAGGGGCGGTGCTGTGGCATAGCGGGTAAAGCTGTGCCTTCTGCTCCAGCATCCCATATGGGTGCCAGTTGGAGTCCCAGGTGCCCCTCTTCCAATCCAGCTCTCTGCTATGGCCTGGGAAAGCAGTGAAAAATGGCCCAAGTTCTTGGGCCTTTGCACCCGCATGGCAAACCCCGAAGCTTCTGGCCCCTGGCTTTGGAGCAGCCCAACTCTGGCTGTTGCAGCCATGTGGGGAGTGAACCAGTGGATGGAGGATCTCTCTCTTTGCCTCTCTGTAACTCTGCATTTTTTTTAAAAAGGTTTATTTATTTATTTGAAAGGCAGAGTCAATCCAAAGGTGGGCTGATCTGAAGCCAGGAGCCAGGAGCTTCTTCCAGGTCCCCCACAAAGGTGCAAAGGCCCAAGGACTTGGGTCATCTTCTACTGCTCTGCCAGTAGCAGAGAGCTGGGTTGGAAGTGTAGCAGCTGGGACTAGAACTAGCATCCATATGGGATGCTGCCACTGCAGGTGGTGGCTTTACCTGCTATGCCACAGTGCCAGCCTCCAAACATTGTTTTTTCTTGGTGAACATTTTTCATGAATTTCTTTAAGACCCTTCATAACATAGAGAGATATAAAAATATTTTGCATCAAAATAAGCCCTGGCCTTTGCAGCCCTTTGGAGAATGAACCAGTGGATGGCAGATCTCTATCTCTGCCTCTGCCTCTCCTCTGTAACTCTTTCAAATAAAGAAAGAAATATATTTTAAAAAAGACATGCTTTTAAATTGAAGCAATTTTTTTCAAGAACTGTACTCTGACAATCTGAAAACATAAACATATTGTCAAAATACTGAATATATAATCTCTTTAATACCTTTGAACTAGATATATTAGGCTGCAGGATCATGATGACTGTGATTATAGTAAATTCATCAAGTATTTATTAAGAGCATTAGTGTACACTAAATCATAGTAAATCTCATGATACATGCAGAAAGTTAAAATAAAACATTTAGACATTTTAACTGAGGAACCAAGACCCATTTCTAATATGTGTGTTTGTGTGTATGTGTGTGTTTGTGTGTGTGTATGTGTATAAAACTAACCACGGCAACTGTATTATGAGTACAGAAGACCAGATTACCAAACTTTTCTTCTTGTACTGTATGTAGTTAGGATGAATTTTTTTTAACTTATTTATTTGAGAGTCAGAAAAGAAAAATGGATAAGGGGGGAGTGGAGATAAATAGAGAAAATAAACTCTTCTCTGCTGGTTTACTTTCCAAATTCCTGGAATGACTGGGGCTGGGTTGGGAATGAAGCTGGGAACCAGCAAGTCCATTCACATCTCCCACGTGGATGACAGGAACCCAGCTAACTGAGCAATCACTGCTGCCTCTCCAGGTCTGCATGAGCAGGAGGCTGGATTCAAGAGCTGGGACTCTAACCCAGGCACTCCAGTATGGGAAACAGATACTTTAACTGCTAGGTCAAATACCAGCAACAAAGAATGACTATTTTTCAGTAGCTTCTTGAAGATGAGGAAGAGGATGGTAAGGTCTTGAGAGGATCACCTTAATGTGGGCTTGCATTTTCAGGAGAGGGATAAGAAAGTATTGGGAGTAGTGGGACAGGGACTGGGCTTCATGGCCCTCTTTCTGTGCTCTTACCCACACCACATGGACTTCTCCTTTACTTGTTTCAAGTAATATTTATCAAGTACGAATTAGAGTGTGTCAAATTACTAGCCTGCTAGGATGCCCACACCTGTATTGGCCATAAATTGACAAGAAACCTGTATATAGTACACAGCACAGAGAAGTCTAAAAGGTGAAGATCATGTAGGATTTGGAATTAGGACTATTGTTGGCTGTAGCAATCAGCACAGTGGATATGAAGACCTGAGATGGGCCTCGGAAGTGGTGAAGTTGTTTTACTGCAGACACGAGGTACATGGTAGAGTGGGGGCCAATGAGAGAGAAGCCTAGAAGGAATTGGGCTTTGGGTAGGGTTGTGAACAGGTGCCACAAGGCCAGCTGTCGGAGAAACAGAATTCCTGGCAGAGTATGAGAGATTTTGAGTTGATCTAATAGGCAATAGGGAGCTGGCTGCTTTTGTTAAACAGCTGGTGCTAATTAATTGAGGATACTCCAGAGTCAGTCAGTTGTGCAGCAAGTTAGTGGCAGAAGCATTTTAGTTTATTAAGAAATGTTTGTATCAGCAAAATGCTTCCCAAACTGGTCCGATAGGAATCACATGGGAGCAATTGTTAAAAGTATAAATCACAGAGCCTCTCTCGCGGCACCTTAGTTTCAGTGACTATGGGATAGAAACAGTATTTTTACAAGCTCCCAGAATGAATACTGTTCATGCATAGCTCTCTTGTAAGGTAATTAGAAAATGTATGAGAGTATTTTAAAAGTTGGTGGAAAAGAAAATGAAAAAATGAATTTTGGTATAAAAATTTTTAAAATCTATGAATACTAGCGGTCTTCAAAAAGCTCATGCAAAATGCATATTTTAAAAAAGCATGGCTTTCAAATTAGTTTTATTTACCAAAATAAACTTTAAAAAAACTATTTATTTATTTATTTGAAAGGCAGAGTTGCAGACTCATTTGCCAAGTGGCTGCAATGGCTGAGGCTGGGCTAGGCCTATACCAGGAGCTAGGAACTCCATCCTGGTCTTCCACGTAGTTAGTTGAGGACCAAGCACTTGGGCCATTCTTGGTTGCCTTCTCAGGTACATTAGCAGGGAGCTGGATTGAAAGCACAGCAACCGGGACTTGAGCCAGCACCCATATTGGATGCAAGAGTCACCGGTGGCAGCTTAACTGGCTGTGCCACAATGCCCGTTCCCCCCAAAACTTTTAATTTCTTTTCCCATGAACTTTGAAGTCCCCTCATGTTTAATAACAGAGTTAGTGTTTGTCCTACAGAGAACTTCAGTTAGATGATGCAGGAAAAAAAGCACCACAATTCTGGTGAGAAATGCAACAATTTTGGTAAGCTTCATTTAGGCAGCAGGCTGTTTTCCATTTAATGGCTTTAAATAAATCCCCTAATATTTTGAGCCTTTTATATCACTAATTAGTTTCATTATCATGGCATCTATAGAAAAGAAGACATTTGCGCAGCTAATATAAGGTGTTTCAGGAAACAGCTAATATTACCAAATGGTTTATATTGAAATGTGCATTTTTGGTCTAATCATTGCATTTAGCTGATATCCAGGGAGGAATTTTCCTCTTCCAACCAGTAGAGGGAGGTACAACTCTTGTGATATAAAGTATTTTCTCCAGGCAGAATTAACACTGCCAACTTAACTTTTTCTTGTTGAACTACTGCACCTTTGAGTTTACAATGAACATCTTGGAAATGTAACATGGTGTCCATCGGTTTCATAATTTGTAACTTGGTGGTCAAATATGAGGGAACTTAAAAAATTTTACAGAAAATCAAAAAGCAAATTTATATTTTGATAGAAAAATTTTTGAAATCCATGCAGTTTTCCATTCTTTGTGTCTCAATGAACTTTCTAATAGGCAATAGGGAGCTAGCTGCTTTTGTTAGACAGCTGGTTTTCTTTTTTTCTTTTCTTTTCTTTTTTTTTTTTTGACAGGCAGAGTGGATAGTGAGAGAGAGAGACAGAGAGAAAGGTCTTCCTTTTTTGCCATTGGTTCACCTTTCAATGGCCGCCGCGGCTGCGGCTGACTGTGGCTGGTGCATCGCGCTGAACCGAAACCAGGAGCCAGGTGCTTCTCCTGGTCTCCCACGGGGGTGAAGGGCCCAAGCACTTGGGCCATCCTCCACTGTACTCCCGGGCCACAGCAGAGAGCTGGCCTGGAAGAGGGGCAACAGGGACAGAATCTGGCGCCCTGACCGGGACTAGAACCCGATGTGCCAGCGCCGCGGGCAGAGGATTAGCCTAGTGAGCCGCGGCACCTGCCAGACAGCTGGTTTTCGAATACCTCTCTGTTCTAGGATTCCAAATATCTTTTGCCCACAAAACCTTTAATTCTATTTTCCATGAACTTGTTAAGATTCCCCAGTACAATGTTTAGGATATGCCTTGTGATAGCAGGAGTATATCTTTTTCTTATCTCCCAATAGGAACATCTTTGCCAGCCAAAAGTTCCATGATCCAAGACATGTGTGGCTTTTTTCTTGTCTCCTCCTTTACTCATGTGACCCTGTTTCCTGGAGCACCTGTGGTTGTCATTTGTCTGTATATGACTTGTTTGCTCAATACTCAACCCAGTTCAGAAGCAACTCAAATGAATCCCTTGTTCCCCCTCCTCTCAGTTTGTATAGCATAGTGAAGGTCCTGTTGCCTGGTACTTAAGAAAATGTTTATTTTATACTTATTGGAAAAAATAATGGCTCTTATTATTTACTGTTAGATTATCATAACTTGTCCAATGCAATACAGGATGTTCCACTAAATTAGAATTTCAAGTGAATGCTTTTTAGTAGAATGATATTATTGTTTATTTGAAATTCATAGTTAACTGGATATGTTTTATTTTTATTTACTGTATCTGGCAATAACTGCAGAGCAAGGTATCAACTTGTTGTGAATGCTCAATAAATGAATGAGTAAAAAGCGACCTTGTGACTTGGTGATTATAGGATGAAAGATTAGTACTTTTGAAGGCAATACCTGCTTTTATTTTTAAAGATTTATTTTACTTATTTTGAAGGAGTTACAGAGAGAGGGAGAGACAGAGAGAGATCTTCCATCTGCTGGTTCACTCCCCAGATGGCCACAAAGGCCAGCCCTAGGCCAGGCTGAAGTTAGGAGCTTGGAGCTTCATCTGGGTGTCCAGATGGGTGGCAGGGGACCAAAGACTTGGATCATCTTCCGCTGCTTTTCCCAGGCCATTAACAGGGAGCTGGATCCAAAGTGGAGCAGCCAGAATAGGAACAGGTGTCCATATATGATGCCATTGTTGCAAGCAGTGGCTTTACCACTATGCCACAACACTGGCCCCCAATAACTGCTTTTAAATTATCTGAATTGGTTTTGCATTACTGTGTTGACAGTAAATTCTTATTCTTTCTAAAAAAGAACATAGTTATAAGAAAGAATTTTGTGCTAAGTAGAAATTTAAAGACTTAAAAATAAAAATTGGCGGGAACAATGGAAGATATTTAAGAGCCTTAAAATATCTCTTTGAGTTGTTAACAAAATTATGCAGTTAAGAAAATTTTTTTGCAAAGTGATTATGGATCTCTTAAATGAAAAGGAAAGTGTAATTTTAAAAAATGCATATGTGTTGTATCCAGATGTAAGTTATAAAAATACAGTTCCAGTACTGTGCATTGTTTACCAGTAATGAGTTTATTCTCATTCCTTGGTTTCTAGAGGGAGGAAAAAGTGTTATGCAGATATTACTATGTTTGAATAAATATATTTTGTATACAGAATCTAAAAAGTCTGGTTACCTTAACCCAATCTAAGGATATTTCTCTACAAATTTCTTAGGCTTTTGATATACTGATGAAGAAAAAAATTGAGCAGGTTTATAACCTATCAACATGTAAATATTCTAAAGTCTCTAAAATCTGACAGTTGGAAGTCATATATTGGACAGTCTTATGATCAAGTTCCATAATACACAGCAAGACGTTACATTAGTATGTAGAGATGAAATTATACTGATACAGCCAAGGTAGCATATTAGCAGTCTGAAGCAGGAGCACATACACACACACTCTAAAAATCACAAATGACTGAAAACTTAAAACAATTTGAACCTCATCAGGAACAAAGAAATACAAGTTATTGTAAGAGTACAACACAATACTTTACCTATTAGCTAAAATTTTAAAAAGTGATACTACTCAATATTGGCAGCACTGCCTAGACTATTGGTAGGTTAACACTGGTAATTTTTCCAGAAAGTATCTTGGTCATGGTTATGTATATGCATACATGTGTATAGTCCATGGCTGTGTGTATAATCTAATGCATTACAGACCTAATTTTAAAAGTTCATGGTGTTAGTAAGAGCCCTTTTATAAATTCCCACAAATGTGTACAGAATCTCCTACAAAAGCACAGGTTCAGTCAATCCCACTACATTTTGAAGACAGAAGGTAAGTTCATAATTCTTGGAGGCAAGGCCAAGAGAATTGACTCTCTGAGCTTCCCTTGCTGGTTTGCTTCTGATCAGTCAGGCACTAAAGGTTTGCTTTTTCACACGGACCATTTCTCTCTGGCCCCTGCTACTGCATCTCCTTGTGGTCTCCCTCTTTTTGTCTTTATCCCCAGCCTTCTTGTGCAGATGCTTTCATGGGGCCCCATTGTGGGGGAGGAGCATCCGAGGGCTGATCTGTTTCTGTCCTTGTGGCCTGGGAAGACAGACTTCTTTCCTCCACCCCTTTCCCAAGTAGTCATTGAGACAGACCGGAGGTTTCAAGATTAGGAACTTCATGTCCATCTACCCTGATCCCTGCAGTGGCTCCAAAGGAAGTAAAATCTGTACAAAATCTGGACATTTGAGTAGATTTTCCCCAGCAGTCAGTGCTGCTAACAATACATTCAACTGTTTTTCTGTGTTTCTGATTATTCTTCCTCTCCTTGTTCTTTGGTCTGAGAGAAGCCATAAATGAAGATTTTTCTGTAATTATATTGTGCTGAGAATGAGGTTTCTACTCCACCCTTTTCACCAAAGATATCACATGTGACTTGGACACATTCCAAAGTATTTGCAATAGAAACATTTTGCAAATGACTAATTGGGGACAGTATTGTTGTGTAGCAGGTAAAGCTGCTGCCTGCAATGCCAGCAACCCATATTGGTGCCAGCTGGAATTTGGCTGCTTTACTTCTGATGCAGCTTCCTGCTAATGCACCTGGGAAATCAGTGAGAATGGTCCAAATTCTTGGGCCCCTGCACCCACATGGGAGATGAGGATGAAGCTCCTGGCTCCTGGCTTCAGCCTGGCTCAGCCCTGGCTGTAGCAGCCATTTGGGGAGTGAACCAGCAGGTGGAACATCTCTCTCTCTCTGTCTCTCCCTCTCTCTTTATGTAACTGCCTTTCAAATAAGTAAATCATTTTTATAAAGTGACTAATTTTTCAATATAATCAAATTTTGGGACTGTAGATTCTAAATAAAATATTTTTTCCTTCATGGTGTACTGCTTGAAGAAACTAAATCTTTAAAACTGCTGCAACTTTGTAGACCTTTTGCTATTTTGACCATTTTCTGCAATATTCCAATTTAATTCTTTTTACTTTATTAAAATAGAATAATATATTTCCACATTATTCCTGATAGTCATTAAAAATTTAAAATATCGGGTATCTCTTCTTACCTGTTCAGAACGAATCCAGATGTTCACCGACTGAAAGGGTGCCAGGTTTTCTTCCTGCCATAGATCTAACTCTGGAGAATAAATTTGGAACAATTCTGTAGGGATCATTGGTCACAGATGGCTGAGTGATAATAACTCCCTAGACTGAGAGAGTACTTTTGGATTGCAGCACCTGAAGTGATTTTAATAATTTTAAATACTTTGCATCATCCAAGTAAACAAAAGGTAAAAAGTTTTTCACTTTCAGGAAAACATATAATTGGGTTATATCTTCCTGGTTTGGTTTTTACTCTTTATACTCTGGTATTTTTTCCAGAAATTTGGTCCTTTCCTCCAAACCATAAAAGCTCAGTTTCTTTCATATTACAAAAAAAAAATCCCTCTTCCTGCAAGAAACTTTCCTGTGTGTCTGAAGCTGAGCTATATAATGTCCGTTTTGGGATTCATCATCAGACTTGTCATGTGGCATTATCATTATTGACTTATCCATCCTTGGAGGCAGGGACTATTTCTCATCAATCATTCCATTTCCAGTGATTAGCAGAATGCCTGGTAGTCACAGATGCTCATCAAAGAATGAAAGAGAGTTGTTTAATGAAGGAGAGGTTTATACTCAGTAACACTGCCCACGTAAAGGGCAGAGACAGGAATCAGAAAGTTCTTTAGTCATTTTAGTTAGGATTTGCTTACTCATTTATGTTATAAACTATAATGGATTGAACAGGACTGTTCTTCTGTGTCTGAATTTTTGTCTAAAAGTTTTTGAGACTCGTCCATGTTATTGCATATTTCAGTTGTTCATTTCTTAGTATTCCATGTTGCTACTATACCACAATGTTTCCTCATTCTCCCTTCACAGGTTGCTTCTGGATTTGAGCTCTTAGAGTAAGTCTCTGATTTTTATTATTTTTGCAGGTAAATATCTAGGACTAAGATAAAATATTAGGGTAGCTAAATAATTTAATAAAATTATCAGTCATTATTTTATTTTATCCTCCCAGTAACAATGCAAGGACATTTTATTGATTGACTATACTTATTTATTTACCTGAAAGGCACAGAAAGAGAAAGAGAAGGAGAGAGATACCTTTTATCTACTACTTCACTCCCCAAATGGCCTCAACAGTCTAGGCTTGGCCAAGCCAAAGCCAGGAGCCAGGAAATTCCTTCAAGGTCTCTCACAAGGGTGCAGGGGCCCAAGCACCTGGGCCATCTTCTGTTGCTTATATAGGCAGTGGAGCAGCTGAGACACAAACCAGTGCTCATATGGGATGACAGGTTTACAAGTAGCAGCTTAACTCTCTGTGCCACAATGCTAGCCCTGTAAGGACTTTTTTATTTCATTTTATGTATTTGAGAGGCAGAGTTACAGACAGAGAGAGGAAGAGACAGAAAGGTATTCCATCCATTGATTCACTCTCCAAATGCCTGCAATGGCCTGAGCTGAGCCGATCCGAAGCCAGGAGCCAGGAGCTTCTTCCGGGTCTCCCATGCGGGTGCAGGGGTCCAAGGACTTGGGCCATCTTCTACAGCTTTCCCAGGCAATCAGTAGGGATGTTGGATCAGAAGAGAAGCAGCTGGGACTAGAACCAGCATTCATGGGATGCTGGTGCCACAGGCAGGGGCTTAACCCACTATGCCACAGCACCAGCCACTGCAAGGACATTTGAATTGTCCCTCAGAAACATAAGATATTGCCAATATTTTAAATAGTAGCCATTTTTACTGAGTTTGTAGTTGTACCTTTTAGTTTCCTTTTTAAATTTCCCTTTTAATTTACATTTTCCTGACTACTCATGATTTTGAAAACTTGACATTTCTTTATTGGCTATTGGTGTATTGTTATTATTGTTGTTGTTATTATTATTTTGGATGGAGTGCTTGTTCAAATCTTTCATCCTGGGCTGGTGCTGTGGTATAGTAGGTTAAGCCTCTGCCTGCAGAGCCAGCATCCCATATGGGCACCAGTTCGTGTCCCAGCTGCCCCTCTTCTGATCCAGCTCTCTGCTTATGGCCTGGGAAGGCAGTGGAAGATGGCCCAAGTACTTTGGCCCCTGCAACTTTGTGGGAGACCCAGAAGAAGCTCCTGGATCCTGGCTTTGGATCAGCCCAATTCTGGCCATTGTGGCCATTTGGGGAGTGAACCAGCAGAAGGAAGATTCTCTCTCTGTCTCTCTCTGTCTGTAACTCTGCTTTTCAAATAAATAAATAAATCTTTTTCAAAAAATCTTTCATCCCTGTAAAAATTTAGGTTGCTCACATTTTTATTGTTATTTAGATATTCTAGTTATGTATTCCTTTCTGTGTACATATGGACTGAGAATATGTTCTTCAAAGACATCCCTATACTATTTCTTAATGGTGTCTTTGATGAATAAGAATTTTTGGTTTAATGAAGTGTACATTTTTAAGGTTAATAATCTTCATTTTTTTAAAAGTCTGCCTGTTCAAGATTTTGAAGATATTCTCTTATGTTTTTTTCTAGTAGAAGCTTATATTTTTAGGTTTTATGCCTATGATTCCACTCAAACCAACTTTTGTATATAGAGTTACAATTATCCTATTCATTTTTTTTAATGGGGGGGGAGGAGGGAAGGGGGAGGAGGAGGAGGAGGAGAGAAGGGGGAGGAGGGGGAGGGGGGAGGAGGAGGAGGATTTGCATTTCAAAATAAAGAGTAGAATCAGCTTGTTAATTTCTTCAGTAAATCCTGCTGAACTCCCAATTAGAATTGTGTTGAATCTAAAAATCACCTTACAGAGAATAAATGGATAGCAACACATAAATATGATAAACTCTCTCTGTTTCTGTTACTTGGCTCTTCATTTCTATCAACAATGCCTTTATTTTTCAATTTGGTGATTCGGGATATCTTGTTAGATTAATTCCTAGGTATTCGATTTTTAAAAAATGCTATTATAAGTGGTATTCTAATTTCATTTTCCTATAGTTTGTTGCTCTTATATAGATATAATTATAATTGATTTCATTTTTGATCTTTCATCCTGAAAACTTGCTAATGTCTCTGATGTACATAATCATGTTGTTTGCTAATGTTAACAGTTTCAGTTAGTTCTTATTTTGTAATAATTATGAATTTTAAAGCTAATTTCTTTCCTCATTGTTCTGGCTAGAAATTTTACTACATTGTAGTGTAAAGTGATAGAAGTAGATATTCTCACTATTTCTTTTTCTGATCATAAAGTAAAAGGTTTAATATTTCAATACTAGTATGAGTATAGCGATTTATTTTTAACAAATTAACAAGGGCAGTTTACTTTGCTCAAATACTTTACAACATCTGTTGATGCAATCACATGATTGTTCTCATTCATTTTATTAATGTGTTTAATTACATTCATTTTCAAGGTGATATTAAGTTTTCACCCAGGTTGTGGGTGGGGCAGGTGACGAAAACTCCACTTAGTGATTTTGTATTATTCTTTTCATATATTGCTGGCTTTGATTCTCGAATAGCTTTTTTTTATTTGTATCCATAATCATGTGGAATTTTTTTCTGTAATTACATTTTTTGGAACATATAATTAGGTGTATATTTATGATTATGCTGGCTTTGTGAAATGAATTAGAAAGATTTTACCTTTTCTATAACTTAAAAGAATTTTTGTATGATATTTATTATTTTTCCCTTGAACACATGAATGATTTCTGAATTCCACATTTCTTTTTTTTTTTTTTTTTTTGACAGGCAGAGTGGACAGTAAGAGAGAGAGAGAGAGAGAGAGAGAGAGAAAGGTCTTCCTTTTGCCGTTGGTTCACTCTCCAATGGCTGCTACGGCTGGTGCACTGTAGCTGACGCACTGCGCTGATCTGAAGCCAGGAGCCAGGTGCTTCTCCTGGTCTCCCATGAGGGTGCAGGGCCCAAGGACTTGGGCCATCCTTCACTGCACTCCCAGGCCACAGCAGAGAGCTGGCCTGGAAGAGGGGCAACCGGGATAGAATCCAGCACCCTGACAGAGACTAGAACCTGGGGTGCCGGCGCCGCAAGGATGAATTCCACATTTCTTTTTGTATATGGCAAAGTTAATGATGACATAACCATTCTTTCATAGACATATGCTATTTAACTTTTATAACTCTTCTTGCATCAATTTCTAATTTTATTTTTATTAACATGTAATACTTATACATGCTTGTGCAATACTTCTACACATGTGCACAGCATAAACCAATGAAGCCAGACAACTGGACTTTCTATCTCCTTTTCTTTAACTTGTGCTCAGATCAAACCAGCTTCCCTTCCCAGTTTTTATACAAAAGAAGTCATACAAAATAATATATTATTGTGAGCTATAGTCACCCCAGTGGGCTATAAAGGAGCAGAACTTATGTTTATCTTACTTTGGTTTAGTACATATTATCCAAGCTCTCCACCATTAGTTAGTAATTATTAGTAATTATTATTATAAATTAATAATCACTATTAGCTAGCACTTAGTAATTTAGTTAGCAATTACTATTCTAAATTGATAATTACTATTAGCTAGTACTTAGTAATTTAGTTAGTAATTACTATTCTAAGTTCGGGTCAACTTTATTTTAACTTCACAAATGGACGGGGAACTATAGTCTTTGTCTTTCTGTGTTGGGTTGTTTTGTTTTGTTTAACATAATGATTCCCAGGTCCATCCATTTAGCTTAACAGGCAGAATCTCATTTTTTTATGTTTTAATAATATTCTGTTGTGTATACATACACATTTTCTTTACACATTCAGAATCAGGTTGGTTCTCTATTTAATCTATTGTGAATAGTGCTGCAATGAACATGGGAGTCCAGGTATCTTTTTCTTATGCTGTTTCAATTCCTTTGCATATACACTCAGAAATGGGATAATGCTTCAAATGGTAGATCTATTTTTAGTTTTGTCTTTCTTTTGTTTTTAAAGACTTACCTATTTATTTGAAACACAGAGTGACAGAGAGCAACAGAGAGACAAAGAGAGAAAATTATCTTCTATCCAATGGTTCACTCCCCAAATGTCCTTAATAGCCAGGGCTGGGCTAAGTAAAAGCCAAGATCCCAGAACTCCGCCTGGATCTCCCACCCAGGTGTCAGGGGCTTAAGTACATGGACCCTCTTCTGCTGCTTTCCCAGGTGCATTAGCAGAGAGTTGGATTAGAAGTGGAGCAGCCAAGACTCAAACTGGCACTCTGATATGGGATGCTGGTGTGGCCAGTGGCAGCTTAAGCCATTGTACCAGAACACAGCCCCCTTATTTTTTGAGGAATTTCCATAGTATTCTCCATAAACATGTGCTAATACTTTGTCAAAGATCGGTTGGCTGTGTGTCACTTTTAATAAATTGTATTTTAGAAGAAATATTTTGATTTCATATCTCTTTTCAGGTTATTGACAAAACATGACTTGTTATGTTCCATTATTCCCTTATGTGTAAATTACTTAAAATTTTTATATAGCCTGTGGCAAAATTTCTGTCCCTGATGTTGATAATTTCGTGCTTTCTTTTCCCTTGGCTGATATTCTTTATTATTAGCCCATTTCTTGTTTTATTAATTATGATTATTACATTTATGCTTTCTTTCTTGGCTTACTTTGCTCTTCTTTTATCTTAGCCTTTAGTGAGAATCTTTGCTTGATTTTGACTTGGGGCCTACACAGCCTAAAATATTTACTGATGTCTGTTTTATTTGATGACTATTTTTAATTGACAGTTTTTAATTTTTTTAACTTTTAAATCATGCTAATCTTTAACTTTCTGGTTTTATATATAAAAGCCCTAGCACTTGCAAACAGAGATAATTTTACATATTCCTTTCCAATTTGGATTTTTAAAATTTCTTTTTCTTGTTTAGTTGCTCTGGCTGAACTTCTAGTACTAAGCTGAATAGAAGTGGAACAGTGGTCATCTTACTTTGATCCAGATCTCAGAGGAAAAGATTTCAGTAGTTTCAGCACTAAGTATGATGTTGGCTATGGGTTTTTCATCTATAGCTTTTGTCATGTTGAGACAGTTTCCTTCTCTTCCTAGTATATTGGTTGTTTTTATCAAGAGGGATGTTAAATATAGCATAAGTTTTTTTTTTTTTTTTTTGCATCAATTGACATGATCACATTGTATTTTTCCCCTTGTTTCTATTAGTGTAGTGCATTACATGGACTGGTTTTCTTATGTTGTCTGACCCTTGTATTCTAGTAATAAATCCAACTTCATCATAGTATACACAATTCAGCTTGGTAGTATCTTGTTGAGGATTTTTGCATCAGTGGTTACAAAAGATATTGGCCTATAGTTTTACTTTAGTGTTTTTGTTTGAATTTGATATTAGGGTAATTCTGACTTGCAGAATGAGTTAAAAAGTGTTCTGTACTCTACAATTTTTTAAAAAACTTTCAGAAGGATTGGTGTTAGTTCTTTAACTGTTTGGAGAAATTCATCATTAAAGCTATTAGGTACAGTGCCTATCTTTGCCAGGAGATTTTTTGACTACAAAAATCAATCTTAGTAGTTATAGGTATAGTCAAATTTTCTGTTTCTTCCTGATGTATGTGTGGCAGGTTTTGTGTCTTGAATTTTCCCATTTCAGCTAGGTTTTCCAATTTCTTTGTATTTATTTGTTCAGAGTACTCTCTTATAGCATGTTTGATGTCTTAAAATAGGTTGTAATGTCCCCTTTTGTCCCTGATTTAGTAAATTGAGATTTCTCTATTTTTTTTTCTTTTTTGCAGAATAGGTCTAATGGTAACATGTTCTCTCACATCTTCCTCATCTGAAAATGTCTTGATTTATTCCTCACTTTAGAAGGACAGTCTTGCTAGGTATAGGATTCTTGATAGTTTTTTTTTTTTTTCTTTTAGTGCTCTGAATATATTGGTCTCATTGCTTTCTGGTGTCTGTGGTTTCCGATGAGAAATTTGAAGATAATCTTATTGAGGATCTGTTGTGACAAGTTGATTCTTGTTGCCAGTTTTGGGATTCTCTCTTTGGCTTTGAGATTTTAGAGGTGGAAGTGGAGGATGGTTGGTTGTTGCCAGTTAAGAGCTGAAACTGATAAAAGTGAACTGTAATGTACTGTGCAAGCTTCCTCTGGAAGTTTCAAGCCTTCAGTAGACTCCAGAGTTCCAAAGTTGTTTCATCAAACAGATTCTGCCCATGCAATTATCGAACAGGTGAGGAGACAAACTTCTGGCGCTTCCTCCACTCCCATCTTCCTAGAATACTCTACCTAACTTTGATGGACCTTTCTGGCTGCTTGTAAAGTTCTAGATTTGAAGCTGGAAAATTGTAGCCCATGGGCTAAATCTGATCAATGACCTGTTCTGGTCTGACCTACGAACTAAGAATGAGTTACAGGCTTTTAAATGTAAAGGCTGAAAAAGATGACTTGTCATGTATCAAGTGTTATTGAAAGTGCCTTACATGTATTAACTTATTTAATCTTCACTAGTTCAAATGGCTGCAATAGTTGAGATGGGGCCAGCCTGAAGCCTTGTGCCAAGAATTCCATCTGCATCTTCCATATGGTGGCAGGAACTCAAGTACTTGGACTGTCATCTGCTACTTCCTGGATGTACTAGCAGGGAGGTGGATTGGAATAGGAGAAGCCAGGACTCAAACTGGCACTGTGATATGGGAAGTTGCCAGTGTAAGCAGCTGCTTAACCTCTGTGCCTCAATGTTGGCTCCACCTTAAGAATATTTTCATATCTTTTTTTAATGACAACTAGAATGGAGAAAAAATTCTGATTTTTTTTTAATTTAAAGATTTCATTTACTTATTTGAGATGTAGAATTACAGACAGAAGGAAAGACAGAGAGAAAGATATTCCATCTGCTGGTTCACTCCCCAGATGGTTGCAGTGGCTGGAGATGGGCCAATCCGAAGCCAGGAGCCAGGAGCTTCTTCCACTTCTCCCACATGGGTGCAGAGGCCCAGGTGCTTTCCCAGGCTGGTGAGGCCAAGGCAACTTCAGCTAGCTGACAAGGTCACAGCAGAAGGTCTGTCTCAGCTGCGGTCCTCTTGGTGGTTTTAGGTTGGGAACTACACTCTGCATAAGAAAGCTGGAATTTCCTGGTGGTCCCGCTAATGACTGCTGTATTACTAATTTTAGGGAAGAGCACTTAGTTTTAAAATCCCCCAAATGCCCATTGCTTTGTAGAATTTTAATCAAGCCGAATGTTAGTGTAGAAGAAGGGATTGACGCTTTACCCAAGGTTGAGCTGTTTATGGGAAAGAATTAAAAGGCAACAGGCTCCCTGGTGTATACTTCCCACTAAAACAAAGATAAGTATTATTAAAGTTTAATTCAATATATGCAACAAATGCAACAATGGTTAGGATGTCAAAACTGTGGAATAGATCTAAGTGAACCTAAAGAAATTAAAGAGTTACAGAAAGAACTGCAAAAGAGGTGATACATTTAAAAAAGGGCCTACTTTGAACATTGAGGCGTCTAGTAAAGATTAGATTAGGAAGGTAATATTCTAGCTCGCATAACCAATTTCTGAAGAGCTCGGCAGAAGCCAAGGCCTTGGCTTGTGTGGGAAGCCCATTGTCTCGCACCTGTCTGTGATTGTAACCCATGCTCTGAATAGTCACTTGAAAATCAAAGAAATTGTAACTAGATTCTGACATAGAATCTAGAGGCAACATGAAATACAAGATCAATGGTTCTAAGAAAATGGATAACAGACTTGTTATTGTAAGAAAGAATCATAATGTGGCTTATGATATAAAAATAAAGTCTGGTACTCAAGAGCTAGAGCCATGCCTCAGCCTTGCTGTGAGTGTGTCTCTCATTTCTTCCTGCGCTGACACCTCTCACACCTTTGGGAACCACTGGACTTCCTGGAGCTGGACCCTGGCACCAGGCCATAAGCAGAGTGCTGGATAGGAAGAGGAGCTGCTGGGACTATAACTGGTGCCCATATGGGTATGGCTGCCACAGGTGGAGGCTTAGCTTACAATGCCACAGCACTGGACCCAAGGATTCCAGTCTTAAAAAAAAAACCCTGTAGCCTGATGAAAACATGGCTATGGAGCCACTGCTTTCCTGTTGAAATGTCAATTCATGATTTTACATGATTTTATTCTTAGTTCTCTGTTCTCTGTGTACAAATTAGAATAAAGAGCACAGAATAATCCCATTAAACATGCTGCCATCAGCTACCTCACCTAGTGGGCTTCTATGAGTGGCTTTTATTATGTAAGTATATTTTTCAATGTCAAGTCATAAAATTATAAGCATTATCTTATTATTATTCTAGGGGCTGACACTGGGTGAAGTTACCGCCTGCAGTGCCAGCATCCCATATGGGGGCTGCTATGAGTCCCAGCTGCTCTGCTTTCAATCCAGCTCTCTGCTATGGCCTGGGAAAGCAGCAGAAGATGGCCAAAGTCCTTGGGCCCCTGCACCCATGTGGGAGACCCAGAAGAAGCTCCTGGCTCCTGGCTTTGGATCAGCTCAGCTCCAGCTGTTGCAGCCAGTTGGGGACTGAACCACTGAATGGAAGACCTCTCTCTCTCTCTGTCTCTCTTTCTCTCTCTGTGTAACTCTGACTTTCAAACAAATAAATGTTTAAAAAAATTTTCTATGGAATCCACTCTCTGCATATGACAAAAATCTGTTACTAGTATTTTTTTGATCCAAAGAGTTTCTGTTGTTTTTAATTTTAAATCTCATCTTAATACTTTATATGCCTCCTGTAGATAGCAAAGATGTTCCAATTCACACTGATACAGTTACTTTGGATTATGATTTTCACTGTTACATTTTTAAAAATAAAATGTTTTAATTTTCTTTCATCTGAGCATTGCAAGCTTTATTTTTAGGTCTAAAGAATTCATTCCTATAGGATATGTTTAGAAGTCTCATGTACTGGCTTTCCAAAAACATTGCATTTCATCTTATTATGAAAAATATAAACAAGTTATAGCTCAGAAACAGGTGCTGGAAGACTCAGCTCTTTGAACTTCATATTGATGTCTTCCAGCTGTGCACTGGCAACTGTTCATGTGTGGTTTCAAATAGCTCTGAGTTATAATCCCATATCTTTACATCTTTGTTCTCTTCTGTTAATTGGCAGTCACAGCATAAGCGCCATTCACATGTAAAATAAAAAACATCTCCTTACCAATTTTTTTAACACATTTTTACAGGAAACTGCATGTAAAATCCAAGGAAGTCTTCAAAATTTTTTTTCATCAGTGCAATGTTTGAGCACAATTGTACTTTAAAAATGGTGTTTACTGAGCATATGCTTTGTGCCATGCATTTCTTTTCTTCTTCTTCTTCACTTTTTTTTTCTTTTTGACAGGCAGAGTGGACAGTGAGAGAGAGAGAGACAGATCTTCCTTTTTGCCGTTGGTTCACCCTCCAATGGCTGCCGCGGCCAGCACGCTGTGGCCGGCGCACCATGCTGATCCGAAGGCAGGAGCCAGGTACTTATCCTGGTCTCCCATGGGGTGCAGGGCCCAAGTACCTGGGCCATCTTCCACTGCACTCCCTGGCCACAGCACAGAGCTGGCCTGGAAGAGGGGTAACCGGGACAGAATCCAGCGCCCCGACCGGGACTAGAACCCGGTGTGCTGGCGCCGCAAGGCGGAGGATTAGCCTAGTGAGCCACTGCGCCAGCCCTGTGCCATGCATTTCTTCAAGGTCAATGAATATAATTGTGAATATGACAGGCAAGATAGCAAGATGGAACTTCTTATAGAGATTACATTCTGGAAGATGACTATGGCCAACCAACCAACCAACCAGTTAATTGTAACTATCATGGAGAACACAGTACAGTGGTTACTAGAGGGTTGGACACAGCAGGAAGTATAGGGTATTTGGAGTGAGGATTTATTTTAAAGAGAAAGAAAGTAATAAAATAAGAAAGAGAGAGAGAAAGCGGAAGAGGGGAGAGAGGGATCAACCTTCCAACTGCTGATTCCTTCTCCAAACGGCCACAAGAGCCAGGTCTGTGTCAGGCTAAAGCCAGGAGCCAGAAACTCCATCCTGGTCTTTCACATGGGTGTCAGAGGTACAAACTCTTGGATCATCTTCTGTTGCCTTCCAGCCTAATTAGCAGGAAGCTGGATTGGAAGCACAGCAGCTGGAGACTTGTATAAGCACTTTGGAATGGAATGCCAGCATCATAAGCAACAGCTTTGCCTGCTGTGCCATAATGAGTCCTGTTTTTTAAAAAAGATTTGATTACTTGTTTGAACGGCAGGTTTAAAGAGAGGAGAAAGAGAGAGAGAGAGAGAGAGAGAGAGAGTCTTCCATCTGCTGGTTTGCTGCCCAAATGACCAGCCTGAAGCTGGGAGACTGGAACTCCATCTGGGTCTCCCAAGTGGGTGGCATGGCCCTAAGCACTTGGCCATGTTGAGCTGCTTTCTCAGGTGCATTAGCAGGGAGTTCAATTGTAAGTGGAGCAGCTCGGACTTGAAACAGTGCTCATATGGGAGGCCAGCCTAGCAGGTGACAGCTTAGTCCCCTGTGCCACAAAGCTGGCACCTACACTTATTATTTCAAAGCATTTTAAAGAAATTACTTATGTGACAACATACCACCAACAAAAAGTCAATAAACATTCCTAAAAAGATCATTTTACTGCTTAGACAAAATACCATTATCATATAATGTTAATAAAATTTAATAATTTCTTACTGCCATCCAATAGCTGATTCAAATTTAAATTTTCTCCAATTGCTCATCAAAAGTCCTTTGCAGATGGCTTAAATTACAAACATTATTTTTTTATTTGACAGGTAGAGTTATAGACACAGAGAGAGAGAGACAGAGAGAAAGGTCTTCCTTCTGTTGGTTCACTCCCCAAATGGCTGCTATGGCTGGCGCTGTGCTGATCTGAAGCCAGGAGCCAGGTGCTTCCCCCTGGTCTTCCATGTGGGTACAGGGGCCCAAGCACCTGGGCCGTACGCCACTGCTGTCCTAGGCCATAGCAGAGAGCTGGATTGGAAGAGGAGCAGCTGGGACTAGAACCTGGCACCCATATCGGATGCTGGCGCTGCAGGCGGAGGATTAACCAAGTGAGCCACGGCACCAGACCCACAAACATTATTGAGGGTCCTGATTGTTATGTCCCTTAGGTCTCTATTTTGATCAAGCACTTTTTTATGACAAAGGGACAACCGAATTGTCTTACTGAGTATTCTACCTTTTGGATCTGGCCTTTTCCCCTTCATGGTGTCATTCTTGCATTTTCTGTAACCTGGCATTTAGTTCCAGTTCCTTTATTAGATTCTAGTTAAACATTTTTAGGCAGAATGCATTAAAAGTGGTGTATAGTTGATGCTACATTATATCTGGAAAGATATGATATTAGTTATCCTACCATAATGAAACTGAAAATTGGTCATATAGTTGTGAATATGACAGGTAATATCTAACTTTTTTTAAAGATTTATTTATTATAAGTTAGAGTTACACAGAGAGAGAAGGAGAGCCAGAGAGAGGGGAGAGGTCTTCCATCTGCTGGTTCACTCCCCAGTTGGCCACAATGGCTGGAGCTGCACCGATCCAAAGCCAGGAGCCAGGAGCTTCTTCTGAATCTCCTACATGGGTGCAGGGGCCCAAGGACTTGGGCCATCCTCTACTGCTTTCCCAGGCCATAGCAGAGAGCTGGATAAGAAGTGGAGCAGCCGGAGCTCAAACCGGTACCCATATGGAATACCAGCACTGCCAGCAGCACAGGCCCCAACATGTAACTTCTTAAAGTGATTACATTCTGGAAGATGGCTAAGGTCACCAAGAAACCACTCAATCAAACAGCCAAGTCTTTCCAGTTAATTGTAACTATCATGGAGAAAACAGTATAATGGGTAGTAGAGAGTCAGACAGGGCTAGGAGATAACTTGACAGAGAGCAAGAGTGAGAGCGAGAGAGAGAGGTCAATTGTACATCTGCTGGTTCATTCCACAAATGAGTCTTGTTATCTTTTGCACATTAAAATTTCCCTTTACAACTGGAAGAAAATCTATGAGTTCACTTTGATATCACTGTCGCATGGAATTCCCAACCAACCATTCAGTAATGGTTTCAAAGTCAATGTGCAATCCTTTTCTGAATGCATATTTTCCTTAGATGTCACAAAATGGTGATTTTTTTTCTAATTTATTCTTTCTTCTGTGATAATCAGCTGAAGATTTTTTTTCTTCTAGTTAGAGTTTTCCCTCATGAACCAGCATCACTGCTTTTCTGAAGTATAGCTTCTGTTAAAAAGATAGAGGGGGCCGGCGCCGTGGCTCACTAGGCTAATCCTCCGCCTAGCGGCGCCGGCACACCGGGTTCTAGTCCTGGTTGGGGCGCCAGATTCTGTCCCAGTTGCCCCTCTTCCAGGCCAGCTCTCTGCTGTGGCCAGGGAGTGCAGTGGAGGATGGCCCAGGTGCTTGGGCCCTGCACCCCATGGGAGACCAGGAAAAGCACCTGGCTCCTGGCTCCTGCCATCGGATCAGCGCGGTGCGCCGGCCGCAGCGCGCCGGCCACGGCGGCCATTGGAGGATGAACCAACGGCAAAGGAAGACCTTTCTCTCTGTCTCTCTCTCTCACTGTCTACTCTGCCTGTCAAAAAAAAAAAAGATAGAGGGGCTGGCGATGTAGTGCAGCAGGGTAGAGCCCAGTCTTCAGCACTGGTATTCCATATGGGCACGGATTTGAGTCCCAGTTGCTCTGCTTCTGATCCAGCTCTCTGCTGTGGCCTGGGAAAGCAGTAGAAGATGGCCCAAGTCCTTGGGCCCCTGCACCAGTGTGGGAGACCCGGAAGAAGCCCCTGGCTCCTGGCTTCAGATCAGCACAGCTCTGGTCATTTTGGTCATTTGAGGAGTGAACCAGCGGATGGAAGACCTCTCTCTCTCTGTCTTGTCTCTACCTCTCTCTGTAACTCTGTCTTTCAAATAAATAAATTAAAACTTTTAAAAAAGATGGATACATATGTTTTATTTTTTATTTCAATTTTAAATTCTCAAAGAAAAATGAATTTAATAGCCAATTTAAAAGGCAACAATGAGCTTTTCCCAGTTTTTCTTTTTTGAGTGTCATTATGCATTCCTCAATTTTTATTGATTTAATGTTAATTGAACACTCAGTAATCAAATTATTATTTTATTCTTTACAATACTCAAATGCTCACAATTTTGGTCAGAGAAGATACTTCCAGATGAGTCTTTAACCAACCCATTTTACTTTTTCTGTGTGTAGTGTATCCACTGAAATTACCAATTTCACTAGAATTCAGTATAAGGAGGAGCTGTGCCTTTTTAAAAAGGGCTGGATGGGAGAACTTGGCTTTTTCTCCAGTGATCCTTCTGTGTTTAGGGGCTTGTGGTTCTTGTTAGCTTGTTTGGCAAAAGCGGTGGCCAGTCATCCAGCATAGAAAATTTAGGTTATTTTCACATCTTGACTATTTTTTTAAAAGATTTATTTATTTGAAAGCGTTACAGAGAGGAGAGGCAGAGAGAGAGAGAGAGAGAGAGGGAGAGAGAGAGGTTTTCCATCTGCTGGTTCACTCTGCAATTGGCCGCAATGCCTGGAGTTGTGCCGATATGAAGCCAGGAGCCAGGAACTTCCTCTAGGTCTCCCATGCAGCTGCAGCAGCCCAAGGACTTGGTCTATCTTCTACTGCTTTCTCAGGCCACAGCAGAGAGCTGGATTGGAATTGGAACAGCCAGGACTTGAACTGACTCCCATATGGGATGCCAGCACTGCAGGAGGTGGCTTTACCTGCTAAGCCACAGCACCAGCTTAACAACTTGGCTATTGAGAACAGTGTTCTAATGGACATATCAGTGCAAATATCTTTAAAGATCCTGATTTCAATCATTTTGGATAAATATTCAGAAGCTAAGTTAATGGATTATATGGTAGTTCTATTTTTAATTTATTCAGGGACCTCCATACTGTGTTCACATTTTGTATCCCCACTACCAGCGTACAGGAGTTCTCTATTTCCTTGCTAATATTTATTATCATTTTATTTGTTTTGATAATACTGTATGGTACACAAAAAATTATTGAAAGGACTTATCTCATTCTAAGCTTCTTACCACAAAATGTAAAATTAAAAAAGAAAAGTGACAGTGAAAGGTGGGTGTCTATCACTGTGTATATTACTTATTTGGGACCTGTATCACAATTAATGTTTGGCTTCATACAAATCGTACTTTAGGGGCTGGCCCTATGGTACAGTAGGTTATTCCTCTGCCTGTGGCACTGGCATCCCATATAGGCGCTGGCTTTAGTTCCGGCTGCTGTCTTCCAAGCCTGCTTTCTGCTATGGCCTGGGAAAGCATTAGAAGACGGCCCAAGTGTCTGGGCCCTTGTACCCACGTCAGAGACCTGGAAGAAGCTCCTGGCTCCTGACTTCTGGTTGGCAAAGCTCTGGCCATTGCTGCCATGTGTGTAGTAAACCAGCAGAAGGAAGACCTTTCTCTCTGTCTCTCCCTCTCTGTCTCTGTCTCTGTCTCTGTCTCTCAAATAAATAAATAAAATCTTTAAAAACAAAAAATTCGTACTTTAGTTTCTGGTTTTGAAATAGTGAAATCTCAATGGAACTAAAACCTATTTAATAAGTATAATTTCTTTTTGCAACAGGCAAATTATTTTTTGCTTATTGTTCATGAATAATGGAACAATGTAAAATGATTAAAGAAATAAAGACTTATTAAAATTATGCACCATTTGCCCAAGTTTATTCAGCTAGCAGGACTTACTATAACTAAATTATTTAAAAATTGACTGCAGTATCATATAGATGCAATGTGTGGATATTTGGAAGATAGCCCATCAACAAAACAAAATAGGAGAAATACTAAGTAGCTCCATCTGTTTTCCCTGTTAGAATTTTACATCATTTAGCTTTTCTATGTTTGAGACTTTTGTAGACTTTCTAATATGTTTAATACATATTGATATTTTATAAAATTATAGTTTAGTGATATACTGTGTCTGTGTGTGTGTGTGTGTGTGTGTGGTGTACTGTTATCACTGTGTTATCTGCATGTTTCACATTTGTTGACTCAAACAACTGGAGATTTAAAGTATTTGGAAAATAAAATTTCCATCTCTATTGAATGTATAGACTTTTTTCCTTGTCATTATATACTAAACAACATAGTATAACAGTTACATACTAAGTAAATTTTCTTTTTAAGACTTACTTATTTCAAAGTTAGGGTTGAGGGGTCAGCACTGTAGCATAGTGGATGAAGCCGCTGCCTGCAGTGCTGGCATCACAGGCATCCCATATGGGTACCGGTTCAAGTCTTGGCTGCTCCACTTCCGATCCAGCTCTCTGCTGTGGCCTGAGAAAGCAGTGGAGGATGGGCTGAGTGCTTGGGTGCCTGCACTTGTGTGGGAGACCCAGAAGAAGTTCCTGGCTCCTGGCTTCGGATTGGTGCAGCTCCAGCCCTTGTGGCCATCTGGGGAGTGAATCAGTGGATGGAAGACCTCTGTCTCTCTGCCTCTCCTTTTCTCTGTGTAACTCTGACTTTCAAATAAATATTTTTATTAAAAACAAACAAAAAAAGAGTTAAGAGAGAGGAGAGACAGAGAGAGGTCTTCTATCTTCTGGTTCACTTCCTAAATGGTCACAAGGGACAGGGCTGGGCCAGGCTGAAGCCAGGAGCCTGGAGCTTCATCCAGATCTCCCACATGGGAGCACGGGACTAAGCACTTGGGTCATCCTTTGCTGCTTTCCCAGTTTCAGGGAGCTGGGACTGGAAGAGGGGCAGTTGAGATAGGAACTGGTGCTCATTTGGGATGTTGGTGTCCCAAGTAGTAGCTTAACCTGCTAACCCACAGTGCCGGCCCCATTTACATTTTACTTGAGATTTTAAGTAATCCAGACATTACTTAAAATATAAAGAAGGTTATATATAAATTATATGAAAATACAATGACATTTTATATAAGGGACTTGAGCATCTGTAGATTTTGGTATTTGTGGCAGGGGGCAGAGGTTCCTGGAACGAATTGCAAGTGGATACTGATGTGTGACTATATATATATATATATATATGCATATGTATGAACATACGTGTGTCTGCATGGGTACACACATATTTAAGAATGTGTATGGGTATACACATATTTAAATATAATGTATAATTTTATGTTTAAAGAACTGGAAAACAGGAGCTGTCACACTCCAAACACAAAGAAAAGATAAGGAAATGGAAAGGCTAGTTGTTTGGTTTGATTGGTTTCCACTGTCTATATTTGTTGAAATATTGCACTATATTCCATAAAAATGCATAAGTATTACATCCAAAGCAAACCTTTAATAAAATAAAATAAGATACACATTTGATGCATTAAAATGATATCTATTTATTTTTATGTTTATGTGTATTGTAAAAAGTTCTTAGATTACAAAGAGGCTTTATCTTCTTCTTCTTTTTTTTTTACAATTGACTTATGAGTCTTAAATCTTGGAAGTCCAAAGTGAATCATGGTTTTTTTTGCCCTTGGACTATAGCTCCTGGGTTAGTTCCATTTTGATGAAATCTGTCGTTGATAAAAGGGAGTTCAAGTTTCTCTATACCAATTAAAATATTTTTGCCTCAGGAGGTAAATAAAAGCACATGATAGAACCAACACAAAGTAGAGAGTGATAATCAGTATAGTAGTTCAGTACTGAACAATATTGAACACTACAACAATAACACCTAATAAATCATTCTGAAAGGTATACTGGATAAATTTTTTTCAAGAATAAATATAGCTATGAGGATCAAAAGGATGCCTGTGCTATTTTTATGATCTGTTTTAGAAAGACTATTTTTTCTAAAGTAAGCTTTAAATTCCTTTAATATGTGAAACAGTCTTCAAAATACTTGAAACCTGTCATACTATGTTTATGTATGTTCTGAAAAAACAGGAAAGTAGATTTTAGAGTTAATGTAAATCAGTTTGCAAGCATACTTAAATAATTTTAAAGCCTTTTTGTTTAAAAGTACTTATACTATTTTTTTTTTTTTAAGATTTATTGATTTGTTTGAGAGGCAGGGTTACAGACATGAAGAGGGAGAGACAGAGAGAGGTCTTCCTTCTGCAGGTTCACTCCCCAGAAAGCACAGTAGCGGGAGCTGTGCCGATCTGAAGCCAGGAGCCAAGAATTTCTCTCAGGTCTCCCATGTGGATGCAAGGGTCCAAGGACTTGGGCCCTCTTCCACTGCTTTCCCAGGCCATAGCAGAGAGCTGGATTGGAAAAGGAGCCAGGACAGGAACCAGTGCCTGTACGGCTGCACAGATGGTGGTTTAACCTACTACGCCGAAGCATTGGCTCCTGTATACTTTTATCATAAAAGACTTTTTAGTGTTTAAGAAAAGCAAATATTTTATTAATTTTGATTTTAACATCATATTTTTCATTAAGTTTGTGGGAATAGAACTATGAAGATATTTTTATAACAAAATTGATGTTGGTTTACTTTTGCCTTTTTTAATGTTTTTGCAAGAAATTTTAAATAATTTATGACTTAAAGATTATGATCCCATAATTAGATTATGACTTTGACCAAGGATATGAGGCATAGTGGTTTTAAAAAAATGTTTGCCTCATTACTTATTTGTGTATCCATCCACCCATCCACCTTTGCATCTCTCCATCCAATATTTTTGAGTCCCTGACTCGTCAGGCACTTTTAATTTTTGGAAAGTGACTTTGTAAATAACAGAAACAGAAGAAAACCCTGAAACTCACAATAATTTTGGAAGAAAACACATAGTACAAGCATTAGCTGTTAATGTATTTCATGTTTGATGGGAAACCTACTTGAGAGCAATATTTTATATGACCAGAGAGTTAGCATTGCTAGGCAAAGATAACTGTTTTCTAGATAAAGGTAGCAGTTTTTTTCTAACAGTTTTATAAGTTGAGATATTAAGAATTTGGTACAGAACATAGTTCTGTAACTTAGTTCAGTCATGTAACTGCACAATTGGAAACTGGAGATAATGCCTCTTTTACACAAATTCAATAGGATGATGATTGTGAAAATCTTCAACCTTGAATTCATACCATAGCTATATGAGAATGGGTCTCTGCTCAGACTGTTACCATTAGTGGGTGTTATTATTTTCACACTTGATAATAGACATGGAAAAAATTCACTCTCTCCTTATTAAATTACATTACTTATAGTGTTAATTTTAAATGTATGCTTAAGGGTCAGTTTTCTATTTCGGTAAATTATGCGTTTGTGTTCTGTTTTACAGAAGGAATTGTAATGCTTTCCATCTTTTTTTCCTAACAATGACACAGCATTGTCCAGGTACCTGGTTCTCAGGGATTCTGACAGGACATGTGAAACTCTGATTTCTGATATATGATTATACTAGAATTCTTCTTTTAGCTGCCTTCAGAATTTTTCTTGAGTTATCTAAATTTAACATGGATTTCACTATCAAAACATTTACTTCTTGGTAGTCCTAATCTTTCCTCAAGGATGGAAAATTTTGGTGAATGAGGAAACTGTAAAGGTGAGGGTAAGAGTGGAGAAATAATGCAGAATTAGCCATGCTGCATAGCAGTTACAGGTAAAAAAGTATGTTAGGTTTCATGATGGGAGAATCTCTAAGAATCTTAATCTTGGGATGCTGGTAGAAGCGAGAGGTAGCAGACTGTCCAGACAGTCTCTGTTTCAGTATTTATTACCTGGCTGTACAATTCTGAATTTCTACCAGAACCTCAAATTACATGATCAGTTTTAGTTTTCATTGTCTGAATTCATCCCTTTTTACTGTTCTTCCTCCATCACCTTCATTTCCTTCCATATTCTTTTGACAATTCAGTGAGTATATAGTTTAACATTATACAGTTTTGGACCTAAAGTTTATTCAGGACCCTTTCCACATTCTCATTTTGACTGTCCATATCTCTTAGGATGTAGTTCTACAGAAACCATTTTTAAGCATGTTAATAAATGTGTCTTTGTAAGAGTTCTGTATTCAGTAGAGTTTCAAAATACTGTTATACAATGCTTTGGAGGTTTGTCTATCCAACACTTCTAACATCTTTACAATGGCAATGTATATGTATTATGAAATACCAAGAGGTTGCACCAAGCAGAATCTCCCCAATTTGTTTGTTAGTGGAATCTGTTGTTCCAGAATAGTGTTGTGTAACACAAGTTAAGAGATAGTATACTCATAGTGTACTGTGTGCTTAACTGCCTCAGAGTACTATTTTCTGGTTATGAGAAACAATCCTGGAGAAAAATAACTTATTCAGGATCCCTGGTTAACATTTTATGTACTGAAGTGGGTAGACACTTAACTCTTGAACTTTTGATAAACTCATTTAACTATATTCTTTGTTTTAAAATTATTGTTCTTGGGAACAATGCTGTGGCATAAGAGATTAAACCTCTGCCTACAATTCTGGCATGCGCTATGGGTGCTGGTTCAAGTCCCATCTGCTTCACGTTGGATCCAGATCTCTGGAGCGGAGGATGGCCCAAATCTTTGGGCTCCTGCATCCATGTGGGAGTATCAGAAGAAGCTCCTGGTTTCTGGCTTCAGCCTGACCCAGCCCTGACCATGTTGTGGCCATCTGGGGAGTCAACCAGTAAATGAATAAGTTCTCTCTTTCTCCCACTCTGTTTCCATAACTCTGCCTTTCAAATAATAAAACAAATCTCAAAAAAAACTTCTGGAATGGGCATTTGGGTCAATGGTTAAAATGCCATGTGGGATGCCTACATCCCACATCAGACACCTGGTCTGAATCCTGACTGTTTCCAATCCCAGCCTCCTGCTAACATGCACTTGGGAAGCAGCAGGTCAAGGCTCAAGTATGTGGGTCACAGCTATGTGAAAGGGAGATCCATATAGAGTCGTGGGCTCCTGCCTTTAGCCTGGCCCAGCCCTATTGCTGCAGGCATTTGGGAGTGAACCAGTGGATAGAAAACCTCTTTCTGTCATACTGTGTGTTTGCCTTTCAAATAACATGAAAATAAATAAATGTAAAATAAATGAAGGTCCAGCGCTGTGGTGTAGCGAGTTAAGCCCCTGCCTGCAGTGCTGGCATCTCATATGGCCGCCAGTTAGAGATCTGGCTGTTACACTTCTGATCCAGCTCTCTGCTGTGGCCTGGGAAAGCAGTGGAAGATGGCTCAAGTCCTTGGGCCTCTGCACCTGCATGGGAGACCTGGAAGAAGCTCCTGGCTCCTGGCTCCGGATCAGCCCAGCTCTGGCGTTGTGGCCAATTGGGGAGTGAACCAGCGGATGGAAGACCTCTCTCTCTCTCTCTCTGCCTCTCCTTCTCTATGTAACTCTTTTAAATAAATAAAAATAAATAAATCTTTAAAATAAATAAATGAAATAAAGTTGTTTATTTTAGTGACATACAGTTTGTTTCCATTCCAAGATCTCCCTCCCTGTAAATCTAAACAAAGAATGAAATCTTGGTGTTTCTTTCATTCACTTACATTATCTCATGTAGTCTGCATTTATTTTGTCAAATAATATTTAAGACTAAAAATTTTATCCCATGTAATAGGGAATGTGTTTATATATTTATGCCATAGTGTTATACACTTTAAGAATACTTACAGGTTGATTTATTAAATTATCACCTTAAAATGCCAGAATTCAGCATGTGGCTCTGGCTATCCTAAAGTATTCTCCAGTGTCCTAAGGTATTCCACAAATACAGCAGAACACACTGGGCTGTATATGTCTTATTATTATATGTATTAATAAATATATATTTAGTGCTGATCTAGAAAATGTTGTAGGTAACCTAATCAAATATTTATAGAGCTGACATCTTATTTCTGTGTAACAAAGTGCTATTTTTTTTTTCCAAAAAACAGACAGTTGGGATTTGAAAGACTTCAACAGAATGCAGAACAATTTCAGTAAAACTAAGGTAAGATGATTGCATTTCATTTAGAGGAGAAAAAGACATTCAGGTAGTAAAATTCTTTTATGGGATTGAAATTTAAAACATAAACAAAAATAAAACTGAAAATAAAAATTCCTTTGTAGTTTCCCTCTTCGACCTCTTGAAAATAAGCATGCCTGAAATGTAAGCCATATAATACTAATAATTCGTTTGATGTTATTTTAACAATGAGATTTTTTTAAAGTTATACTGTTTTTTAAATGATGAAAAAGCAAATATGTACAACTCAAAATTTAAGCAGCCAGACTTACTCCCTGTCTCTCAAGTATTACATATTAATTTTATTAGCTTTATTTAGCTTTTTACTCCTAATATCACTCGGTTGAATGAACAAACCTGGCCTTTATTAGGCACAGGTGGGAAGTTATTTTCTTGGCCTCAGATAGAGCTCTAATTTCATCTCTCCAGAGGAATTGAAGAAATTTGTTTAGCCTTGTTAGAAGCTCGAGCTGTAGCAGAAATCTCTGCCAACAACAACACACTTGGCAGAGGTACCAATTCTATGGCCCGAGCAGAGGTTTTGGCAGTGAATTGAGAAGACGGGGGGCAAAGGAGGTGTCAGAAGTGCTTCATTAGATTCCCAGAGAATACACTGCATCAGGTTTTATTTTTATTCTTAATTTACCTGGAAGGTATATGGACACACACACACACACAGAATCTTCCATTTGCTTGTTCACTCCCCAAATGTGCACAATAGCTGGGTGTGGATCAGGCAAAAGGCCATTTTATTCAATTTGGGTCTCCCGTGTGTGTGGCAGGGATACAAGTGCTTTAGCCTTCATCTGCTGCCTTCAAGGGTTAGTGGAAAGTTGGGATTGGAAGCAGGTCTGGGACTCAAACCCAAACACTCCAATATGGATGCAGGTGTCTCAAGAGAATTATAACCACCACACCAAATGTGTTCCCACCCATAAATTTTTTATTTTATTATTTTAAAAGATTTTTATTTGAGAGCTAGAGTTACAGACAGAGAGAGGGCGAGACAGAGAGAACTGTCTTCTATCTACTGGTCACTCCCCAAGTGGCCACTGCTGCTGGAGCTGGGCCCATCTGAAGCCAGGAGCCAGGAGCTTCTTCTAGGTCTCCTACGTTGGTGCAGGGGTCCAAGCACTTGGGTTGTCTTACACTGCTTTCTCAGGCCATTAGCAGAGAACTGGATTGGAAGGGGGAAGCCAGGACAGAAACCGGTGCCCATATGGGATGCCCTTGCCATGGGTGGAGGCTTAGCCTACTACTATACAGCACCAGCTTCCATTTTTTGTTGTTGTTGTATAGCCCATTTCCACAAACCAGCTTGAAACAATACATTTTTATTATTTCAGGTTTTGTGCTGGCACTGAGGTATTAGGTGAGTTCTATTCTCATGTGGAAGTTTAACTAGGAAGCTTAACTTATTCTGAGCTCCCTCAGGTAGGTGATAGAATTCATTTCCTTCTGACTGGGGGACTTGGTGTTAAGATGGCAGCTGCTCTCAACATCCAGATGCTGTTCACAACTCTGTCATGTGGACTTTTGCTGTAATTTGAATATGATTTGGCTTCCATATGTTTGTGCAAATGGTTAAGTCCCAAGACCATCCATGGATGATTCCAACAGGGTGCGATCTTGACCCAATTTTGGTGCCTGGGCAATGAACTTAGTGGGAAGTCTTTGAGTTGTTATGGTATGCTCTTGGAAAGTAATTTTCGTGAGACAGTTGATTAATCAGGCCTGAGTCAGGGTGAGTGATTCTGTCTCTGCTGCTTGGCTGGCCATGTGATCTACACTCCATACTCTACCATTATCATCCTTATCAGATGCTGAACTAAGTGGGCTGGCCCATCTTGGACTACAAACCTTCAAAAGCATAAGCCAAAAATAAACCTCCTTCCTTCATAAGTAGCTTCTTCCAGGTGTTTGTTATTGTGATGGAAATCTGACCAATGCAACTTTCTAACATGGCTCCTTCACTTCTTTAAATCCATGGGGAGCACAGGTCTTGAGTGTGTTAACCAAACAGAGTCATATAATGTAAAATATTCATGAGAGTGTTGTCCCATCACCTTTGTCATATTTTACTGTTTATTTAGAAGCAAGTCACAGGTTTAACCCACATTTCAAGAGAGGGCTAATCCTCCACCTGCGGTGCTGGCACTCCGGGTTCTAGTCCCGGTTGGAACGCCAGTTCTGTCCTGGTTGCTCCTCTTCCTCCTCTTCCAGTCCAGCTCTGCTGTGGCCCGGGAAGGCAGTGGATTATGGCCCAAGTACTTGGGCTCTGCACTGGCATGGGAGACCAGGAGGAGGCACCTGGCTCCTGGCTTCGGATCGGCGCAGCGCGCCGGCTGTGGCGGCCATTAGGGGGATGAACCAACAGAAGGAAGACCTCTCTCACTAACTCTGCCTGTCAAAAAAAAAAAAAAAAAAAAAAAAAAAAAAAAAAAAAGAGAGAGAGAGAGAGAGAGGGATCACACAAATGTAGGGAACATCAAGTGACAAAGATCATGGCTGTTGTCAAAGTAAATAAATGCTGAGTATTCATTTAGCCTGGGATAAAACCAGATACTAGATTTGTGGTGGCATTAGCAGGAATGTAAGAAAATTATGACTGTCACAGTTTTGTAATCATTGTTTTATTCAGCCCTTGTTCCTCATTATGAAAGTTCCTAAATGGAAATTTCTGTTTCCTACATGGCTTCTAGGGTCAATAAGTAAGTTCTTTGCTGAGGCAGTAGCAGTGATTGTCACCAATCAGGCTGTTCTTTACATTTGCCAGCTTCTGTTACTAATTTGTTAGTCTGTTGATCTTGGATCTATACATGCATATTTACTGTTGGCAAAAAAATAAAGATATCTGATGCAATATTTTCTTTGGTTAGAAAAAAATCACTATGCTGCCAAAAAAGTTCAAATATTGTAGGGACATTGAAAAGTAAATTATTTTGTTTGTATTTATTTCAGTGTTTTAAGTTAATTTTTAAATTTTTGATTAATATGTAATATTTGTACATTCTTATGGAGTATAGCTAACTCTTCCATTTTCTTTTCTTTATGTTTGGAGCCTATCAGCTTCTCTATTCCAGTTTTTATATACACTATAAAACACACTATTTTGTATATAATACACAGTTGTGAACTATAATCACCTCATTAGTGGAACACTAGAACTTATTACTTCTATTTAACTGTTAATTAATGGTTTGATTAACATGTAATACTTGCGTTTGTGGGGCTACAATATTTCAACATGTTTACAGCATAGCCTAATCAAATTTGTCAATTAACATTTCTATTTCTGTATCTTTTCAATTCAAAATAGTGAATTTTAAAGAAAATGAAAGTAAAATATAATGAAATATATATCATGTGTACAATTTGATGAGTTTTGGGTTGAGAATAAACCTGCCTTATCAGCATCTCACTAAGGATTAACAGTTTCAAAGAAAAGGAAATCAGAATTTTGAAGAGAAGTTGCATTCCCATGTTCATTGTCTTATTAAAAATTGCCAAGATTTGAAATCAAACTGTTAATGAATGGATGGGTAAAGAAAACGTACATATATGGAGCCAGCATTGTGGCAGCCTATAAAGCTGCCACTTACAGCATCCCATATGGGTGCCTGTTTGTATCCTGGCTGCTCCACTTTGGATTGAAGTCCCTGCTGGTGTGCGTGGGAAAGCAGCAGGAGAATCCCCAAGTTCTTAGGCCCCTGCACCTCTTTGGGAAACCCAGGGGGAAGTTCCTGGCTTTTGGCTTTGGTCTGGCCCAGCCTTTGCCATTGCAGCTGTCTGGGGAGTGAATCAGAGGATGGAAGATTCTCTCTCTCTGTTTCTCCCTTTCTTTTTCTCTCTCTGTAATTGTGTCTTTCAAATAAATAAAAGTAAATGTTTAAAACAAAGACAGAAAGAAAATGTACATATATTCAACAGAATGTTATTCAGCCATAAAAATGAAGCAAAAACTTCAGCTATTATTAATACAGATAACCTGGAAACAGAGAGACAAACACTGCATGATCTCACTTATGTATGGAATCTGATATAGTTTAACCCATGGAAACAGAGAGTAGAATGGTGGTACCCAGGGCCTAGGGGCTGGGGCATGATGGGGAGATGTTGGTCAAACTATACACAATTTCAGGTATCCACATTGAATAAATTCTAGAGATCTAATGTGAAGCATGAAGACTATAGAGGTTAATATGCTATTGTACACTTGAAATTTGCTAAGAGTAGATCTTAAATATTCTCACTGCATATACAAAAAACATGACAGTGTGATGTGATGGATATGTTAAATAGCTTGGTTTGGTAATCACCTCAAAATACATTTATATCAAAGTAACACATTCACTGTGATTATACACAATTTTTATTTGTCAATGATGCCTTGATGAAGCTGGGAAAAAAATAAACAGCACATTTTCATAACTTTAGAAAGTTCACTTATGTTCCTTTTCAGTCACACAGAGAGAGACAAAGACAGAGAAATGAGGATTCTAAGATGGCAGAATAGGGAGGGAACTTACTCTTTAGTCTAGGGGAAGATAGTTAAAAAAAAAAGTGGAGAGAGTGCAGTCTCAGGGAAGAGTTAGGGAGAAAACTGCAGAGGAAACTCTACATAAATTAGAGGAAGACTGCTACATGGAGGGTGTGGAGGCATACAATTCAGGACCCCATCAGCTGAGAGCCTCAAAAAGGGAGACACATTTCTCTCTCCCTGACCACCCAGCACTGGCATCCTATAACTAGCTGAGAGAGGCCAGGTGCCATTTTGGACATATATAACAGCCACTCCAGCTTGTGTCTGTGTGCCCAGCAACCAGTTGAGGGGAGACGCCTGAATCTGGTTGGGAGAATCGACAGGAGGCTGGGTCTTGTGACTGTGGGAGACTTGTGTGCTGGGACTGTGAAAACACTGTGGCTGCATGGGAGGGTACAGGGTGTGGCTGGGTCTTTAGGTCGTCACTATGGATGGCTCCATATGCTTGGGGCTCCCTTATTCCATGGTGAGGATCATTGCTGCAGGTTCTGTGCTCACCCTGAGGTTTACATGGATCCTTTGTGTGGTTCTTGTGGTAGTGCAGAAGAATATTGTACCAACTGTGGCATGCACCCAGGCATTAGTCTCCTTGGAAGAGAGGAGTTAAACTTGAGACTACAGCAACAGAACTGATCAAACTTTCCTTCTGATAAAAAAGAAAAACAGGAGATTTACCATGCCCAACTTGGGTGTCATCTTAGACACTCCCCTCACCCTGGAGCACTGAACAAAGCTCCCTGGCCACATCCAGCACATGCCTCTGGATATTCACTGAAATAGCAGACACTTCACTAAGTCACAGAGGCATAATCCAAAGATAAAAGCCATCAAAGGGGGAAAAAAACCCAACAAGTATCTACATAAATGCCTAAAAATAATTACAGGAATCCATGAAACAAGAATAAGGAAGACAACATGATGCTCCCAAAGGAACACAACAACACTTCAATACTGGAATGTGAAGATGAAGAGATTGAAGAAATGCTGGAAACACAATCAAAAAAATTAATTCATTGCAAAATTTTTAAAAAATATCCAGGTGGCTGGTGCCGCGGCTCACTAGGCTAATCCTCTGCCTTGCAGTGCCGGCACCCGGGTTCTAGTCCCGGTCGGGGCGCCGGATTCTGTCCCGGTTGCCCCTCTTCCAGGCCAGCTCTCTGCTGTGGCCAGGGAGTGCAGTGGAGGATGACCTAAGTACTTGGGCCCTGCACCCATGGGAGACCAGGATAAGTACCTGGCTCCTGCCATCGGATCAGTGTGGTGCGCCGGCCACAGCGCACCGGCCACGGTGGCCATTGGAGGGTGAACCAACAGCAAAGGAAGACCTTTCTCTCTCGGTCTCTCTCTCACTGTCCACTCTGCCTGTCAAAAAAAAAAATTTGAAAAATATCCAGGTGCCCTGTTAATTAGGTGTATATACATTTATTATAGTCACATCTTTCTGTTGAATTGATCCTTTAATCATTACATAGTGGGGGACGGCATGTGGCACAGTGGGTTAATGCCCTGGCCTGAAGTGCTGACATCCCAAACGGGTGCCAGTCCGAGGCCCGGCTACTCCACTTCCAATCCCACTCTCTGCTGTGGC